>NC_067137.1:27936247-28536247 GCF_903995435.1 Acomys russatus
CCCTGACATGAGAGACAATTGTAGGTAGGAGGCTAGTGTGAGTCTCATGGTATACCATGAATCATTAAGGAGGAAAAGTCATTATAAAGGAGTAATCTGGGGTGTTCTCAATCCCTTAAACCAAACACATCCTATTGTGTAATAAGCATCACATTAGACACTGGTTAAAAGTGAACATTCTAATTAATGCACATTGAGAGTCACCTGGGAATAGGCTGGGGACTACATGAGCCCCTGGCTTCTAATGATGTTCAGAGCTTAGGAACAAAAGTGATTGATTTCAAGATATAATTGAGCATTCAACTAGGAATATTTTGTAAACAACTGAAAGCTGGAGACAGTTGGTCTAGAATTAGGTTATGATGTAGAGTGATACAAGTCTGGAGATTATTTTTATATGCTTTCAAAAAGAATTGAATAAAGGCATCCCCCCCAAAGATGAAAACACAGGGTCCTAGATTGAAAGGCAGTATTGGCAATTCTAGAAACCAATCAGTCTTGTGCTGTATAACCCAAGTATCTAAGAACTATGTACATGTGCACATGTGCATCAAAATATCAATTGCTTTGACAGCAGTGGATAGAAGAATACAATTTAGACATGATACTTAAATGCACACATATCCACTCCTTCCTCATTCATATTGGAGCTGTACTCCAGGGTCAAGGACTCGCTTCGTGTATGCTCCTGTTCATCCGAACCTTGGCCAATACCTAACATCATAATTTTCTTTCTGCTCAAAAGGAGGAATAAATTGATGCCCCTTCAAATCAACCAATAAACAAGGGGTATATAGATGGCAACAGAACTAGGCCTGCTTCTTATTCTTGTATCTCCACTTGGTGATAGAATGGCACAATGGACGCCGGGGTCACCCCAGAGGACAGTGATAGACTAAGCTCCATAAAGATCCCTTCCATTTATCATAGACTAGGCAGGACTTTGGAGGTTAATGATAGTCTCCTCACAAACCATTCTATGGTGTTCAGTGCTCAGATCTGATGGCAATGCTCTTATAGTTAACCAAAGTTAAGTTTCCTGGGTTGTTTCAAAAGTCCCAATTCTATTTTAAAAGTCTGTCGATTAAAGTTGATCCAGTTAAAGGGGCTGGAGAGATGGCTCGGCAGCTACGAGTATGCGCTGCTCTTTCCGAGGACCTGAGTTCAGTTCCCAGCACTCATGTCAGGCAGCTCAATACCTTTTTTTAAAATTCTGGCTCCTGGAGATCTAATACCTTCTCTCTACTACAGGTACCTGAACTCACTTGAGCACACAGGTAATGAAATAAATCTTTAAAGTAAAAGGGTTTTAGGGCTTGGATGTAGCTCAGTTGGTAAGGCAATGCCTAGCACTCATAAAGCCTTGAGTTTGATTTCCAGCTTTATATAAAAATGGCACGTGCCTGATAATCCAGCACTCCAGGCATGAAAATAAAATGATAAAAACATTAAAGCCATACTCAGCTACTTAGTGAGTTGGAGGGCAGCCTGAGGTATATGAAGTACTGTCTTAAAAAACTCATTTCTTTATTTTTAATTTAAAAATATATGCTAATAAATATTTTGCCTGTACCTAGATCTGTATATCCTGTGCATGCCTGGTGCCCACAGAGGCCAGAAGGGGGCATCAGAGAGTTGTGAGTCACCATGTGGGTGCTGGGCAAAGAACCTGGGTCCACTGGAAGGGCAGCTAGTCCTTTACCATGGAACCATTCTCCAGCCCCACCATTTCCTGGTAATTGAGATGGTATATGTCACATGCTTAGAAGATGGCTTAGAAAATCATATGCACTGGATGTTTGTTACTGAAACATCTTACAGAGGGAGACAACGCTTATGGTAGTATTTTGATAAAATTAGGTCATCTCATTAAACCTAAGTAAATGTAGGACTGATTGAATAACTCTGCATGTGAGAGGTTCTGGGATTAACCACCTAGATCATGTGGGGAAAAAAATCAAACTATTAATATTTTAAAAGGCTGAATGTACCCATGGGAGTCCTAAAAAAGAAGCATCTTTATATATGGCCTATACAAGTTTGTTTTGTTTGTTCATTTTTAATTTTTTTGTTTGTTTGTTTTGGTTTGTTTTTTTTGAGACAAGATTTCTCTGTGCAGCCTTAGCTGTCCTGGACTGCTTTGTAGACCAGGATGGCCTCGAACTCACAGAGATCAGCCTGCCTCTGCCTCCCTGAGATTAAAGGTGTGTACCACGATGCCTGACTTTTAAATTCTTCCTTTGACTAGAAATCAACAGAAGACATACAAAGTTTTTAACCCATTGTTGGTGCATTATGACATAGCTCCATATGTCTTATGTTGTTTACTTACGTGACTTCCCTGGTCTGATGTTCATATTCTTTATTCGTAAAACAGGTATAGTGGTTTCTGTAGTTATAAAAATTCAGATAATACTATTACTTCCTTCACGGTGTCATTAGAAGAATAAAACTGAATTGTAGTTGTATAGTTTCCCTTAAAATACAATGCTGACCTAGTGTTTGTGCATTTTAAAAATACTATTAGACTCTTCTTGTTTTAACAGTAAAAAAAAAAAAAAAACAAAAAACCCTTATCAGTAGAGTAGGACTGATATGCCTATTAATGTTTTAAAGATATGTGGAGACCAATATCCTATGAATTATTACTATATCAGTTTTCTATTATTATTTAAAATTTGCTTTACAAATTCAGCAGACAAAAACAACCCACATTGATATTTCTCAGTCTGAGGCAAAATTCTAAGCATATTTGATCTGTGTCCTTCTGAAAGTGTCCCACATGGCTGCCACCAAAATGCCTGTTGGAGCATTTGTCTTATCTGAGACTCCTAGGAAGGATTCATTTTCAGATCTAGTCATTCAAGTGCTGGGAGAATTCAGTTAATTGTGTCTGTTGGAGTGGGAGTTACTACTTTTCCCAGGAAGTTTGTAGGAAGCTATTCGAATTTTCTAGAAATCATTTTGACTTCCTTACCATGTGGTTTCTAACATGGCAATCTGCTTTTCAATGTTATCAAAACAGGGGGAGGGATACTGTAATGTCATGTGATACAGTCATGTAATCTTTTGCCTATGGCTGCCTTCTAAGTCCTCCTGACTATAAAGTAAGTCATAGATAAGTGTGGTTATCAGCATCCAGGGGTCATAGGATCATCTAGAAGTCTGCCTATCATACTGTATTAATTACTTTTCCCGTTGTGACCCAGTACCCAACACGAAGCAATTTAAGGTAAGAAGGCTTACTTTGACTTCTAATTCCAAGGCAACAAAAGGCCATCATGATGGGAAAGGGGGTGAGAGCAGCAGCTTGAGGGGAAGGTCACATGAGTACTGCTGTCAGGAAGCATGGAGCAGACAGGAAACAGGGCCATATTATAAAACTTCAGTGACTCACTTCCTCCAGTAAGGCTCTACCCTTTGGGAGGTTCCATAACCTGCAACTACTGGGAACCAAGTGTTCAAACACACGAGGCTGTAGGGGTATTTTAAACCACCACATACACACTTCCCCAAGGTTATATTTTGTACAAGAGGAGCCACACTTAGAGTGTATATTTAAAGCTTCTTTTTGATATGCACACAGTCATGTCAGGGGAAATACTGAACAACTGTCTGCCAAATGAAAAGTATTATACTAGGGCTAGTAAAGGCTCTGATAAGGAACATGACACAAAAATCACTCTCAGAGAATAGGGGATATAGGTGATGCCAAAATAATTATACAGCAGCAGTTAGAGTTTTGAGAAAAGGTGGGAAATGAATTATGACTGACATGCTTAAAAGACAAAACTGGAAAGACAGTTACAGGGAAAAAATATTGGCTTTGTAGGAAAGGAATAAAATGGGAAGATGACAGCTTTAGGGGAAATGTAAAACATTTTACTTTATTTTAGAAGCAATGAATAATATAAAAGACTTATTTGCTTCTCAATATTTGGGTTTGAAGAACAGGATTATAATCCATGTACAGCTTGGGTTATTCTGAAAATAATGTCACTGAAAATATACTGGAAGTATAACTTGGCTACAATTGCTATTTCTTATTCAAAGAAACTTTCTAAATATGAACATAGAATTTGGAAAATACTGGTTATTTTAGTACTCTGTGATGTCCTTAAAGAAAAAATCTCTTTATAAACACCGGCAACTTGTATGACAGTGATTTCTGCCCATACATGGCTAAGAGCAAGAATGACTTAAGCTGTTATAATGTTAAGCCTTATCAGTGAAGGTGTAGAATTGAAAGGCATTAAGCTGGGCAGAGGAAAATGATTTAAGGGTTCAGATGAGTTGCACAGGCCCATAAAATGGTATTAAATCAGTTCTGAAGAGATTTGAAGGGGACACAACACCCTGTAAGTGTGTTACACTTTGGTATCATTAGCAAATGATTGGACAACAGAAGAGGAAAATAGGATATGGGATATCAGACCTGCGTAAGACACTCTAAGTCTTAAGGAATATTTGAGTCATGGTAGTTGACAACTGAGCCATCCCTCCTTATCAGACCAATGCTGATCACTCAGGCAGTGGAGGGGGGCAGTGCAGAATTCTCAATATCAAGGGCTGAGAGAGTCACCTGGAGATACCTTGGTTTTGTGTGTTGGGTTGATTCAGGAATGCTGTGACCTTGTATAACTTGAGCCAAGGGGAGCATCTGTCTGAAAGTCTTAGGAGAGGCGGTTTATTAGTAAGAATAATATTCACAAGACTATTCAGTCAATGACTACTTCCCTTCCTAGTGCTCATATGTCCTTTTAGTCCCCAGAATACCCCCTGAATGGCACAAGTGTCACTTAAAGTAGTAGCTGTCAATTCCTGCAAGACAGGTTTTTGAGTCAACAATCAGGGAGGTAAGGACAGATTTACCATAACTCCTTTGTGCCTAGTCTAGTGAGGATAATAATGGCATAACCATCAGGGTCTGACTTTCCCTTGACGACATATACTATCTGTCTTGTCCCAAGCACTTTCCATGTCTTATTTATTTAACCTCATAAAAACTGGGCAAATCATTTTCAGGTAAGGAAACGGATATATAAAGCAATCAAGCAACCTTTTTCAAGCTCAAGGGACAATGAGAGATAGAGTTACTCTTCAAAGCTAGACATCCATCCCAATTACCCAGGGTCCTTCCCACCAACTTCCCAACTTCCATGGGACAACTGAAAACCCCTTTCTGTTAACTGTTAGACAACAAACTACACCCTCTAAAGTTAACTATTAATAAGTTTCTGGGTTACTTTAAGTATTTGATTTTCAGCTCCTGAGATGATAAATTGGACATATAAAAATACTTGGGTCACCAAGGTCAAAGACCACAGCTGGTGAAATTCTTTTGCAGTTCTACCTCTGAGCTTCTGCTACTGGTTGCTTTGGGGCCAGATACTTAAGGGATCAATAACACACACAGATTGAGAAAAGATTCTATGACCCATTACTGCTTGATGTATGGCATTTTATCTGAGGTCAATGGCATAGTCTTATGTTGAAAGTGTTTTCATTACTACTTTTCCTTGTTGCAATAGTAGGAGAAGACAACGAATTCCATGATAAAATTAGGATTATTGAATATTACTAATTAATCAGCCCCTGAATGGCTTGAAATTGTGCCAACAAAATAGCCCCTCTAAGGATGACTCCCCGTATTACCAGTTTTGCTGTATTGTGGATTATATAGCTTGACTAATTGAGGCCTCATTTCTCATAGATTCCTATTCAGTACATGATACATATAAGGCTTTTATAAACTGAGAGTTTAATGTCTCTACAGGACCTGGATATTTCTCCTAAAGTGTACAGACACATTACAAATCCCAACACCTGTCTGGATTCTCAGTCTTGGATAGCCTGATCATTTGATGTACTAGATATGAGCCCTGCTGCATATGAACCCAAGCAAATCTCCATAAAATCAACATATGCTCAGCTAGGAAACTGTGGTCAGTTGGGGCAATGTGTGGAGACTTACAGAGATGAAGAGGACTAAGATAAAAACAAATGCAGTTGCATAAGGTACCTAGTTCGGGAAAGAAAATCTCAGTGTATATTGATGTCTTTGACCCACATTTTTCAAAATTTTGCATAAATGTGAATCTCTTGGATTTCTGGCCAGCTGCAGATTTCTGTGCTAGAATGGGGCTTGCCAAATTAAATGTCCAGTAGCTACCCATGGATGCTCATTGTTCTAATCTGTAGATCATACTCTGAATGTCAGAGTTGTAAAAAGATAAAATAAAATAGCAACAACAAAACAAAAACCCCAAAACAAAATAGAACTAGAAAAAGGGTTCTTTGTAGCCCTGGATGAGAAAGAACAGGAATTACGTTAATCTGCTAGCCATAACCAAAGAGGCAATTGCTTAGCCAGCTGTTTAAAAACAAATCGTAATTTTTTTAATTCTGTGCATAGGCATTAATTCTGTGCTTATCTGTATGTGGACAGGTGAATAGGAGTGCAGGGGCCAAGAAAAGGATGTTGGATCATCTAGAACTGGAGTTACAGGTGACTGTGAGCTACCCATTGTGGCTGCTGGGAACTATACTTTGGTACTCTGTAAGAACAGCATGTTCTCTTAACCACTGAGTTGTCTCTTCAGCACTCCAGCCAGCTTTTGAAGAGATCACAATCAGGATTTTGTATGTTCTATATATTGCCAGTGTACATTCAAGCAGTTATACTCACATAATCACTGGCCAGTAAAGGGGACCAGAGCTTATGTGCTGGCATTGATCCTTTCTTTATGGGGCAAAGACTCATTTCTCATTTATGAGAGCAAGCAGGGGCTCTGGAACAAATGAATCTGAAGTCAAGTGGAGTTTTATCATTCACTAACCATCTACCTTGGTCTATGCTTTTTTTTTCTATGAGTGAAATTTCCTTTATCAGTGAGCTCAGAAAACAGTATTCTCTATCTACTCTCGCCTATATTAATGAAGAAACTTCTATCAGCTTAAGAAACACTCCCCGCTTCCCAGAGATGCTCTCCTATTGATTCCTGTTCTCACTCCCAGCCCTATCCTCCCACTCCCACTCTTCCCTCACCTGATTCCCCACACCCGTTGCTGAGACTCCTGGCAGGAGAGAGGGGATATGGAGCCTGAAGTGATCACCCTTGTAGCCATGCAGAACTTCCAGTGGAGTTAGGGGGACACCAACTCACCCACAAAACCTTCAACCCAAAATTTGTCCTGCCTACGAGAAGTGTAGGGATAAAAATGGGTTAGAGATTGAGAGAGTGGCCAACCAGTGACTGGCTGAACATGAGACCTACAATATGGAAGAGTCAACCCTTGAAACTATTAATGATACTCTACTATGCTTGCAGTGTCTTCTGAGAGGGCTCACCCAGAAGCTAATGGAAACAGATAAAGAAATCCACAGCCAAACAATAGGTAGAACACAGAGAATCTTGTGGAAAAATGTGAGAAAGAATAGAGAGACCTGGAGGGGACAAGGACACCACAAGAAGACCTACAGAGTAAATTAACTGGGCCCATGAGGGTTCACAGAGACTGAACCATAAACCAACGAGCATGCACGGACTGTACCTAGGTTCCCTACACATATGTAGCAGATGTGCAGCTTGTTCTTCATTTGAGTCCCCTAACAATTGAAGCGGGGGCTGTCTCTGACTGTTGCTTGCCTTTGGGTTCCTTTCCCTTAACTGAGCCACCTTGTCTGACCTCAGAGGGAGAGGAAGTGCTTAGTTCTGCTTTGACTTGATATACTAGAATGAGTTGGCACCTTTGGTTGGGGGGATGTGAGGGTGAGACTGGGAGGAGAGAAGAGAGGGGTCTGTGATCAGGCTGTAACGTGATTAAATAAATAAATTAATAAAAAAAAGAAAACAAAGCAAATACAAAAATAGAAGCAAGCATCTCTGACATACGTCATGTATTGATGCTTGCATTACAGTTCAATAATGATAATTGACATGGATTTTGATGCTATTTTGAGGATTCAAGATCTTTCTATTTTGTTGGCCCATGTGTTATGTTTTTAGAGTTCTCCCATCTCTACCAGCATATGTGAAAATGGATACAGGAGAATGACTGAAGATTTGCCTTAGGAAATTAAAAGGTGGCATCCATCAGTTCTGAATGTTTTCTGAGTTGAACTTAGTCACTTGGTCTCATCACTCTTTTAGGAAGAAATGAAAATATGCTCTGTGTTTATGTCCAGAACAAGGAGGAACATATTTTCTGAATGGCTATATTTCTTCCTAGCTTCAGATTTAAATCTCATGCTCTAAAATATCCATGATGTATAATAAATTAACTTCTATTGCATGTAAAATGATATTACCATGCACACTTCTAGGGGAAATTGGGAAAATCATCAATCAAGTACATTTCCATAGTGATTGGCTAATCTTTGCTATACTGTGAAACTGCAGGTGGTATCTAGAAGATCTAGTAAGGAAATGTGTAGAGACATTCCTGCATTCCATAATATTATAAATAAATTAAACAGACTGGAGTGGGTATGGCAGTGAGTGTGGGAGAATAGAAGGCAGAATTAAAGCTACTTTCCTCTCATAGTATTGCCAACTGCCTGAGTTACCTAATAACTCCTTGATTTTTATGCAACTCTTAGCCCATAGTCACTTTACTTGTATAAATTTACACAGAGCTTTTTCCTTAAGCTTACTGTGTCAATGATCTCTTTAGAACCAGCAAGTAACATACAGTGTTTCTTAATCGGCCCACTATATGTATGTTGTTAGTTTGATACCCATGCAACCTACTAAGATCAGAAGTCACTTTTTATCCCTCTCTTTGTATCCCTCCTTTGTATCCCTCCCTTCATTGGGCCATAGAATTAAGCATTTGAGTTCTATGTTTAAAATGCTTTTATTTATGTTTTTCAGAGGTAAGTGCCTTGTTATGTGTTTGGACTCACCAGAGGCTCAACAGGCATGTTGAGGGCCTCTGAAGAGGGTATGATGGTCCCTAAGAGCTACCTCATATTTGGCACCCAGATGCTCCTCATTAATTGGGCAAATTTTAAACACATGCTTCAATAAGTATATTAGTTGGGGTTCTTTAGAGGAACAGAACTTATATAATGAATACATATAGAAAGGGAATTTATTAGAATGGCTTACAGACCATAGTCCAGCTAGTCTAAGAATAGCTGTCTATCAATGAAAGGTCCCAGTATACTGAGTTGGATGTCTCACCTGGTCTTCAGTATTGATGGAATCCCAAATAAATAGCTGCTAATGTGAGTAAAGGGATAGAATTGCTAGTGAGAACAACATTAAGCAGGCAAAACAAACAAAACAAAACAAAACAAAAAAACTAGCTTATTTCTTCCATGCCTTTTATATTGGCTGACAGCAAAAGACATGGTCCAGATTAAACTTGGATCTTTCCACCTCAAAAGTTTTGAAGTGGATTAAAAGTGGATCTTTCCATCTCAATGATGTGTATTAGAAGTGGGTCTTCCACTTCAAATGATTTAATTCAGAGTAAATACCTCACAGTTGTGTCCAGTCATTTGGGTTTTCATGAATTCCAGATGTAGTCAAGTTGACAGCCAAGAGCAGCCATAATAGTAAGACCAAGGATAAAAGCAATGCATGGGATGGGGATTTTGCTCCTAGGATTTACACACAAGACGATAATTATGTCAAGAACTAGGGTAAGATGATAGCTGTGCTCACTTGGGAGAGATGGTGGCTACATTTTCCTCAGTGGTGCCTGAATAACGTATCAAGGTATGTACAGATAGCACCAAATTTGGAAATGTATGCTGTGTATATGATGAAAGAGTAAACCTACTATTGTTCTTTATTTTCTAGAATGGCTTGCTGTGGTGGCCTATATCCCTAGAAAATCCATGACAAAGATGAAGCCAGATGCCCTCCCATCACTCCTTGCTGTATAAAACAGATGATGAGTCTACCTTGCTTTGCCATCTCAATGTAGTCATTCCAGTAAAATCCATGAATGTGCTTTATCTAGTTAATCTCACAAATTCTATGCAAGCGTGGTCCAGCGACATTTCTGTGACAAACTATCAGACACCTCTTCTTGATTTTAAATTTCTCCATTTTTTACAAGAACTTGGTAAATAATTATATCTGACAGCTTTTAATCCATGTAAGAGTGATCACTGGCAAGGAGGGCTGAGGAAGAATTGTGCGCCTGTTGTCCTTCTGGCACATTCTGTTACCTGCTTTTTAATCAACAGATATGCCACATGCTGACAGAGTCTTTTATTACACTCTATTCAGGGTCCTAGTTTTTTTTTTTAACCTCTCATACATGATAAGCAGTAAGGATGCACCTCCTGCTAGAAAAACAGATTTATTAATAAATAGCTGACACTTTGTACTTTTGCAGAATATCAAAGCAATTAGTGACAACAGCGAAATGATTTTCAATACCTACAAAGCTAAATATCATATTGATTTGTGCACAACACTTTTCCCAAATAACAGTTGTCGAGTCCCTGCACAGCTTTGAGCAGACAGGGGATGAAGAAATGACAGCCAAAGAAACAGCAGACGTAGACATACTCAAAGAAGCCAGGACCAGGTAGTGTGGACTTCCCGGTGGAGAAGCCACAGTGTTGCAGAAAGTCAGTATGATTATTACATACAGTGGGATGGGATGGCAGGGTGGATTGCATGCAGCTGGCCAAAAATATGGGTGGCCGTTGCATATAGATTAAGAAAAGGAAGCAGGGTCCTTATATAGAGGTGGACAAAGAGGCACCTCACTGGGATCACTGTAGGGGCGCTGTCTTCAGGCCACAACTATTAAGAGGGAGAAGGCTAAGGTAGAAATTTTCTTGACACATTGTGAACATTAGTCCTTGGACTGGAGGAAGGCATTGCCAGCCCCCTGAGCCTCACCCAGGCTTTGCCACTCCCATGGAACTGGGACCTTGGGGTATTTGAAAGGTCTGTGCACATGTCAGGAGCATGTGTTCACTTAGGACCTCACTTGTTTCTTACAGTCAAAGGATTGTTTACTCTACCTGGTCAATTCCTTTAAATAACGGATAGAGAAAAGGAAAATACATCAGTGAAACTGCTTGACTGTCTCTCCTCGTTATGCGAGCCTCTTTATCCATGTAGGAAAACTAGTACAAAATAACTAGTAGATTAATGAAGTCAAAATTAATTATTTTGTCTCGTGTGTGTGTGTGTATGTGTGTGTGTGAGAGAGAGAGAGAGAGAGAGAGAGAGAGAGAGAGAGAGAAAAAAAGAGAGAGAGAGAGAGAGAGAGAGAGAGAGAGAGAGAGAGAGAGAGACCTTCATTTTAGCATCTCTGCATTTCATGTAAAGTTGAAATATTCACTTGTTTTAAATGGAAGTTTCACTATGGGAGAAAAATGGAACATTTAGATCATAAAATCTTAAAAGCATAAAATTGTTGGATGTTAAACCAGAGAGACTTAAAGATATGCACTGGTCTGATTCCTTCCCTAGAGAAATATAGAATTCTAACCCCTCCTCCCTGAGTACAATGCTACAGACGACATATTGAAGCCAGTGAGGAGAACCTGATTATCCAGGAAATAAGATTTTTTTTTCTAGTGAGATGCCAGGGCTGGGAAGATGGCTCAGTAGGTTAAAACACTGGCTGAGCAAGCTTAAGGACCAGATTTGGGATCCCCAGCACCCACATGAAAACAGGCATAGCAGCCAGCCTATAATCCCAGCAGCATGGGAAACAGAGACAGACTCTCAGAAGTCTGGTTCGCTAGACCAGGCAAATCTGCTAGCTCTAGATTAAGAAAGAGACTCTGCTCAATATATGATATGGAGGGCAATGGAGGAACATATCGCAAATCAACATTGGACCTCTATAGATACATGACATGCAGACATGAGAACAGGCAGTTACTTATGGACATATACACCCTACATGCGTGTGAACACACATATGTACACAGTACATTCACATGCATGTATATCATACACATTTATACTGGCAAAGAAAAAATTCAAATACCTGTACTGCATAGCCCTCAGGCCATTTCTCCCAGGGGCTGTACCTCTGTTAATTTACTTTTTTTCTTTCTTTCTTCATTTGTTTACTAAGTCCCAAGCCATTGTGAAAGGATCTAGAAAGAGAGAGAAACCACAAAACAAGGTACCAGTCTCACTTTCCTGGACCTAACAGTATTCCTGAAAGCGACAGACCACAAATACAGAAGTAAACGAGTGGCATTAGTTTCAGCAAATGCTTTGTAAAAAGGCAGGTGAGCTCAGTGAGATGGAGGGGTGGGGGTGGGGTGTGTTAAGTGCACTGGTCAAGAAAAACCATGTCCAGGGAAACATGACTGGATCCTTTGCCTAAAGCAAAAGAACAAAGAGTCACGTGGCTCTGTGGAGAGCTTGTTTCCTCCTGCTCTTTAGAGCACTCTGGGTAGAACCAATAAGCATAGGCACACTTGCTGTGCTTGCCAGTGTGCCTGCTGCATGCTGTGTTTCTTTCCTCTGCTCATAATTTTTGTTATCACTTTCGACTTCTTCATAGAAACTGTCTCTCCGTTTCTGCTGAAGGCTCACATAGCTACAAACTATAACGTGCTTCATATCATAGCTCCAGAATCTCGGCTCTGTGTGCCCTTGTCGGGTCACAGCCTCTGCTTTTACACCAGTCTCTAGGCATAACTGTCAGCCCCTCAGGCCTTTGACCAGTTCATTGCAAGACACCTTAGCTCTGGGCATTCCACACTCTCTGCCATCATATTCAACCCCTCTATGTACCTGACCTAATTTCCTATCATAAATTTTATAGTTATGCCTGAGGCTTAATCACACCTTAAGAAGGCAATGCCGTGATAAAGTTTCTAAGACATGTGTTACAAACAGTGTGTGTGACTTTATGTTCCCAGTCAGTGTTAGACTTTATGTTACATGCCAAGTACACTGTGGCCCTCCTGCTCCAATAGTGTCCACAGGAATATGTACTTTCGGCATAAGCAGGATCCACATGTCGGAAGGCAGTGCTGCCTACAATCCAGTTACAACCCAATTCTGTCTCTAAATGAGTAGTGTTTGTCTTTGTACATGAGTGTGTTTAATAATTACTAGATGCTGTATGGCCTAATAAAGAGAGAAACGTGAAGGCTGACATTGTAGCTCAGTTGACACAATGCTGGCCTAGCAAGAACAAAGCCCTGTGTTCTGTCTCTAACACTAACAAACAGGCTGTGTCGTCACATGTCACATGCCTTTAATCCAAGAATTCAGGAGTAGTAGAAGGTTCAGAAGTTCAAGGTCATCCTTAACTACGTAGTGAATCTGAAAACAGGCTGGGATGCGGTACCTACAAAGAGACATGTGAATCACACACACAGACACACACACACACACACACACACACACACACACACACACACACACACACAAATCATGACCTCAAGCCAGATGGTATGATACAATGTAAATGTGTGCCCAGAACGCTGTGTCAGTGTGCCTTTGGGTGTCTGAGAATCCATTAGCAATTTTTTATTTATAAAAATGATCTCTTTTAGTGGTTCATCTAGGTTTGTATCTTAGAAATCTTGTATTTAAAAAAAGAAATATTTGTGAGCTTGCTATTTGATTTAATCATGAAAAGTGCCTATTCAAACAGTTGTTGTCTTGTGGTTTTGTTTTGGTTATGTTTTGGTTTGTTTTTGTTTTTGTGTGTTGGTGTGTTTTTTGTTTGTTTGCTTTTGTTTTGTGTTTTTTAGGGGGTTGTTGTTTGGTTGGTTGGTTTCTGAAAGGAGTTTCATGAAGGGGCCCCTGCCACTCTCCACGTTTCTGCCCTTTCTTTCCTTCCATCCATCTGCAGACCCCTGTTAGTATTCCATGCATGGGGACTGCTTTGCTCAGCTTCCATCCTGTTAAATTTGAAGTAAACATGTAAAATAACATATGCAGATCTTAGCTTTTCTGGTTGAAAGGCTCTAATGAAAAAGGAGCACCATGCCAATGCAGGATATTAAAGTTAGACATAGAGAGAAGCTCTGCCTATACGGCAGCCCTAATTTTGCTCAAAAGGTAGAATTGGAATAGGTTCAGTTTTTAGGCATCGCCATTTATTTGCAGGCTAACGAGTGAATGCATTATTTATTTATCCTTATGTCAAATTATTCTCTCTGATGTGATCTTTGAACATCCTGGGTAACATTATCTCTGAATTCTTATCTGCTGAAAACACAGGATCCCATATGCACAGCCACTATCAGCTTGTCTCTCGTGGGGAAGGGATGAGGCAGAGGCTCCATTAAAAGCCTCCTGATTGGCCCCACGTGGCTATCAGAACTCAAGTGGGACATGGAGCAATGCATCAGCACGTGAAAGAATCGCATTCCCGTTTCTGCTGGTGTTATAGTAAAATGTTAGCGTTCAGCAGATGAGCCAATATCAGAAAGGGATACACACAACGCACTAGGGATTAAAAATCGTCTGGTGTTTGTTTGTTTGTTTTCTGGAATGCTTTGCCTCCTTCCAGCTTTATCAGCTGAGTTTCGTGCAGGGGCCCCTGCCACTCTCCACCTTTCCACCCTTTCTCTCCTTCCATCCATCTGCAGACCCCTGTTAGTATTCCATGCATGGGGAATGGGTAAAATTTTCATCACTCCCAATCGTTGTGTGGCTTTATCTACTTCAAAAAAAAAAAAAAATCCCCTCTACTAGACGCATTTCAACCTCTCATCCATGTCTATAACAAATATCAAGTTCACATTCTGGTCTAGGACTCTTTTTCTTACTTTTGCACTAAGAGTGAATGGGAGGTCTGTTTACAGTTACAAAACTTGCTACCAGGAGCCCGCAGAGATGGCTCAGAGGTTAAGAGCACGCACTGCTCTTTCAGGCGACTGGAATTCAATTCCCAGCACCATTGTGGCATATCACAACTCTAGCCCTAGGAGATCCTTTTCTGGCCTCTCTGGGCACTGCACACACTTGATAGATAGATACGCACGCTGGCAAAAATCCTCCTAGACATACAATAAAGTAGATAACTGAAAAGGTGTTACCTATTTCAAGTATTCCTGTTGATATCATAAAAGTTTGTTTTCCTTCAGCTTCAAAGAGTCAGCCAGGCTTCTTGTCTTTTGAAAGCTGAAAGACAGCATCCCTTGCATCCTGGAGGGTGAGATCTGCCCTCTCTACTGTCTAGTTTTCCCTCCCAGAAGACTCTAATCTTGTGGGTGAGAAACCAGATGTTTAGACAAATGGTGAATTTTAATGACTCAATGAGGAAGGAATGTTCTCTTCCTGTCTACAAATATCCTCTATTAATTCAATTGACAAGTATTATCTGCACGTGCTCTTTGGTGTACGTTGTGCAAATCTTGGGAATGTTCAAAGATCTTACAGTCTGCTTCAGTAATATGCATATGGAGATGTCATCCAAGCTTCTCTGCACCTGCCATTATCGCATTTTAATATCATCACAGTCTTGCTTTTTATTTGATTTGTTATAATTACTTCTCCTTCTGTATCATCTCTTGTCACCTAAAATGACACACCTCAACTTTGACACAGTATGCCTACAGATGGCTAACAAGCATTACTGAAAATCTGTTCATTTCAATTTTATTCTTCATATAAAAAAGTATACCAAGTAACAAGGAAGTCTTGAGACCTATAATAGGGTTCGTGGACTGGTCCCTCATGCTGGGTCATGGGCATTTAAAGGAAAAAGGTGTCCTTGAAATGATAGGTTGACTACATTCAACACGGTGTAAGCATGGACATGAGAACTGGAAGAAACCAGACAAAATACAAGTATATATTGGAGAGGAATCAGGAGTTACATGGCAGATCTGGAAAATGAGTCATGGGGAAAAACTGCCAGAATAGAAGCGATGCCACAAACTCTACTGAGTCAAATAACACATGGCCATGTATGGAGATGTTTATTGAAGTTTACTGAGAAGAATATTGATGGCAATGCTACACAGCTCCTTATGTACATATATGGTTATACAAACAGAATCATTTTGTTTAGGGTACTTAACAACTTCATTTTCTTTTCCTTAAGATGTATTTGTGTGTGTGTGTGTGTGTGTGTGTGTGTGTGTGTGTGTGTGTGTGTGTGTGTGTGTTGTTTCTAGGTATATGCCACATGCATGAACGTGCTTAGAGATGCCAGCAGAGTTTATTGACTCGTCTGTAGATGGACTCACAGGTTGTTGTGACCCACCTAACACAGGTGCCAGCAATTGCTGGAAGAGCACCAAACACTTTTTTTTTTGAGACAGGGTTTCTCTGTGTAGTCTTGGCTGTCCTGGACTCACTTTGTAGACCAGGCTGGCCTCGAACTCACAGTGATCCACCTGCCTCTGCCTCCCTGCATGCTGGGATTATAGGTGTGTGCACCACAGAGCCTGATAGGCAAGCACTTTCACTTTCAAGCCCTGAAGGAATTGCTCAAGTCCACAATTTCATTTTCTAGGTCATACTCTTTCAACATTTTTCAAGATAGAACAAGAAAAGTTACACGTTATGATTTTTTTTAAAGAAAGAGGCATGTGTCCATCTCTCAGGTATCAATTTGGAATCCATGTTTTAAGACTACTAAATATCATGCATCTTAGAAAGACAACTCTTAGTATCTATATGCACGCCAAAGAGAGCCCTTGAAGTGGGACTCAGACCTGCTTCTTCCAATGGCTGTTGCTTCCCTTTTAAATTGGACATTTCTATCCTTCAGATAACAGTTTTCTTATTTATAAAATAGCAATCTACTTGGTCTAACCTTCATAACACGATGCTGTATTTTGAGTGTGAAATGCTTCCCATAGGTCCATGTTTTTAAACTCGTGTTTCCCTGCAAGACCAGTTGGACTGCTTGGGAATGCTGTGGAACCTTTAGAAGGTGGGCGCTTCCTGGTCTCTGGTGCTGGGCTATACTCCAACAGTATAACCAGGTCCCAACATTGCCTATTCTCTCTCTGCTTCCTGAATGCAGGAGAAATGTAAGCATCTACTTCTCATACCTGGAGCCATACTGCCTCTACCAAGAGGGATCATATGCCTTTGAGCTGTAACCAAAACCAAGCCATTCCTCCCTCCCTTAAGTTGCTTCGTATGTACTGGTCACATCAACAAGAAAATTAACAAGTACATAAGGTCACTAGAATCATGAAGTATAGGAAGATGCAAAAAGCTCCAGTGTTTATTAATGTGTACCTAAAAATCCTTTAGATTTAAACATATTTCTGTAAGTAGAAAAAACATTATTAATTAGAGGAATTCCTTATGGGTATCACATATAACATATATAATGCAAATGCATGTGCACACACACACACATACACACACACGAATATAGGCACTTGCAAAACAAATTCCTGTGGGTCTTTAAGAAAATGAGGACAGCTAGGTTGGCCCACTCATCTAGGAAACCAGGCTACCTGCACCCTGAGTCTCTGAACCATGAGTATGGTAGAAGGCTCGAGCAAAGTCTTGTGATGTTCTTAGGACAGATTTTGTCTTTTCATCCCACTGTTGAACAGAAAACTCGGGCATCTGTTTTACATGCTCAAAATGGTGGTGCATTCTTCCATAAATGTAGGAGAAAAGACTTACTACAGAGTGATTTTATAAGGGCAGAGTCACCTCAGCGACAGGACTAAAACAAGTATTTGAGGTGAAGTCATTATAACTCTATTCACTTAGAAACAAAATATCATTTCTCATGACCCAATAAATGAAGAGTAATTACCAGAAGTGCATAACTGATAGAACTGAAAATGTTCTTGTCCTGATCACGCTTGTGATAAGAAGAAATTTCACATGTTTAAATAACTGAGAACTGAGTGAAAGTACTCCAAGACAGATACAGCATTTTGGACACAAAATTGACATTAAAGATCATCTTAAATTAATCATTCTTTTGAGAGATCTTGGGCTTTTGGCAGCTGCTAAAATCCAAACATGAGTTTCGCTCTCCCTTGGGAAATATTTAACTCACACTGAGCTTTATTTCAGGAGACAAACCCCTGGGGATAGTTCTGATGCCGCCTCTTGTGGCCCTTTGCCTTCTGACACAAGAGCCCTGACCCTTTCCAACCTTACCAATGAAGAGTCATCAGAGATTTTTAATCTTCCAAGATGCAAAGGCAATAAAATAAATAGTCCTCTGATTGCCTGTAATAAAACACCCCTAAAATTTCCCATAGAATAATGAAGTCAGGTGCAGGATTTTGTGCCTATTTGGAAACCAAGTCAGTATTTATCTCTCTCTAATTTGGACTATTGAATACTCAATTTTAAGTGTTATTATTATTATTAGGAAGAAAAATTATTCTGTCAAGCACTTCTCCCTGAGAAAATCTGACTAAATGGCTTCAACATTCTTGAAAGAATGCCGATTCCTTTCCTAACCCTGTACATGGCACTCAAAGATGTATGATTAGAAATTATGAGGCCAATTTTCCAAAGGTGTTGCTTCATTTGCATCATCAAAAAAAAGAGTACTTGTAATTGTCCATGCAAATCAAGGATTTTCATATGCAAATGCTTATATGTGGATGTAATTATGCTGCTCCCATATATGAATTGAGGTCTAAAACTATGATACAAATAAGTGTGTAAATATGCATTTATATTTCTAATTGTATTACAAAAAACTCCCCAAAATCTGTCATCCATATATGTAGCTATTGATAGGAACAGACATGACAGAGCTAGTAAGTCTTACCTCTTATGCTCCAGATAAGATTTTCTTTGCCAGTCACCCCCTTAGGGCCACACTGCTCCTGCCTTCTCCCCCTTCTCCTGGGTTGTAGAAGCCAGGCTTTGTCTTCTATTATTATAAGAAATCCACTCTGCAAAGACCAGCCACCTTTCCTTTGCATATGGGTTGCCACTGAATCTCCCCTTCTCTACCCTTCCAGACAAGCCTGACCTCCATTACTGTTTGTGTTGGTTTCCCAGTAGATGCTTCAACCTCATTTAAGTTACACTAGGCAAATTTCCTTGTTGTGTGGTGGAGCAAAGGAGTGGAATAGCTGGGTCTTGAGGTAACCCTATTCCCATAGCAGCCTTATTTCTAATACCCAGAGTCTGAAAACAACCTAGGCATCCCTCAGTTGAAGAATGGATAAAGAAAATGTGGTATATTTACACAATGAAATAGTATTCAGCTGTTAAAAAGAAGGAAATCTTGAAATTTGCAGGCAAATAGATGGAACTAGAAATGATCATCCTGAGTGAGGTATCCCAGACCCAGAAAGACACACATGGTATATACTCACTTATAATTGGATATTAACCCAACGTGGATGCCCTCTGAGAATCTTCACTCAGTGGGGAATTGGGATAGATGCTGGACTCACTATTGGACTCCAGGTGGTAGTAGTATGGAAGAATGGGGAGATAGAAGGACCCAGAGGGTTCAGGAAACCTACAAGAAGACCATTAAGGCTGGTGGATCTGGACCAAGGGTGGGGCCTGCACAAACTGTTGCACTAACCAAGGACAATGCATGCAGTAAACCTAGGCCCCCTATTTAGATCTACCAAGTGGACAGCTTATTCTCCCTGGTTGTCGGGGAGAGCAGGAACCGCCTCTTACATGAACTCTGGTGTCCCCTATTTGACTACTTCCCTTTGGTAGGGTGGCCTGGTCGCAATCAGAGGAAGGGGAGTCAGGCTATCCAGATGAGACCTGGTAGGCTGAGATCATATGGTGGGGGAAGGGGTCCCCTTCTCTCATGGATCTAAGGGAGGGGAATAGAGTGAAAGAGGGAGAGAGGGGGAATGGGAAGATACAAGTGAGGGGATAACAATTGGGATGCAATCTGAATAAATTATTTTTTAAAAAGTCACACTAGGCAACTGTTCCTAGGGACTGTCATCAGCTTTCCCTACCAGGTACCTACAAGCCCAACTGGAATTCCTGTTACACTGCTGTCCTTCCAAACTCTCTCACCTGCCATACACAATCCGAGGAACCAGTTAGTCTGGGTTTTGTACTAAAAATATGGACCACTCTGTCAATCCAAACATAAAGGTTTATACACTACACTGAACAAATGAGTCTCACTTTCCGATTGTTTTCTCTATAAGACGAAACACTGGTGCAAAGAGAAAGATCTATTTACTTGGCACGCTGCTGGTGCTGATTGGAAAGGTGGCTCATTTCAGTTTGACCCTGAGAAGATTTTCAGTGGATAGGTAAATTATCATGTTTTGTCAAACCATAAGCATTTCTACTACCTTACTTGATTATTCCATGGGCAGTGAAAACTAATGACTAGAAAAGATGTACTTTGTTCGGCTACAAATCGTATCTTATTTTATTCACAATTTGTAATTTAAAAAAGAATTTGGGAAAAAACATGTAGTGATCATTTTACAAAAAAAAGGATATAAGGTGTGAACACGGATATATATATATATATATATATATATATATATACAGCTAAATAATTACATTTATCTTGTTTTCAGGGCCAAGAGAAACTTGCATGATGTGACATGAATGAAAGCTATTAAAATACTTTTTAAATGTGAACGATTTAATAGGGACAGCAAGACAGCATATTGAAGTAGCAGCCATCATTAGAGCAAATCACACCACAACAGGAAAGGATGGCTAATTCATTTGAGGTTCCTAAGAATACTTGTTATTTCAGGTGCCAGAGAAGAAATTTTAGGGGTATCTAAGTTGAAATGTTTTATTTGTTTTGAAAAGTTTGTATGTTGAGGCATATGGTGTGTGTGTGTGTGTGTGTGTGTGTGTGTGTGTAGGGGTACTTTATACATGCTTGGATGTATGTGTGAAAGTAAGAGGTTGGCAGCAGGTGTCTTCCTAGACCACTCTTTCTGAGCCTGGAGCTGCCGGAATCTACTAGCCCAGCTAGCCAGCTAGACTAGAGGATCCTGTTCCTGCCTCCCAAGATCTGGGATGACAGGCTGCCCCCTGGCCAGATTGGCACACTTACTGAACTTATGCTTATACCAAGCATGTACATTGCCAATTGACCCATCTTTCCAGTTCACATATATTTTTTTATGACGCAAAGTGGATGGTTTTATTAAAGATTCTTTAAAGCGAGCTTTATGCATGGAGAAAAGACGTTTAGAAGAAAGTAAGGCAGATTCACTGAGAGCATGGTTGTGGGCTTCTCAAAGGTAAGTGGCCAATTATCTGTTTATATAATTGTTACTGAAAGGTTATTTCAAAACCCATGGTGGTGGTGTTCGGCATATTCAAACACCGGTAATATTTCCAATGTTCACTCATCAGTACAATTAAACTGTCCAAAGCGTTCACATGGAGAAGGCAATATTATTTTAAATTTTCTGAAACATAAAATGGTCATTGGGCATTCATAGCTGGTTCTACTTCAATTAAATTTAACCTTGGGCAATGGGACAAAGGGCTGTAATTGGTTCTTGCTAAAAGAGCCACAGGATTTCATAAAACCTAGAAAGTAGAAAATTTCATAAAACTATTGGAAAGCAAAGCACAAAAAAGCATTTAGAATTGTATTGAACTCCAAAGTTTCAATGTTGTATCTTCTCCCTGCAGCCACAGCAAAGAACTATTATCTCATAAACCTGGCCTGTAAGCCATAGGGTCCTGTTAGGATGGCGTGGATAGAAAAAATTCAAGATTGGACAATAAGAGAAGCACATCTTTGTCCTTTCGGGGGAGGGCCACACACTGGACATAAAAATGAAGTGTCTAACCAAATAATATTCTCCTTTAAAAATGTGAACTTTAAAAAAAAAATTCCTGTGGAGGAATGTGTGTGGTACAGCATCTTCTGTGTGACATAGACTGAGAAGGTAGAGAATTCTGAGTTCCCAGCCCTGTGACCTGCTTGCCAGCCATGGAACTAGTAAACACCACCACTTCCACTTAGCTAATCCAAGATGGGGAGGTAGCATAATTGTAAAAATATAGAGCAAAGCCAAATCCCCGTTGCCTAGCTGCAGGCTCTTCCACTTTCAAAGACGGTTATGGAGGTAATAATTTGTCACCAATTCTAGCCATTGAAGTAGATGCCATCAGATAGTTTCCCAAGATTGTTTTTAGTGGAACACTATGAGTGTCACTCAAACAAAATTTGCAGAATCCAATGTTAATCCCTTGTTGGATACAAGTTAAGAGAGAATTTGATCTTGCATGCTGCCAACCAACCCCTAGCCTAGCATTGTACTCTAGCTCTGATTTCCATCACAGGCAATTTTTATAGGAGCTTAAAGTATAATCATACTGTAATACAACAGAGGTGTGCGCACTTGTAAGCAAGTGCTCCTCTTTTGGGTGGGGGAATAATTCTCTTCGTCTCACCACCCTCTTGGGACTGGCAGGCCCACCAATTCCTGCCACTCAGCACAAATACTTCTCAGCCTCCTACAGTTAATGGAGACTGACACATGAAGTGCTGTGCCTTAATAGATCTATATTTATATCTAGCTTGTTTCAAGTTCAATTTGCAAGGGAGCCTTATCTTCATTGCTATCAAATATGCTACTTAGCCTGCCATTTCCACCTGACAGCACCTGACTGGAGGATCTCTCTGCAGTGAAGCCCAGAGCTTCCTCCCCTGCTTGCACAGGCCTTCTGGGAGCTCATTTTTTATCATGACTAGACACACAGCACTTCCTGTGTCTCCCTTTCATCTCTGTAACTAACTTCATTCATCAACAATGCTCTGCTCAAAGGCTGACTGCTCAACCACGCCTTTCTTGACCTCGAGAGTCATTTTGCAAATGACTTCACAGTGTGATCTCGAACACACATACACACACACACACACACACACACACACACACACACACACACACGTATACACACCCTTAAAGTTAGCAATGTGATACACTTTCTAAGCTTGAATTTATTTATAATTTTGACTCTCTTCCAATTGAATGTCTAGAATTGACTGGCAGGAATCGGGCTTTATCCTGTTTATATTTCTAACATGGATCATTATTGCTTAGTATGTTATAAGTGTTCATGGAACAATTTCTCTTAAAAATGTAGTGTGGTTTCATGATATTACTAGCCAAAGTAAATAAATAAAATAAAAATAATCTTTGTAAAAATAGAGAGTATCTTTGCTTATGTCAAAAAGGTATTTTAAGACAAATGCTCAAACTAAAACTTCTTCATGTTTTCATTCTTACATACTTTTTCTATTTGTAATTTTGGACACTTTGTTTATTTCAAAAGATTTGCTCTCAAGGCTGTTGGGGTGCTCAAATGAAAAGGTCTACAGCCATAGACTGTGTCCATCAAACCAAGGCTTATACTGAAGATTCACCAGCTACCTTCAAAGTGTAGTAGAAGACCTTAAACTCCAAGTCCTTACGTAGTGTGGTGAATAGAGAATTAGTAAATGTGGTACTGGAGAGATGGCTCATGAATTAACAATACTCATCGCGCCTCTACAGGACCCAAGTTCAGTTCGATATATCCACATGGTAGCTCACAATGGTCTATGATTCTCATTCCTGGGAATCCAACACCTTCTTCTGTCTTCCCTAGGTACCAGGCATGGACATTATGCACAGACATAATGCAGGCAAAATGCCCATACACAGAAAATGAATCAGTATGTGTATGTTCCCATTTCTCCTTCTCTTCAGTAGACATTTGAGTGTCTGCTAGATCCCCTGGCTAGTAAAGAAGTGCCCATCTTAAGGGAGCTCATTGTTTAGAAGAGGAGTGCTGTGACACAAAGCTCTGTGACAGGGATGGGAGTTCTGAAGACAATAAGAACCAGGAACAAGGGAGCATCAAGGAATCCCTCAAACACATCTTTTTTTTAATTAATTTATTCATATTACATCTAGATTGTTAGCCCTTCCCCTGTTTCCTCCCATTCTTCCCTCCCTCCCATTTCTCCCCTTCTCCCCTCCCCTATGTCTGTGACTGAGGGAGACCTCCTCCCCCTATATATGCTCTTAGAGTATCAAGTCTCTTCTTGGTAACTAGCTATCCTTCCTCTGAGTGCCACCAGGTCTCCCCATCAGGGGGACATGGTCAGAAAAGGGGCACCAGAGTTCCTGTGAGAGTCAGATCTCACTCTCCACTCAACGGTGGAGAATATCATGTTCGTCGGCTAGGTCTTGGTAGGGGTTCGAAGCTTACTGCCTTTATTCTCCTTGGCTGGTGCCTTAGTTTGAGGAGGACCCCAGGATCCAGATCTGCCTGTCATAAAGTTCTTCTTGTAGGTTTCCAGGACCCTGTGGGTCCTACTATTTCCTCTTTCTTCCATGCTACTCTCGCCTAAAGTCTCAATCGGATATCCTCTCTTCTGACCCACTTTCTTGGTAAGTAAAGATTTTCATGGTACATATCCCTTGGACTAGTGTTTTGATATAAGTGAGTATATACCGTTTGTCTCTTTTTGCTTCTGGGTGAACTCACTCATTATAATAATTTCTAGATCAATCCATTTGTCCACAAATTTTGGGAATTCCTCGTTTTTAATAGCTGAGTAGTATTCCATCGTGTAAATATGCCACAGTTTCTTAGTCCATTCTTCTATTGAGGGACACTTAGGCTGTTTCTATGTTCTGGCTATTATGTATAGAGCAGCTATGAACATGGTAGAGCATACGTCCCTGTTATGTGGTAGGGCATTTTCTGGGTATATTCCAAGGAATGGGATGGCTAGGTCTCCCTCAAACACATCTTAAGGAATACCTAAGATGATTTCCGAACAAACAGAACTATCTATTTGTGGGGGTGGAGGGATTTTAAATCTACATATTAATTGATGTCAAAGTTTTTCTTTTAATTAAAACCCTAATGGATTTATGTAAATAAGTAAATAACAAGAGTTTTGCTATGTATTGGGCAGAACAGTATTTTCTCTGTCCTGTGAGTAAGGTTTCGCTACCAATGTCCTTTTAGAGTTGTAATGAGTCATTCTTATAGCATTTGCATTGATTGCCACATCAGGGTGGCTTCATCACGAAGCCAGCTACACTTACTCCCTTTGATTTCATTGTCAGATGGAACTGATCATGCAGCTGTTTGGCTAAATGTCTGATGTCTGGCCATAACACAAGTGACTAGTTTCCTAATTTCTGTCTTTGGAAGCCGGAGAAAAGGGACACCATGTGCACACCAGCATCATTCAACAATATTGCCTCATTTCCAGGGGTGGGAGCCAGATTTACCAGTGAGTGACATGGAGTCAGGCCGGATAGGAAAGACTCTTACTCAAGAATACTAATTGTAAGAAAAGAGACAAATGACGCACTCCACAGAAACGTGTGTTTATGTAAGCCAGTTTGTACAAGGAAGAGAATAACTAGAGTCAACTTGAAAGCAAAGGTCTGAAGAATTTGGACTGAAAGAAGAGGCACAGGCCTCTAGTGATTTGTGTAAGTAAGCCTCTGGCAGGGGTCACGTTTATGGACTCTGAGATCGGAAATGTCAGCTGGATAACTACGGGTAAGTGGCTAAACAGACATTCTGGTGACAGAGTGTCTATGCAGCTATGTTAGTGACAACTTTCGGACACCAGCTCAAGCAACTGCTCTATTGTGGATCTTAAGCTCCCCCCCCATTTTGAATAAAGATCTATAAAACTTAAATTGACTGTGTGGATAAACTAAACCGAAACAAAATTATTTTACTTCTTCCATTTGACCTTTTATGAAGCCACTTACTCATTTCTTATTCAGAGCCACAGCAAGTCCATTAAACATCCTGGGTGGACTTGAGCTCTTGGTGTGAAATAACAGATTTGTGGAATGTTATCAACATTCTGAATTAGTAACCCCTTTCCACCCAATAACTCAAACTGGGAGGAGCTGAAATCTAAATGGAAATGCTATCCAAATCATTAATCACAATTGTCTTACTTTGGGTAACTGCTGTAGCAACATGGAATCTATAGCTATGTCTAGAGACTGTCAGGAAAACTCAACACACATGTGCGCGCACGCACACACACGCGCGCGTACACACACACACACACACACACACACACACACACACACACACCATTCATCTTCACCCTGAGGGACCATTAGTCTTATTTAATCACTCTGAGTGGAAGATCAATTATCTCCAGATTATGTCTCTTGTGTGCTCTTACCACAACATTTGGAAATCCCTGAACTCCACTGAAGAACACTCTTATTTTGTATTCCCCTAGTTTATTTACTATTTCAATAAAATTTGCTTGTGCACTGTTGAAGGAGGAAGGAGAGACCTGCCTTGAGCAGAAACAAGGCACGGCAGGCAACACTCATGCAAAGAAAGGGGCCTCTATGTATAGTTGGTCCGAGACCTACCTGGACACACCCTTGCATGCCCAGGATTGACTGGCCAGAGTCTGGTGACATCCAGATGGGAACCAAGGAGGAGGAGCCACAGCAGCAGCTTGCAGTTTGGGAGCCAATGGGACACTAGGAGTGAGGTATAAAGGCATGCCCTATTTTAGCAATAAATGAGTCTGCTTCTGCCTCATGAATGACTCCCAGAGTCTGTGTCGTTGACTGTGTGTCAGCACATCCCTGCCCCCAGGGTCCTGGGCATGGGTCCCAGCAACACACTGTAAATCAGAGACACTAAGAAAATACGTATTAATAAATGTCCATCATGATATTAGCAGAATAGAGATTATCAAATGTTCACAGTAAGCAATTGTGAGCTATGGGGTTGGAGGAGGGTGAGGAAAAACATGAAAGTAGAAAAAGATTAGTTGGGAAGAAGAAAAGGACCTAAAAGAGTGCAAGAATAAGAGAAACTGATGGGTGTGATCAATATGATCAAAGCATACTATACACATGTATGAAAAATGTAATGAAACCCATTACCATATATAATTAACACACACTAATAAAAATGTCTAAGCGCTTCAGTATTCTATACATTACCAAAACA
The DNA here is from genome assembly GCF_903995435.1 of Acomys russatus. Taxonomy (NCBI): domain Eukaryota; kingdom Metazoa; phylum Chordata; class Mammalia; order Rodentia; family Muridae; genus Acomys; species Acomys russatus. The sequence continues at coordinate 27,963,085 of NC_067137.1, forward strand.
TTGAGAAGTACTTATTTCTTAGAACTACAGAGCTGCAAGTAAGAACAATAGAAGTTCTGTGGTGAGCGAGTTGACCCACAGTGGATCGGGTCAGGAGACCCATCAGCTGTGTCACCACTGCTGAAGGCAGAATGTGGCTCACTTGGACACCATCATTTAATACTGTTGTCTTGGTAGAGACCCAACTGGGGAAACCGGTGGATGTAAAATACATAGATATGGCTGTATTGAGAAAATGTTGTAAGCTTATAAACTAGGTAGTGTCGCCAGCAGCTAGAATGAGCTGGACCCACCGAAATATCCTCAGCTGAGGACGCTGAGTGTGTGTCTGGAAGAGACACAAAGAGAGTCACAAAAACATTAAAGCAGAGAAGAATTAAAGTCAGCCTAAATTACAAACGTTGTCTCTGGTTCACGCATTAATTCATTAAAGAGGGATAAGAAAAGGAGGGATATTTAAGTAAAAATTAAATGTTCTGTTTATGAAACTATGGGTCCAAATTAAGAAATTAAAACAATAAAATAAAATTGAAGAAATACGTCAGAAACCATGTGCTATGAGGAGGGGGACTTTCCGAACAAAGGCTTGGCAATTAAGTCACAACATTATCAACAGAAATATCCTCTGAATATCCCACACGTTGGACTTTACAGGAACTATAAAAGAAATTGTTCCAAGAATAACTGGAAATCATCCACACAAAGAACTAATGAAAAGTGTGACATCAACAAATGGCAAATCCAAACTATTTTAGGATTAGACAAAGGAGATCGAGAGCGCTCAGGGTGGTATGGCTGTAGACAACCTGGAGCAAAAAAATAACACCAAAATTACCTAGAGGGGAAAATGTAACTGCACATTTCATTGACATGAGAAAGATTCAGTAAACTTGCAAACAGACCATGAGACATTTTCCAGCTCAATTTAAAAGGAAGACAAGGAGAAGGAAGAAGGGGACAAGGAGAAAGAGAAAGAGGAGGAAAAAGGTAAACAGAATGCAGACAACATAGAGCATACTATCTGACTTAGAAACAAGACAATGGTAGAAGTGGCCAAAGTATCAGGGAAAATTGTTCATCTAAAATTCTAAGAGGCCCAAACCAAACTCAAGAAGGATTAATGTAAGGAAAAACAATTTTCACACAGCAGACTCCAGAAGGCTGACAGGGAAAAAGCTTGAGAGTAACAGATGAAAAAGAACCCATTCCACACAAAACAACAGCGTGACGAACAGCCAGTTCTCGTCCCAAACAATCAACAGTGGAAAGGATTAGAATCATGTAGTCAAGTGTTGAGCAAAAAGCCAAATAACCTTCTGTGTTTCACAAATTATTTTCAAGTAGTGATGTGAACTATAGTCCCCCTCAGAAGGTACTAAAAAAAAATCTATTACTGTTGGAGATAACTTAACAAAATCACTCAAAGAAATGTGGCTTAAAAGAAGAAATAAAAAGCTGGGTGTGGTGGCGCACGCCTTTAATCCCAGCACTCGGGAGGCAGAGGCAGGCGGATCGCTGTGAGTTCGAGGCCAGCCTGGTCTACAAGGTGAGTCCGGGACAGTCAAGGCTACACAGAGAAACCCTGTCTCAAAAAACCATAAAAACAAAGCAAAACAAAAGAAGAAATAAAGATAAAAGGAAAACGTTTACTTTGTTAAAAAGACTGAATAAACCTGCTCTTATGTCATCTCTCCCTTTAAATTTTTTAGTATTCAAGGTTGAACAAGCCAAAAGTTGCATAAAAAGTACCTGTTGATATTGCTTAGATGAAGGAGGAATTAGAAGACATTTTAGATTTTTGCACATACAGGCAGAATACTGGGAAAGAGAAGTGTCTGTGTGTGTGTGTGTGTGTCTGTGTTTGTGTGTCTGTGTGTGTGTGTTTAAATTTTGGAGTGTTTTTGGGATCTCAGATGTTTGAATTAGGAATGGTCAAGTTACATTTTTCTATAGTGGAGACAAACTAGATACCTACAAGAACAGAGATTTTTGGTTTTGCGTTGTTGTTGGTATTTTATTTAATTTTCTTACTGCAATTAATTTAAAGGTATTCTGAGCAGGATGATAATACATTAAGCTATATATTATGATTCTGAAAACAACAGCCAAGAAATTACAACAAATATATTAAGAAGAAAACAATCATGGACTTGAGGTGGCAGCTATAAGAGACTGATCTAATATAAAAAAGAAAAAAAAAAAAAAAAGGATGGAGGCGGAATGAAACAAGCATGAACATCATCAATACAGATGTAACTCCAAACAGAAGGAAACACTGGACCAGTCCAACCTTAGTAAAGTGATAAAGCTTTCCAGATTGAGTAAAAACGTAAAGCCCACTCAAAGCTGCCTAAAAGAGAAACACATTAAATTCAAAGACGAAAATGGATGAAAGTAAAATAATGGAAAACTAAAATATACATTAACCACCAAAAAGCAGTTCGCTGTAGTCATTTCACACAAAATAGATTTTAAGGCAAGAAATATTAGTGGTGTCAAAGAGGAATGTTTCGAAGATATGAAAGTTTCAATACACCAGAAAGCTATAAGGGTGATTAATATGTATTCACCTAACGAGAAAGTCACAAAATGCACAAGGCAAATTTTGATACAAATGGAAAGAGAAGTTAGACAATTTAATAACACTCAAAAAACATAAATGCTCAAAAAAATGACAAAAAGCAGCCTGAAAGCAAATGTACAGATGCACAGAACATGGGTAACCCTGTTAACACAGTCCGAGCCAGTGTGAGTCATGCAGCCTCGAAACTGCAGTACAAACACTGTTACATATGGAGGGAGCAACACCCGGAATCCACCAGGCTGGAATCTCGTGGGTCTCTGCAAATTCAAAGTCTAGAAATTATGTTGGAAAAGCTGCAAACCGACAACAAATGCAAATATGAGACAACTCCAGTAAGTAGACATCAAACAATAGACTTTATATCACTTACAGATCAAAATGCTAAATCAGGAAGTTGCTTGAATAATAGAAATTATATAAACAAATGTAATAAAATCTAGAAGTTATATAATATCTTGGGTGCAGATCTGCAACTATAAATGCCAGAGTCAGAAATAAAATAGTCAGGAGTCAACAATTTAATTTCTGTATTAACAGAGTATAAAAAGAACAAACTAAACCTGAAACAATGAAAATTAAACACAGTAATTTAATTTAATACATACAAAATAAAACAACTGAGTGTTACTTCTATAAATAAAATAAGCAGTGAGTAAATACTCTAAGCAAGAATGACTAAGACGCTGGGCATGTTAAAGCATACCTGTAATGTAGAAAGAATAAGGGTTCAAGGTCGGCCTGAGCTATATTGCAAGTTTGAGGATATGTGAGGCTGTCTCAAACAAACAAGGACAAAATCAGAATGGCTGACAAAATAAAACTAGCATATTATCAAAATTAATAATAAAAAGGAAACTGCTATCATTTTATACAAAATTAAAGAATTAACATTACCATAGTTCTATCTCAGCAATTGGAGTTAGCTAAGCTAGAGTATGCAAGTAAATCTCAGAAGGATGCCCACTAGCACAGTTTACCCAGAAACAAAAAGAAATCAGAATCTAGAATCTAGAAAAACTGTGATAGGCAAATTAATTGAATTAGCAATTAAGGGTGCTCTCACACAGAAGATGTTAGCCACAAGAAGCTTTCCTTGTACAAAATAATTACAGAAAAATGATATTACTCTTTACAAGTTCTTTTAGAAAAAAAAAAAAAAACTAAATATTTTATATGAGACCAGGATTCTCTAGCAACAAAGTGTGTTAAGAGAAATATTATCGCCAGAAACCAGTGTCCATTGTGAGTATAGTGTGTGTGTGTTTGTGTGGGGTGGGGGAGAAGGGAGTCCTTGCAGAGCTAATGGAGAGGTCGGAGGAGGAGGACAACTATTAGGAATCAGTTCTCTCATGCAAATTGATGGTGCAGACATGGAGCTCAGATAGTTCCATTGTGCAAGTGAGCTACCTGTGTCCCCAGACTTACAGAGAGTCAGACACAGGAAGAGTTAACTCAAGGTTAACTGTAGAAATCATTGTTGCCCTTGTGCTCACAGATAAACACCAGCAAACCTAGAATTTTAAACACATGGGGATACTCCTTCAAAGAAAGGGAGACATGCGCTGTCATCTGCCTAGAATGCTTTGAACAGAAGTGGCTAATAGTCTCATGACCTTTGCACTATTGGTAGTGCAAAGACCACAGTAGACCCCCTCTCAGGCCCATATTGTGAGCTTGTTTTTCTCAATCAATCGAACCTATCTTCGTAGAAGGTGTCACGTGTACTTTCTAAAGAGTTTCAATGTCCAGTCTTTACTTAGCTTGGTTTGTGCTTCATTGTGCACACAGGTTTGAGTTATTTGTCACCAGGAAAGTTTTCACCAAATTGTGCTTAAATATGCCCAAAATAAATTACTTGGGTTCAGACTCCTGGTTTGAACCAACACCAACTAAGAGTTGTGTTGAGCCAAATTCTCTTCTTCCTTTCCTCAGATCATTACTCCGCTGCCCATAGTGGTTGCAGAGACTCCTGCAGCTAACCACTGACCTAATGCAAACCCTAAAGCTACAAAAGTATTCCAATAAAAATACGAGAATAAATGCGAAGTCTAAGACCTCTAGGCAGAGCAAGCAAACAGAATGAGGGTGGGAGTAGGAAACCTTTGCATTTGCATGAACACTAGGAAGAAAATTGCTTGGAAAACATATTTAATAAAAGATGTTCACCCATAATATAGAACATAATGTATATCTATTTAATAACAACATTAATAACAGTCTAGTATGGTATTGTATAAGACAGGTCATAATCTAAACACAAAGACCCAACTTGCCAATTTAAAAGGACATGCAAAATCATGTATGTATCAAGGAAGATGTACACTTGGCTTCAGAAAAGAAGGCTTGCCAACAAATAACAGGCAAGTGACAAGCTGCTATATAAAATGATTAAGGAGAACCAGGTGCAGTGGCACATGCCTGTAATCTCAGCACTCAGAGACAGAGGCAAATGAATCTCTGTGAGTTCAAAGCCAGGCTGGTCTACAAAGCCAGTCCAGGACAGCCAAGGCTACACAGACAAACCGTCTCAAAAACCAAAAACAAACAAACAAACAAACAAAACAACAACAAAAAGAAGAAGAATATTAACTCAACAATAACCATAACAGATACCATAAAATGTTCAAATAGAATAATAATAAAAATATCTGGCCATGTTAGGCTTTGAAAAGATTATAGACAAAGCAAAACCATAGAGCTTTCTTGTTGGAAGCTTAAACTGGTGTAGCCACTTTGAAAAATGATTTAAGTTTCCTAAAAAGAAAACCATGAACTGACTATATGAACCAGAAACTCTAATCTTAGCAGTCCACCCAAGAGAAATGAAAATTTGTCCACACAATACTTATATCAAAATGCTCATAAAAACAGTTTATAATAGTCTAAACTAAACAATCCAAATATTTATTAACTGGTAAATGGATCATATAACAAAATGTTGTATTTTACATCCATACCATGAACTATTCAGCAATATAAAGAAATGAAATATTGATTCATGCTGTAGTGTTTATGAACCTCAAAAACAGTACAGCAAATGAAAGGAGCCAGACAACAGAGATTACAGACTACATGATTTAGTTTACAGGAATTGCTCAGACAAAAAGAAAGCAGAATAAATTTATAGACACCGAAGCAGTTCAGTGGATGCCTTTAGCAGGACCTGAGAAGGACTGCAGTGGGTACTTACAGCTAAAAGGATCAAGGAAGTTGTTAGTGCAATATAAATGTCCTTATGCAATCCAAAGCCATGCACAGTGAAGGTACATAATGAAACTTCTGAAACACAGTTACTTTTTAAATCATATAATTGAAGTATGGTGACAGTCACACAACAAATAATAAACATTTCTTGCTCTCAAATCCTATCATAAACCAAATTTTATGGATTCAAGACGAAGATACTGAAGTATGGTCTTGCATGGCGTCAAAGCTGTATAGTTATGTGGGTGGCTCAGGAATTTAAGTCCAGTACTGAACAAGACAAATCAGTATGGGTGATGCCAATGAAAGCCATTTGAAACTCTCAAAATAAGAGCTTTCTGTTTTCAATATTCAAGTGACATTTCCTTCTCCTTGAGAGAACATAGGGTAGTAGAAGACAGCTGGACTTTAAAATAAGGTCATATGGGCATTAAGAACCTAAGCTGTAGCAAAGAGGACTGAATAATTCTAAGAGCTTCATGGTGACAAAGTTCAGACCTGGTTCTAGGTGTCATTCATGAACCTGATACCTGTGGGCACAATGCTCCTCTTCATAAGAAAAAAAAAATAATATTATGAAAAAAAAAAACAGGCAAGAGTTGCATACCAGGCACTTATGGAATACCTCCTCCCAGTACCACAAATACATGGGAAGCATAGAGTTGTGGCCTTAATAATTATGTTGTTTTGTTTTTCGGAGAGTTGAAACCACATGCTGGTTTCATTCAAGGGATCTGGAAAAGCTAACAGAATATTCTTTGAATACAAGCCTGCTGAGACAAACCATCTGAAATGCTCAACCAGGTAAGCAGGATGAGTCATGACTGGCGTTATCTCTAGCCTGGGAGTCTCTCTGCAGTCCGGATTGGAGGCTTTAGCCCTGTCTTGGAAAATGAGTATAGCATCGAGAACATATTCATGCCAAAGCTGTAAGTTTGGGCTTTCTGAACCTTCCTGGGAGTCAGAGCTCCAAGGATGGAAGAACGATGAGCATGAACTATATTGGGAAGCAAAGAAATTAAGAAACAAACACATACACCAACAGAAACAAAACTAGGAAGGAAAGGGAAGTAGGCAGGGGGGGGGGGTGGGGTGGGGGAGGAAGTGAGAATGATCATTCAGCAACAGCACAGTGTAAAACACACAGGAGAAGCCCTGGTGTTCAGTCACACCCACGTTGCTTGAATGGTTTCGAGGCTTAAATTGTTCCCCAAACTATTTGAGGAACATTAAAAACTAAGACCTGCCTTGAGGACTCTCCTGGGTGCCTGGAGGGCAGAAACGTCCTCTAGCTGCTCATTTAAGAAGTGTGAGCGTGACAGTATGCACAAAGAAATAATCACCATCCTGCTTTCCCCACCTATGGTGTTTCACATCCCAGCAATGGAAGAGGGCTTTGTGCAAAAAGAGTCTCAAAACCTCAGAGCTGGGCTCAAGGCAAGGATGGACACTGCCTTCTCTTAAGAAACCACAGAGCCTAGAGAAGTGGCACTATGGTGTGGGTAGGTAAGCTGTCCTCTCTGCACTAGGGGCAACAGTGTGTCATTAAGATAGGAAGGTCCCACGTCAGGGCTGGATGGTGAATATGGAAAAAACAATTTCATTTTATTACAATATTTTTCAAGTGCTGAAAAACAAACCTAGAGCTTAAAACACACTTGGTAAATACATACATATAACTCTATTACTGTTCTCTGAAGGAATAAGACTGATAGAACAGGCATATCTTAAAAGGATATTTTAGATTGACTGGCAGGATATGGGCTAGAGGGTCCTATGTCTGCCCTCACATTGGAGAGGCTGAGAACAAGGTGCTGTTCAGCCCATGAAGCTAAGAGCCTCAGCAGCCCCAGGTCTACAGCAGTGGTTCTCAACCTGTGGGTCTCGATCCTTTTGGGGGGGTCACATGTCAGATATTTATATTATGATTTGTAACAGTAAAAAAAATTACAATTATGTACCACAGTTTCTTTATCCATTCTTCAACTGAGGGACATTTAGGCCATTTCCATATTCTGGTTATTATGAATAAGGCTGCTTTGAACATGGTTGAACATATGTCCTTGTTGTGTGGTAGAGCATTTTCTGGATATATTCCAAGGAATGGAATAGCTGGGTCTTGAAGAAGCCCTATTCCCAGTTTTCTGAGAAAGTGCCAGATAGATTTCCAAAGTGGTACTACTCAGCTATTAAAAACAAGGAAATGCCAAAATTTGTGGACAAATGGATGGAACTAGGAGTGGCCATACTGAGTGAGTTAAGCCAGAAGCGGAAAGACTCACATGGTATATACTCACTTATAAGTGGGCACTAGCCCAAAAGGTAAGTCCCATGAAAGTCTTCACTTACTAGGAGATTAGGATAGATGTGAGGACATCCTACTGGGACTCTAGGTAAGAGAAATATAGGAGATGGGGAAATAGAAGGACCCAGAAGGTCCTAGAAACCTATAAGAAGAACATTGTCATGGGTGGATTGGGACCTAGGGGGTCTGCTCAAACTATTGCACTAACAAAGGACAATACAAGTAGTAAACATTGAACTCCTACTCCGATCTACCCAATGGACAGGGCATTCTCCACAGTTATGTGGAGAGTGGGGACTGACGCTGACATGAACTCTGGTGCCCCATATTTGACCACCTCCCCTTGGTGGGGAGGTCTGGTGGCACTCAAAGAAAGAATAAGCAGGCTACCGAGATGAGACTTGATAGCCTATGACCATATAGTAGGGGAGGAGGTCCCCCTCGGTCTTAGGCCTAGGGGAGGGGAATAGGGTGAAAGTGGGAGGGAGGGAGCAACGGGAGGATATAAGTGATGGGATAACAATTAAGTTGTAATCTGCATAAATTAATTAAATAATAAAAATCACAGTTATGAAGTAGCAGCAAAGTAATTTTATGTTTGGGGGTCACCACAACATAAAGAACTGTTCAAGAGTAGCAGCACTAGGAAGGTTGAGAACCGCTGGCTATAGGACATGTGGAGAGTCACTGGTCTGCAATCCATCCTGGAAGACTATGCTAGCAAAGAGCAGAAGTATCAGTGGTGGCAGCAGTGATTAAACTGCTAACAACGTAGATGAACTTGTGAGCACAGCCCAAAGCCAAGTGGGCAAAGGCAAAGGTCTTTTCTTTTACTGACTTCTTTTTACTCTATTGAGGCTGGAAGTGCTACCCACCTTTAGGGTGGATCTTCCCACCTCAATTAAACCAGTGGAGACAATCCCTCCCATGTGTACCTAAGGCCTTGCCTGTTTTGATTCCAATTCCAGTCAAGTTGACAGCCGTGGTTAACCACTATGCCAGCCCTTATTTGACTTGTTAATCGTTAGACAGAGCAGAAGTTGCCTGAATTGTCCTTGAACTCACTCTACACAACAGAATGGCCTTGAACTTGTAGTTCTCCCACCCCCACACCTACACTTACGCTCCCCGACAGTAGCAGAGATCACAGATCTGCCTCACCAAAAGGTAGATTTATTTTGCTTGAGTTCTGTTCTCACTGTGTCCCCAATCACCCTTATAGCATGTCTCTTCACTCTCCACCCACACCATGTGAGTCTGTTTCATAAACCACGTTGTAGAAGAACATGGCAATAAGCCTTCTGGACCTCTCTGTCACCCTCTGGGAGGAACATTCAGAAAGAGATTGCTAGGGGCTGAGTAGTTCATGAAGGGGCCAAGTCAAGAAGGCGATTCTAGAGCTGGGCATGGACTGCAAAGGAAATGGAGCACAGTGACACATCCCATAATTAGAAAGGCATCTCAAGTGATCTCCATAACACAAAGCTCTCCTGACAGATATTTTGAGTAATCAACTTTCTTTACAAAGCATGGGCTCTGAGTGGTTCTGATAATACATTTAATCATTTTCCCCTTTTACACATAATGGCACATTAACCACAAATAACAAATAGTAGTAATTATCTCCTCAATGAAATGTGGAGTGAAACCATTTCTGCAATCCCAATGCCTTGTTTATCTGTAATACGATGAGCTCATGTGGACACATGCATGTTGAGGAGGGGCAAGAGGTAATGTCAATCAATGGTATTCATAAACACAACTTACAGGCAGACCTTGCATAATTTAGACTCTCCCCTGGCTGGCTGCTTCCGCAAGCTGGCACGCTTTATGTTGCATTACCATTTTGATTGAATGAACAGGGTCAATAACATCACTTTTTCTCATCCAAGGAAAGAAAATTATTCTGAATCCAATCATCAATCAATGCATGTAATCAGTCTGTTTAAAATACCTTGGGCTCTCATACCACCATCTATTCCTGGGAAGACAATTGAAAAAGCCACAGTCTGGACTGACTTGGTAATCCTACTACATCCCCACTGAAGGGCTAGGAGGCCAGCAAGGATTCAACATGTGCTGTTATTAACAAGATTATGGCAAAGGAATCATTTGAGAAGTTAAGAGTCTGCACTCTGAGACCTCTAGTATCTTTGTTCATTTGCATATAATTGTTTGTCCATTACCTCACCAGACGGTACAGCTACACCATTTCCCCCCTATAATTTCTAGAGGTTAATGGCTTTTTTCCCCTCTAAATTCAAAGTCAACACAAACTGACACTCAAGTCAAGAAAATGTGCTTTTCAGAGTGCTGTAACGATACTTGGCAGTCTGTACATTGTGAAAAATGTATTTGATCAAGGAACTTCTGCCAGCAGCATGCCAATGGCTGCATGCTGCTTCCCTTCCGAAATAAAGGGATTAATCCTCATCTTCTACTTAAGGGTAGAAAAACAGTCTGAGGCATCTCACGCCACACAAATCTACTCAGCCTGTACTCAGCCTCTTTTTAGGCAAGCAAATATAACTATTGAGCACAAAAGTGGAACAAAATAACAGATTCTGAAGCTCCAACCTGAATGCTGGGGATAATTAGCAGGCAGCTGGAGACGAGTGGGTTTCAAGTGCAGCAATCACACTCACCATACTCCTGATTCTGACCAGGCTCAAGAATTGGGAGAGCAGGGTGGGAGGCAGGGCATGGGGGAAGAAGACTAAGGACATGACTGGACCACCTCCCAACACTGCTTGGGTTCGTGCTCCAGAGACCATTAAGAGTATACCTCTCAATCATGACAGGTGTGCTCTCTCCTTTGTAAATGGACACACCGGAATATTTCTAAAAATGTTTCAACCCAGTATCTCAATGTGGCCCAAAATCCATAAACAAAGATATATATGGAAAATATTGACTATGTTTATAGAACCAGACATGGAGGTGGGTCCTGTGTACAGGTGGAGGGAAGTCATGGGGATGAATACAATCAAAATACATTGTAAACACATCTGAAAATTTCATAGAATCAATAAAAAATGGTATTTAAAAATTATTACTCAAGCATAGTCAAGACAGGAGTATACAAAGGACAAAGGTCAGAAGCCAGGGATTTTGAGAGCCATAGGTAAAAAAGAGCCACAACACACTCAGGTCTACCTATGTTTGTGGCATGGACCAGCACATGATTTCTTTGAAAAGCCATATAGTTTGCGTGCACGCACTGTGTTTATCCATGGACTTTCAGTAGATGTTTCAATGGTACCCACCCTGCTTCCACTGTGAATAACTCTCTGATGAACAGTGAAGGATATTGGCTTATATGTAATCTGTTTAAGTCCCCGTTGTCATTTCTTTTGGAATTATGTAGGTGTGTGTGTGTGTGTGTGTGTGTGTGTGTGTGTGTGTGTGTGTTTGTGTGTGTCTGTGTGTCTGTGTGTGTAGTTCCAGTTCAAAATACATGAACACACTATAAAAATCTATCAGAGAGGTGCTGTTTGGAGACTCTTTGGGTATTTTCCAGGCCATTTGTAGCATAAAATTGAAAGGAAAGGATTACCCCAAAAAAGCCATAGAGAAAAGTGGGAAATGGAATGTTCTGATGTCAAAGTGAGAAGTAAGGACACATATCAGGAAGAGGAATTCAGCCAGCAATATGAAAATATGATAGTTATAACATCAAGGGATCAAATATACAGAAGACAGAGGTATTTATCTTTATATATTGGAAAAGCAAGCAATCCCAAACAAAATAAAGAACAAGAAATCACTATCAGATGAGATCAGGACAGTCCTCCATGAAGCTGGAGGGCTACCACACAAGCATAACATACAAATAAAAACAAAGAAACAACAAAAATAAAATAACATGTTTGGATTTTTTATTTGGATTTTAATCATTTTTTAAAATTACTTGTTCACTTTATATCCCAGTCACAGCCCTATCCCTTCTCACTTTCCAGCCCCACCCTCCCTCCCTCTCCTACAAAAAGACAGATTGACAACCAACTTCTCAGTAGCTAAAAAAATGTGCATGTCAGAAACACCATGTAAAAATAACCTTCAATCCAGATTTATATCTATAGCAGTGCTACCTTTAAAATAGGGCAAAATAAACGGTTTTAGACAAGTGAAAATTGGGAGACCCCATTGTTAGGAGGCCTTTACTCATAGAACACAAGTTCACAATACAGCAAGGAGAAGCAACATTATCTCAGGAAAAGAAAGATGAAGTACACATATATTTATTTTTTAAAAAATATTTTTTATTAATTTGTTCATATTACATCTCAATTTTTACCCCATCCCTTGTATTCTCCTATACCTCCCTCCCTCCCGTTTTCCCCTTACTCCCCTCCCCTATGACTGTGACTGAGGGGGACCTCCTCCCTCTGTATATGCTCATAGGGTATCAAGTCTCTTCTTGGTAGCCTGTTTCCTTCCTCTGAGTGCCACCAGATCTCCCCATCCAGGGGATGTGGTCAAATATGAGGCACCAGAGTTCATGTGAAAGTCAAACCTCACTCTCCACTCATAAACCAAATGTGATACACACGTGCATACATGCATAGGACATAGGTATAGGACACAAGTAAAATTTTTAATTGAGCATGGAAAACAATAAGGTGTAACAGAAATATCGAATAATAATTACATGTAGGATGGATACAGCTAAAAGCTGCCAAGTCTCAACTGATGTAGATTGGTAGATTGTTTAAGATATCATTCCATGTCTTAAGTCAAAAGAGCATTTTAAACTTGTAGGTAGTTTGCTGCAAGCTAGCAATGTCTTTCTAGGGGTGTCTGCTGCTGCGTAATTACAGGACCTCATGAATATATGACGATATGAAAAGGGAGAATTGAAGTAGAAAATGAATTTGAAGCAAAGTTTTAGTGAGAGAAGGATGATAATCCCAGCCAGTGGGGGCCTGAAGGAAGAGGTTACTAATTTGTCAACAGCTGGACTGTATAATAATAGACGCCTGTTTCCAAAAGCAGAAAACAATAAATTTGAGGTTCCCAATCAGCTAATCCTAAGTGTGTGTGGTGTGTGTGTGTGTGTGTGTGGAGAGAGAGAGAGAGAGAGAGAGAGAGAGAGAGAGAGAGAGAGAGAGAGAGGAGAGAGAGAGAGAGAGGAGCGAGAGAGAGAGAGAGCGAGAGAGAGAGAGAGAGAGAGAGAGAGAGAGAGAGAGAGAGAGAGAGAGAGAGAGAGAGAGAGGCAGGCAGGCAGGCAGGCAGGCAGGCAGGCAGGCAGGCAGACAGACAGACAGACAGACAGAGAGACAGAGAGACAGACAGAGAGGCATGCTGAAATGTTTGCATGAGTGTGAGTGTGGAGACCTGAGGTCAATATGTAAGATCAATTTCCTTAGTAATTCTCTGATTTTTCCCCCAGGACAAGTTCTTTCACTGAGCCTAACATTGATCCATTCAGCAAAAAATGACTAGCCAATCAGCTTCAAGGATCTCCCTTCATTCGCTGTCCCACATGAAGCTGAGTTTACATGGATGTGTCACCATGCTGGAGTCCAGGGCCCAGCGCTCACGGCCCCATGCTGGAGTGGCAATCACTTTGAGGTGACAGATCACATTGCTATATTAAACCGAGTTGTGAATATGGGCAAAATGTACTGATGATCATCATTAAATGTGGGAGAAATACAAGATTGAGGTGATGTGGGAAAGCTTGAGGAGGCATGGCTGTCCTAAGGGCAGAGCTAGAACAGAGGCTGCCTAGGAAAAGAAGGAAAACTGACTCTCCCTAGAGCCTCTGCCAGGCAGAGCTCAGTCTTCTGGCAGCTTCTGTGAACCCAGAGAGACTCCCTTTAGACTCCTGACCTCTCGAACCACTGGTAACGTTCTCGGCTCTTCAGGTACCATTCTGTGTAACTCTGCACAACAGCAATAGGAAGCTCACAAGTGACTACCCAAGGAACATTAGGATGGGCTCAATTTCAAAATACTGCAAACAATAGAATTCAGTCAGAATGAAAATAAATTAATCTGGACAAAAGATCTGTCAGAAGAGACAGAGATGGACAACAAAAGGACCGAGACACTCTGGTCTGTGGTGTCTACTAGAAGCCAAAATTGAGACTGCTTATTCCTAAATAGGATATTTATATCACACCCTCCTCTTTGTAAGATTCAGACATGATTGCGGAAGTGGGAGCAGAAAGACTGTAAGAGACAGAGGTAGTGGAGGATTACAAAGAACCAATATTTTCTGGACCCAACTGTGCAGTTCTACATATGAACTCACAGAGGCTGTGAGAATGCGGACAAAGTCACGCAAGCTCAAGCCAGATAGATATCAGTAGGAATAAAGAGAGTCCCTGTTTAGGAGCTACTGACAATTAGGAGCTACTAGGAGGCTGTAAAGGAGTGTGGATCCTGAAAAATTGACTCCACTTCACTGGATACCCACACACCCAGGAGGATACGCTCAGCAAAAATTGGACTTGATAGATTTAAAAATAAAAAAGGATGCAAAGTTGGGTACATAGGGAAAAGCTATAGATCTGGGAGCAGATGGGGAAGAGGAGGTGAATGTAATCAAAATGCATTACATATAATTCTCAAATATTTTTTAAAAGCATAGACACATAGAGAATGTAAAAATAAATGTTATATGCAGAATCTACAGCCATTGTTCTAGGAAGACACAGAAGTCATCATATTGAGAAATGAAGTTAATAATTCCATAGAAATTGGAATTATGAAATAAAAGGATAAAAGATACATACATAACTAATACAGAGCTGAGATTACAGACATTTTTAATAGGTACATATTTTACAAGATACATTTATGGGGACTAGTCGATTATGAAAATCTCTGTGGTAAAGACATCAAACTTTAAGTAAAATAAGACGTCATCTAAGGAAAATATGCTAACTAAAAAAACCCTGAAAATTTGAATTGTTTGTAGAGATCCACAAAATTCAATCACAAAGCTGGGCGCAAGTGTGGGAAAGACTATCCTGCAGGTAATGGTGCTTGCCACCAAACCTGATGACACAAATTCAATTCCGGTAGTGTACAAGGTGAAAGGGGGGCACTGACTTCCCCCAGTTGTCCTCGGATCTCAACAAGCATGTCATGACACATGTGTAGACACACATGCACACAATAAATAAATATAAAAATTCTTTACAAACTCCTTTGAATTCTTCTGAGATTAGGAATAAATTACAGAAAAAAATGTAAAAAAAAAAAAAAAAAACCCAGCTAAGTGCAGCATCTTCTATTATATATATTCAGAGAACACCCCCCACATACACACACACAATTATTCCCAATGGTTTTGACAAGGTTGGTAGAAGCTTTAACATCGAAGTGAGGCACAATATCACAAGAAAGAAAACATACAGCCCAATTTTATTTTTGTAATTAGATGAAAATTCCTTTAAAATGTGCCCACATATATCAAATTTGAGAACGGATTATGACTATAATACACAAGGATCGATTTGAGATCATCTGGGAATGTATTTTTAAAGGCTATTAATGCAATTATCAGACAGCCTCATTAAAGAAGAAAATCCCCACATTACTGTCTCCATAGCTGCAGAAAAATGTTCAGAAAAATGTAACAACCAGTTTTTATGAAAGACACATATGGCAAAGAGAGAAAATCTAAGTAAAATAAATCCTCCATACTCCGATAAGGAAGATCTATGAAAATCAATGAACAGGCGTAATTCTTAACAAAACACCAAGCCATTTTTGTTGTTGTTGTTTTTGTTTTGTTTGTTTGGTTTGGTTTTTCAAGACACGGTTTTTCTGTGTAACACCTCTGCCTGTCCTGGTAGGAAGAGGCAAGAATATTCCCTGTCTTTTTCTCCATGGTGCAGTACTGGTAGGTGGAACAAGGAAAGAAGAAACTAAGATTCCATTGAGTGGGAAAATACATATCATTATGCATGAGCACACGTCTATCTGCACCAAAAAGACCAAAGAGTCTGTAGAGTAATTCTTGGTATTTGCATATAACATTAAATGTATTTCTTGACCCAAGAAAAACACAAAATGTCAGTGCATTTATATTAATTAGCAATATAAGCATATTAAATAAAAATTTAAAAGATTCTTTTAAAAATAGAAAGAAAATGCATGACACTTAGGAATGAGTATATTCAAGGTATATGAACTTTTTCAATGGAAAACTATAAGATGTAATTCAAAAGTATTTAAGCCCTATGAAGAGATATGTAGCATATACTTAAAAAAACTAAATGGTGAAAGATTTTTGTCCAATTTGAGTGTCACTATCCAATTACCAGCAGAGGCTCTCCAAAGAGAATACACACACACACACACACACACACACACACACACACACACACACACAAAAGGACTATTTGTAAAGGGACTGGATCTGCCACTTGGTTGAGAAAGGATGAGTTTTCCATTGAATTTTACTAAAAAAATTATATCTCTTTTTAAGAAGGAAAAGAAAAAGTGCAAATCTCTACACAATATTAGATATAATGCTTTAAAATACCCAGAAGAATACTATTGAGAGTATCTTTATGATTTCAGGATGAAAGGAACATCACAGACAATGTAAATACCTGCCAATCCTAAACAAACAATATTCTCACTTGACTACATTAAAACTATTGACCAGTGAGTTGTAAATAAATACACCTAATGTTTCCTTTTAACTCTGCCCTAGAACCTTTTTATATACCATGCCCACCATGTGTTCTCATTTATTCAATTTCTGGACAAAGAGAGTGATAAGTAGGCCAGGAATACACCTAGCCTCACATCCTTACTGCCGCAAGGGGTGGGAAACAACATGACTACTGTCCAGTGGCATGGGTCACACTTAACCAAGCCCTGACACCCAAACAGAGAAAGAATGACCCTTTTTCTGTAGCATAAGTCACATATGTCCAGCTCCCCTGACTCCGTCCCATAGCATAAGTGATGTATGAATGTATGTATGTATGTATGTATGAATGTATGTATGTGTGGATGTATGTATGTGTGTATGTGTGTATGAATGTATGTATGTGTGTATGTATGTATGTGTGTATGTGTGTATGAATAAATGGATGAATGAATGTATGGTGTGTGTATGTGTGTGTGTGTGTGTGTGTGTATGCATGCGTGTACATATAATAAGAATTCTTCCTCAAAACTCAAGCAATCTTTAGCAGTAGGCTCTTTGCTCTGCCCAGTGGGACTAAAGCTTCTTTACTTCTGACCCCACAGTACTTACTGCTTGCTAGAGCATTAATAAATCTCTTGCCTGGAGGACAATTGTCTGTCCTCTTATTGCCTGCCTCCTGCTTCTCCCTCACCAAAACATAACAATACACACATAGCAATGCATTTTTGCTAGGACTAGCCTCAAGAGAGGATATGGCCGTCATTACAGAGAAGCCAGTGCGTTCTCTGCAGTTAACTGCTACCTTGACTTCAGCTGGCAGTGTGTTTGCATAGGTCTGATTCTAACTAATGTTTGATATGTTGAGACTGAATCGAGCACCATGAAAGTGAGTCATCGCCATCGCAAAGGGAGTCACGTTCCTCTTTCCTTTCTACTTCTTCAGTGTTGACCTGGCACTCTTCTCCACTCCAGTGCATCCTTTCCAGGCAATCAGTGCATTCCTCTTCTCTTAGGTCTTGAATGCCTGCCAGCAGGAACAAGTGTGCTGTCAGGCCTTTGTACTAGAGGACAATGTAAACCTGAATGTCACTCAGCTTGGATGCAGAAAGTAAGGAAATGAATGAGACATTAGGCTTGTTTCCAAAAGCATCCCCCGCAGGGCAGAAGAAAAAAAAAAAACCACGCTATTCTTTGCTTGAGGCTCAGTTTAGTATTCTGACTCTGGGCATCAGACCTGGGAGAGCTGAGGACGATATTTATGGTCAGTATTTGACCAGTTTATAGCTACTTTACACAATACACAGCCCAGATTCCTCTGCTTAAGGGATGCTGTGGCCAGTATGAGGCACGTCTTCTCGTCTCAATTAACACAATCAAGATAATAAGTCACAGAGGCCAACAGGTCAACCTAATATAGATAACCTTTCACAGAGATTCCATTTCCAGGTGATTCTATGTTGGGTCAAGTTGATAATTAGCACTAGACATTACAGTTATCTTCCTAAACCCTTCCGTGCAGATCAGAAACAGCCCAACTCTAGAATTTACCCACATAGCTGTCACCCTGGAGACTACTACTGGTTCTAAAAACAGCTCTGGGGAGGATCAGAACCACATGACCACCTTCCAGCTTGTCTCCTCCTGTGTTGCCATTGGTAACGACATAACGTTATTTACTTGGCCTTGTCAGGAGGCCTCTGATGTCATTGATAGTGGTCTTCACACTCTGGAGCCCTTTAAACATTTGGCAGAGTGCTGTGCACTCCTCATCAGATGAATACCAAAACCCTTGTCAAGGTGGCACAGCTATTAAGTGTCTATTCACACAGCAATCAGAAATTTGAGCATCAATCAGTAATCATAAAGTCAGGGGCCCTTTCCTCACAAAGTCAGGAATTCAGAGGGCTTTCATAAGCTAATCAGCACACGTCAAATAGACAATCAATCTAATTAGCTGCAAGTTCGGGGATGGTAATCAAAGCAACACAGTGAGCTTCATTAGCGATGATATTGAAAATTGTGATCCGTGCAGCATTCACTAGAAAATGAATATCCATTTTTGTAAATAGGTAGGGAGGACATGATCACTCTGTGTGAGACATCTGCCAGTTCTAGGCTGGCAGCACCAGACTCCAGCTTGAGGAGAGTTTTGGCTTTTCTGTTGTCCTAAAAGTAAAGAGAACAAGAGTCATTCATTGTGCAATCAAGCAAACAGGACACGTCTTAGAAGGAAAGCAAGGAGGAAAAAGCAGTGTAAGTTACACATTCTGGAAATTTCTTATGAAAATGTCATTTGTTAGCTCAGGTCAGCAACACTTTAGCTTCATAATCCATGATTTTTTTTTACTCTGAATGATTCTGTTGAAGAAAAATGGAGACCACAGCAGTATACTGAGGGAGTGGAAGGGGGCTCCCTACAGGAAGTAAGAATGGGCCCATGGTGAATCATGGCTTGGTTATATAGCCACAGTTTCCTTGATTGGAAAAAAAAAATCTCATCTTTTTTTTTTTTTCAGGTGACTCAAAGGAGCATAAGCAAAGCAGGTGAGCTCAAAAATTATCAGTCTCAGGAAAGATTACCTCATTGTCTGTCCAATTCCAGCCATAGGAGACCTACAAAAGGCCACTGGGCAGGGTAGCACCTCAGGACCTCTCCCTTTGCATTTTCTCTTCTCAGTCTTTAGGGTTTCCTTATTCTTCTTGGATGTCACTCGATGACAGTACCCTAACTCCTCAAGTTCAGTTCACCAAGAGCCAAGAGACACCTCATCCCTCTTGAGACATCCATATCAATGGTAGGTCATCTCTCAAGGTCATCTACTCTTCAGCCTCTGAAGGCAGCCATCATCTCTACGTGAAAGCTCTGGTGGGAAAGGGCCTTTCCCCATAGTTTCATCCTTTGCCACAGGCCCCAGTGGTAAGATGAAAACTGTGGCTCACATATTCTGCCGGGAATTGTGAGGGAGACTTAGAGAGAATTTGGGAAATGGTGACTCTTTTCCAGGAGTTTTTAACCCTACCTTTGAATAAATCAATCATAAGTAGAATATAACTAAAATGTACCTGCTGAATTATATATCTGCATATTTTAGGATTTGAGAATTAAACCTAGGGGGGAAACATAGATATATCTAATGTCAGAGGAAGCTTCTGGAGAAAAAGAAAAGAACCGCGACAACAACAAACTAGAGATATAAACACTGATTGCTTTCTAAATGTTGCATTATAAATTGCCACTCTGCCCCCCCAGGGGGCTTGATGGTCGTTTGTAGTAAAAGCTAGAATAAACTTCAGAAAGTGAGCACAAAATTGTCACCTAATATAGCTTGAAAATATTTCAAATAAACACAGATATTTTGCCTAGTTTAACACATATTTTAAAGTCAAATTGTCTAGCATTTTTTCATAGGTCAATGGATGGGGAGTTTTTCGTTCTTCTATTTAAGCATCTATTTATCTATTTTGTGTGTGTGTGTGTGTGTGTGTGTACTCTGGGTGTATATGCACCCTAGTGCCTATGGGGAAGTCAGAGCGCCATCTGTGGGAGTCAACTCTTTCCTTCTACTGTTTGGGATCTTGGGATTAAATTCATGTTGTCAGGGCTGGTGACAAGTGCCTGTATCTGCTAAGCCATCTCGCCAGCCTGAGTCAATACATGCTTGCCAATGAAAACGTTTTTAAATATTCACAGTTACCCTATCATAACTTATGTCCAGAGAGTTCTAAAGTAAACACTTTTGGGGGGGAAGTCTTCCTCCCCACCCATCTCAGAGTAGCTATACCAGAGCTGGACAGATGTATTACACTGAGGATATAGAAGGAGCTTATCTTTCAAGTCTAATCTTCATATCCTCCAAACCCTGTGGGAAACATACCCTACTCCAGCTACGCAAAGCTCATTCTACCTCTAACACTACTTCACCCTTTCCTTACACATTTTCAAATCTTCCTTGTAGAGCAAACCCATTTCTTCTTCAGCTCGGTAACCCCATCGACTAACATGCATCCAACGGACAAATGCGTGGATAACTGTTTCTCAATTAGTTTGGAGTTATGTGAAAACTTGTCGAGTTCGATTGAAGGAAAATGTTTCAGACACGGTGGAAGCCATTATGGTGATTTATTAAGAACACTTGGTGCCCAGAAGGCTATGCGCGAGACATAAAACCACCGCTCTGTCTCCAAGGAGTTTCTGTGCTTATGTTTGACAGATCACTCGTGGATTCACGTGGCGGGGAGTTTAATACGAGGGTTGGAGAGAGAGCAAGCATTCAAAGAGTGAAAAATCTGGTTTATGATCAAAAAAAAAAATCCTAAGAGGTGTTCAAGGGGCTTGTTAGATGGAAAGAAAAGTTTAAAAGGCGTGGAAATAAATGAGGACATGGTATCTTAAGGGAGAGAGCAGGAGCAGGCCTTACTTTATACAAAGAGTGCCAGTCTTAGAAAGCGTACAGTAATTCCATTGAAGATATTTAAGCTTCTACATTTCAAGATAAATTTTTTTTTTCAGATGAAAAGTACCATAAATGAACTAGGAAAGAAAATCCCCATGAGTGAAGTAATCTGTGAGTTTCATTTGTCTCCTTCTCTTTTTGATGTCTCCCTCCACACAGCACTTGGTTATACAAAGCCAGGGCTTGGCTGCACCTGACAATGGTGCTCAGCGGTAGGAGACTTCCAGGCTGGAGCCCACCACACAGCAGCTGTAAACCCCAGCAGGCACCCTACCCACGGCAGGCACTTAAAGAGGTGCCACAGGGTGCGCGCCTGCCTGGGTTTGGGAGCTGAAAGGCTTGTCGTTACAATGTGCCCTGAGATGACTGACAGCCTGATGCTGCTCTGTATGATATTCCGGGTGCTCTGTAGAGGAAGGCAGGGTGGCTAATAGTTGCCCCAGCAGACAGGGAAAGCTGTTGTTGTAGACCTGCTGTGTCTGTGTGTGAGTGTGCTTAGGACTTTGCATGACCTCAGGAAGCAAGGGCTTTAGAGCAGCGGTTTTCAACCTGTGGGTCGTGACTCCTTGGGACACCCTCTCTCTCAAACATATTTTACATTATGGTAGCAAAATTACAGTTATGAACTATATTGATGAAAATAAGTTTATGGCTGGGGGTCAGCCCAACATGAGAAATTGTTTTAAAGGGTCACAGTGTTAGGAAGGTTGAGAACCACTGATCCAGTGGGTCAGGTGGCTTGAGAGCCCCAGATGGAGGATTCTGCACACTTGCTTTCTTCTGATGCCATTTACCCTCGGCTTATGGATGGCTGTGTTCTCAGAATGCGCACAAGGTCTCTTCTCTGTGTCTGAGTCCCAAGTGTGTCTTCTTATAAAGATACTAACAAATTAGGCTCTATCCACCCAAACGGTCTCATTTTGCCTTAATTGCCTCTTTAAAGGCCCCATCTCCAAATGAAGCCACATTCTGAGGCTCTCAGGTTAGGATTTCAAAATGTGCTATGAGCAAGAAGTTAGGAGGTGGCATGACCTAGCCTGTGACCAGAAGGAGACATTCCCCAATCACCACAGGTCTCAGAATGTATCCTGTCTGTTTTTCTCAGATAAGTTTTTGTAGCAATTCTATAATGTTAAAAAAAAAAAAAAAAAAAACAACAGTAAATACTTGAAGAGGGTTAATTACTACCAGGCACAAATGTTATATACTCCATAAAATATTTCATGATCTCGTGGCCCTGTGATTGCTAATCCCTTCTGTTGCAGTATACATGGTTATTCATAGAGGTAGATGTTCACATATCTACTTTAAAAAAGCATCATCTTAGAAGTGTAATTGATAAAGACAGATTAATATGAGATAAATGCTAATAAAACTGGAGCATGTGTGGTGCTGTTCAGTCGGATGTACTGTGCGCACCTATGAATCTGCCCGGCAGTGGAGAATTTCCTTTTGTCCTTGATAACATTTTTCTGTGAGTGAAATTTTTAGCATAGACAGGCTTGGCTTCTTTTTTTAAGTGTAATTCATCTCGAGAATATTAGTAATCCAGACCTTTTTTTTTATTGCAGGGTCCATTGTGCAGATGCACTGCGGGTTGTCTGTTCATTGGCGTAGTAAAGAGCATTTGGAGTCTTCCTAGTTTAGTAGGATGACTACAAAGATCCCCAGTGTGAATATTGCCTGTTGATTTTGAATTGCTTTGACAAAATACATGACATGACAGCAACAAAGGAGGAGGGACTTATTTTGCTGGTGGTTTTCAGAGGTTCTAACACATGCCCATAGCAGGGTGGCCTTTGCAGAACATTGGCAACTATGAAAGTAGGTGGCAAGGAGGGAGGAAGGGAGGGGAAGAGGGAGCAGAAGAGGGAGAGATGGACAGGGAACAAAGAGAGGGAAAGAAAGAAGGAAAGAGAGAAACAGGGGAGAGGGACAGGGACAGCAAGGAGGGGGCAGGGAGAGGGGCAGGGAGAGGGGATGGGAGAATGTGCTATGAGCTTCAACAATTTCTGTCCTTTTATTTCATCCAAGCCTCCAGCCTATGGAATGACCATCTAGTGAGGGTGCATCTCTCCCTCTTATTTCATCCTCTCATGAGATAGCCTAGCATATTCTAGCAGTGTGCCATACTAATTGGCTTCCTGCCTAGTTTATAATCCAATCCAGTTGATGATCAAAATCAGCCTTACATTCCTGACTCTGTGGGTTTACATGTTGACTCTTCCTTTTGGGAAATACCTACGAAGAGAGAAGACAGGACACATGTACAGTTTCAAGGACACTGATAGTGTGCCTTTCTGAGGCTAGTTCCATTGTACATCATTACTGACAATGTGTACAGGTTGGCTTCCCCTACATCCTTCACAGCACTTCTCGCCTCAGTCTATAGCTATCCAAGCAGACATGGTGGTCCCCAGGCCAGTGAGAGACCCTGTCTCAAAAAAAGGAATGTAGACAGAACCTGAGGAAAGGTATTTGGGTTGTACTCTGGCCTCCACATGTGCACATGAAGCCATACACAGAAAGAAAACTAATCTATTTCCACAGGTATGTTTCTGTACTCAAGGTCTACTGAGCCTAGTGGTTCAGGCCTGTAGTGCCTGCTATTCAAGAAGCTGAGGCAAGATGACTGCAATAACTTATACAGTTTAATTGTTAGTTGATCAAATCATGGTCATATCAATTACTAGTCTACTTTTATCTTAGGTATGGCAGATATGATTCTATAGAAAGATAAGGTAGGATAGTTAGATAAGGTCTTCAAAAACCTCAGAGATGTGCAGAATGTTTAAAATGTTTTTATTATTTTAAATATTCACTGACAATGAGACAGGTTAACTCCTGGCAACACTAGGCCTACCTCAAAGAAGTGATGAACATCAAATAACCTCCTTATAGAGATGGCTTCAAATGTGGCAAACAAGTCACTGGGCCAAATGTCCTCATTTCTACCACAGACAGAATTGTGCCTTAAAAAGGGCAAGCTTGGATGCAGGCAAGTCAACGACCAAACTTTGTTAAGACGGGGTAAGCAAGAACTCAATAGTTCCTGCTTCACAAATATATCTGTCAAATATATTGGGCCAGAAGGCTGAAGAAGATGCTCCAATGTTATAGACAGGTTTTGGTGACTATTCAGGTAGCACCCTGTCTCTGTCATCTTCTCATTTGGAAAGCTACTAACCTGCACTCCCAGCATACTCAGGTAATCGAGTTTATTCCTTCTCAAGTCTCTGATAGAGTTGAAGACCAGGTCGCATAGTTTTATAATGAAGCTTAGTTATTTAGGGGTTAAGATGTTTTTAGGTCTAGATAGACATTTTCAGTTGATAATGACAGTATGTGATGGAGATTGATTTACATTCAGAATTTTAGAAGTACCAAAATAGGAAAGATGCTTTCTTCAAGTTTGTCAAATACAAATAGACAAAACACTAAGAATGTAACATTATATAATTCCTGATTATGTCATAGTTCTTCTTGTTATAGGTAATTTATTGTATATATGTATAATAATATAAATATATGTGCAAAAAATAAAAAAAATGTTTAATTAATTTTAAAAAATCAGAAAAAAAGAGAGGTTATCCTGTCACAGAGAGAGTTCAAAGCCAACCATGACAACTGAGTGAGTCATAAAACACAAAAACAAAGAGTTGTGGATGGATCTCATCAGCAGAACACTTGGCTCACCATGTGAGAGGTCATGGGTTTGGTCCTCAGCACTGAAAAACATTGTTATTGATGTCTGGGTCTACTTCTGGGATGTGTTATATAAAGTAGCCTGAAGCTCCATGTTCCAGGTAGTGTTAGTACTCAAGATTTGTCTCTCTTTTCAAAATTATGTAGTCTGACCCATGTCCTTGAACTTCAGCTGCTTAAAGGAGTTTAAACTTAAAAGCTGCTTCCGTTTAGCAGCCAGGTTAACTGATATAGCATACGGCCTCAGGGAAGGTGTCTCTCCATAAGACCAGAAGAGGAATGGCTACACACCATTTCCTACTCTTGTCACACGGGATAATACCCAATTCTTATTAAGAATCCATCATTTATCAGGCTCCTGAGATCCATTCAATGTCATTTTCAATTTTTCCTACTGTCTTCTTAGAAATTATGAAGTTATTCCTGTTCCAATCACAACACCACAAATTAAAAATTATTGGGTCCCTCCTGTTAGTTAGCATAGCAACCACTACCAAGAGAGAATCTTCATTGTTACTATGGAAAAGCCTGTTTCCAGTATCAAATACTATGTATGAGTTATAAAGCTGAAGGATTTGGCTCAGAATCTTGCATCTAGATATTTTTATTAATGTCACAAAATCCTACACCACCTTTCTCCCCTCTTCCCTAACTCTATTTAAAATAACTGCACTTTTCTTTTTCTGTCTGAAGTGTAATTTAACCTCCCACTTGAGCCCAGAACATAATTCAATTGAGAGGTGTGTTTATATCACACGAAACACAATAAAGCATGATGAAGTAGTTCTTAAATCGTTTGCAAATGAATGGCTGCAATATTCCCAGTCTGCTCTCTGTTCTCAGCAAGCTAAAAACAACGGTGGCTATTTGTTAATATATGAATCCCCAATGACTTCTTTAGACATTTAAAAGCTGGATGAGATGAGCAGGCACTAACGGAAAATCACAGAGACAGGTACTGAATGGAAGATGTGCACTGATACTGAGATAGTTCCACATGATGCTGACCAGAAAACAAGAACCTGCCACCTTGTGCCATGGCACAAAAAGCAAGACAGAGTGGGGAAATAGGAACTAGGAACTAGAGAAAGAGTGGGTGGCAAGGCCACAGTGAGAACCAACAATAACAATGAAGGCTCCTAGGCTCAAAGTCGGTGCTACAGCAGAAGGGCAGAAGGTAGAAAACAATAGTAGTAGTAATAGTAATAATAATAATAATAATAATAATAATAATAATAATAATAATAATAATAATAATAGTAATAATAATGTATAGTGAACATTTGATGGCTGGGTTCAGCTACAATTATAAGTGGAGCAGGCAGTGGCACTTTCTTATAAGCAATTATTGTGTTGCTACATTTGTTCTTAAGTACCTAAGTATAACATTACACTTTCTCTAAGCAGGTATTCTCATCTTTAAGTAAAATACCTGTTTTCATTTTTCCATCTCTTCATCACGGTGACTCACACTGACTATCCAGTTGCTTTAAAATCACCTTAAGTTCGAAAAAGAGTCGAAAATATCTTAAGAGTCACGAGGAAGAAGTAGAGGAGTGAGCCGCGCTGCATGGTGATTCACATCTGTGGTGGTTCTTTAGCTTTGGCCTCTACCCATCTAATGCCCGATGCCCCGTCTACCTCATTAGGAGAGGAAGAACAGACCATTTCATAACCTCTTGGGTCACAAAGGGTAAAAAAAAAATCACTCAAGGAAATTCAGAATTTACTCATAATAAAAATCAAATCTCCTAGCAGGTCAGGAAATGAAAGGAGATGTGATTAAAAATAAAGTATATGCATTAAAAAACCTGCAGCAAGAAGATGAGAAACAAGACAGGAGTCACTTTCTTGACACCAACAACTCCTAGTCCACACTTTAGTGATGGCCATGATGAAGACGGGAAAAAATGAAACAGAATTGAAGGCAGGAGGGTGGGAATGGAAAATGCAAGTCTATTGAGTCATAGAGGTTAACGTTAGAATTGTTGAGAGAGTGTAAAATTGTGCTTTAACCAAAACAATACACAAAATCATTCCAAGTTAGCAACAGCTAAAAGGATTTTCCATTTGCAATCTTATGAAAGACATGCAAGATCTATGTAACAAACACAATAAAATGTTATGGAAATAGAGGAGAGTTAAATAAAGGTGCCACGTGTTGAATGCTTTAAATATTCATGTTTTAGGCTGACAGATTTTTTTTTCCAAATTTAGACTCAATTCATCACAATCTAAAAATCCAAATTTATTAGTCTGTAACTTCACAAGTGATGGTACTATCCTATGGAAATGAAAATATATAACCAATAAATAAATAATAAAGCAAAGATCCATTTAAAGTGAAAAATAGCATGATATGCTTTTTCTAGTTATAATACCACAATATAAAGCTTGATAAAGAGAAACTGAAAATAGACAAATAGAAGACAATAAAGGAGCCAAGGAAGTGATCTATCTAGGTTTGTATATGTGGTTTCCATGTGAATGATAGAACAGGAACAAATTCGCAATAGATGTTTCTGTAATCATTTATGAATAATAAGTAAAATAAAACAAAATTTGAGTGTTGTTTCATATTATACGAAATACATCAACTCAAGAGAGAACATAAACTTAACTTTGAAAAGAAAAGGTATGTATGTGTGATTTATGTATGAAGTGATTTCTCAAATAAAGGAAAAATATAACCACCATACAATTATTATTAAAAATATATCAAACTAAAAATAGTTTTTCTTAAAAGAAAGTTTAAAAAGATAAAAAATATTAGAGAATATATTTGTCACCTATATAAACAAAGAAGGATAGCCAACACTCATGAAATGAATCTTCAGTAAGGGTGCCAATCTTCATGTAGTTACATACAATTCGGGCTGGAGAGACAGAAGCCAGAGACGGCACCTGGAGAGCCTGGAAGCAAAGATGGGCATGAGGCGATAAAGGACTCACTGGCCAATTGGTGAACTACAGGTTCATTGAGAGACCATGTCTCATAAAAACAACGTGAAGAGACATATAGGACACTGGATACTGACCATCATCTTCCAACTGTGCATGCTTAGATATGTGCACCCCCATTCTCATGCACGTACACACACACACACACACACACACACACACACACACACACACACACACACACCATAAACACACATACAAAGGTAGGAAAGTGTGTTCACTCTTCAGTCATCAAGGAAATGCAGATTTAAGACAAAATGTGATGCCATTTGCACATACTCCAGCAGCTAAAATGGAAACAGATGGTAATAGCAAGTGTTGGTGACGAGGTAGCACAAATGATACGTTCCTGTCTGTAGCTGGATGCCTGCTGAGGCTAGGCCTATTCTGACCTGTTCAGTGGTCCTATTTCTAGGGATGTAGACAACATATCTAAATACACATGTTTATAAAGATATGCATAATAGGAGGCTAAGGAGATGGGTTTTTAGTTAAGAGGGCTTGCTGCTCCTCAAAATGTGAGTTTTGTTCCCAGCACCCATATCTGGTGGCTCATAACCATCTGCAACTCAAGCTTCAGGGAAACTTGACACTTTATTTAGGCTTCTGCCATCGCCCACACACAGACACAATAACAACAACAACAATAATAATTGCATAACACAATTTTATAAGTTTGCAACACACAAAACCCAGAATTATTATGGGACTAGGGAGATGGCTCAGAAGTTACAATGAATGTTGCTTTTGAAGCAGACAGCACTGATATCCTGTGACTCCCATCTGCTTGGAACTCCAGCTCAAGGAAGATTTAGCACTTCTGGACACCCTCGGTACATACATTCATATGCACTTACCCACACACATACACATGTACACACATGTGTGCACACACACACACACTCAGAACTCAAAAACTAAAACAACCCTTTAAATAAAAAAGATTTAGTTTATATAAAAGTTGTATTGTTTCCATTAAAGAAAATACTAGATAACAGTAAAAGTAACTATCACTCGATAGAGCTGACAGATCTCAGAGATAAAATTATTGAATGAAGGAGCAAAGGTTTTTAAAATATATACAATATGGTTTTCTCTAAATCTACTATTTTTATCTGAATCTACTAAATTTATCTTAGAGAGAAATACACTCCAGGGTTCACTGCAGACAAAATATACATATGGTAAAGGCACTTCAATGATATTAATATTAAGAAATGTCAAAACAAAGAAGGTAAATGTTCATTGATAATGAGTGGATAAAAATATGATATATACATATGTACACATAAACATATGTGGAGAGAGAGAGAGAGAGAGAGAGAGAGAGAGAGAGAGAGAGAGAGAGAGAGAGAGAAATTAATCTAGAATAAACTGGTATCCCTGATCAATCCTACATGCTTTCCGGAACGGCTTTCGTTCTTGAGATTTAGGGTCCCACCAAGGACGTTTCCCTTTCTCGTACATAGCAAGCATTTCTACTTTAATAATGATGGTCTTTTGCAAAATGCTGAAAATACTACTATTGGTGTGGTTTTGGATGGAGTTGGAATAATTTTTTAAAAGTAGAAAATGAGAGGAAACAACTCTTCAGGTATCTCAAAATAATAATTCAGAATAATTATTCAGAATAGTAATTCATTGTAACAACAAACTGCTACCATATGTTGGAAGTAGATACTTAGGTTAGCAATGCACATATACTTATGATGAGAAGGCCATGAATAGTGGATACAGGAGGAGATTTTCTAACTTTACTGGACCAGGCAGATTTCTCATGGGCTTGGAAAATGGACCATCAATTACATACTTCAATCTAGTTCAATCACCCTAATAGTAGGAACTCCTTTTAGATTTCACAATAGGTTTACTGTCACTCTTAATCTGTCCTGTTGTGAGCTACTTTAGTGGTAATTCAGATAGAAGCCAGAGACTCTCTCACCTTAAATATTTTTTTAGATAAAGTGTTTTTTTAAATATTCACTGACCCTACAGGACCTAGAATTCTGAGAATACTGTGAACTCAACCAACAAAGACACAGCACTGTTACACATACAAAAATATGCCAGTTTAATTACATGTATATTTTATAATGTGATTTATGCTTGCTTTCATTAGAATGAAACATAAATTCCCATTCTAGCATTACAATGTATAAAAGATGGAACAATATGTTAAAAAAAATCCAACATGATAGTTACTTCTTATGCACTATAAGTGATAGAAAAATGCTGGATAGAATATTGAATGAAGACACCATTGAGTTGGTTTTAAAAAATATTTTTTATATATGAGTGATCTGTCTTCATGCACACCAAAGGGAATCATATTTTATTATAGATGGTTGTGAGCCACCATATGGTTGCTGAGAATCGAACTTAGGACCCCTGGAAGGACAGCCCATACATTTAACCTGTGAGCCATTTTGCCAGCCCCTGGGGTTGGTTTTTTTAGTGTACTTAGCAACATAGTATTGTGCATGTGCAGCAGGATGGTAAAAATGAGGTGCCTTAGAGACAGTGGGGTCAGAAGGATCATAGTCATTAGCCCAGACAGCAAGAAGTCATTTGTTCTCAGAAAAGTGTGTGTGTGCGTGGGCGTGTGTGTGTGTGTGTGTGTGTGTGTGTGTGTGTGTGTACTATCCAAACAACCAATTTCATATGACTTGGCATGGAGAACCAAAAGACTAAAAACATTTTTTATTAAATCGCATATCCCATATTTGGTAAATTTTCAAAAGCTAAATTTGCTCTACCAAAACTGAGATTTGGTAGATTTTCCAGAATGATGGATGCACTCAGAAACTGGTTTTTCTTTTTCCTTTTTTCACCCATGGTTTTTTGAGACAGAGTTTCTCTGTGTAGCCCTGGCTGTCCTGGACTCATTTTGTAGACCAGACTGGCCTTGACTCATAGCAATCCACCTGATTCTGCCTCTCTGAGTGCTGGGATTAAAGGTGTGCACCACCACACCTGGCTCAGAAACTGGTTTTTCATCCATAAAGTTTCTGACTATATTTAAAAATTAAATATAAAACACCGCAAAATAAAATTTTGTAACCAAAGTTTATGAGACCAAGAATTCAAGAAATAAAATGATGTCTGTGAATATTAGTTTACAATAAAACAAAAAAAATCACAAACCAAAAGAAGAAATTATCTTCCCCAAGAAAAGTATCAACAGATAAGACTACCCAATCCCAGAGGACTGAAGAGAATAGAAAGATTATATTATATAAAGTCATATGCTCAAAATGAATACAGAGCTAAGAGAAAAGGCAGAGACTCTCCCTTTATTGAAGACTGCACAGAAGAATTAGGACTCTGAAGATAAAGCTTAGACACGATGTGTAGAAATTGTACATCTAGAATTTTTCAGAGAAAGTAAATGTTGTGCAAAGGGCACAGCCAGAGTCTGCAGCACAGAACTGGAAACGGTGGTGGGGAAATTGTAAGGATGCAACTTCTGATAAAAAGATGAAAAACTAAACAAGGTTTGAGGTAAGAGAAACGTTTGTCACATGCTTAACAGACGTTCTGCAAGGAGTTGAGAATGCTGACAAGGCAACATTTGAATGGATGTTTATGGATCTTTCGGAATTATCATCTAACTGTCTTATGTGTTGTGATGGTAGGGGAAAAAAACTGACAAAAGAATTTAAAGAATGCCCACAGGGATATAGTCCATCATAGCGAGGAGGACAAGCCATCACACAGGGAAGGTAGACCACCTGCTCACACTCTTCCACACAGTTGGGAACAGAGTTTGAAGAGAAGTTGGGGCTGGTCTCTAAAGCCTCAAGGCTGGCTTCCTGTGATCTATTTCCTCCAGCAAGTCCCCATTTCCTAAAGATTCCACCACCTTCCCAAACAGCAGCAGCTGGAGGCAAGTGTCCCTACCCACATGAGCCTGTGAGCAACAATTTACACTTAAATGACAACAGTCAGGGAAGAAGGTACTTGCTCAATGCCCTAACATAATCAAGGAACTTTTCAAAAGACCATATGTAGAGACATGGCCACTGAATTGCAAAATGCCCAAAATTAGCAGAGATGTGTCCTAATTTGTTTCTTTATTGGTGTGATAAAACAGTGACTAAAAGCAGGTTGGGAGGAAGGAAGAGTTTATTTGGATGGTAGGTTACAGTCCATCATGGAGGAAAGCCAAGGCAGGAAACTAGAGCCAGGTACTGAAACAGACCTTATGGAGGAAACTGCTTACTCCTTGCTCCCCTTGCTTGCTCAGCTACCAGTTTTATTCAGCACAGATGCACCTACCCAGGGCTGGCAATGCCCATAATGCATGCTACCTTCCCATATCATTTTGCAATAAATACAATGCCTCATAGATATGCCTGTAGACCAATCTGATGGAGTCAATTATTCAATTGAGATATATTCTTCTGTATGTGCACGCGCACACACACATGTGTGTGTGTGTGTGTGTGTGTGTGTGTGTGTGTGTGTGTGTCTCAAGTTGATTAAAAACTATGACAAAAACCATAGGAGCAACCAAATACAAAAGGCAAAAATGTTACAAAGAATTAACTCCTGGACTTATTGTAACCAAAAATACCAAAGAAAAGGAATCCATGACAGCAATATAATAGAGGAAAAACAATTTAATTTGGGAATTTTATTCCCAGATTAGTTGTTATCCAAATGAACATGGTAGACATTTTAAGATGGATCTCATAATTCATCAAGGCTTACCCAGAGAAATAATAAAGGATGTACTTGAATAAAAGAATATTGAATTCAGAAGGAAGTAGAGACACAGAATCATAAGAAGCAATCATGCTTCAACAGATAGGCATATTTTAAATTAAATTATTGGAAATTGTAAGGGTTAGGATGATTTGTACCAATAGATAGCAGATAACTCGACTATGCCAGATACTAGCTGTCTTTGAGGATTAGTAGGAGTACTTCCTGTAGGAGAAACTAAGGTGAGAGAGAAAATTGGTAGTGGGAGACCTGCAGTCTCAAAGACACAGAGTTGGGGAACATGGACAAACGTGGTTGACTTGCCAAAGAATTTGCAGTTCAGCTGGGCTGGGATGGTGACTGCCAAGGTTAGATATATGATAAACCATGTCAGAAATGCCACACTAATGTTTTGTTTATTGTTTTATATTCTTTTTTCTTTTTTAAAATATATTTTATTAATTTATTCATATTATATCTAAATTGTTATTCCTTCCTTTGTATCCTCCCATTCCTCCCTGCCTTCCATTTTCCCCTTGTTTAAATATAAAATTTCTTTCATTCATTCATCCAGCAGTCCTGGCAGAGGTCTCAAGGTTACATCTGTTCATTCTAGATAGTATCTCTGTAGCTCTGCAATATTAGTATTAGTAATTTCCTACTCTTTTGATTTAGAAACAAAACCCCAGACTAAAGCATATAAAAGGTCCAATCTATTTCAGCAGTTTATAAACTGATAGCCTTGGAAATCATGAAGAAAAATGTAAGGATCATAAACAATAGTAAGGAAGATAATCTTTTTTTATTAATTTATTCATATTATATCTCAATTGTTAGCCCATCCCTTGTATCCTCCCATTCCTCCCTCCCTCCCGCTCCCCCCCTACTCCCCTCCCCTATGTCTGTGACAGAGAGGGACCTCCTCCCCCTTATATATGCTCTTAGGGTATCAAGTCTCTTCTTGGTAACTTGGTATCCTTCCTCTGAGTGCCACCAGGCCTCCCTATCAAGGGGCCTTGGTCAGAAATGGGGCCCCAAAGTTTGTATGAAAGTCAAACCTCACTCACCACTCAACAGTGGAGAATGTCCTGTCCATCGGCTAGGTCTGGGTAGGGGCTCGAAGTTTACTGCCTATATTTTCCTTAGTTGGTGCGATAGTTTGAGCAGGAAGGACCCTAGGACCCAGATCCACCTGTCATAACATTCTTCTTGCAGGTTTCCCGGGCCTTCTGGATCCTTCTATTTCCCCATTCTCCCATGCTTCTCTCACCTAAAGTCCCAATAGGATGTCCTCCTCTCTGACCCACTTTCCTGGTAAGTAAAGTCTTTCATGGGATATGCCCCTTGGGCTAATGTCTCAATATCAGTGGGTATATACCATTTGCCTCTTTTTGCTTCTGGGTGAACTCACTCATTATGATAATTTCTAGTTCAATCCATCTGTTTACAATTTTCGGGAATTCTTTGTTTTTAATAGCTGACTAGTATTCCATAGTGTAAGTGTACCACAGTTTCCCTATCCATTCTTCTACTGAGGGACACTTAGGCTGTTTCCATGTTCTGGCTATTATAAATAAGGCTGCTATGAACATGGTTGAGCAAATTTTCTTGTTGTGTGCTGGAGCATTTTCTGGGTATATTCCACGGAGTGGAATAGCTGGGTCTTGAGGAAGATGTATTCCCATTTTTCTGAGAAAGCACCAGATAGATTTCCAAAGTGGTTGTACTAGTTTACATTCCCACCAGCAATGAAGGAGTGTTCCTCTCTCTCCAAATCCTCGGCAACATGTGGTGTCACTTGAGTTTTTTATCTTAACCATTCTGATGGGTGTAATATGGAATCTCAATGTTGTTTTGATTTGCATTTCTCTGATGAGTAAAGAAGCCAAGCATTTCTTTAAGTGTCTCCCAGCCATTTATATTCCTCTGATGAGAATTGTCTGTTTAGTTCTGAGCCCCATATCTCAACTGGGTTATTTGGTATATTCTTTTTTCAATAGGGGTGCTATTAAAAAGTATTTAAAAAGCAATGAGTGCTTCCTAAAGTTGTTCCTGATGGGTGCTTTGAGGGTCTGTTAGATTACTGTTGGTTGTTATTGTTGGCATATAGGTGTTGTGTCTACATATATGTCTGCATAGCACATATGTACAATGCATGAGGAGGTCAGACATATATGTATTAATATACATATCCTCACAACTGTACTCACAGATGGTTCTTAGACACCTGTGTGTAGGTAAAGAAACCCAAGGCCTCTGCAAAAGCAACAAGTGCTCTTAACTGCTGAGCCATCTCTCCAGCCTTGAGTGTTCTTGAATAATAGCTATGGTTACACAATGCCGCAGATTTACTAAGTGGTACCAAGTTGCACATTTGAAAAGGTGAACTTTATAATATGTAAGTATATCTTGGTAAAAATCTGGATTAAAGAAACCATGGCATTCTATTTGTCTCACACAATTTTCCTTTGGTTTAAAATTTTACTAACTTTCATTAACATTATTAATCACCCACATTATTTGATCAATATATGTTTATTTTCCCTGATATAAAAATTCCAGAAAACAAACAGAACATCTCCTATCCAATTGTTTTTATGCCAATTAGCGTTAGTGTCATCTCTACTGTGCTAGAAACACTGGATTATAAACATTCTTCTCTGAGTGTGTCCATCTGTATATAATACAGGACAAATGCCAAATTCATCAGCAAGTACTTTATTTATTTAAAAGACGAGTTCAAGTATTTTCCACAGTGCCTCTAACACTTAGCCTTTCACCAAGAGCACTGAGGAGAAGCCATGCTTCCCCATAGATAGTAATAGTTCTCAGTTTTGACTCTCTATTGGATCTTACACTGTATTTTCTATGCTTAAATTGTGTGTCTCTGGCCACTAATGAGGCTTAGAATCTTTTCACACTTTTATTTTCTTCAGTGTTTTATGTTCTCTGAAATGATTATTTTTCTATTGGGTTTTATGTATTTTCATTATTGACTTTTAGGAGTTATTTAGTTATTTTGAATTATAATGCTTTTCAGAATTAAGTGCTGCAAATAAATTCTCATACTGGGCTTGTGTTTTTACTTACTTTATAGGATCACTTAAAAATCAGTGCTTCTTAAATTCAATACAGTCAGATATCAAAGTATCTCCTTCCGTAATTAATGCCTTTATGTTTCAGGAAACTATTCCTCAAAGCTCATAAAGATATTCAATCTCTATATCTTATATACTTTCTTCTCAAGGTTTAAAGATTTACTTTTCCTACTCAAGTCTTTATGTCAAGAACTAAATTGAATTCTGTATAAATTATAAGATGGATTGGCTAATTTTATTTTCTTTCAAGTGCCTAACCAATTGCCCTGTCACTGAGTTCTGAACAGCAAACTACAACACCTATCCTTTCACACATGAGGCTTGCCTACAGCCGTAAGACTTTAGGATTTTTCTTGCGTGCATAGCCAGTAAGTAAGTCATTCTCTGATCACATTCACTCACATTTTTCTCTACAATAATAGTAATATGATATACACATTGATTAATGAGCACTAACAAGTAACATGAATCTTCTAAAATGAGATATAAGTATAAAACACTGCTTTTGGAGGGCTTACCATAAAGATATTGAAAATATGGTTTCCTATTGTTATATTAGTTATATGTTGAAATAGCATTTAGATATAGATTGAGGTAGATATTATCACTAAAATCCCTATCACTTTTTTCTCCATTAATTTATTTATTTAATCACTTTACAGCCTGACCACACCCACCAAAATATGGACCACTTCACAAATTTGCATGCCATCCTTACACAGGGGCCGGGTTATTCTCTGTATCGTTCCAATTTTAGCAAATGTGCTGCCAAAGTGAACACTTAGTATCAATTTTTTAAAAATTATTCTAATGTCTAAGCTTCCCTCTGTAACTCAAATTGGATTTTGGGGTGTTTTTGGAGGGTTGGGCTATAGGCATGACGTTGTGGTTTGGCAGTTTTTGAAGCTGTTTTCTTCCCTCTTTCTTTCTTCTTTTTGCTTTCTCTTCATTTTTGCTTGTAGCAGTGCTGGACATCATCACATATAGAGCGCCCTATGGTTAGGCGAGCGCTTTACCACTGAGCTACAGGCCTAGGCCTCTCATTGCATTTCCATTGAATAGCACTATTACAAATTTATGATGTTTTAATATTAATATTAAGAGCAAAATCCCCCAAATTATTCCCCTTCAGGAATGCCTTACCTAGTCTGTGCTTTTTACTCTTTCATATAGACTTCGGGTTGACCCTGTAACATCGCATAAAAATGCTTTGTGGGGTTTTTTTATCAGAACAGCACTGGGACTATGGGTAAATTCAGAGAGATTTGATATCTTTGAAATATTAAAACTTTCTTTGACTATGATATATCGTCTTCATTTATGTAGGTCATTTTAAAGATTGTCTAATGAGGCTTAGCACTTTCAGGTAAAGGTTTTCTCTGTCTCCTTTTAGATTTTTTTTTTCTACATAACAAACTTTTATTGCTGTTAAAAATAATAGCTCTATAAAATTAAAGTTTTCTATAATGCTATTAATAACAAAAGCAATGCACACATACTGCAATTAATTAATATGGAGTGGAGAAGGAAGCTAGTCCATTCTGTGCCTGCTCCATGAACAGTCAGCCATCAGTGGTGGTTTGCTCTTTACCATCCAGTATTTTCTCTCCTGTTAGCATGCTAACACATACCCTGGGAATATCAGAACAATAATGAACTAATGCGTGAGGTGTGGACAGCACATAAGAAGAAGCCAATTAATGTGACCTAGCAAGAGCAATATTACAAAGCTGTGGGGTTTTTTAACCTTTGTCTTTTGTGGATACTGAAATGCGGGCGCTTTTGCATGCTGGTCTCAGTGTTTGCTATACTGCTCACTCTTATTATTTCAAGTTATCTATCTGTAGACACTGACAAACTTTCCTGAGCTATGAACTAATAGGGATTTATGACTAACAAGCTACGGGTACTGAGAGAGATAGAGTTGTCTAGGATCAATTCTAAGATTTATGCGTCGAGTCAGTAAGTATCAGCCATGTCAAAAGTGGGAGAGGAGCAAAGCTCAGAGGAGTTGCCGTCACAGGACGATTTCACAAACTTCCTTCACTCACTGTTCTTTAGTTCCCTCATTTGTGATAGACACATACTAATCATGCTCAACACGTGAAATTGCAATCCTTCTTGGCAGGGATCCATTTCTTCCTTTATAATCTTTCATTGTCACCAAAGTACCTAAAATCTAAACTTGTTAAGCATCACATGGCACTAGATACTGCACTTGATTAAACAAAGGGTTCAAATCCTGTTGTTCTAAGAACACCCATCAGAGTTCTGTATTTATGGTATGAACCATGAGGACTATGGATTTAACTTGTTAATATTAATTGATTGATTGATTGATTGATTGATTGATTGATTTTGAGACAGAGTCTCACTATGCAGCCACAACTGACCTGGAACTCTCTACTTAGACCAGGCTGGTCCCAAACCCACAGATCTAGCCTCTGCTTTCTGAGTGCTGGGATTAAAAATGTATGTCAGTCACCATATCCGGCTTACACTTAACTTGTGACCTGTGGAAACTGAGTCATAGCTCATCTATATTTATCTCCCAGCTCTTCTAAAGATAAGTTTCTAATGGACAAGCAACCTTTAGCTTTTGCAGTAAACATAAGAAAGAAGAATGTCTCCAATCTAAGGCCAACATCAGCATGGATCTCATGAAGTCATTAACCTTTTTTTACTAGACTGAAACTTCACCCCAATATTTGCTCTGATGGGAGCCTTCACTTCCAGTATATGACCTCTACGTGGCCACAAGTAACCCTGCACAGGAGCAAGTAGAGCCCCAAACTCCATCATTTTCAACTATTCAGATCATTCTTCTTTCTTGTTTACCATTCAGCTTCAAATTCCAAAGGCACCTTAGGTCTCCTGATGGACCGAGGTCTAAGAGATTCTTAGCCACTCAGCATTCCCTCCCACTCCTCCAACCCCCCATGGAATCATTGTGCCCCCAAATCCAGCCTGAACATTAGGCCTAAATAAGGTAACCCTCAATAGCTTCATCCCCTGGTGCTGGATGCCTCCAGGACAAGGCCTTTTCAGAAAGCATCACACTTAAGCCAGACCAGAGACTTTGTTCTCAGACAGCTGGAGCCCAGTGGTGAATACATTTTTTTCATCTACTTCCTACAGCAGGAATGTTCCAGCACAGTGGCAGCTCTCCATACCATTTCTATTTTGCAGCAGGAGGCTCTGGGAGTTTTTCTGCCCTTTTGTGTTTTACATTTCAATGGTTTTAACCTCACCTTCTGCAAACACAGGAGGCTTTAGGAAAGCAGGTGACATCAGCGAAAGTCTTTACCTTTCTACATGAGACACCCTACCAAACTGGCAACAAGGGACATGGTCCCCAGAGGGAGATTTTCATTAGTCAGTCCAGGAACACTTATGCAATCAAAGTCTGTGGGTCAGAGGACAGTGATTTCTGTCAATTATGTATTCTTTCTGGGTGCATGTGTGAGTCCCTCACCAGCATTTTACGACTTGGTTTACTATTGTTTTCCATTGTCTATAAATCACACCGCTCCTGAGGCTGGCACTCCACAGTTAGCGATTATATGGCTTTTAGACTGTGTTCCTTTGGCAAATCCAGATGTGCAGTGTCTCTTCTCAATGCCACACTCAGGAGTGTATGGGCAGAGGGTGCTTTCTGTATCATCCAATGGTGAAACAATTCCTGTCAGTTATAGAATGGCTTGCTTCTCTGGAAATCTCCATAATTTATATTTTTATAATTTTCACACTAAAAAGGTAGAGAAAATCTTGTTCTAATTTCAAAGGAGAGAAAAGTGGCGGCCACAGAGACAGGCCTATCCAAAGGCCCTCATCTGGTTAAATGGCAGGAGCATGGGACCCCTTGGCCCTTTTCATTCATTCAGTGGCATTTTTATTGTAACACACTGCTTCTCTGTCTCCTGATTGATTTGCCTGACAAACTTTGGTCCCTGGATGAATGATAAGGACCAAAGAGCAAGTTATTAAGAGCTGTGTGTCTGACTGACTAAGCTCAACAGAGCAGATGTTGCGTTACTCCAGACACCTACAGTGTCATTAAGAAAACAGGGCTTTACATCTGGAGCCACCAGAAAATCATATATAACCATAGCAATGGAATTGCTCATTGCAGTATGCTAGCTAATGAAACTGTGGGATTTTTAAGCAATGAGAGACCACAAGGAAGATGGTTCAGGACATTTTAAGCTGTTTTGAAAAAAAATGGAAAATGCTTGCAAAATCAGAGATGATACAGGTGGGCGGAGCATAGGAACATAGGTGAAAGAGAACCATCTTGAAAATCCAGGCTGATTTGCAGTGCTACTTTTAAGGTTTTATTCTCTAGATCATCTGGAAGGAATGAGCATACGGCTGTCTCCAGAAACCACTCCTTCAGCTGAGCCTTGCTTTCCACGTGGGATTCCACTGGGTGAGACACAGCCTGCAGAGGCCACAGGGGTCTAGCCTCCAGCCTTGCTGGACAGCTAAGGGATCACTTGCTTGTGTTCTGCTCAGCCAGCTGAACAGTGTACAGGGATGATTTATCTCCTCCCAAAATGTGCAAAATACTTCGGTGAAGCCAGTTTGCAATGGGAAATAATCTTTTCATCTAATGCATTTCCATTAACATCATTACTTAGAACAATCATTTGTTGGGGCTTCAGAGGATTAATCCTGGCATTTGAACCTAGTGTAAAGGATCCCTCTACATGGGTATTTTTGCAAAGAGAATTTAGGTGGAGATGCTAGAATATGGGGAAGGGAGA
Organism: Acomys russatus; assembly: GCF_903995435.1. Taxonomy (NCBI): domain Eukaryota; kingdom Metazoa; phylum Chordata; class Mammalia; order Rodentia; family Muridae; genus Acomys; species Acomys russatus. The sequence continues at coordinate 28,003,489 of NC_067137.1, forward strand.
TGGCTCAGTGGAAAAAGCACTTGCCATGCAAGTGTGAAGATGAGACTTCGGATTTTCCATCAGTAGTAGCCACCTATAATCTCAGCAGTAGGAGGCAGGGAGTGCTGGTGCTGATGGGGGCTCCTGAGGGTAAGCAGGCTAGCCACACAAGCAGGACTGGAACTGGCCAGAACTGAGTAGGTTTAGCAAGAGACCCTGCTTAATAAGTAAGGGGAAAGTGACTGAGGAAGACACTCAACTTCAATTTTGGACCTCCACACTTGCATGTAAAGATGTGCATTGGCATGTACATACATATGTGCACGTGCACCTGTATTCAGTGGTAGCAATTGTAGAGAGTTCATTCAAAAGACTGTACTAATGGGAGGGCAAGCAAGAGTAGACAGGTCTCAGTGGCCTTTTCCATGTCCTTCTGGAGAAAGTTACTCTTTCTCCCATCAAGCTCCAGTCTTCCCTCTAGTGGCCATTCTTTCTCTCACTTGCAATTCTTCCCCTTTCTTCTATCTCCTTCTAGACTGACCTTTTCATGGACCCTCTGTAAGGACAATTTTAAAACCTGATTTTCTCCCCTGAGCTCAGCAGCTGCAGAAAGAAATGGCGCAGGCTCTTTCAGATCCCAATATGACATCGCACATCACTCTAAAATATCTCACCGTTCTAAATTGTCTGTTAAACTGTAGGTTTTATAGGGCACCTTGAACAGCATTTTATAAGGCAATCTGTAGGCACTGCTATTAAAATTAATTGAGTTGTCATTAAAGGGGAAGTCTATGAAACAGAAGTCATCCTCCACATCTCTTGTTTCCAAAGGAGCTGACCACCTCTAGGCTTAGCATGTGTTTCAAAGTCCCAGCTCACACTGAAGCTGATGCTCTGCAGCAAAGAGCTGCCTTTAGCACAGCACACTGTCTTCAGCTCAGCATCCTGTACACACACCTGACTCGCTGGAATCTCTACATTCACAGTTGGTCTCAAATCCTAACAAGCCTGAAAGCCTACCTACATGGGAATTTTTCTTCTATTTTCTCTTTATTTTATTAAAGACGAGGGGCACCATAATGTCCAGACCTTTCTAAATTATACAGTGCTAGACAAATTGTCACCCATTTCCTGCCTATACTAACCAAATTCTAGGATCCTTTCTCATGGTTACTTTACTTTATTTCAACTGGTCCCTCTGAGAGGTCATTCTAGGATAGAAGGTCTTGATACCAGGCTACACCTGAGTTGAGGCTGCAGAGGGGAAGCTAGCCAGGAGGATGGAGAATCACCAGGACACTCCAAAAGACAGTGTAGCTAGGGGATGCCCAGTGAGGGAAGTTGGCTGGGAGGAACAAAGACCAAACATTGGCCTTGAAGCTTCTTAATGAACTAGGTTCAGTTCCCAAATCTTGATTAGTAGCTTAAATTGCACATTCCTTTCTGAGTCTTCTTTGTATAAAAGGTTCACTTCTCAGATTATCCTTAATACTTAAAAGCAACCTGCTTCTACAGCACACACCCTGGTTTAATGCTCAGTATCTTTCCATCCTCTTCACTCGGTGGAAAAGCCCTATCAGAAGCCTCACACCTCAACCAGCCTGGTTTCTGATCCACTAACACACACTGTCTTAACTCCTTTACAACCCACCACATGTAAATTTGCACAACTGACTGAGGCAAGCCCTCAGACATTTACAGGCACTAATGAATTTGTTTCACTTTTTGCCACAAAGACTATGGGCTGGGGGTTGGGGTCAACTATATTGCTACAGAAATAAGCTTCATTCCTAAGCCAAATTCTCCTGTTCCGTCATATTGACGTCATACCCATACCCTCATTGAGAGCTACTCGGCTGGCATCCTCCCTCTTACTCAGGTCTATCAGATGGGCAGCTACTGCAATCTCTTTCTAAGTTCCTCTAATAAATGCACTGGACTGAATACCATGACATCTCCCTTGCTTGTTTCTTGGGAATCCTAATCTGTCGCATCAGGGAAAACTTGGTACCGTCTCTTGCAGGAACTCCCAGCCAACAATCTCTGGGTGGCTCTGGTCACAGCGGAAATGAAGCAAGGCACAGATTATTTCATGCATGCCCCCTTGGAGATGACCCGCATCAGCATCATCACCCATTCCAACTCCTGGGGCCTGTCACACACAGATCAACTCAATCCAAGGCTCTGATGGCATTGCTCCTAGAATCTGTACTTATTGTACAAAACCACCACATAATCCTTATAGACAATGACATTGGCAAGCCACTCCCCTAACTGATAAGAACACTGCCACTTATGGTATCTAAATGATTTGAAAGCACAGGTTTCAATGAAGACATCAAAGGAAGCACCAGCTTGCCATTTTGCTAAAAGCCCCGCGTCCCAGGTGAGCTTTGTCAGAACAACCTTGAAATGCCAAGATGAAAAAAATGAAAGTTCCATTAGGCCCCATTTAGTAACTGCAGAATTACTGGGTACTTTTTTTTTTTTTTCAAGCCATTGAGTACAAATTATATTTTCTAGCATGTCAGCATTTTTCTAATTCAAATTTCCCGTAGGAATCTGTGTTGCTGTGGATACTGGGTAAATTCCATGGCCAGAAGCTAACATTTTTGGATGCAACAACTGATTTACAGAACTCACATATATTCACCAAGGGATAGAAGAACCATTTCATAGAACTGAATCTTGGAGTTCTTATGCAATTGGAAATGATATGGAGTGACATTCTCCTTTGAAATTAGAAAGTTCAAAGTGCCTTGCCTTTCCTACCTCAGACTCTGTTCCTAAATTAGCACTGTCTATGTACTTCTAACCCTCCTGTCTACTGCCATATCCTGAGCCTGGGATAAGCTGGGCTTTCCTCTGGGCTGCTTCAGCATCTCTCTTAACTTCTTTAAAGCTTGTAGTACGTTGGCCCAGTACGTTGGCGCTCTCTCTCTCTCTCTCTCTCTCTCTCTCTCTCTCTCTCTCTCTCTCTCTCTCTCTCTCTCTCTCTCTCTCTCTCTCTCTCTCAAATGAGAAATAATATGTGTATAGATTATATACATTATATGCTTATGTATATATGTATATAGAGATCATATATACGCATGTGTGTGTGCGTGCACACATATATATCAACATCCTTGGAAACAAACTGCATCTTGTTTCTCTTTGTACCTTGGCTAATACTGTCATCTTGATATCATTTAGAATTGCTGAAGAGACTGCTTCTGGGCATACCCTGGAGGGATTATCTAGATTATATCCATTGTAGTCTGAGGCTGACCCTAAGTGTGGTAGTGCTGTTCCATGGGTCAAGGCATCTTTCTGGACAAAAAGCAGGAAATTGAGTCCGAGTGTCTGTCACTCTTTGCTTCCTGACTTCAAATGGTGAGTAGCTGTCTCCTTACCCTCCTTTACTTCACTGCCATGATGGACTATACCCTTTGAACCCTAAGCCCAAGCTCTTTCTTGTTTACAGTGATTCCACTAGAATATCTTATCACAGTAACAGGAAGAGAAACCAATACAATAGGTGCACAGATCACATTAGTAAAAAAAAAAAAAAAAAACTTGTTGTGGAGCACACTGGGAGGTTGTGGAGGGAAGGATACTCTCATCACTAACTAGCAGTCTTTTGAGACCTTTTAAAATATTTCATCCCACTTAATTTTCCCCAATAAGATCCAGAATCACATACTTTTTTTTTCTCTTTTAAGAGATGAGATATGATACACAGAGGCCAAGTGACCTCCCTATGATTGCATGAGAGGAAAAAGAGAGAGCCACAAAGCCACCATGGGAGCATGGAAGTCTGACTCCAGTGGCTCTGATACTGGTAGGACATGTGCCACTCCTCACACTGGACCATGCATGTGTTTACTAAACATATTTCATGCATGCATGCAAATTCATTTGAACAAAAAAAAATACTGAATCAAGAAAATCCTTACCTCTGGGTGCACCTCTACCAGGCCAAGGAGTATGTTTTTGTTTCACTTAGTCTTTTCAGAAGCTCTCTATCTGTGATGCCGCCTAGGACCAATGTGGAAAGAACATGACAGCATAGAGGCTACGTGCTCGAGCAGGACATTCATTTCTAAGTGAGAGGAACTTAAATTTACACTGTGGCCCCAGAATAACAGATGCCAGTACAAGAATGGATATACATTTAATATATCAGCAGACATTTTATACCAGTTCAGTCTGTGAGGCGGAGATGCGTGAGATCAGCCAATCAATACGTGTTAAAAGTACAAAAAGCACATGTTTACCTTGGTACCACTCCAGCCACTAATTTAGAAGGAAAAGTCTATGAGAGGTCCCTACAGAATGCCGAGTCTTTCTTAGAATATAATAAGCCAGTAAATGTATATAGAGAAGCAGGAAACTAATACAAAATGTAAGTGTGTGTTTGCAGAATCTATATTAGTGATCAAAGTTCAATGCCTTAATCCCAAGCCACTGATAAGTATTCATCTGTAAAGATTTTAGTTGTATTTATTTGATTTTTTTCAGCTGCTAGAACCCCTCTGTAGCTTTTTCTTAAGCCTCTATCTCAGCTGTTATCCAATGTTATTGCTTCTCATCTTCCAATCTCCTCCATCCATCTTACCACCAAGTAGGTAGTGTCTGGTAAATTAAGCCCATTGATCAAACTCCTGGCTCATCCAATTTCACTGTGACCCTCTAAAGGCTAAATCACATTTACATCTGTCTGGTTGCTTTCAATATCTCCTGCCTCATTAGAGAAATACTTCCACAATGGCCACCTCAGCTTGCCTCAGTGCGACCTCACCCACCAGCTGGATTAAACTTCACCAACCTGCTCTTGTCTAGTTTTTATAGCAACACTGTTAAACTCTTACTCCTTCAAACTTCATTAACCCTCTTCCTCACATCCCACACAGAAAAACATCACAATGTTGACATATGTGCCAATCTAGTTGTGTTGTTTGGCACCTAGACATTGGCAAAAACACCTTCCTGTCTTCCCTTTCTTTTTCATTTTCAACCTGGTTTTTCAGCCAATGTCAAGCATAGTGTTTTGCATATGTTTAATAAACATATTTAATACAAGAATGCTAATTCATTTGAACAAAAAAAATACTGAGTCAAGAAAATTCTTAGCCTGAGTGTTCCACGTGCACCTTTACTAGTCCAAGCAATATGTCTTGGTTTCATTTAGTGCTTTCAAAGACCTTGGTCTTTTATTTCTTTTTGCACCCATGCCCCTTATTATATGACGCTGTGGCCCCTCTGATTAATAAATGACATTTATATCCCCCTCACTGCAACACACACACACACACACACACACACACACACACACACACACACACACACTTTGATTCTGTGTAAACTTTGCATTTGCTTTGACAGTTGATCCCAGTGGAAGTAACTGTGTGCTGGTTCTGAATGCGACTCCCCCAGTCTTTCCCGATTGTTCTCTTGGAATATACCCAGAAGATGCTCTACCACACAACAAGAACATTTGCTCAACCATGTTCATAGCAGCCTTATTCATAATAGCCAGAACATGGAAACAGCCTAAGTGTCCATCAGTAGAAGAATGGATAAGGAAACTGTGGTACATTTACACTATGGAATACTACTCAGCTATTAAAAACAAGGAACTCCCAAAATTTGTGGACAAATGGATTGAACTAGAAATTATCATAATGACTGAGTTAACCCAGAAGCAGAAAGAATCAAATGGTATATACTCACTTATATCTGCACACTATCCCAAGGGGCATGTCCCACAAAAGTCTTCACTTACCAGGAAAGTGGGACAGAGGGGAGGACATTCTACTGGGACTCTAGATGAGAGAAACATGGGAGAATGGCAAAGTAGAAGGATCCAGAGGATCCTAGAAACCTACAAGAAGAACATTATGATAGGCAGATTTGGGCCCAGGGGTCCCACTCAAACTATGGCACCAGCCAAGGACAATACAGGCAGTAAACTTCAAACCCCTACTCAGATCTAGCCAATGGACAGGACATTCTCCACAGTTGAGTAGAGAGTGGGGTCTGACTTTCACACGAACTCTGGTGCCCCATATTTGACCACATCCCCCGGATGGGGAGACCTGGTGGCACTCAGAGGAAGGATAGCAGGCTACCAAGAAGAGACTTGATACCCTATGAGCATATATAGGAGGAGGATGTCCCCCTCAGTCACAGTCATAGGGGAGGGGAGTAAGGGGAAAATGGAAGCGAGGGAGGAATGGGAGGATGCAAGGGATGGGATAACAATTAAGATGTAATATGAATAAATTAATAAAATATATAAATACAAAAAATAAAAAATAAAAATAAAAAGAAGAAGGGGAAAAAAGTAAGAACAAGATTGGCTACAGTGACTGGAGGAGGTAGAGACACATATACCATCATCCCATTGTCTGCCCAAGAGACAGGGAAACCCATAAAAAGACCACTCCCTAATTTACCTGCACATGTGAAGGTCAACTTGAGGCCAGAACTGAATCTAGCCAAAATCTCAAAGTAAACACATGATGGTTCTTAAAGTACACAAAGGCTAACAGTAATTTGTTCCATTTTAGGTAGCTAAGAGATGCAAGCTCCAGATTCTAACACTTAATTATTTTAATCCCCATCTTTATGACCTACAAATGTGGCCTCAGAGATGTAACTGTAGGCTCCAATCCTAGCAGGCTCCAACCATACTCTGGTATTGGGTAATTGGACAGACTCCAGCAACTCACACTGCTTTTACTACTGATGGTTTTCCCCTGGTTTGGTCAAACTTGAGAATTTTAATCTCATGTTAATACATCTGTGGCTGCTCAGGCAATTTGTTTGGATATAATTATGGCCATCTCCTAGGAAATTACTGCTACCTAAGTTATTACACATGCCCCTTGGAGACACTCATCTGGGCTTCTTGTTCAGTCGACTGTTCCATTGCCAGAGACCAACACACAATGCACTAAAGCATGTTCTACTTAAATTCTCCTGCCTTCCTGGCACAGTTCTTGCCACAAGTCCCCAGAACAAAGCGTAACCCCCAGAAAAGCAGAGGATGTATCTGGAGTCACCCTGTAGCAGGACTCTCAGACTGAGGAGGAGAGCACCCACCTAGATTCGAGGGCTCATTTTTCTTTATTCATACCATCTTGAGAAAATGCAACTATTTTGCTTTCATTGAATGATTTGCTTCATAGAAGAGTAAACAGAATATACAATTTTCAAGAATTAGAAATCTCCTATTTCTAGTGTCTTTGTTGTAGAAATTTCTGCACTAGGAAGACTATTTCCTCTTCTCCTTTTCCCTTCGAAGACTAATGATTTGTGGCCACAATAAAGTGGATAATGTGCAAAAAAAATACCTTTGTACCTTCATGTGGTGGCATACAAAGGGCAGAGCAAAAGAAAAAGGAGTCCACAGGAACAAGTAATATAGAGGAACACAGTCCATAGAGAACTAAAACAATAAGAAGACAGACCCCAAAAAGATCATTCCTTCTTCATTGCTGCTATAACCCATCATTCCAAGATGGTGTCAGGGTTAAGAAGTTCCTTTCCATTGGGGTCCTGTCACTTTATCATCCTGACTCATATTCCCACTTCCACATAGATCTGTCTTCTCTTTCACGAAGCCCCTTAAAAGCTGTAGACCCCATTCAGGGGTCCCCACAAACCTTAGCCATTTGGGAGATGATTTTAGTTGTGAATCTCAGCTAGTAGTCCCAATCAATAAAGAAAAGATGTACTTTTGGAGGGTGAAGCCAACTGACATGTAGACCGTGTTTTCCTCTCCTAGAACATTGCCGTCACGAATTGAAAGAAAAGGAGCAAAGGTAGTAAACATAGCCACTCCAAACCTCATGCTCCAAATTTGCTGCCTTCCTCTCCCTTTGGGAAATTGTGACTATAAATATAATTTGTGTGTTCTGATAGTTCCAAGCATTTCTACCCCTCCCCCCCCCCAGGAAGTGTGGAGTATAGACCTACCAGTGGCATCAGTATCATCTTGTGACGTGTCATAAAATATCCGCTGACTCAGAAATTCAAGAGGGTGGATCCTAGGTATGCATATTTCGATAAGTATTTGGGTAAATTTGACACATGCTAAAGTTTGCCAATATCCTCTATGAAATAAATACTCATAACCAGAATTACACACACACACACACACACACACACATATACATACATACATCATCCTACTTGGTGTATAAACAGGTAATTCTCATGTAGACCATTACCACTCAGATAAAATATCAATAAAACTGCATCTTTATTTCTCAAAAAAAGTATTAATTTTTATTTTATGTGTTTGTTTGCCTGAATGTATTTATGTGTCCCATATCTGTGCATTGTGCCTGGGAGAGGTCATCATAGCCCCAGAAACAGGAATTACAGGTGGCTATAAGCTGCCATGTTAGTGTTGGGAACCAAACCTAGGTCCTCTGCAAGCACCAAATGCTCTTAACCACCGGGCCATCTCTCTATGCCCTGTATTTGTATTCTTTAAATATCCCAGGACCTCCTGATAAAAAGTCCTGGTCTCCGTGGCACGGAGCTGTAAGACCACAGGTGAGTCTAAGCTAGGCTTGGAAGAGCGCTCCTAATACTTTATTTCACAGACAATCTGAACAGCATCTCTGTCGATGGAGTAAGTGCTTGGATTTATTTAAGAACATCACTGCCCCAGCAAATGTCACGATTTCATGTTAAGACACCGTGAATGGGTTCCCTCCACATGTCTGCCTGTTGTAAGTATGTGACATGTGGAACGCCTTTTGCCACAGAGTTCATTACTCTGACATTTCAGGCCTCTCTTGCCTTTCCACAGGGAATACTAAGAGGCTAAGTGAAATTATACAGATTTCCACAATGGCTCCAAGCCATGATCAACTACACTACAAGGGAGTCTCTGCAGCCAAGCCTGCTACACAGACTTCGGAACCCTACTGAAGTGTCTCTTCCTTTGTGAACTTCCCCTGAGCTCCCATATGTCTTTTTCTCTCACAGCCTCCCTGTCCCCTCTCTCATCGGAGCTCCTTCAACACTCTGAAGCATTTGTTAGCCACCTTCCAAACACTATGCTAAGTGAAACAAGCCAGGCACAGAGGATGTATGTTACATGAGCTCACTTACACAAGGTGCTCTGCAAAGTTCTCTTGGAGTAGAATGGTGGGTATAGGGCAGAGAGAATAGAGATGGCGAGAGTTTGGTCAAAGGGCAGAAGGCTTTCATTACAACAGAATAACTTTCCGTGACCAACTTCCCCATATAGTGACCACAACTAATCACAATGTATTATCTATTTCAAAATTGCTAAAAGAAGATTTTTTTAATGTTTTTATAATTTCAACAAAAGGATAAGCTGGTGAAGATGATAGATATGCTAATTATCTTGACTGAATCACTCTATAGTGACAACACAGATCAAAACATCACATTGTACCTGATAAATATGTCGCTATTATTTGCTAATTGAAATGGGGTTTTTTTTTGGGGGGGGGATTGTTTGTTTACTTCATTGTTTCAGAAAATAAAAAAATAGGAAATAGAAGTACGGCTGTGGATCTTTCCAGTGCTAGAGTGTTTATCTAGCATGCATGAAGCCTTGATTTGGATCTTCTTATAAAGCAGGTACGGTAGCGGGTACATAGATTCCAGCTCTCAAAGGCTGGTGGTAGCAGGAGGATCAGGAATTCAAATCAGTCTCAACTCCATGGTGAGTAAGTTTGTGGCCATCCTGAGCAATATAATACCCAGTTACAAATAAATAAAAAACAAACAACAAACAAACAAATAAATAAGCATTGTCTAATTGTTTTTGGCTATTTATTCATCAGTGTCCTGATCTAGAATATAATTGTCCTGACTACAGGGACCATATCCTAGGCATACAAACACACCACCAACCTGGTCCCAGAGTTCCAGGCTTATTTGTCTTTATTGCAACTTAGTGCTAAAATTAGGAATTTGTTATTGATAATACCTAATTATTCTTGTAAATTTAAAAAACAGTGGGTTCTGGGGAAAACTGTTTTGAATATCTACTCACATGTTTGCTTACTTTTTCTCATAGTACCAAACACCAAATTGAAATACACTCCTTGTCTCTGTCATTCCTCGTTTCCTACAGAAGCTTTCAAAGGATAGGAGACACGAATCGTGATAGGCACCACTCCCAAATATGTACAAATTACAGTTACACATGCAACAAGATGTTTCCTGAGACCATTCTACCATTTTTGTCTGTTCAAACAACTGACTTGCCCAAAACAAGAGCCAAGTATGCTGCCATTCACCTTCTGCCATCAGTTTCATATCTACTTGAGTTTCCCAAGTCAAGGTGTTCCTACTTTATTTGTGGAATCTAGGCCACTGTACCAGGACCTTTTGGGTTTTCTTTCTGTTTGTTTACTGGAAGTTAAAACTAAACCGCAACTTCTGGCTAGCTCGCAGCTCAGGATTCAGCAGGAGAATGAAGTACCTCTTAATTCTACTCAATTGCTCCAGTGCCCATGAGAGCTTTAGTCCCAGGAGGACACTAGAAAGGAAATCATTCCTGAGATTGGCTTCAAGTGAGCTAACTGCCAATTACTATTTACCAAGAGGTATCTGGTTGAATGGGAGCGTATTCCAACAGGAACTTTTTTTTTTCAGGCCCAAAAATAGAACAAAAGAGGAGAGCTCTTTCCGCCTTACAGTACTGAAATTCTGGGCATCAGAGCCACAGATATCATCACCTCAGCAGATCTATATAAGGAATTGGGACTTTAATGTACTAATTTTATACAGAGGAAACACATATCTTGGTCAACAGATGGGCAACAAGAGCAGAAAATTATTTCTGCTTCTGGGTAGAGTTGGACAAACCATGAGACACAGTTATTTCCACTTTAACCACAAGGAAGGGCTGTACCAATGTCTTAGTTAGCAGTCTTCCACTGCTGTGAAGAGACATAATGGCTGCAACATCTCTTCTAAGGAAAGCGTTTAATTGGGGCTGGCTTACAGTTTCAGAGGTATGGTCCATTATCATCATGGCAAGACATGGTGGTATGTAGGCAGGCACGGTGCTGGAGAGGGAGCTGAGAGTTTTACACCTTGAGCCACAGACAGCAGAATGAGACTAAATGTCACATTGGGTATAGCTTGAGCATAGGAGAATTCAAAGGCCACCCCGACAATGACACATTTCCTCCTACAAGGCCACATCTACTCCAACAAGACCACCCCTTCCTTATAGTGCCACTCCCTATGGGACAAGCATTCAAATACATGACTCTACGGGAACCATTCCTATTCAAACCACCACAAGCAGTAAGTGAATCTGAGTAATTTTCACTTTAGTGCATTGAGTGCTGGAGAATACAAGACTAAACAATCACAAGTCTTTCCTGACAAAGAAGACTTAGATGGCCCCTCCATCCATCCAAAGTGGAGCAGTAAGAGCAAGAAGAATCCTCTGTCATCAGGAGAATGAAAGAGCAGCAAACTAGTCACTTCCAATGAGTTCTGAGAGACTTCCTCCACCAATCATAGTTCTGAGACACTCCGAGAGGTGATATGCCCCTTCCTGCTAACACAGCAAGGAACTTCAAGAAGAAAATAGAAGACATTATATGTACAACCTCAAGTCAAGGAAAGATAATCTATGCTGGATACTGAAACTACAGAAGAAAAAAAATGTACATTGGGTTTTATCAACACAAGAAGTATTGCTTTTTGAAGGACATTGATAAGGAAATGAACAAGCAATACCCAATCTGTATGAAATATTACACTGGCATTATTCAAGTCTGAAAAAGGAATGCTTGTAGATAAACTATATAAGCCATTCCTAAAAAGTCAATAATATAAAAGCGCTGTAAAATTTGGTCAGAGAACTTGAACGGGGGTTTCATGAATTACTGGATACACAAGTGGGAAATAAAGATGAGGAGACGTTGATTGTCAATAGTCAACATGAAACACAACTGTTTAAAATAAGATGCCTGGGGATGGAGTTGGGCTTTAGGGGTAGATGCCATGGCTGACATAGCAAAGCTGTGAGTTCAATACCTACCACAAACATTAATCAATTACAACAAATGAAAATGTAAGTAGGATGTTATTCTTCAGTTGCTAGAATCATTGACATAGTTAATAAACACAGAAATTGAGAATTCTGAATGGAGATGAAGATTTGGAGCAACTGAGCTCTTGTATTTGTGGGAATAATATAAAACGTGTTTAAAAAAATCTTTTAAGACCTATTGGCTAACTTTAGAAAAAGTTAAGCATGTATTTATCCTATTGTGTAGCATTCATATCTCTAGATTTTTACCCAGAAAAGCACACAAATAAATGTCCATGATATATTTGTAACAGTTTTATTCATTACAGTCAAACAGTAGGAACAGACCCAAGGTCCCTCAACAGAAAATGGCAAATAACTCCAGTACTGTTGTACAATAGGATATTATATAATAAAAGAAAGGAACAAAGTGCTTACATGTCAATATGAAAGAATTACAAAAAGTATTATACAGAAGAAAGAAGTCAAAGTCTAAAGGTACATACTGCATATTTAAGGAAAATCAGAAGATAGGCAGCATTCTGACCACTAGAAACCTGAACACCCCTGGTTGCGCTTTGAAAAGGACAGTAAGTGCTCCAAGGCGACGTCTATACCATTTATGGTTATTGGTCACATACACAGTTGATATCGGTGACTTTTGTATACATATTAAATATAAAAAGCAGAGAATAGAGAGAGAAGACAAGAGAAAGAGATGGAGTAGGATGAAAAAAGAAAGGAAAGAAGGAAGGGTGAGCTGTGAAAATGGACTATATGCTCATGTTTGGAGACTCAAACATGCATTTTACAAGTCATGATAACAAAACTAGCCCTTTCAGAGAGCAAAGCCATATTTTTCAAGCTGGCTCACTACTATATGCAGGAAACAATTAACAAGCAACCGGAAAACCCATTTTCTTTACACAGGGACAGCACAGAATCCAAAGATACTGATTGTGTTTAATGCTGAAGTTTGAAAAGTCAGATTCCTGGTTGAATGTCACAGCAGAATAAATGATTATTTCAAGGTCTGAGATTGTACACAGCAGGCACTGTGTCCTCTCTCTCCCATATCCAGTGAATAATAACTTCCTCCTACAACCCAGCAGGCTGCAGAAAGTTTCCTCAAGATCATGAATTCAAAAGACCCATTAAGAAGCTTCTAGAAACATTCTCGTCTGAAAATTAAAATTTCAGCCCCAGCAGTGGGCTCTTTCTACATGTCCTTTCTTATTCTAAGGAAATGTTTAAAAATTTAAGGATGAGGAAGTTGTGCTCGGAGAGACTCAGTGTTGGAAAGAAAACACCAAGCTTAATTATTTGAAGGTTAAAGAGCTAAATTCTTCATTCATGTCTGAGCAATTAATATAGTAAAATTAAGGAAGGCTTGCTCAAAAGAGGTGAGTTAATGACTACATGTAACACTAAGGTGTTCATTGCTTTAACAACAAAATGGGCCACCTATTTCTTGAAGGTGTTTTCTTTTAGTTTCTTTTTCCAATTAAAGCCTCCCCACCCTCACACAAAGATCCTTAATCAGTTTCTAACGATTGTGCCTGTACACCTACTCCTTTAAAAATTCTAAATGAATTCATTCCTTTTCCAATCACTTAGTAAAAGATATTGAGGACCTTTCTGTAGTCATAGTTAAATGGATGTTACATTGTGTTCAATCACTTACTTGTGTTTTATTTTTTAATGGGCAGCATCAATTTTGACTTCTAACTCCACTTTTTTTTACTTGGGGTGGTAGCTAAATTCCAGCTTTGGTTTGGCGTAGTTTGGTTTTCAATGCCCAGAAATCATTAAAGAGAAAATCCTTCAAGGGAGACAAAATTCAACTCTCTAAATTGATTTCTCCTGAGGTCTAGCTTATCTCATTTACTCTTGGACTACACATGTCGATTTCCAAAATTTGGCATGTCCTCAAACTGCTTACTTTAGCCATTTGCCTCCTGCCCCTGGATGCAAAACCAATTTTGAGCTATGACCCTTAGTCCATCTGCTAACCCTTTTTGACCACCAGGCCCCACCTTTAGCTCACCTATGCTACTGTATAGGGGTGGGGGGGGGCCTGATTTGTATTGGTTTGACATAGGCAAAGGGACAAATGAGAGTGTGGGGGGATTTCTTAGCTGTGTCATCTCTGTGACTTCATGAAGGACAAAAATCATCTTAGTGCTTGAATATGATAGAGAGTGAAAGTGCTGGGCTCTCAGAAATCAAGTCTCTTTGAGGACAGAACCTAAGCAGATGAAGATTACTGGCTGAACCCAGAAATGCCAAATATACAAGTTCTGTTTCATTTCTTGTGTATGTCTTTTATGTATATGCATCCATATAGGTGTGTTCGTGTGATGTGGGTATGATACACATGTGTGCATTCATGTGGAGGCCAGGGCAATGTCAGACATCTTCCTCAGTCACTCTCCAGTTTATCCTTTGAGGTAGGGCCTTTCACTGAACCTGAAGTTCACTGGTTCAACTAGGCTGACTGCCTGGTGCATCCCACAGATCCACCTGGCTCTGCCTCCCCAGGCCTAGGATTACAGAGCCTACTTTTGTTCGGATGATGAAGAGCAAACTCAGGTCCTCCTGCTTGTGCGGCATGGCAAGCATTTCACAGAAGGAGACATCTCCCCAGCCCACAAGTTCTTAATATGATTCATTCATGCAATGCATCTATTAGCCAGGCATTATATGTTAGCGTCCATCCTAGAAGCCACACCCCTGCAGAACAGTGAAAGGCAGACATTACCCCCTTCTGTGGGGGTAACACACTTCTATGAACCCCTCAAGGGTCTCTAGGAGGGAAACTAAAAAGCAGATAAATGGTTCCAAGTTTGTGGGTACGAAACAATGGTGCCTCACACATTTCCTCCATGCAGCCATGCTCTCCCCAGCTTAGTGTGCAATGGCCAATCACTTGCTGGTTCTATGCTCTTGATTGTATTCAGAACTTTACAAGCATGAAGGTTCTTAGATCTGGTATCCAGAAGTCCCACCTCAAAACGAAGAACTGGTGATCCCAGTCACAACAGAGGCATCAATAAAATTTTGATCTATACATTTGCTAATGCTAATTTCTGATACACAGAAATAAATGCAAGTGTGCTTTTTTTCTATGCTGGGATGCTCTTCCCATTTCACTGATTTTTGTCAGCAGCATTTACCTGCTGTACTATCTCAAGAAAGGAAAATGTGATAGCAGACAGAAGTTGGACATTCCTAATCTTATACTTAAATGGATAAAGTAACCTTCCCAGGTCAAATTTCACACATAACCAAACAACAGTGCATAGCAGATTCAAACCCAGCAATCTCCAATGTAAAACAACTACTCCTGATCTTTGAGATGGGAGTCGGCTTCCTCAGTAGAGGGTCAAGGTTATTCCCCATAGTAAGGCCAAGACAACTCCTTGTTGGTGTTCATGATATTCACAGTTTCTGTTGACATCCTGTGGTGTCTGTTCCAGGGGTCAGCCTGCAACTTTCGATTCACACTATTTGATTAAAAAAATATATCAGAGATGTGTTACCCTTAGAAATAGGAGGCAGTAAAAATAGATCAAACCATCCCACATCTCTGGGAACTCACAGGTTATTGTCTTTTTATCCAATTTCTTTAGACATGTAAAGGCAGGGAGGGCTCTAGGTCCCTGAAGAAGTTGTAGAGCTAAGAGTAGATTTAATAAAATCAACTATTCTCCCACACAATAACAGTGGCTCACAAAATCTGAATGCACAAAGCATTTAAGGTTGTGACACCCTCAGTAAAAGCAAGAAGTTGAGAGTTATACGTATCTTTCCATAATTAGACTTTGCTCTAGCTGTCACAAGGAGCAGCGTGGCATTCTGAAACACCAACAGCATTCAAATTTTGGAGCGATGCTAAAAAGGAAGGCACCTTCCACATCCAAGCAAGCTGATGAATTTGGAGAAATATCCCCTAAAGAAGGCACGCCATTCAAAGTGTTGTTTAAACTCAACTGCTTCTCTGCAAGTTACTCCTACCTCTCAGGCATCCTGTCTGCTTGAAAGAGACACGGGATGCACATTAAATATCTCCAAAGACCTTTTTGGAGAGAGATTAATGTGAGTGGTCATTAAAATCTGTGTCAGGGCCTCGTAAACACAGGCACCGTGTGGAGTTTGCAGAGCAATCCATCAATCAGAAACAACCCTTGAGGGCCTTTCCAAAGGCAGTGGGAGCCAAAGAAGGTCCTTGACCATATGACAGGCATATGGGAAAGGATGTCTGTCTTATGGAAATGATGGTTTGGCAGCTTGAGAGGAAACGCCATCTGTAGACAGTGTGATGGGTGAACTTTCCAAAGATCCTAAGTAGGTGACTGGGGATACTAAATGATTATGGGAGGTCCTGAAAAACATCAAGACCAGTATCAATGTCAAATGAAATATAATGGCTGGAGCAGGTAGGTTGGGCATCTAGGCAGTCTAGACATTCTGGAAACAAGGGAGCCAGTGTTAGAATCTACAGTAGCAGTTAGGAGAGATGATGGAAAATTTTGGGAGAAGTGCTAGAGCAGAGGTTCTCAACCTTGCTAATGCTGTGACCCCTTAATACAGTTCCACCTGTTGTGGAGACCCACAACCATAAAAGTTTTTTGTTGCCACTTCATAACTGTAATTCCGCCACTGATATACATTGTAATGTAAATATCTGTGTTTTCTGATGGTCCTAGGCGACCCCTGTGAAAAGATCGTTCAACCTCCAGAGGGGTTGTGACCCACAGGCTGAGAATAATTATTTCAGAGCAAAGCGGAGAAAAAGAAAACTACTGGGATGTGATGGTGGCTAGAGATCATTAACCTAGCAGGATCTATGAACACCTAGGAGGCAAACATTTGTGAGGGATTTTCCAGACTCAGTTTGCTGGGAAGGGAAGAGTGTGTGTGTGTGCGTGCATGTGTGTGTGTGTGTGTGCGCGCACGCGCACCCGCGCGCGCTGAATGTGAATCACACCATTTCATGAGTTGAGATCCCATACTCCATAAAGAGAAGAAATCAAGGGGGCCAACCAACACTCACCTCTGCTTTCTGAGAGCAAATACAATGTAACCAGCTGCCTCACATTCCTGCCCTTGTGCCTTCCTTACTGTGATGGAATTTCCACTCAAACCAGGTGCCAAAATGCATCCATTTTTAGGGCTGATGAGATGACTCAGTGGTTAAGAGCACTGGCTGCTTTCACAGAGGACCCAGGTTCAGTTCTCAGCATCCACATGATAGCTTACAGCAGCATATATGTCTAATTCTAGAGGATTTGATGCTCTCTTCTGGCTCCCATAGACTTCTGTGCACGCACGCACACACACACACACACACACACACACAGTATACAAACATATATTCAGGCACACATGCATGTCCATAAAACAGTAAACATACAAACAAATCCTTCTTTAAATGGATCTTCTCAGGTATTTGGTCACTTCAATCTAATATCAGGGCTCTTAGAGAATGAATTCTAGCTGGGCCACACAGAGGTCACATTGAAGTCATCCTCTCTTACTCCCAGTCCCGTTCATTGAATTCCCATGCTCTCATTAACTGCAAGTCTCAAAGCAGCTTCAGTAAACATTATTTTAATATTTGGCTACAACGTGCTGCACTGAATCTCAGCATAGGCAGAGGAAGCCAGCTGTGGCAGAGCCACCTCTATCTACATCTCCCAGGCACTCCCGAGGGAGAGAAAGACAGAGTGCTTTAGAATTGGGAACACATTAAGGGAACAGTCCTCCATCAAGGCCACAAGAAGCACTGCATGTCTGAAAAGGCACCAGAAATTAGTAATTGCTGAGAATTCTACCCCAGCTACATAGCAGGGATACAGAGGTATTAGGTGGAAAAGCAAAGCTCAGAGGCAGTGAGCAAGAGTAAGCTTGATCCCTTTAAGTTGGACACCAGAGATCAAAAGGGAGGCTCAGTTAACTGTGTGGCTACCACTGTCCACTTTAGCCTCTACAGTGTGGCATTATCTTTTTGTTATATATGCTTGTTTTGTCTATTGTCAGATCATCATTTTGAGGGATAAAAATCCACACATTTATTGGAGTACTTAATGCTATATAGGGCCCAGTTAGACACCAGGTGATTCTTGGATAGAAGCAGGAAAAGGGAAAGGGAAGTGAGACAGCAGTGTGTGCGTGCCTGCATGCGTGCGTGCATGTGTCTGTGTGTGTGTGTGTGTGTGTGTGTGTGTGTGTGTGTGTGTGTGTGTGTGCGCGTGCGTATAGCAGTATGGTGCTAGACTGGACTGCATGAGCTCTGGGTTCTAACTAGAGTTTTTGATATTGGAGTTTAAAAGAAAATTTTCTTAAAGGGAACATAGTATAAAAAGGATGAGAGAGGACCAAGTGATGGCCTGAGGCGAGGATGAAGACTTCAAACACAGAGAAGCACTGGAAACAATACTGTAGAATCCAAGTGGTTTTTTTAAGACCCTCAGAAGTTACTGTAAGTGTTTGTGGGTCATGCAGGTCATAAGGAGCAAAAACCTCCCAGGGCAGGAGAGAGCATAGACTGATTCCTACAAATCTCCATGCCTCAGCTCAGACATGGCCTACTTCACAAGGCCTCAGGAGTCTGAGTCCACCCCAGAGCTCAGACTAGAGGTGAGCTGCATCTTTCTCATCACCCCTAACAACGCTCTTAGCAACATTCATCTTTCATCCTCCCCAAAGACATTTTTCATTTCATCTCAGCCATAAAACTTTTTCATTTTCTGATAAGTGGAAATA
Organism: Acomys russatus; assembly: GCF_903995435.1. Lineage (NCBI taxonomy): Eukaryota > Metazoa > Chordata > Mammalia > Rodentia > Muridae > Acomys > Acomys russatus. Next base: position 28,022,267 of record NC_067137.1, read on the forward strand.
CCATATGATTCTCCATCTACTCCAAGTGCTACCTGATCACACTCCTAAGCCAAATCGCTCTCCTTCATTGTCCTTCAAGAGCAGACTGATCGCTAGAGCAAGTGGCGTATGTGTACCTGTTGTTTTGTGGTGCACACTTCGATGACAGGCCCTGGGGAGGAAAAAGGAGAGGAAACAAGGGGAGACTGCTTAGAAGTATGCCAGCAGCATGCTAAGTCAGACATGCCCTACCTTTGCAATATGCCATCCCTGCATTTGTTTGCACATAGCAGAAAAGGACAGATTTTCCTTGTTGGTTCCTCTTGAGCCTGATGACGGAAACGCAGGGAATGAATCAAACATAGTTCAATGATTCACAGAGACCTCTAACTTTTTAAAACCCATTTCATTTTGCAAAGGTGAAGCTCAATCCATTTCTGGTCTGTCTTGCAAACCCTTCTGCTGGTGTTTTTATTAGGTGAATGCAATTACGCTCCTGGAGTAGTATTTAGAGGACAGACACCACATCAAAGTCACCTCCATATTTCTGGCTTGGCACAGTCAGGATAGAGTAGGCACCCACTAAATACTTAAGTAGGCACCCAATGGAAGAGCAAATGAATAAGCCTGGCAAGTGGATAATGTCCTAATTTAATAGGCCACCAATGGCTACTTGGGAGATTCAACAACATGTGCTATTGGATTGCTCTCTGCCAAAGGATTCATCTGTATGCTCCACAATTATTTCTAAATGGTGTATGTACGATAGTAAGAGCCATGATGTGAGCCTCACAGCATGCCAGATTGTGGGCTATTAGCTCATTTAATACTCACAACAACCCTGTAGATGCTATCATTATCTTCATTTTATAGAGAGGCAACAGACGCTAAGAGAAAGACTAACTTGTTCAAGGTTATTTCACAAAACGAATTTTGAAAATCCAGAGTCACCAAACTGCAAGTCTTGTACTGGAAGGCACTATGCTATATACATATGCAGGAACAGTGGGGCAGACTGAATTCACTGTTGTGGTATGTGCTGCTTTGTAGATGGAATTCATAGGGAAGAACTTGGAGAAGTCAGCCTGAAGGTTTCCAATCCAAATTAGAGTTTATCGTCTCCTGTTAACTAGGTAGGTGACTGAATAAATTGCTTACATTTTGGATTTCAGGTTTATTGCTTGTAAAAAAAAAAAAAGAAAGAAAGAAAGAAGAGAAAGAGACTGAATGTTTAAATCTCTTTCCCATATATGATATAACTAATAAGCCATATATTTGAACACAACTCTCTCCCATCAGCTTTCGAATATCAGCTGCAACTCCTGTCACCATTCCTTGAAAATGCAGACATGTTTTTCAGTTTCCAAAAGAAGACAACAGGAAAAAAAAAAAAAAACCAAACTGGGGCTAAATGGAGTATGAAAATGAACAGGAAAGGGTTGTTAACTGAGTTTGACACTGGAGGTGACATTGCTAATTCTACTGCTTCTTCTGTCTTTATGAAATGCAAGGAATGACAGAATATCTGTCAAGGAGTGGCAGAATTCCCTGTCTTATCACAGATTTGTGCAAATTTAAAAGCTATGCAGAAGGTCATTGAACGAGAAGGGAAAAGGAAGGGTAATGTATGCCAGGCAATAATTGGAGCACCAAAGAAGTTGAGTGGGTTTCTATGGTATGAAAGAAGGGACTAAAAAATCAGAAATTAAAAATCACTGAGAGGGGTTAGGTGTAATTCAGCTTAGAGGGTATGTACGAGATTCTGGGATACAGGCCTGGCATGCATATACCCTTACTACAATCAATCCCCTCCCCCCTTTAAAAGGGTAGGCAATAAAAGGAGGCAGAAGGTTTGTTCAGCAAATGGAAACTTGGTTTCCTGTTCCTAGGGCACACACATGCACACATGATAGGGTTACTGTATATGCTTGCTTGTGTGTGCAAGAAACTCCTTACTCTTCCCCCACCCCAAAGAAACCTTCCAAAAACAACACCAATCACTCAGAAAATAAGAGGCAATCTCTTCCCTGTGTATTACTGGGAGTTTGCCATAAATTGGTGGACACTTGCATTTACCTATAAAACTCAGTTGATTGGTTATCAACAACTGTACTCGCCCCCATATGTTGTGAAAGTTCTTTTTTGTCAAGTTGAGCTAAGAGGAGCTTAACAGAGGTACAAACTGTGTCTGGCTCTTCAGAAGCTCATGATCTCATCGGTGAAAACAAACAAACAAAAAACATTAAAAACATGAAGAGATGCAGAAGTGGTTCCTAGAAGCTTCTTCTGTGTATGATTTCTAGACTGTATCACTGGATCTCACAAAAAGTAAATGTTCAAAGAAAAATCTAATGGTATTGAAGTGCGGTAGAAGCCAACATCCTACTAACCCCAAGTGCTGAAGATAAGAGGGCACACTGGTCCAGAAAGCTTCCACAGAAAGGGAAAGACCTTGGTCCTCAACAATGATAAGAGTCATAGGTCAGTTGACCTTGCAGATATTTAGGCAAATGTCATCTAGGGCATACAATGTCTTTAGAACTTTGGTCAATGAAACTAGAAAATTTCACCTCTCACTTGACATCTAAATTGTACCTTACTGGGGACAGCTCAGGTGTAAAATGCTGTGAGCGTGATTGACTGGACTTTGAAAATCAGGTGGCACAGCATAGAGGCAGAGTTGCAAACACTTTTTGGTTAGAAGACTTTTCAAACAAATTCTTTGCTGATGCTCAGTGAATGGTTTCCACTGACTGGAGGAATGAACAAGTTGTTCCTTCCAAAACATAATTCTAGAAAGAGACAATAGGCATGCCAGAAGCTAACTTTTCAAGTGTCTCCTATCTGTGGCCAGGGAGCTCTCTGGAGACCTTAGAGCTAACCATAGCACTGATTCAGCTAGAACAGCAGAGAACAGGGTGTCCTCACCCCCACAAAAGAACTGCTCAGACTACCCTTTTAATAGCAGGTCTGCTTTCTCAGTCTCAACAGCTGGGTGATATCATTAAACAGCTCAGGTCGGATAAGCAGTGGACTCCAAAATATTCCCTTTATTCAATCCACATCAATTACTGTATTTGTGAAATGGGAATAACAGAGCTGTTCAGAGGAACAATTATTAAAAGTGATTATGAAGAACTTTGCAATATAAAGTGCTTGTTAAAACCGAGAAGCACTCTATAAACTCTTGCCAAATCCCCCCAGACTTTAAAACCCCCATTTGTAGAAATATCACAGGCTTGCCTAGACAGCAAGTATTTTGAAGTGTACGCTTCACCATTTAAATCTGTCATCTTGCAAAGTAGCTCATTATTTCAGAAATATGAGCATTTTAAAGGTGCTGCCGCAGTTCTCAATCATAAGTTTTTTTCACTGCCTTTATTTGAAATAAGCCACCCTGAAATTGGTCTCCAAATCCACCCCTTTGCACATCAGTCTTAAGCAGCAGTTACATGCATGTGCATATGTGTACATTTTTCATGTGATGTCTGTTTGAATTATCCCCATTAGAACCTTCTTTCCCCTTTAGAATTCCCATTTGGTGGAACAATAAATGGAAGAAATCATTTTCTTGGTACACTTCATTGGAATGAGCTTTAGTGAGAAGTTAATGCAGCTAATTTGTTTACTTTGCATAATTATTATAATCAGCCACTAAGCACTACCAGTGAGTAAGTGCTTACATCCTACAAGAATTTCACATCACTTTTTATATGGCCTTCCTTTTAATCCAAATAGTGCTTTTATTCTTTCCCTCCCCCCCCCTCTATCTCTCTTCCCTATAATCACAGGAAGACATGGAAAATGGGAGAACTTGGTCCAGTTAAAAAAATCAGAAACACCAGTACATAAAGTGTTATTTCCCTGTGCATGCATGGCACTGAGAAGAATCTGTGAAGGGGATACAAAATAAACAGTATAGACACGATACAATACAAGGTAACGTGACTTCATCCTTAAGCGCTTTGGATCTGCATTCAAATTGCCTGAGTACAGCGCTTGTTCTAAAATTCATTGTGCAACCCTGGGAATATCACCTTCTTTCTCCGAGTCCTGACCTCCACATCTGTACAACAGAGGCAATGGTAGTTCACACCTGTCTAGGTTGTGAGATCCGAATGAGGTAAGAGATGCACAGGACTTGGAAAAGTGCTTGGGTATGTAAGAAGTAATAAGCCATGGGTATGTAGTGCTAAGAATGGTACAGATTCAGCTGCAAGGATCAGAGATAACCTTTGGGAGCAAACACCAAGGTCCAGTTTAAGTAGGAAGCCACCTGAAGAACACCCATGGAAGCCAGTGGGAAACCAGGATGGCTGCCCAGTGCTCAGAAACCCTGAGTTCTCCAGCTCCACCACATTCATCTTACTTTACTTTATACACAGTTCTAGCTGCTTTACAGTGAGTTTTGATTCCACAACTGTACAACAGGGAAGATGATCACTTTCTACAGGTTAGTTGCATAGTCAATGGAAAGAATGTGTGTGTGGCTTTGCATACTGAGAAGACACTGTAGCCCCCAACCTAATGGCATTAATGCTAAGTACATAAGGCTGTGTCTCCTAACTATACACCAGATCTCTTTTCATGTCATCCATGTCTGCAACTGGCAACAAAGCACACGCCTCTGGAGCCAATAGGCTTAGAAGAATTTATCATAAGCCCTGTCCTCCAAGATCAGAGTGTGACACAGAGTGGGTAGGACCTTGACCCAAAAGGCCCCTGCCTGCTGCTCTCCCTGCAGAGGTCTGACATGGGGAAGAGAGCCCTCCTATCAGTGCTTTTGCTAGCTAGACTGAGGCTACTGGAGCTGAATAGATACTTTAAAACAGAGCGGAGCAGGTGAAATGTCAGGGTATTCATACAGGCATAGCTCTTATTTGACACTCACGTATCTCTTTATTGAATGTCCTCTCCAGAATGCTTGCCTCTGGCTGTCTCAAGGATGTGTGTCCTAGCCTTGAGGATAAGAAAAGAACTAACCCAGCATTTTCCTCAACCAGTTTTTATAAAATGCCTTCTATGTGTGAAGACACCAGGGATATATAGTGGGCAAAATCAAAAGATGCCCTGCCATATGTGGACTATTAATTTAGGAAAGGTTTCTTGACTATCTTAGACAATGTTTAATCATGAATATTCTACCAAAGGAGAAAACACAATTCCAATTTCAGTGTTTCCTGAATCTTATATTTCACTGGGAGAAAGAGTCTATAGACTAAACTGGTAATAAATTATTTGATAATAATAATTATACATCAATAAGAAAGGATGGTTTACCATTATGATGTGATTCAAGGTAAAAAGTTACAGAAAGCTGCTTAGAGGAAGTGACACTCTACTGGAGACCCTAAAGCTGAATAAGCCCAAATAAGGGTTCAGGAAGAAAATGCTTGAGAAAGATACAAACATATCACACTTTTTCAAAGACCCATGAGAAAGCAATTTGCCTTGGGTATGGAGAAGATGGGAGGAAAGGAGAGGAAGTCCATCTAGAATAGTAGACTGTTTCTAAATCCATGAGGCCCTGTAAAGCCCCTGTAGGTCTACAGAAAGTAATACAATAAGAATGGAACATATTGAAGGATCTTATAAGGATGATTATATAATCCAATTTGTGTTTTGAAAAACACCACTCTATATAATGATTACTGGAGTGGTACTAGACATGGAAGGAACGCCTAAAGAATTACTAGAACCGTTACTGTGTAAGAGAGTTTTCAGGAGGAAGATATACTTTTTTGAGTACTGTAGCCACTGGTAAGATAGCCATGTTCCTGTAAATAGTCTATACCAATGCTCCCCTCAGTAGCTCTGCTGAACCTCACTGAAGAAGCTCTATAAGACTTTGGGGATATTTATTAGTGAGCAAAACCAAAATGCATCATATACGGGTATAAACATGTCATAATTAATCAATTACTGTGTAATTATATGTAACTAATATATGCTAATAAAAATTCAAATGAATGAACACTGACTATGAAGCAGATGGAAGCTTAGGTGAGAAACTTTTTAAGTGCTACTAGGTCCTGACTTTATTTTCTGAGTGACTGGCACAAAGAAAAGAATGGATCAAGGATGAGATCCATATTCCTGATTTTGCTCCTAGGTCAATTTTAATATGACATTCACTGAAACAGGTAACTATAGTGGAAAAACCAAAGAAAGCAAAAGATAAATTTAACCTCTATTTTGAAGTTAGGTCTCTGCATGGAGATGTCCAAAATGTATGCTAGAGTAACAGACAGATACGAAGACTTGGAAATGCTAAAGATTAAATCTGCCTTCCAAATTATACTTTTCTATGGTGATCCTAAGAAATTACAACAGCGAGTCAATGGTTAAAGTGCTAATCTTCTATACATCAAAAGATAACCTTACTTTCAAACAGGGTCACAGAAGGTATAATGAGTTATGGAAAGGTCATGCTGAGGTTGTAGGAGCTTCTAATCTATCCAACATAATGAGGGTCCTTATAAAAACAGAAGACAAAGACATAGACAGATGATGACAGAGCAGAGTCTGATGAGGGAAGCCAGGTCTGAGACACTTTAGCTGCATACCAGGCAGATCCTGAAGCTACCAAAGCTTAACACAGGCAGGAAGGATCCCCCCTAGGGACTTCAACACATCCTAGCAGATAACAGGATTTCAATGGTCTGTGTGTGTGTGTGTGTGTGTGTGTGTGTGTGTGTGTGTGTGTGTGTGTGTAAGAGAGAGAGACGAGAGAGAGAGAGAGAGAGAGAGAGAGAGAGAGAGAGAGAGAGAGAGAAATGTTTCTGTTGTTTTAAGTGACACTGTATGCTGAAATTTACTAAAGCATTCTTAAGAAACTATGACAGGAAGTCATTGGCTAATTGATGGTCACTGAAACCAATATGGAGGCATAATCATTCTCGGGAACAACACAGAGTAGTGGGAGAGGATGCAAATAGGAGAAGCACTAAGATTTATAGTCCAGGTTGAAGAGTGTGAAATAACAGAGGAGAAAGAGAAAGCCAGTGGTTTCCTGAAGATGCTTGTATGGTTTAGTAAATGAAGTTATGCAGATCTTGACTCAGGGGTTCATCAATATGGTCTCCAAGTCTCTCAGCACTGCAGGCAACAGAGGAATGATAGAAAGCCACATCTACTGACAACAAGCCTCTCCTGTGTGCCCTCAATGCACATGAGGTGCACCTCACACCAGGCAAGACAGCCAGTCCTGAAATCAATGCTTCTCAACCTCCCGACGCTGTGACCCACTAATACAGCTCCTCATATTGTGATGAGCCCACAGCATAAAATTATTTTTGTTGCTACTTCATAACTGTAATTTTGCTACTGTTATGAATCATAATGTAAATATTTTGGGAATTAAATGTTTGCCAAAGGAGTCACAACCCACAGGTTGAGAACCACTGCATTAAAAGGCCTTTAATTTCAACAATAAGTAAAAAAAATAAATAAATAAAAAATACAGAATGGTAGGTGTCAAAGCTTCAAACCCAAAGTTAACTTAAGGAATAAACATTCTTGTCATTTCATTAGGTATGAAAAAATTATTCTCGCTGGCCATCATACTGAGAGTTCCTGCAGGCAAAGAAAAGTTATCAGCTCTTAAAATTAAAAATAGTCTCAAATTAAAATAAATAAGTAAACACATGTCACTGGGTTGACTTCTACAGATTTCTGGCTTATTTGTCCAGAAGGGAACCCAAATAATGGTAAAACTTCTCTGGACTATTGCGATATGAGGCGTAAGAATGAGACCCATGAGCAGGAAGCTGCATTTCGCGCTCCATGCCACGTCTTCAGCTTCTCATCAGCAGATTAGCTCGCTAATCTGTTTACGGACATGGAGAGCTGACCCTCTTTCCTCTTCTCGTCGTAAATCCAGGCTGTATGTGAGCGCGCCCGTACCATTTGTATGCCTGCTTGCTTATGTGATTATGTCTGCTTACAAGTGTATATTGTATGGGTTCATTCATCTATTGATTTGTTCGGCAAACATTTATTAAGCATCTATAGGATCCTGGTATTTGGCAAAGCATTAAAAATGAGATTTAAGCCTTCCCTCCCTGAAACTCAGTCTGGGGTGGAAGAGATGAAAGTGGGCTGCGATAATGCATGATGGTAAGTCTCTAATCAGGAATAAGCACAGGGTGTTATGGAAATGCAGAGGTCCTAAATCTGCTAAGAGGGTCAAGGAAGGATTAATAGATAAAGCAGTGTAGGTTTGTTTGTTCTTTAATTCAGAGGCAGGTAGTTGGGTGCAAAGAAAAAGGACTTGTGGCAGAGAAAACTTTATGAACAAAACAGTAGCTGTTTACATGCAGCCACTTTGAGGACCGCACACCATGCTTGCTGCATAGTTAGGGCTCAATACAGGTAGCTCCCACTGTCTCACAGAGTGTAGATGGGCAATGTGCCTACTTTGGTGTAGAGAGGTATAGTCATTAACTACCTTTCCTGATATTGCATGGAGCTGGGGTTCCATTCTTTAGACTGGTGCTCCTGAAACTTGGGGGTGTGTCTTGGTCTACTCTGGCTGCAGTAGAATACACTGCAAACTACGTGTTAACCAAGATGCATTTGAAGTCGATGAACAAGGTCCCTCTCCATTCTGCTCCTGGTGAAGGCACTCTTCCTGGACCACAGGTAGCCAGCTGATATCTAGCTAAGTACTCCTATTGGAGAGAGACACAGAACTTTAGTCCTTTCTTATTATTCAGACACTGATCTCCTTGTGGGATCACCAGCATCATTTAACTCTACTTACCTCCAAAAGACCTCTTCCCAAAATCATATCATATTAAAGTCTACTTTGACATATATATCATTATATAACCCAAGCAGGTCTCAAAACAGCCATCCTCCTGCCTCAGTATCTTGAGTTCTTGGAATTATAGGCATGCACCACCACACCGTCAAACACGCACATTTTGAGGCAATATATACAATTGTACATGCAAATCCTAGGGTATATGCATAAGTATTTTTGTGAATTCACAGACATTAGCTTCAGTGTGAATCTTGAGCCTGCATTGCTAACAAGCTCGTAAGTGATGCAGGAACTGCTAGGTAGCAGAATTCACAACTGTAGGAGGAAGGTAACACCAGAAAACTCAGAATTCCTCTATATCTTTTTAAATATTCAAAATGGAAGAAATAAACATATAGGAGCCCAAAGAATGTATAGTCAAAGCCTAATTCTTGAGATTTTATTTGTTTTTTCTTTTTTGTATTTTATATTTATGTATGTTTGCCTGGATGTACCATATGTGTGCTAAGCCCACAGAGGTCAGAAGAGCCCATTAGAACCCCAGGGACAGAAGTTACAGATGGTTGTGAGCTTCCATGTAGGTGCTGGGAATCAGACCTTGGTCTTCTTAACCATTGAAAAGCATACTTCTTAACAAACTATCATATTCATTGATAAATTTTTTGCTTAAGCACTTAAAGGTGAATAATGAACATAATGACATTTTACTACTAAATGCTTTTTAAAATTTTCCTGTAGACGCACAGGCCTACTCTACCTTCTGCAAAATATCCTCAAATAGTGTCATTGGTATGTGTCCTAGAAAGGTAATCCTGCGTGGAAAGTGATGTTGTGAGAACGTGGGTAACAGGAGCAGAGACAGAGACCTACAGATGTTTTTGTGAATGGATTCGCATGCTGAGGGGTGTGTGCACTTACACCTCTGTTCGTGTATGTGCACAGATTTACTGTTGCTGTGCAGTTGTGTGGGTTTGAGCACACTGCTGCCTCCCTGGTTTCCAAACTCTCAGGAGACAGCTGCTTTCTTTGTGCAGCTGGCTCCTCAGGATGCAGTATCTTCGGCTTCTCCACTTGATGGGGAACTGTATGAGCTCTGGAATGGAATTCAAAGCCAGCCCTGACAGAGCAGCCTCTGCATATTCAGTCATCCTAACCTCAATCTGAGAGTAAAATGACAAAAAGACACAATGGTGTCAGGGTCTAAAAACCCAAAGAGCAATAGGGATTTAGTCAGGAGCTGGCCATTTTCACAAAGTGACCCCAATAAGGTCAAGTAATGAGACAGACGAGAGTATGGGCTCAGATAGCCCTTGCCTCGTAGTTTAATATATCCATGCTTCTTTGGGGTTACAGGCAGCAAGACTGAGACGCTTGAAGCCGTGCAGAGAAAGGGCAGCACCAAATCTGGAGCAACTTATTGCTTATCCATACCCAATACCCAGCCATTCCTGCAGGTATCCAAAGAATCGTCTCATCTTCCTCAGTAAACCTCAGAAGTGGCCATAGTCTCAGAGAACCAACTCAGGAGTTAAAATTTATTGCTTAAATATTCTACTCTCAAGGGTAGAAACTGTATCTACATGAAACATAGAAACATATTGCTGGCAGAGTCTGGGGTGGGCACTTGGAGGAGCCTGCTTCTGACTGCATATTATTCTTAAAGGCCAGTTCTTTCCAGAACTTGGTACAGGCCCATTATCCCACACACAGTGGAAGAACTTTACATGTGATTAAACACAGTCTTGCAAACAGATTGGCTTAAATTTCCCTTTACCACTTCTAGGTGAGAGACTTTGCAGACCACCTGCATGAGTTACTTTTTGTTGGAGGAGGGGTGGGGAGAGGGAGAGAGAGGGGGGGGAGGGGGAGAACCAGAAACATCTTACACAATGTAGAGTTTATATTGGCTTACAGTGCCAGTGGGAAGAACAGCAGCAGGAGGAGGCTGGACCAGAAAGCTGAGAGATCACCTCTCCAAACATGTAAACAAAGTGCAGAAAGCACGCTGGCCGTAGGACTATGCTGTAAACCCTCAAAGCCTTCCTTCCACAGCATACTCCCTTCAGCAAGTTTCCACCTCCTAAAATTGTACCACCTCTTTGAATAGCACTGCCAACTGAGGACCAAGTACTCAAACACATAAGCCTAAGAAGGGCATTTCTCTTTCAAGCCATCACAACTTCCAGTCTCAGAATCACCTTTGCCTACTGGTGGACTCATTAGGAATTTGATAAACAATTGATATATTGTTCTGTTTACAAGATTTTATTGGAGAATTCACTTACCTGAACAAATTCATTGTGCCCATCATCTTTCTTGGAGGGAATCCAAAGGAAGGGTGCTATAGAAAGGAGTGTCTAATCTTTCCCTATTTGAGCCAGGATGATTCTTTTGCTTCATGAATGATCCAGTAGAATTGGTGAACATATATATGTGTGTGTGTGTGTGTGTGTGTGTGTGTGTGTGTGTGTGTGTGTGTGCGTGTGTGTGCGTGTGTGTGTGTGTGTGTGTGTCTTTTAAGTTCGTGTTTTTAAGTTCATGTTCTGGGGTGACATAGAGGAGAGGTAGTATGTGGATTGCTTACTTAATGCAATTCCATCATGTAGCCTGTGGTCTTGATACAATCACAAAGACTTGTTTCTCCCAGCTGTTCAGAAGGTCAGATCAATGGTCTCTATTAAGCCTTGTGCTTTGTGGGTTGTCATGATATCTCCAACACTTTCACTCCTGAGACTCCTTACAACTTTTGCACACCTTGAATTTCCATAGGCTCCAGTCCCCTCCCTCCTTCATTCAGTGTGCAAGAGAGCCATCCCATAAGCCCCAGGAAGCTGAGGGGCAGGAAGGCTAGCACTATTCCCTTTGAGGACTGGGGAGAAGGGGTCGTGGAAACCAGGAGAAGGGAGGACGTGCATGGTCCTCACATGGGGTTACTCCACCAGAGACCACCCCCTCTTCCATGGCTCAGCTGAAATGGTGTGGCCAGGGGGAGCTAGTTTGAGCTTTCTGTGTGCATGGGTGTCTGGTCTCCAGGGAGCCTGTTTCCCTCTTTACAGCCATGGCCATGTGCAGAAATCTCTGCTTGCTGCTGCTCACCCTTCAGTGTGTCCCCTTAAGCTGGGAGGAGGGGCATTTAATATACCTTTTCCATTTTGATTTATCTATAGGAGTGATTCAGTGATGCTGGCTCAGGTAAGATACGCTTTCAGAGCAACTATCGATCAGCTTATTTGAGCACAAAACACAGGCATTATTTAGAGGGCTACATGAGAAATAATTGCCTCCAGGGGGGGATTTCATGTGCTTTCAATTTAACCATGACCCAATGCCTATATTGGCCGTTTTGATCATTATAATAACAAGACACTCAGCTTCTTAGTTGAAATGGATTTTGAATCTGGACATACAGTTGAATATTAAGAAGTTTAACTTTCACAAGTTGAAAAAATAGGAATATTCTTTTAAAAATATATTTACTACTGAAATTATTTGCGAGAGCCGCACTTTGTATATGTGATGAGGCTGTGATGTGTAAGATTCATTTCTACAGAAATTTCATGATGGGTCCCCTTCTATGCATCAGCATAATACTCAAGCGCAGGTCTTCAAACCTTCTATTCCTAACTATAGGTTCAAAAGTGCTGGGTCTGCTGTTATGTTCTTGCTGGATAATTGCATTTGCAGCCATCGGGACTGTAGAAGGCAGAGCAAGAACGTTCTGAGATGGGGCCAGATTTTTGACCCAAAGCATATGCATGAGGCATTTAGAATACAGTGAGCAGGTCATTTTCAGATGGATATTTCTGGGAAAGCTCACTGACCTCCAGGCAAGAGACTTCAGTTTTAGTTCTAAACCTCAATTTTAACCTGGGGCAAAAGATTAACTCAGTAGAAATAGGTACAAACTTCTTAAGTCTGGCAAAATATTATACACACACACACACACACACACACACACACACACACAGAAAGAGAGAGAGAGAGAGAGAGAGAGAGAGAGTGAGAGAGAGAGCGAGAGAGAGAGAGCGAGAGGGGAGGAGAGGGAGGGAGGAGACGATGAGAGGAGGAGAGAGGAGAGGAGAGGAGGAGAGAGGTGGAGAGAGAGAGAGAGAGAGAGAGATGTTTAATGGAAACCCTGAAAGCCTTTTCTTTAACATCAGAGACAATACAGGAATGTTCACCATTTCCATACTTATGTTTAAACAAGTGTAAAACTGTGCAATTAGTGGGGTAGACGGGAGAATGATGCAATTGCTCTGTGAGACTGAAATCAAGAAACATTCCCATTATCTTTTGAGTGACAGTTGCTATTTCACAAAACTCAAGGAAAACTAGATGAAGCATATTAAAAACCAAGACATTTTAACAAATTTGTGAAGTTGTCAGTAAAATAATGTTTTCTTATTTAAAAAAGTAGAGACATCAGAAGACACAAGAGATGAAAAAGTCAAAACTACAAATGCCACTTCGTCAAATAAAATACTTTAAAATCAACGAGCTTTATAGGCCACAAGAAGGTAAGATTTAAAATGGTAAGAAATGTGTCATAATGAGTTTTAACGTTATGCCATTGTCCAAACATGTCAAGTAAGGCCTCAATCTGAAAAACTGTTCAAAATTTTCACAAATTAACATTTAGCTTTTGCACGATTCTAATGAATATGCCAATGGCCTTTTTAAATATTGATGTATATGCTAAGATTTTTCTACAAGAATATATATGTATGCACATATGTACACATATACACATATGTGTATAATCATATGTGTTATCATAGAAAATGCTGATAAAGCCAAGCAATGGAAAGACTTAAATCTTAACAAATTATATTTAAGAATATATATGTATATACAAATATATATGCATGCAACAAAAATTAGTGCAAAAAGAGACCATGATTTTTACATAGAGCATGGAGGGATAGATGGAAGTGTTTGAAGGGGAGGACCAGGAAGAGAGAAATGTTGTAATCTTGTTACAGTTTCAAAAATAAAATAAAATTGTGAATGAATGGTTAAAATAATTTAGTACTATATTATATTGAAGTTTATTGATAAGAAATTAATATAACTGGGTTGGATTATTTTTTTGGTTTTTTGCTTTTTTGTTTGTTTATTTGTTTTTTGGGTTTTTGAGACAAGGTTTCTCTGTGTAGCCTTGGCTGTCCTGGACTTGCTTTGTAGACCAGGCTGGCCTCGAACTCACAATGATCCGCTTGCCTCTGCCTCCCGAGTGCTGGGATTAAAGTCATGGGGCACCATACCTATCTAACTGGGTATTTCTTTAAGGAGAAGAATCAGTGTTTTATGTTCTATATTTTATTCTTCGTGTCACCTAATTGACAAGCCAATAAAGTCATATAAGAAATAATAAACATACATAATATGGACATAGATAATTATCAAAATCCTGAAGTCATAAATGTTTTTTAAGTTAGTATGAAAAGAGAAGGTAAAATATAAAATATTGATCAATACTAATACTTAAAATGTAAGGTTTCCCCATTGCCATAAAAAGTGAATCAAAAGAAAGACTGAATAAACTCACATGCATCACAAACCAAAAGAGTCCTTATCACACAAGAAGTTAAGAATAATTAATTATAAAGTAGATAAGACCATGGAGTCCTAGACAACCAATATAAATATAAACAGCCAATAATGACAGAGACAAGTATAGTCTATTAAACTCAAAGCCATGCAAAACAAGGCAAGACACAACTTCTCATTAATTTGATAAATATAAATTATTATAATCAATTTTGGAGACCAACTTAGATAAATATCATCACAATGTAGCAATAAAATGGGTCAGGTAAAGGCCATTGGTGCTTGCCAATGTGAAGGGGTATTTGTGGAGAAATAAGCACACACTCCTTCACCTGCCACCACTCAAAATGTGCACAGGAAATGGGTCCCTGAAATCTCAGTGTGCCAAGGCAGAGAGGAGGGGTAGCATTTTTTGATATTATGAACCATTCCATTCCCGTCTTCTATGTTGCTTAAAATAAAACAGTGCAAGAAGCAGCACCAGAATTCATTTTCATTTTATTTTTCTCCATTCATGTTTTTTACCTTAGAAATTTATGCCATTAATTTTTATTTTAGAAGTGTTGTAGTATTGCTTTGAGAAACAAATACAAAGGAAAAAGACGGAGAAACGACAGGCGTATCTATTAGTCACCCTTTGTGGGTAACAGCACATCTTCCTGTACTTAGCACAGCCACGTTTCTCAGGGGTGCCATGTCTTGCATGGTCTTACTGAAAGAATTTGCATGTAACTTATTATAAGCAGAGATCATGGAGCTACTGAAGACATAGATTGATGTCAGCATTTTTAGGGTCTACATAAAAGCATATCCTAATGGCTGTCCCATCTGCCTAATTATTCCAGTAATGGATCTTGTTAAATGTTTACTAATTTTGACTTGTATAATGAATATTTCATGTTTACCTTTTTCATTGTCCTTTTTAGTATATTCTTAAAAGTAAGCACATAAGCCAGGAAGTAAAGTTATTATTATTATTATTATTATTATTATTATTATTATTATTATTATTATTATTATATTTACTAATTTAATATCTCTCTCTTTGTGTGTGTGTGTGTGTGTGTGTGTGTGCATGAATGTGCACATGCCAAATACATGTGTATACACTTTGCATGGTGCACATGCAGAGATAAGAGGGACAACTTCTAGGAATCAGGTCTTTTTTCTACAGTATGAGTTGTGAGAGTTACGGGGATTGAACTCAGGTTGTCAGTCCAGGGCACAAGTAACCCTACTCAGTGAGATATCTTACTAGCCAGGAGAATTATTTATCATCTATCTATCTGTCTGTCTGTCTGTCTGTCTGTCTGTCTATCATTTTAGATACAGGATCAAATTATGTAACTCTGTCTGACCTGGAGCTTGCTATGTAGAGCACACTGGCTTTGAACTCAGAGAGACCCCACCTGCTTCTGCTTCCTGAGCCCTGGGAATAAAGATATGTGCCACTATGCCCAGCAATTAATTTTAATCTTAATATGGTGTCTAAGGCCTAAAACAGCAACAAAGGCCATTCAGCACTCACATTTCCTCATACAGTCACCATCTCTCATCAAGACTTAAATGCTCATCTTTTTTCTGATGATTTCACACATTCCCCCTATGCTCTAAGTTCCAAATCTGTGCATAGTCAGATGACCCTTTCACAGGGGTCCCATATCAGATATTTACAACACATTTCATAACCGTAGCCAAATTATAGCTCTGAAGTGTCAATGACACCATTTTATGGTTGGGGGAATCACTGAAATATGAGGGATGATGTAAAGGATCCCAGCACTAGGAAGGTTGAGAACCACTAGTTTAGATTCTGTGACACTCTCCTTTACTTTTTTTTTTTTCTTTTAAGTGGTATTTACTTTCTTTTTAAATTTTTTTTATTACCTTGATGTTTTATTTTTTTATTAATTTTATTAATTTATTCATATTACATCTCGATTGTTAGCCCTTCCCCTGTTTCCTCCCATTCTTCCCTCCCTCCCACTTCCCCCCTTCTCCCCTCCCCTATGTCTGTGATTGAGGGAGACCTCCTCCCCCTATATATGCTCTTAGAATATCAAGTCTCTTCTTGGTAACTTGCTATCCTTCCTCTGAGTGCCACCAGGCCTCCCCATCCAGGGGACGTGGTCAGAAAAGGGGCACCAGAGTTCGTGTGAGAGTCAGATCTCACTCTCCACTCAATGGTGGAGAATATCCTGTTCATTGGCTAGTTCTTGGTAGGGGTTCGAAGCTTACTGCCTATATTCTCCTTGGCTGGTGCCTTAGTTTGAGGAGGACCCCAGGACCCAGATCTGCCTGTCATAACCCAGAAAATGCCCTACCACACAACAGGGACATACGCTCAACCATGTTCATAGCTGCTTTATACATAATAACCAGAACATGGAAACAGCCTAAGTGTCCCTCAGTAGAAGAATGGACTAAGAAACTGTGGTACATTTACACTATGGAATCCTACTCAGTTATTAAAAACAAGGAATTCCCAAAATTTGTGGACAAATGGATTGATCTAGAAATTATCATAATGAGTGAGTTCACCCAGAAGCAAAAAGAGACGAATGGTATATATTCACTTATATCAAAACACTAGTCCAAGGGATACGTACCATGAAAATCTTTACTTACCAAGAAAGTGGGTCAGAGGAGAGGACATCCTATTGAGACTTTAGGTGAGAATAGCATGGAAGAATGGGGAAATAGTAGGACCAACAGGGTCCTGGAAACCTACAAGAAGAACTTTCTTTTTTAATTTATTTTTTATAAATTTATTCAGATTACATCTCAATTGTTATGCCTTCACTTGTATCCTCCCATTACTCCCTCCCTCCTGCTTTCACCCTATTCCCATTCCCTAGGTCTATGACCAAGGGGGACCTCCTCCCTCATTATATTGTCATAGCATGTCAAGTCTCATCTCGGTAGCCTGTTTATTCTTTATCTGAGTGTTACAAGGTCTCTCCACCAAGGGGAAGTGGTCAAATATGGAGCATCAGAGTTCATGTCAGAGTCAATCCTCGCTATCCACACAACTGTAGAGAATGCCCTGTCTATTGGTTAGATCAGAGTAGGGGCTCAATGTTTACTGCTTGTATTGTGTCCTTGGTTAGTGCAGTAGTTTGAACAGACTCCCCTGGGCCCAGATCCACCCATCATGATGTTCTTCTTGTAGGTTTCTAGGACCCTCTGGATCCTTCTATTTCCCCATCTTCTACATTTCTCTTAGCTAGAATCTCAGTAGGATGTCCTCACATTGATCCGAATCTCCTGGTAAGTGAAGACTTTCATGGGACATTCCTTTTGGGCTAGTGCCCAATTATAAATGAGTATATACCATGTGAGTCTTTCTGCTTCTGGGTTAACTTACTCAGTATAATCATGTCTAGTTCTATCCATTTGTCCACAAATTTTGGGATTTCCTTGTTTTTAAGAGCTGAGCAGTATTCCATGGTATAAATATACCACAGTTTCTTTATCCAGTCTTCAACTGAGGGACATTTAGGTTGTTTCCAGGTTCTGGATATTATGAATAAGGCTGCTATGAACATGGTTGAACATATGTCCTTGTTGTGTGGAGAAGCATCTTCTGGGTACATTCCAAGAAATGAAAATGCTGGGTCTTGAAGAAGTCCTATTCCCAGTTTTCTGAGAAAGCGCCAGATAGATTTCCAAAGTGGTTGTACAAGTTTGCATTCCTACCAGCAATGAAGGAGTTTTCTTCTTTTTCCACATCCTCACCAGCATGTGGTGTCACTTGAGTTTTTGATCTTAGCTTTTCTATTCTTTTTGTTCACTTGGATTTGTTTGGTTAGTTTTGTTTTGTTTTTGTTTTTTTTTTTTTTTTTTTTTTTTTAGTATTTTTGTATTGACTACTTTGCCATATTTTCTATTTAGTTATTTATGAAGTATTATTTCTTTGCAATTCATTAGTCTTCATGTCAAAAATTTAAATTACATATTTATACTTTTGAAGACAGCTAAGCAAATAGAAATAATATTATTTGATTTGTATACCATGACATTTTCTTTTAAAAATGTATTTAATTCTAGGTAGACTTTATTCCAAAGACAAAGGATAAAATAATTGAGAAATATTGCAAATGTATTTAAAGCATTTATCTCTATCTTGGCTTGCCTTTGTCTGCTCCCTATTGGTGTGACTGTATTTGCTGGTATGATTATATTTACCGGGGGTTTGATTTCATTTAGTAAGTATTGGTCATTCATAAAGCATAGGTTAATTATGTGTTAGTCATCAGAAGAATCCTTATGAAATAGCAGTTGTTGACTTTTTTCTAGATTTGGTTAAACTGAGGTTTATACAAGTTAATTAGCTTACCTGTATAAGGTTTATACAAGTTAATTAGCTTACCTGTCTACTCCAAATGGTTACTTTATAGAGTTCAGAACACAAACCTATGTCCTTTGGCATCTGTATACACACATAGGGTACTCAGTGGCCTTCCACATTTCTGAACACGTGCCACATTTCTCTGTATTCTGCACTTGGGAAAACCCACAGGATTGAGTCCATGTTAGCTTTTCTTTTCATGGTGCTCATCAGAATCACAGTATTCTTTTTATAATTTTAAGGCTTGGATCTTTTCTCTGCCGTTGTCTTTCATCATATTTCCTCCTTATTATTTCTGTTCTCTATATCCAGGATCTCTAGGTATCCTATAACACGTAAATGGCATTCTTTAATTTCCTCTGTCTCTCACCAAAGATGTCATTTTCATCTCTTTGCTTTTGATTTCCTGGAGAATCCTACACAAGCATTCCTCTTCTAACCCACTTGTTTTATTTAATGCAATTTTCAACCTGCTATTTGTTTCTAAGGTTGAGGTTTTAGTTCAATAAGTTTGATTCTGAATTCTGTAGGCATCTGCACAGTCTTCATGAGTTTTCCCTTTGTCTCATCTTGGCTGCAATGACCCCTTTAATGGTAACAACAAGCCCATCATACTCATCATATCTCATTTGGAAGTCATTTCCTTTCTTTTTTCATGTGTGTGTGTGTGTGTGTGTGTGTGTGTGTGTGTGTCTGTGTCTGTGTGTGTGTGTGTGTATTTGTGCATATTTACAAATATAACCTCCTCATGTCACTTAGTGTTTTTATTTGTGTTTAGAATTTTAAAAATATTTAGAACCATTGTAGTGTTGTATTTTGGATGTGGCACAAGTTCTAACATAAAATCCATTTATGTTTTATATAGTATTTAGGAACTAATCCAGAAGGTTATCTTATACAATAATTCACTGCACCTACATGTTCATTCATATATATTAATTGCACAAAGGGGAAGTTTACCATGATATTTAATAATGCACATAAATACTCTCAAATTGTATTGATTATGCTCATAGTCCTCTTTCTGTCACTCTTAGCTCACTTCATCCTTTCACTCTCTTACTCAATTATTTTCATGCTCTTTAACTTTTGCATTTGAGATAAAATGCAGTGCCTATCTTTAGGATCCACTCATTTTTCTTGAAAACAGCAAATGGATTTGCCTGTAGTTTGTTACATGTGGTAAAATATGGAATTTCCACCTGTGATATCACATTCTTACTCCAAAAGCTTTTCAATTTTAAATCAGGGACATTTAAACTTTGTTATCAACTGTTAGCCAGGGAGAAGGGACCTGGTCCGCCAGAGATTTGTGTCACTTCCTCAGTTCCTGTGTTCCTTTATAAGGAGAATTCAAACTTACATCTAATAGATGATAACTTACTGTGTCTCAAGTGGTCTAAGCAAGAGGCTGATAAGAGAGTGGGTTGGCAGATCCTAAGCACTGCACCTGCATCGTGTAGAGCCTGCCCCAGGCAGACACGGACAGCAGCATTTCTGTCCTTCTGTAGGGTCTAGACAGATCGTGAAGCCATTCAATTGCCATTCACCCACTGTCCAGGTAGATAGCAGATGTGAGAGGCAAATGTGTCGCCTTTTCTTCTGCCTCCTTCACTTGAGATAAAGATGTTGAATTTTCTGTCACCATATTTTCCCCACAGAGGAGCTACAGTTAATCTTCTAGACATCTTAGGTGTGCTTATAAGTGTATTTTACTCAGCAGAAATTATTGTTGTATTGTGGACGTCCTTTAATGCTTTTCTACAGCTATTCAAAGACATTTTGTAATTTGTGTTTTCTATATTTCAATAGGGAGGGAGATAGATCATCAAGCATAGGATTCTTCTCTTCAATTCTGTGTTCACTATTCTCTTCAATTTCATAGCATAATTATAAAAACTCATCTTTTGTCTCTTCTTTCATTTCTTAGTATCATCTGAAAAATAAGTCCTCTTGATGGAAAGATTTTCATTCTTTACCCATTTCAAAATGTTCCTCAGTCTCTTACATTGTGTTTTAAATGGAGTAAGCTTCCATTTGATTTTTTTCTAAGTATTTTTAATCCACCTACATTTCCTCTTAGTTCAAATTTGTGTTTAGTATTTTAGCCTATTTCAGTATTTTCTAGTACATTTGATAAAGTATGAGATTACAAATTATTATACAGTGCACAATTTTGATTAACAAAGTACATCATGGTGTTGTTATAGATTAATAAGGGGGAAATGCATGTTATTACCCAAGAGAAATGAGAGGAAAATTTTAGTTCACAAAAATAATGGAAACAAATAGCTTCATTGTCCTAATGTTAAACTGCAAAAATAATTATTGCTAACCTCACTCTATACCTGATTCTTGAGAATACTTGAATAGCGCTTTAGTATTTTCTCTCAGAACATGTAATTCATAGCTGCCTAAATCACCTGCACCTTTTCTCCATTAGCTTTGCTGAATGCATATTTATTCAAATCATTTATGTGTATATTTGGCTATGAATGCAAATGTATATATAAAATAACAAAAAAGTAATATTGTTGAGCTTGACTAAGCATAGTCCGGGCTTGGTGAGTTAGACGTGGGGTTCGGGATATTGCAGCAAGTTCAGCAGCACAGTAACTGAGTTATAAGATAATTATTCCTCTTCAATGGCTCTCACCATGACAACTCAGTCCTGAAATTCAACTATTATTCAGCTCAAATTATTGTCAAAGTTTAAAGACTGGATTTTATTGACCTCCTTTTGAAGTCTATGACATATAATCATCTGGGTATATGAAACCGGATTGTTAACTGCAAGAACAGCTAAAAAGAATTCTTACTGTATACACCTGGACATTTCTCTTGTTAAGCCTGTGCGATGAGTCAGTCTCTGGGCTCTGCCATACACACACATCCACTCTGGGGCAGAAATTAAACATGGCATTCCTATCTCCTTTGCTATCAAGCTGCAAGTTTTTCAGAGACCAAATAGTCTACTTTGCTTTATAGTCAACATAAGCTGTCTTGGGACTTAAATTTCAAATCCTTGCTCTATTGTTATAAGATTTAGACAACAAGAAGTGGAGGTGAGGGAGGCAGGAGGATGAGAAGAAAGAAAGGAAACAGAAAAGGAGAAGAGAAGAGGAGGAGGAGAATAGGGTGGAAAAGGAGAACAGAAAAAGAGACTTACATGGGGGAAAGCATTAGATTTTAGTACTAACAACATCTGAAAAATCCGCTGTTAGCATAAGTCAGGTATGCAAATATTCTATTCATACAACCCATTGTCTGAACTTGAACCATCTATAGAAATAAAAGTAATAACAGTATTGTTTTTAAATGTCTAGTCCTCATTCACAGAATTAGTCAGCTATATTTAGCTAGACTGTTAGTCCTGGTAGTGTTACATTAACAAATCGCATGGACTGGGTGATGTAAAGGACAGAATTATATTTGGTCATAGTTCTGGAGGTTAGAAGACAAAAGCAGTGGGTTTCACCTGAAATCTCACGCCTTGTCTTGAAAATGGCTACCCTCTCATGTGTCCTCATGTTGTTGCCTCCTGGCTGGTGGGGGAGGGGGCAGGTAGGGCTGTATTATAATGTCCTCTTCTTATATACACACCAGTCATTCAAGATTAAGGTCCACCCAGAGACTTCATTTTAGTTTAACTACACCCTTAAAGCTACTAATTCCAAACAAGTTACATTCTGTGTTCTGGTACTTTAACATATGAATGTGAAGACAGGAGTATATCTGAACCCACAACAGCCAGTAAAAGAATTACAAGTCACTTTATTCAACACAAAGTTTTTTCTTTCATTCCATTGCAATTAGATGCTATCTCTCATACAAAAGTATATAGACTTCATCTTGACTTTAATAAATTTACAGACTCTTTGGTGAAACCAAATCTACAAACAAGGATTAATAGAATTCTAACATGTGGTAAGGGCTTTGGCTTTTTCCTAGCATCATAACACCCTGTCTCTACCTGCAGGGAGTCAATTGTCTAGAAAGGATGTCCCTTAATTTTCTGTCTAAAGCCTGGATGATTGACTGGAACTTGGCCTGCCAATTATTCTGGGTTGCATGAGGGAACTAGTTCTGAGTCATTGAAGGAAGATGAAAGAATCAACAAGGCTTTGCTGAAGAAAGAGATGGATGGACACCATTAGTCAAGCAAAGATCAAATCAAGACTTATTTGAGGAACCTTGTGGAAATAATGAGAAGCATGTATGTCAGGTTCAGAATGCTGTCATGAGTAAAGCTGTCAATGGCTCTTTAGGAACATGGGGTTTAGGGACCAGAAGAGTAATGCCTAGTTATAGACATACAGTCATGCAGCAGGATATGGTTGAAGTAGAGACCATGGGCAAGGATGAAGGATGAGAGAAAATAGTGATGACTGGAGCTCTATCTATATTTAAGGGTCAAGCAGAGGAAGAGAAGTAAGTGACAGGACCACACAGTGGAGCTATAGAAATATGGGCAAGAATAGAAGTGTTGTAAGCACAAGAGGAAGGTGTATAAACCCCAAGGAGTAAACTCTAAGAATCAGGTAAGCTATAGACTAGAGTCAATAGCACTGAATGTGGTCTGGGTGTCCAGCATTGCAGAAAGACTCTCAATATCCAGACCAGAGTAAGACATCACTGTTGATGAGCAGGTGGTTCTTACTTTCATGGTGATAACTAGGCAAGACATCATACTGGAAAGTAGTAAGAAGCAAAGGGCTCTAGACACATGGAAGTAGCAAGACTGAGTCTTAATAGTGAATACTGATCTAGAGTTACAGTGAAAAAGCAAGAGAATCAGGAGGTGATGATCATCTATAAGTTCTACGAGAGACATATTAAGTATATGTCTTCACTCAGGTCTCCTAGCTGCCGGGGACCCTGTTTGTTCATGAGAAAACCAGAGCTCACGCTGTTTGAGTAATTTTGTTTTATAATAATTCTAGGTTTGAAAAAATTAGTAAATAAACAGGATGAGATAGAAGTAAGCAATACTCATCAATGCTTGTATTCTACTTTTTGCTACTGTTGGAGTTTTGAGAACCAG
Source organism: Acomys russatus (assembly GCF_903995435.1). Taxonomy (NCBI): domain Eukaryota; kingdom Metazoa; phylum Chordata; class Mammalia; order Rodentia; family Muridae; genus Acomys; species Acomys russatus. The sequence goes on from NC_067137.1 coordinate 28,045,958, forward strand.
GAGGACAGGATAATTGGAGAATTGAGTTGGAACTATCTAAAGATTCATAAGACATCACAGAACAATCACGAAATGACTGTGTGTGGCAGGAAGAACCTCGCCAGCTTTAGCCACATGTTAGCTGAGAATGTGAAAGTTCTTGCCAATTTGCTGTTGTCCAACTTGACATAATGTGCAGTAGTGGGAAGGTGCCTTTGTCAAGGTCAGTCTCCTCAAAGGTGCCTAGGGGTCCTGATGCACTGCCTGATGCTCTGGGCATAACGATCTTTCTGTATAACTCCCCTGTACTTGCTTAGCAGTTGGTGGAGCAGATCTACATTCTATATTCACTCCACGGCCTCCTGTTCCTGCCTAGAAAGCAGCATAGAGCAATTGAGGAGTGGGCTCTGAGCCAGGCCACCTGCATATCAGGCTTGGTTCAGCATCTCACCTGCTATGCAACTTGTGGCATTAGCAGGCTCAATTAACCTCTCTGTGTCTCCATTGCTGCACTTTCTCATCTGGTGGGAACTGTTCTGTGCAATAAAGTTGTCATGAGAACTAAATCTCTAGATGCTTGCAAAAGCCTTGTGCATATGTTAAATCACTTAGAGGCTAAGTGATTCATCCAGTTTTTATATTTGCCAATTGGCAGAATATTTAAAAAGTACATGCTGTCTAATCATTCACTAATAATTTTGGTATATCTTGTTAACTTTCCATATTATGTTTTCTGGGTGCCTACAGAGATGTGTGTGTGTGTGTGTGTGTGTGTGTGTGTGTGTGTGTGTGTGTGTGTGTGTGTGTGTACATGTGTGTGCATGCTCATGTGAAAGAGAGGTTCATGAGCCCATGCATGCATAGCCCAGAGGACTTCAGGTATTGTTCCATAGTAAAGCATCCATGTAGGCTTTTTTTTTCCTGCTTTGTTTTTGATAGTCTCTCTTAGGATTCTACAGCTCACCCGTTGGTTAGGCTGGCTGACTGGAGAGCCCCAGAGGTCCTCTGTCTCCATCTATCCAGGCCAGGATGATAAATCCATACAACCATACAACCATGCCCAGTTTTGTACATGGCTTCTGGGGATTGAAGTCAGTCCTTTTGCTTGTATGGCAATGGACCAAGTCATCTTCCCAGTACAGCCAAGAGATTTGTATCCACATTTTTATATGAAAATTTAAAAAGAGGGGTTAGGGAGGTCAGTGAGATTTGCTTAGAGAATCCAAGCAAATAATTGGAGGAACTGGGTTGGAGGGTTCCTGCTTTCTCCTTTAGGGTACATCAGCCCAGACTGCATCAGCCCACAGGGATTGCTCCACAACCTGCCACTGCTTCCTCCTGCCACCTTACTCGTTGTACTGCAATGCAATTAAGTTCTGGCACTAACCAAGCAGAGTCAGAAGAGACCACACAGGTTAAAGAGATCAACACCCAACAGTGCCCTCACTTCACACCAACTGGCTTCCTTGTCCTTAAGATTTCACAATTCGCTAGAATGACTTACAGAGCTCTTGCAATTATATTTCCCTTCTCTAAACCCATTTTAGACTTTTGACCTCCACAACGACAGGAGGATAGATTCATGCTCTTTTAGCTCATTGTGTTTATAATAATTTGCTATAGCAGCAATAATCAACAAATATAAGTAGTATACTACAGTAGCTTTGACAACAGAGAAACTGTGTAGGTTTGAGTCTTAATTTATCCACCAACTCTAGTTGACACACTCAGTGAGTGTGCACCATTGAGGAAACATCTCATTTTTTTTCTTTTTTTGAATTTATTTTTAATTTATATATTCACTTTACATCCCAATCTTAGCTGTCTCCCTCCTCTCTTCTTAGTCCCACCCTACCACCTTCTTCCCCTATCCTCCTTCCCCTTCTTCTCAGAAAAGAGGAGCCCTCAGCTCCCCCTAGCCCATCACGTCACATCAGAACTGAGCTTATCCTCATCCGCTGAGGTCAGGTAAGACAACCTCATTAGGAAAATGTGATCAAAAAGCAGGCAAACAAAATTTGATAATCTAAGGGAAATGGACAATTTTCTTGATCGATTCCACTTGCCAAAATTGAATCAGGATCAGATAAACAAATTAAATAGTCCTATTTCTCCTATCAAAATAGAAACAATCTCCCAACCAAAAGAAAAAAAAAAAGCCCAGGGCCAGATGGTTTCAGTGAAGAATTCTACCAGACCTTCAAGAAGAGCTAATACCAATATTCTTCAAGCTACTCCAAAAAATAGAAACAGATGGAACATTACTAAATTCATTCTATGAGGCTACAGTCACGTTGATACCTAAACCTCAAAAAAAAAAAAAAAAAAAAAAAAAAAAAAAAAAAAAAACCAACAAACAAAGAGAATTTCAGACCAATTTCTCTTACAAACATTGATGCAAAAATACTCAATAAAATACTTGCAAAATGAATACAAGAACATATCAAAGATATCATTCACCATGACCAGGTAGGTTTCATTCCAGGCATGCAGGGATGGTTTAACATATGGAAATCCATCAATGTAATCCACCATAAAAACAAACTGAAAAAAAAAAAAAAACCACATGATCATCTCCTTAAATGCAGAGAAAGCATTTGATAAAATCCAACACCCATTCATGTTTAAAGTTTTGGAGAGATCGGGAATACAAGGCACATACCTAATATTTACCTAATGGCTATATACATCAAGCCAATAGCCAACATCAAATTAAATGGAGAGATACTCAAGGAAATTCCTCTAAAACTGGGGGCCAGATAAGGCTGCCCATTTTCTCCATATCTCTTCAATATAGTTCTTGAAGTTCTAGCCAGAGAAATAAGACAACAAAAGGAGATCAAGGGAATCCAAATGAGAAAGGAGGAAGTCAAATTATCCTTGTTAGCAGATGATATGATAGTATACATAAGTGACCCCCAAAATTCCACCTGAGAACTCCTATAAAATTAACTCAAAAAAGTCAGTAGCCTTCCTATATTCAAATGACAAACATGCAGAGGAAGAAATTAGGAAACCTACACCCTTCACGATAGCCATGAACAATATAAAATATCTAGGAGTAACTCTAGCCAAGCAAGTGAAGGACTTGTTTGAAAGAAAACTTTAAATCTCTGAAGAAAGAGATTGAACATGACATCATAAGACAGAGGGATCTCCCTTGTTCATGGATCGGGAGAATTAACATAGTAAAAATGACCATCTTACCAAAAATAACTTACAAATTCAATGAAATCCCTATCAAAATACCTACGCAATATTTTAAAGACATTGAAAGATCAATTCTCAACTTTATATGGAAAAACAAAAAACCCAGAAAAGCAAAAACAATCCTATACAATAAAAGATCCTCTGGAGGAATTTCCATACCCAATCTCATGTTGTACTATAGAGCCACAGTAATTAAAACAGCATGGTCCTGGCACAGCAACAGGCTGGTTGATCAATGGAATTGAATCGGAGACCCAGAAATGAATCCGCACATATATGGTCACTTCATTTTTAACAAAGAAGCCAAATCTATTCAATGGGAAAAGGATAGCATATTCAACAATTGGTGTTGGCCTAACTGGCCGTCTACATGTAGAAAAATGCAATTAGACCCATATTTGTCACCATGCACAAAACCCAAGCCCAAGTGGATTAAAGACCTCAACAGAAAACTGGAGACACTAAATCGGTTAGAAGAAAAAGTGGGGAAGAGCCTGGAACACATTGGCACAGGAGACAACTTCCTGAACAGAACACCAACAGCCCAGGCCTTAATGTCAACAATTAATAAATGGAACCCCGTGAGGCTGACAAGGTTCTGTAAGGCAGGGGACACTGTCAACAGAACAAAGTAACAGCCTACAGACTGGGAAAATATCTTCACCAACCCTCTATCTAACAAAGGTCTAATAATCCAAATTATATAAAGAATTCAAGAAATTAAACATTACCAAACCAAATAACCCAATTGAGAAATGGGCCTCAGAACTAAACAGAGATTTCTCAACAGAGGAATATCAAATGGCTGAGAAACACTTAAAGAAATGCTCAACATCCTTAATCATCAGGGAAATGCAAATAAAAACAACTCTGAGATTCCATCTTACACCCATCAGTGTGGCTAAGATCAAAAACTCAAGTGACACCACATGCTGGCGAGGATGTGGAGAGAGAGGAACACTCCTGCATTGCTGGTGAGAATGCAAACTAGTACAACCACTTTGGAAATTTAACTGGCGCTATCTCAGAAAACTGGGAATAAGGCTTCTTCAAGACCCAGCTATTCCACTCCTTGGAATTTACCCAGAAGATGCTCCAGCACACAACAAGAACATTTGCTCAACCACGTTCATAGCAGCCTTATTCATCATAGCCAGAACATGGAAACAGCCTAAGTGTCCCTCGGTAGAAGAATGGATAAAGAAACTGTGGTACATTTACACTATGGAATACTACTCAGCTATTAAAAACAAGGAATTCCTGAAATTTGTGGACAAATGGATTGAACTAGAAATGATCATAATGAGTGAGTTAACCAAGAAGCAGAAAGAGTCAAATGGTATATACTCACTTCTATCTGGACACTAGCCCAAGGGGCATGTCCCATGAAAGTCTTTGCTTACCAGGAAAGTGAGACAGAGGGGAAGACTTCCTATTGGGGCTCTAGGTGAGAGAAGGAACAGAGTATGGGGAAATAGAAGGACCCAGAGGTTCCTAGAAACCTACAAATAGAACATTATGACAGGCAGATCTGGGCCCAGGGGTCCTGCTCAAACTATGGCACCAGCCAAGGACAATATGTCTAGTAAACTTCGAACCCCTCTCCAGATCTAGCCAATTGACACAACATTCTCCACAGTTGAGTGGAGAGTGGGAAACATGAATCTTGGTGCCCCATATTTGATCACGTCCCCTGGATGTGGAGGTCTGTCAGCACTCAAAGGAAGGATCTCAGGCTACCAAGAAGTGACTTGATACCCTATGAGCATATACAGGAAGAGGAGGTCCCCCTCAGTGACAGTCATAGGGGATGGGAGTAAGGAGAAAATGGAAGCGAGGGAGGAATGGGAGGATGCAAGGGATGGGATAACAATTGAGATATAATATGAATAAATTAATAAAATATAGTTTTTTAAAAAGCAGACAATAGAGCCCATGTCATAGACAGAACCGCTCAACTTACTAGGGGACCCACAAGCAGCCCACTTTTTAGGTTAGTTGACTCAGTTGGTCTTCTTGTGGTGCTCTTGTCCCCTCCAGATTCTTCTATCCCTCACCCCTACACACACTCTTTCATGGGACTCCCCTAGCTCCACATAATGCTTTGGTGAGGGTCTTGATATCTGATTTGATCAGCTACTGGGTGGGGGCTCTCAGAAGATGGCTATGCTAGGCTTGTATCTGTAAACATAGCAGAATATCATGATTTGGGTCAGGGGTTGTTTCTCTGCCATCATGTGGGTCTGAGGTTGGGTCAGGCATTGGTTGGATATCCCCTTGGCCTCTGCTCCATCTTTATCTCTGCACATATTGCAGGCAAGGTAAATTTTTGGTGGAAGTTTTAGTAGGTGAATTGGTGTTCCTTTTCCACCACCATAGGTCCTTCCTGGCTAAAAGGTACCCTCCTCAGCCTCCATGTCCTCTACTCTGGGAGGCTCAGCTAGAGACATCCCCATATCCTGCCAGGAGTCTACCCTATTGCAGGTCTCCAGCCCCAATCTCACTTTCCCTTTTCTTTCCAAGTCCTTTCCTCCCCATTGTCCCCATATCTGATCACCCCCTTTCCTCCCAATACCCTCTTGTTCATCATTTTCCCTGCTGCATTACATGGTATATTCCTAAGGCAGAATTTTGGACATAAGGTGCATAGAACAGTAAATAAGACTTGGAGATATTATCCTTTGGCAAGCAATGCCTGAAACAGACAAAACCACTTAAGCAAAACCCTAATAAAATCCTATCAACTCTCCTTGGGAATTCTACTCTTGACTAATATCTCTGCCCTTTGGAGCCTAAACTATTGTGCTGCTGGAATCTGTATCCCTGCGCTATTTAAAATCAACCAACCCGCCAGGCAGTGGTGACACATGCCTTTAATCCCAGCACTTGGGAGGCAGAGACAGCTGGATCTCTATGAGTTCAAGGCCAGCCTGGTCTACAGAGTAAGTTCCAGGACAGCCGGAGCTATTACACAGAGAAACCCTGTTTTAAAGAAAACCTCCCCCCCCAAAAAAAACCCCACACACAAACAAACAAATAAAACAAAATCCACCAACTGACTTCTCCCTTCTTCAACTGGTTACTGATCAGGTGAAATCTCTGTTCTTAGAGACTCATACTTAACATCCTCTCTCAGAGAAAAAGCTCTTTTCCTGCCTTCACAGTTCACTCTGGCCTGCTTTTTTTTGTTTGTTTGTTTTTGTTTTTTGTTTTGTTTTGTTTTGTTTGTTTGTTATAAAATCAGGTTGAACTGTTACCTCCATGGTGAGAAGGTTCACAGTGATGTTCTGTTAGTTTGGGGAGTCTCTTTTTGTTGTTGTTGTTTGTTTGTTTGTTTTTCGAGACAGGGTTTCTCTCTGTAGTTCTGGCTGTCCTGGACTCACTTTGTAGACCAGGCTGGCCTCGAACTCACAGCAATCCACCTGCCTCTGCCCCCCAAGTGCTGGGATTAAAGACATGCGCCACCACATCCGGCTTTGGGGAGTCTCTTAGTGTTGCACACCATACACTGTTTTCTGTGGTAACCTCAAGTGAAACAATTTCAGGTGCTGTGTGATTCTGGAGAGGAAGGCATCTTAAACATCATCTTGATCTTGTTCAAACAATCTCACTTTGAAATGAAGGATATGAAGATGCAAGAACAAAGTAGTCTCATCCTAAGTCATAACAAAAACAGCTCTGACCCAATTCCAACAAGCATTGTTTTAATCTTTATTATCTACCTCTAGTATATCTTGGCAATAAAGCCTCACTAAGCCTTCTGAAGGAGTGTTCTAATGGATACTCTTTAAATTCTTAGCCTCATTCTGTTGCCTCTGGAGATACCAGCACAGGCCAGAGGCTTGACAGCCAAGCCACCAATTATGCAGAGTGACAGTAAGTAAGTTGATTTAGGGGCCAACTTAGGACCAGAGAGGATGAGGATCGCAATATTTGATAGTAGACTTTTAACTAGGATTGAGTAAATTCCCGCCTTTAAAATGTTCTTAAATTGGATTTTGATCATGGGACTCATTTGAGGGCCATCTGCTATGTGGCCCATTGCTGTGGCTTAGAGATCAGACACTTAAGGCCATGCACTGCTCCCAGCCTGAGGCCTGAGCCTGAGCAAGCTTCAGGTAGCGTGGGAAGGGGTGAGGGTATTCAGCAGAGAATCTGCTGGTACTGTGTGTAGGGTGACCGTGCAACTCCAGTGCATTCCTACAACTTGCTCTTGTGAGGATACAGGGGCACGCAGAGGTAGTGTTTGGCACACCACCTCTCCAAATCCTTACTACTGTTTGTGGGGCTGAAGACAAAACAGTCAACTATGGACATGGGGTCCTTCTTAGTTGAGGTTCCACATTTATCTCCCAGCATCCCTTTTTGCAATCTCTTTTAAATCATCCTAAATATCTGGACATTCTAAGGTCCAGAATATCTAAGTTGCTGTGGCATCTGCCTATGCTGGTGTACTACGCTGAAAGACTCCTCGGAGCTCAGATTCCCTTTATTCTCACACATCTCATATATATCCAATTATCAAACTTTATGCAGCAGCTCAAACGCCACCTCAAGCATGGAGTATCTCCCTTTCTAGTAGGGAAGTCTCGATGCCGCCTTCTGCCACATTTCCACCATTCTCTGTACATTGCTGTTTGATCATTTTATCATAATTCTTTGACCTTCCAAAGAACAGAGGATACACTTGTTTCCATCTTGTGTAATTCCAGTGGTAAGCATAAGGGATTTTCCACATCACCACGCACAATTTTTGATTCCTGTTAGTATTTGGTCATCATGTCAAACTCTTGAGATATTTGATATGGTATGTAGGCTTATTTTTATCATCATCATCATCATCATCATTATTACTATTATTCAACAAAATCTTAAAAGTTTTAGTTTATGGTTATTGACTACATGACTTTGGCAGAGACACAAAGCATGCTCACCTAATGAACAGGAAGAGGAAGAGAAGGGAAAAGAATAGTCATACTATGCCCTTTGAAGCCCCGTAGTTCAAAGGTTACCTACTAAATCCCACCTTTCTGCTTCCAGTCAGCATACTGAGCTGAGCATGTGTCTAACCTGAGAACTTTTGATGTACAGTCAGGATTTGAACCATAGCAAGATCAGAATATTGAAAGGACCTCACAGACTACCTACATCCAGATCTTTTATTTCCTCCAGACAAGTCTTTGTCAGTCAATTACTGTTAAATTGCCTATCCAGGGTACTGGCAGCCTCCTTCTACCCTGTCCCCTGCCTTTCCCTTTCATCCCTGCTTCCCTTTCTCTTCTCAGGCACCAGGTATAATTGTTTACCAGGTGTGGCTCCCTCTCTTGGCTGCAGCCTGTTTGGGGGTCTGTGTTTCTCTTCCCTTACTTCAAGCCTCGCCCTCCCTTCCTGTCCAGTTGCTTAGCTGTTTGTTTCTTCCTGGCATTTGCCCATTTTTTTCTTTTCAGATATGTCTCCAATTTACTCACCTACCAATAAGTTAAAAGTCCACAGTTGTTGTTGTTGTTGGTGGTGGTGGTGGAGGTGGTGGTGGTGGTGTTGGTGGTGGTGGTGGTGGTGGTGGTGGTGGTGGTGCAAATAACCTAAACTAAAGCAGGCACAAATCTTAAGATGCCAGCAAGCATACCATATAAAAGGTATTTTTGGACATTCCATCTTCCTGATGGCTGATGTAAAAGGAGCTAGACTCTGACAGGAAAATTCTAATCTAACCAAAGTAATGGCTTGCAAGCCCCAACAGCATCTCAGCTGCACTACACTTTTATATACAGTGTGGAAATTCAACAGAACCCACAAATGCTACTCTGAAATCGCTGTCATCACTTTAAGCAGGGAATTAAGAGATCTCATGTGGGTAAAACACTCTTTGGGACGGGATCTTGAATGACACAATTTAAATCAGCCAAAAACTGCTTTGATTTCTGTTCCCACAGGCACAGGCTTGGGGAAGGATGAAGAGCAGGCATCCAAGGTTCTCTCCGAGCTGATTGACAACTATGGCTGTACGTAAAGACAGCCAGGCACTGTGGACAAAGAGCCGGGTGCCGGACCTCATTGATTTTCCTAATAGGTCATTCCCACCTGAGCTCATTGTTGGCCCTCTTATGAATATGCAGGCCCAGGGTGAAAGGGATGCCTGCATCATATTTCAGGAAGCACTACCTGACTCTATATAAGCATATGATTTTGCCTAAAACTCGATAATTCACTGAACTGACAGCCTTTAGCCTCCCTGCAGTCAATGCCTCTCAGAGAACACTGCTGCAATTGAACTAGAAAATTAGAGCTCTTAGCTGGAATCCCTGGAGGTGCATATGTAAAACAGAATAATAAATGATTGTCATTTCAGTTCAGAACATAGAATTAATCATGGCCAAGGAGGGAGTCCTAAGTCCTGCCGGAAGGACCACCAAGGGTCACCATTCACCATCACTTTGCAGAGAAGAAAAAGGAAGTTCTCCACTGTTACCTTGAAGCATTTATGTGGCATGGCTGTTGTTGCCACCGGACCTGCAGAGAAGCCACCAACGGGAAACTTACTGCCCCATACACTCTCTTTTCTTTCTGTTGAAAAATTCAAAAGCCCAGCCTCAGGCAGTGGAAACACAATCTAGACAGGAGCTTGTTGAACATTCCTGTTCTTTCCGAGCAGAAGGAAAGCCAAAAAGGAGTCCTAGAGACCCGTGCGGAAGGCGCAGTAGACAAGGCAGGGACTGTGAGGCTTCCGTAGACAAGGCAGCAGCTGTGAGGCTTCCGTAGACAAGGCAGGGGCTGTGAGGCTTCTGGGAGCTTCTTATTCCACTAGAATAACTGGGTCAATAAAAGCTCATCTGTGGAGGCTCTTCAAGCAAAGGCAATGCAATGGCCACTGGGAACGAGAATAAGGAGACGCTTTGACAGTCGGTTGGAGGATGAAGATATACGCTGGTCACCATGGGTGAGGGACCTGTGCTGAACTAGCAACAAAGGCCTCTTAGTGAATGTGAGAGGGGCCCTCAACATCAGCTGGATAAAACGCTGGATTCAGGCTCTGGCTGAATGAGAAAGGAAACTCTTTACAGCCTTAGGCAATTCCTATGTACAGTGAATTGTTATCATTTGGTCTAGATTTAGGACAATGTGCCCTGTTCTTAAAAGACACCTTAGAGCTCTTGGTATTTAGTTAAATGATTCCTTATCAAGGTAGGAGACAGATTTTGTTTTTCCTCCAATTAATGTGTATGCAGTGTAAAGACAGGCCCCAGTACTCCCAGGTTTTTGTGTTCTGTATAAATGATCTGAACACACAAGATCTATCCCTCAGTGTCATGGCGTGGATGTGCCCACTCCTGCCTAGTCCGTGAAGAATGGCTTCTAAAAGGAGAAACATGACTTCCTGCCACTGCGTATGAGGGGACAGATGGAGTAAGATGCATTCTACAGAAGGAGGGACCTAAATGAAAACATACAGAGTACACTCAAAGATAAGGACAAGCTATATATACATATAGAGAGAGAGAGAATATGCAAATATATATAATATATATAATATATTCTGAATATACATACATATATGATAGATAGATAGATAGATAGATAGATAGATAGATAGATAGATAGATAGATGGGGAGGAGGGTGCCACAGATGGTAGGCACCCATAGCTCTGATCTTGGGCTCCTCATGGAAGCTCATTGTTTTTCCCTTCCCTAGAGCATGCTCTCATTTCAGAAACAGACTTCTCTCATACTGAACTTTGATCCCCATGCCCTGCCTCTGCCCCAGGCTCTACCTGGATCACCCCACCCCTGCATCCTCCCACAGTCTCACAAACTCGGTCTACTGTTCTTTGAATCTCTAAAACTTCCTTCACTCCCCAAAAGCTATCACAGTGCCACTCACCCCTCTCCTGAGCTAGGGAGACACAGACACACTGGGTGGGATTGTTTATAGGCACAGAAAGTCACCCAAGGGCTTCTCAGATCTTGCTTCTGCAACCCCAATGCCTCTCCCAATTTGAACAGATGTTACAAAGGTTTAACTGGATGAGAAGGCAGTAGAGAAAAGACGAGAGAAGAGCCCAGTGACTGCTCTGACTGGGTAAAGAGGTCCTTGAGAAAAGAAGGTGGCAGTAATGCTAATTTGGTCAACTAGAGAAGGTGGAGCTCTAGGCACGCTTGTGGTGGCATTTCCAGAGAGGATTGACTTAGTGGGGAAGACCCAGCTTGAAGTGGAAAGCACTTTCTGCTTTGTCCTAAGTATGGGTGTCTCCCAACCATTGCTTCACTCTGCTGACGTCAGACTCCCGTTCCTTGAAATGAGCAGTAGCCACTCTTGGGACCTTTCTCACCTCTGGCACTAATGTGAGGCTACTAAGGCATACAGCTTCAACCTGAGCAGCTTCTAGTTCTCGGCCCTCCACCCTCTGCAGCAGTCACAGCCACCATTGGGCTACGGGCTCTTGTCCTATAAGCCAATAAGTAATAAGTCCCTTTTTATTATATGTGTGTGCATGTGTGTCACACTCCACAGTTGTTTCTGTTCCTTTACAGTGTCCCCACTTAATACCATGACCCTCCTCAGATCTATCCACAAAGAAAAGTGGTTATGGATTCATCAGTTGGTTGTCATATGTCTAAGAAATGTTCAGTAGAAGTAGTATAAAGTTGTGAGTAAAGATGTGAATATAACCCAAAGAAGCTGCTCAGAATCTTCTAAAGCTCTGGTACTTCTGACAGCCCGGGACTGGCACAATGAAGTGACTCTATAACCACATGGACCCGGATCTGTATGCCAGCTCTGCCTGCCCTCTCTGAGCTTTATGACCACAGCAATGAATGAACTCTCTCTTTGCCCCTAACTTCCATTGATTCTCTGAAGTCAATACTAATCAACGATAATAGTGGAGATCCCATAAAGCTGTTTTCACAAGGAAAACACTAATATAAATTCCCTGACAAATGAGAAAGTCTGGTGAATTGTTTTTTAATCTTAAGTGGTTTTTAAAAATCTCTAATTTCTGAAACTTGGACTTGAAGTTCTATTGGTTACAACAGAATGAATAACGACTGGCAATGACTTGAGACTGTGTGGACAGATTAAGTATAATAACATTTTTCAACATAGAAACGACAACATTACGGATGCCAGAAGAACAAGCTAGTCAAAGGAAGAGGAGGGGACAGAAAAGAAGTCCTTGTGACTGTGTGTTTGTGGATACCCCTGGCACACTGAGAGCCAGAGCAAATCCAGTACTTACAATGGTGAAAGCACAGTGGCCTCACTAATATCTGTTGGCTTGTGTGTGTCTGTTATCAAAGTTACTCCTCTAGCTCATTGGGCTATAACAGTAACACACTGAGATGTTTGCTGATCTCAACTCCTTGGGATAAACTTGCGTTCGTGTGCAACGCAAACACAAAATGCATGTTCACTTTCCAGTAACCCTGAATTCACTACAACAGGCTCTTCCTGCATATATCACCATGGCTGAAACACTTCATCTCTCACTACAGTGTTCAGCCTTGGGTTGCCATCAATACACAGAATAAAAAAATACTTACAACCCAATACATGTACTACCATAATAAATGATTATGAATCTTATCTAAAAGCAGACATTTGTGCAGTCACCAAGTGAGCAAAATATGACTTGAAAGTATATTTTAAAAGCTGTATATGTCTCGAAAACAATGCGAAGTTCAAACTTTATTCTTACTGAACTCAGTTCAATATCCAGAAATGTCATGGAAAGAGAGTCTAATTTTAGAATGTTCCCATCTCAGGAGGAAGCAGGGCCGGTCTGCAAAGAAGCACAGTGTGTTTTCTACTCCAGTGTTCACTGCTGCCAACCTGACAGCAGCATGTTGAGGTTTAAGGGTGGAATATAGAAAGAAAACATGCAAACAGTTGTATCCAAGGGTTTCTTCAAACCAACACTATGTCACCGGCAGCTCTTCTCTCCAGGGAGGCAGGGAGGCAGCAGATGCTCTCAACCTGGGGCCTGAACAAGAAGCACTAACAATGGAGTTGGCTGTCTAAACCCCTGTTCTCACACCTCCCTATCTCCAGAGGGCAAGCATTTCCTAAGGGAGGAACCCAGTCTCTTCTTAATAAACCCAGAGCTTTATGCAGGAAATCAACACTTTACAAAGGGGCTCCTTTCTACAATGTGTGGTGCCTCAGGCAGGAATAATTCTCTAGTAAACCAGAGAAAAGCTATGGACCACCTCTGGGAAAAATTTGGACAACCCACTTAGAATACATCATCTACACATATTCATTAAACACCTACTGTCTAGAACGGAGCTCTGAAGTGTGGGCAGACAGAGGCCCGTAGCGCCTACTGCCCACAGGGAACTCACAAACTAGTGGCTGATGGATGCATTCTCTTTAAATTTTTATGATCAAAGAGAATTTCTAGGTATTGTGTCAAGTGTGCTGAGTAATTGCACCTGTCCAAGCTCAATAGACCTTTCTGTTAGCCACTTCCATGGGGAGTCGGGGGGGGGATAAATGCTAACAATCACCATTTATTAAGAGTATGCCACCCCAGTTCCTGGAAGAGAGTGTCCTGGCAGCATTTAAATTAAATTCTTATGTTTCGTCGTGGTTTGTGGTTATTGGGAGAGTTCACTATCTTCGTCTAGGAAAGTCCATATCTCCTTCAAGGATAAGGCAAGCAGCCCAAAGCAGGTCTCCCGTGCTCTAGTCAGCCCGAGTAAAGCAGGAGCTGTATCTTCAGATATGCCACCCAGAGCCTAAAACTTAGGCTCTGTGTTCCATATGTGTCTGATCTTCAGGTTTCTTATCCTTGCATGTGGTTCGTGTGGTTTTGTTCTACAAGCTCCTGCCACTGTTAGACTGGAATGGGCTTCAAAGACAATTTTGGGCAAACAGTCCTCTCAGAATCAGAGATCAGATGTTGGTGAAGACTCAGTTCTTGCTTACACAAGACAGATTTGCTTAGCCTCTCTAGTGCTAGGCTAGACTCTTTGGCCACTGCAAGGCACAGCCCGCCGTGCAGTAGGATGCATCCCCTTTTCCTTATTTCTACTACAAACATTCTCATCACCTACAACTCACTATCCTGGGTACAAAAAAATATTTCTGTTGCACCCCAAGGAAATGTTATGCGCTGGGGCTCTTGTGTGCTGCTTTCCTTTGGATCCAAGAATTCAATGCTCCTTGAATTCGTTCTTGGTGCCAAAGCCCGGCCATTAAGCTTTGCCTCTGCACTGACCTGCTAAAACATTATTTCTGGTATAATAGAATTTAGCAGATCTGCAATACCTTTAAAATGTCACATTACGTGCTATTTAGGATTTGTATTTTACATTTAAGTTGAAAAGGGAACCTTTAAAAAATTACTAGTTCAACTTCTGGTTTTACTAGTGTGAAATTCTGCCACCATGATTGTCAGGTCACACACACACACACACACACACACACACACACACACACACACACACAAATGTAAGCCCTAATTTAAGGCCCTTTTTACTATGGCTATTCTGAAACTAAATGATCTACCATGATCTGGCAAAAACTATGAGAATAGCAGAAGGAAAATAGTTATTTCTAATATCAGGGTACAAATTTGGGAATTAGAGACTCGAAAAAGCATCCAGACTACTGTCTCCTACTGTTTCTGAAGAGCACTGTTCTCTCCTCTTTTACCTTACAAAGGATGCCTGATATGCCCCTCAAATCCCCAGGAACAAGAAGAGCTTGTGCAAATGTGGCTCACAGCTTGTCTCTGGAAGAAGAAGCTTCTGGTCTTAAAGAAACATGGAGAACTATATGTGGCCTTGTCAATGTTAAAGCTATGGCCCAGAGTAACTAACACTTTTGAGCTTTTAGGCAACTAAACAAACAGAACAAGTCTTCCTTATTCTCTCTTTCCATATCAATAATGGCTTGGGTCCAAGTTGTTGGAGAAATTCTTCTACATTCAAGAAAATTAGAGGCCACAGTATAGCTGCTTGTATTCTATCTAATTGTTACTCTCCAACAATGTGAGAGGCTGGGAAGCAGGCCAGTGATGCTGAATATGAGAGAACATATTTCCAACACACCCCTCGCCCCCACCAGAAGCTATTCTTCTACCGAGCTAGATAGAAATCAGTAGGCAAATACAACACTCTGTCTCAGGCAAAAGGCTGAGAAGTGATTAGAGAGCTTCAACACCAACTATTTCAGGTTCATCCAGACTGAGTGGCTAGTATCTTCTAATAAGTTCAGAGAAGATAGATTGCTATTGATCAAAGACAAAAGATAGTTTGTCTCATAAATATGCCAGGTGGGAAGTTTTATAGTGAGTTATAATAATAAGTCATTCACCTCATCTTTACTATATTCAGGTCCTGTACGCAGAATAGAAGATGTGTAGGTGATTAAGACAAAATGCTTGCCTTCAGAGTCATCTATCTAGATAGTCATCTATCTCGGAGACAAACCTAGTAAGTCACTTTCATAGGATACACAAAGTGCTATGACAAAGGAACAAAAGACACTTAGGAATAGAAGGGAGTTCATGTCAGGGTAATAATGACAGAAGAGATTTCTGAACTGGGCTTTGTAAAGGAAGTGGTTATTTAATGCACAGGAAGGTATTGTGCTTTTAGGGGTGGGTTAAACAATGAGAAAAACATATGGAAAAGCAGATATCTTGCAGTGGTGACTTTCTATGTGCCAGTCTAGGGAGCTCAGTCCTTTGAACAAACAACAGGACACATGTTATATCAAGGCAGACATATGCCTATGAACAATTTAACATGAGTACCATTAACATTGGATGCATCATGGGAAGGAGCCTGCACAAGGAAGGAAAAGTTATAAAAACCTAAACCTGTCAATCAAAATAGTGAGCTCTTACCCTTACTAGTCCCCTAGAAACAAGCTCTGCCTTCTTGGGCCCCATAAAAGAATTCCCAAGCAACAACCTGGGATGCTTGAGCACTTCCCTCAGGTGGTCCATGGTTGCCTTTAGTATATCTGTGTGCTTCTCATGCTCCTTTGGTACTTTGCAATTTGTGGCTCCTCTTTTTCTATTCTTTAACTAAGACAACAACCTGGAAAGATCCTGTCCAGAAACTGAACACCTTCTCCTGGGTCTCTACTTCATGAGATATCTTCAATTTTTAAATATTATTTTGATACTGTCTTCCAGGTAGGTATATACATAAGCTGGGCTATGCCAGTGACCAGAATCTTGGGTCATTCACCTCCCAAAGGACACGGATGCAGAACTGATAAACATATATACTTTGCCTGTAGTCTGTTTCCCCAGTTCTGTCAGCACTGCAATTGTCACCTTGCTGAGTGACACCCTTGGAAATTCATCACCATGTCACATTTGGCAGCTGTACCAGGAGCATCCTTTATTTATGTATGAGCTGAGCACTGGGGAGCAGTGAGCCTCTGTCTTCAGATCTACAGGGCTGCTGATCTTGAGAGAGCAGCATATTTATTCACAACCATCCCAAACTGCGTGAGACCTTTACACACTTGTGAGTAAATAGACTCAGATTATTCATGTTTCCTGTGCAGGTCCCACTAAGTGCTTTCCCTCGAGGCTCGAGATAGATCCAAAGGTGAGGAGGTGCCAGCCAGCCAAGCGGGCAGCTTCTATCACCAGGTGATTTGCTTGCTCTCTTTCACCTAAAGGGATTCCAGCTAAACTGTAGACTGGGCACCAAACTGCCAAAAAATCGTGACCGCCTTCCCATGGACCCTAGAGACAGGGCCCTAGAAAGAAGTACCAGGAGTTGGATAGAGAAAGAATTTAATATGTGCTCTTGATACACATTGAACACACCCTCATAAAGAGACAGCCAGCCTTGACTTCCCTGCCGGCCTTGCATGTTCATTGCTTCATGCTCCTAACCCAGAGAATGGATGGAATCTAATATATTGGCTCATAATTCTCCCTAGCTTAGTAAGGTTTCCATGATAGTAGCATTGCACTTTAGGAAGAATGGAACCAAATTAGAGCCTCACCCATGAAAACCTGAAAATCAGACTCTGCAGTCAGGAAATACTTCAAAATTCCTTCACCTTATATTTTTCTTTATTTCATCTCTCTGGGGAGATTTTTTTAATAGTTTTCTAAGCATTAACCCGACAAAAGACAGTCTTTTTAAAAGGCAAATTCAAGCTGCTAGAATAACTCGGATGAAGTATTTGAAGAGGTTGGTCTGACCCTTCCAGTCCTGGAGAAAGGTCACACAGTTACCAAGGTTTCCTCAAGGATTTAGTTGCCTTCTATTTTTACTTCAGGGCAAAGCTTAGAGGCCCACTTTCACTAGTTCCTTTAAATAACTGGAGAAAGAACTAGGCACTTTGAGCACAGGAATATCTTCAAATTAGAGGAATTTTGGCAGTTTTCATCTGTGGTTAAAAATTTGATCCTTGTCCAACTTGAGACCAACCCCATGGGAGAGAGCCAACCCCTGGCACTATTAACAATACTCTGCTATGCTCCCAGACAGGAGCCCAGCACAGCTGTTATCTGAGAGACTACACCCAGCAGCAGATCCAAACAGATGCAGACACTCATAGCCAAATATTGGGTGAAGCTAGGGAGGCTTGTGGAAAAGTGGAGGATGAATAGAAAGACCTGGAGGTGACAAGAGCTCCACAAGAGGACCAACAGAGCCAACTAGCCAGGACCCAGAGGACTTATAGAGACTGAAACACCAACCAAGGACCACAAATAGACTGGACATAGGGCCCCCTACACAGATGTAGCAGATGGGCAGCTTGGGCTTCACGTGGGTCCCCTAGTAAGGGGAGTAGGGTCTGGACTCTGTTGCCTGCTTTTTGATCACTCATCCATGGTAGGGCTGCCTTGCCAGGCCACAGGGGAAGAGGACATGCTCAGTCCTGATTGAGACTTTATCAGCTGGGTTGGATGGGTAGGGGATGTTCCCTTTTCTGAAAAGTAGGGGAAAGGGAGGTGGGAAAGGGAAGGAGAGTTAGACTGGCAGGAGAGGAGGAAGGGAAATATAATTGGGATGTAAAGTGAATAAATAAATAGATAGATAAACAAATAAAAAAATAAATAATTTTTTAAAGAAGAAAAAATAATTATCCTTGGCCTGGCAAGATGGCTCATCTAACAAGGGTACCAGCAAGCAAGTATGGCAACCTGGGTTCCATTCCACATAGTGAAAGGATTGAAATGACTTCCATAAATTGCCCTCTGACTAATATACATACTTGCTGTGGCATGTGTATGTGAGCACAAGTACACATCCTAAATAAATATGGAAATAAAAAGTTGGGCCTTAGTTCTAGTCTAGAGAACAGATGAGTCTGATCCCAGTACTTTGAAGAAGGAGCGCAGGCATACCCATGTGTACCTGAATATGCAGCTTGTGAATGATGCTAGGAGATGGTGCAGATGCTTTGCGCCGGCTGACAGCGCTCTACTAGGAGATGGCTTTTCCTCCTATGTTCTAATCTCCACTTCCTCACTTCGGACCTTTTCTCTGGCACAGCCCTTGTTTGACCATGCAACCTTGGGAATACAGGGCTGCAATTAATATGCATGCCCATCCTGCCAGGGAAGTAGAAGGGCTCATCTTTCCTTAACCACTCACCTTCATACCCAATCAGCCTTCCTAGCATGTATGCATGCGTGTGTGGGGGCGTGTTCATGTATTGGGGGCACATATGGCACAGCATGTATACAGAGGCCAGAGCACAGCTCTGTGTGGTTGGTTTTCTCCTTCACATTTATCTGTTTTTGATTACTTTTCTAGGGACCAAACACGAGTCACCTGCACAGAAAGTACCTTTATGAGCTGAATCGTGTCCCCTACATCCTCAATAAGCTGTCCCTGCAGAGCTTTACTATAAATGCCTGTGGTCAGTGGTTGTCACATTCATGGGTCACAGTGGAGATAATCTTCAAATATCATAAGACTATCTTACGGCCATACAAAAGACAGGCAAGAAATATACTATACATCGAAGATGGATCATTAGTAACACAACATTAAGGAACTCCTTGCAACTGTAATTAGCTTAATGACACCTTATAAAGTGTTTATACAATATACATCTCGGTATTTTTTGTAATCATAGCAGAAAAAAATTTTTACTAATGATTTTAAAATGCTACACTATGATATCATCACAGTAGGTATTAACATTACTTAAAGGAGTTAATAATCCATGCAAAGTTAAGGTCACGTGAGTTAGTCCAAGGGAACTAAAAAACCTTACAAAAAAGGAACCTTTCATTCCATCTAAGACCTTGCCCTGCACCTGAAGATGGCATGAAAATGGCACGAGAAATCAATAAGGCTCTCCACGAAGGCAGGGTACCCTCACTCCACTGCACTCTATACACACCTGACCTCAGTCTTTGCCCATGAGTCACTCATCTACAAATGAAGAAGTTGTGTGTTTGATGATCACTTGGAAGAGTTAAGCATTAGAAAAGGACAAATTCAAGAGAGTAAACTGCAGAGATCAGGCAACCCTTGACTGTAGGAGGCACCTACCTGGTAGCATCTTCTAGAAAACTAGAGGATTCAGGATTGGCTTTCATTAGTAAGCCTTACAAAGAGAGCCACTTCCATCCTGGGCCTTGAAATAGCCCGACTGGGCAAGATGCTGAGAGGCTCTGGCTGCCACCAAAGTCATGTCTTTGTGCTTATTTTGAATTTACTTCTGTGGTAAGAAATAGCTTTGAAAAAAATAGAGGAAATGTGAACTGGAAAAGAATGTGTGGCTATTTCATCCATTATATCCTAAACCTTGGTGGAGTTTTCTTACTACACATAAGAGAATTTTGACAGAGCTACAGGCCCAGTCCTACACAGAGATGGAAAAGGACTAAGGCACATGTAAGAGATTATAGAGCAAGGGTTTCCAACTGTCCTATTCCTGTGACCCTTTAATACAACTGCTCATGTTGTGGTGACCCCCAACCATAAAATTATTTTACTGCACTTCATAACTAATTTTGCTACTGTTATTAATCATAATGTAAATACACTTGTTTTCCAATGGTATTAGGTGAACAACCCTGTAAAAGGGTTGTTTGAGCCTCCAAAGGGGTTGCAACCCACAGGTTGAGAACCCCTGGTGTAGAGTATGGCAGCAATCACCTGGATGGTCTTGAATACAATGGTATAGAGTACATAGAGTTTAAAGATATAATGAGGCCGAGGATGGTTTGAAGAGTTAGAATGAGGAAACAGGCAATTATTTTTAGCACAAGAGTAGCATTTACTACTAAATGCTCTGAAAGTGTCTACAAATACTTGACATACAGAATTTGGGAGGCCATCCTGGGAGGAAGCCATGGTTAGGTGATGCCAGCAGCCAGGAAATAAGAATGACTATCACAGTGACATGAGATTCCAGACAGGACATGAGTCAGGATCTTTAGGAAGATGATTCTAGAAGATTGTGGTAAGTCTATATAGGTGATCCATTAAGGAAATTTTTGCTTTTGACAGTTCTTGAGAAGGGGGGGGGGAGAAGGAGGGAGGGAAGGATGGAGAGAGAGAGACAGAGACAGAGAGAGATCAATATGCTATTGAGGATGGTGCATTAGGCTAGTCAAGTGTCTAGAATACAATTCAGTCAAGGTAATGAAACTGGAAAACAGTCTAGAAGATCAGGACCCAAGGGACCTCAGCACCTACATAACCCTGAAAACTTTGGGAGACCAAACATTATTGAGCACAAAACTGTGCCAATGGCCAGTTCTAATGACCAAAGGTAGGACATTAGCTTCAGGCACTTGAATCTCTATTTTTTTTTTTTTCTTTCCTCGTTTTATGAAGACTGAAAGAATTTAGACCTTGTTGGGTAAGCAAAGTAACACTTTCCTCATAGTTACCTGTATCCTGGTCTTCAGAACATGTGACTATATTAAATTATATGACAAGGGGGAATTAAGTTGCAGATGAAGATGAAACTGAAGATGAAAATTATGGACGTCAAAATACAGACACCATTTTGGATTCTAAATAGCCCTGAAGTAATCTCAGAGGTGTTTATAAACAGAAGACAGAGATAGAAGAGATAATAGCATGACAAAGACTCGGATGGATCCAGAAGGCTTTAAAGATAGAGGAGAAAGCTACAAGCCAACAAATGCAAGTAGCTTCTAGAAGAAAGAGAAGATGTGTTAGTGGAATCTCCCTTTGAGCTACCAGCAGGGGCTGAGTGAGCCCTACAGACTTCTTGCATCTATTCCAACAACATTCAGGCAGGACCTCCGACATGTAAAGCTCATAGGGAGACTTTCACAGGTAGACAAAAGAAACTTTTCTTCAGTTCAGATAAAGCAAGATTCAAGACCAAAGATAGATTCCAACAAGCCCACCTTGGTAAAATTAGTGAGCTTATTGGTGTTACATATGGAAACCTGCAGTACTTACAGGAAACTACTGCACTGAAAAGCACTAAGCCCCTGCCCACTGCTCACCAAGCTCCTATTTTATAGGTAGAGTTAATGCAAATCTAGTTTCAGAGCACTTTGCCCTAGTATTAGCCAAAGTAGCTGCACGCCCCGATGTCATCACACATGAATACAACCAGACTGAGAAAACTGTGGTCATGTGCATCCATCCTTGCTCTTCTCAGCTATTCTGCTGCTCTTTGCAGATGCTGTCCAGGCATTGGGAGGATGCTTTGATTGTGAGACACACAAAACAGTTATGTGCACTTTGCAACAATATGGAGAGACTGTGGTTGGAAGTAGGAAGAGTAATTCCATTGCTGAATTGTCTCTCTCTTATACCATTTCTTCCTTGGTCTTGTCTCTTTCCTTCCTTCATTCTTGCCTGCCTACCTTCTCCCCTCTCGCCTTCTAGATCTGTCTTTCTTTTCCTGCCCTCAGTTCTATGTCCCTGGACAAGTTCCCAGGAGGCCCCTGTTAAGATGCCACTCTGATCCTGACAAGATGTTCCAAATTTAAACAAGTCCATGTCAAAATAGGTTCAAAGACATTTTGTTGACATACCAAGATAGAAAGATATGGTAGTAGATTTAATTCCAGAACCCTGGAGATGAGCTGGAGGGGAGCAGATACATATTTCTGGGATGGATCTGACAGCAAGAAAGCATCCGGTCTTACCTGCATTCTCTGCTGAGTCTTCCTGTGGAACAGTCACAGGACAGCTAGCCCTAAACCTCACCCAGCACCAACACCATCCCAAGAGGAGTTCAAAACATAAAATTCCCAAGCTCTTTCTTTCTTTACTTCCTAGCCACAGTCCTTCCAGCTAAATTGCCTCTCAATTATATGTGACATAAAATTTCAAGGCTCTTGGTTCCCTGTTTTATAGTCAGACAAATAATGGTCTTAATTGCTCATGAAAGACCTATAAGAATTTAAGAGGAAAAGCTGATAAAAATGAGCACAGTGTCCAGTTTCCCTGAGTTGCCCTGGGTTTGCAGCAGATGACCCCTGATTTTTGCTTCATCTTTCTATCCTTTTCATCTCTTTGGTTGTAGCTTCAGGGCCTGACTGAGCAGAGACTATCACTCACTATTTAACATGCTGTTGTTGCATTGAAATTGTCCTATTTCTTTGCAGGAAACCTTTTTTAGATATTGCTATCTGGTTTCCAGAGAAACTACAGCCATTCCTAGGGGGTTTCAACAGGTCAATCTTACAGAAAGAAATAACCGCATGACATCTTGTTTTCAAAAGTCTGGCATTGCCTGGGATCTACAGAATGGGCCCACGGATTTCTGGCCATCTCCTCCCTGTCCCTTCCTGGTCTGCTTCAAATGTGCAGAAAATATTTCTGTTCTTTCTTGATTGCTGCAATCCCTCACTCTCCAGTTTATTTCATTTGTAAGTGGGATCTAGGCTGATTTTATTAGCCTGCATTATTAAGTGTCATGTGTTTCTAGCTGGTCTGCAGAGTCCGTCTGAGCTGAGGATATGTCTGTTGCTGGGCCTCTGCTAATCCTTCACAGGGGACACATGTTCCGTGGGCTTCACTTGCAATAACTGGCCTCTGGTTTTTTTTCAAATGGATTTACATTTTTATGTTCGCCTGATGACATCTCCAGAGACACATACCATGAATGTCTGGCTCTCTGTTATTGCATGTACAAGCCATAAAGCTATGTACTAAGACTCTTAAAAACATGCAAATGGTCCTTTTCTAGGGAGGGAAGAAACATGGTCAGCCCTAAAAGCAGGAGCTTGGAAAAGCTGAGTGCTCAGCTGAGAAATCACAAGAAAGAGGAGAAAAATCTGCTGGGAGGACCAGTCATAAATAATTAAATAAATAAACAAACAAACAAGCCACCTGACAGGCCGAGCACTCGGTGTGCCAGGGAGACTCATTATTGGTGGTCAAGAGCTGTTTCCTTTAATGTCTTGTGCCCAGCAAGAAAAGGGTGTTCTTGCTCTCCTCTGCTGAGCCATTTGCAAGCCCCATCATTCTTTCTGCCCAATGATGAGAACGCAAACATGAAAACAATATCCACCTCTTTGTGTCTTTAATTCCACCTTCACACCTC
The DNA here is from genome assembly GCF_903995435.1 of Acomys russatus. NCBI lineage: Eukaryota > Metazoa > Chordata > Mammalia > Rodentia > Muridae > Acomys > Acomys russatus. The sequence continues at coordinate 28,069,632 of NC_067137.1, forward strand.
TGATCTACAACCCTTCACAGGAACCCTCACTTAAACTCAACACATCCCTTTTCTTCTCAAAGATTTATTTTGTTATGTCAATGAGTGTTTTTACCTGCATTTATAAGTATTTCTCAGGAGTACACTGGCCACAGAGACAGAAAGAGGGCTGCAGGAGGTCCCAGGATTGGGCATTGTGAACTGCCAGAGCCTTTGAAACCAGACCAGGCCCTTACCTCTTTAACTTCTCCCCAGCACCTCTCCTCCCAATACTTTTTGATTTGGGTTTTTTTTCTTTTATTTTGAAATTATAGTTACATCATATTCTTTTTCCTTTTCTTCCCTTCAAACTTTTCCACATACTCCTCCTTGCTATCTTTCAAATTCATAGCTTCTTTTTACACTAATTATTCTTACACACACACACACACACACACACACACACACACACACACACTCCTCAAGATAACTTGCTCAGTCTGCATAGTGTTACTTGTATTTATGTTTTCATGGTTGAACATTTATTATTGGATAACCATTTGGTAGGCTTTCTCCTATAGAAAACTATTTGTCCTGTTCTCCCACATTCCTTAGTTACCTTAGCTCTTTGTTTAGGATTGAGGCCTCATGGCCTTTCTCTGATCCACTTTAGTGTATCAATTCTTATTGTCCTTGTTCAGCTCATAAATGGGCAGTCATGATGGTGAGACTTTATGGGCATAGCTTCTGATGTTACTAGGAGACATGGACTCACAGAAAACTCCCTGATTGCCTCTCACACCTTTTCCACCTTCTCTTCCTCAATGTTCCCTGAGCCTTAGGTGCCAGAGTGTTTTATATATTCTACATTTTGATTAGTTGTGGATTTCTGTAATGATCTCCATCGGTTGCAAAGAGAAGCTTCCTTGATGAGAGGTGAGGACTACAGTTATATGAGGTTAGAAGAACACAAAATTGAGTATAGTTAGGGATTATGCTTGTTTAATAAGGTGGTAGTTATAGGGTCTCCTCCAAGAACTTTGATTATCTCTGAGTAGGTGGCTGGTTCCAGTAGTAGGCACGATTTCTGTTTTCATCAAGTCTTAAATATAACAGGGAGCTATTGGCTATCAACTAAGTATGCTTCCCCCTATTGTACTACCAGGGTTATTGTGCTCTGATGGCCATTGTTATGATTCATAGCATCAGAGTTGGGCAGGACTCTTGGTTGCTTTCCCTTCTTTAGAAGACTGCACGTTGCCTTCTGGTGCCATGACAGCTAGTCCTCAGCAAAGAGGCATTCAGGTCAGTTCCAGTTCAGGGGCCTCTACCCTGTGTCTGAAGTGCATGGTATCCTCAGCAATAGGGACTTACCCTCCAGTTCTGGAGGAAAACAGGGGCATTAGCATGAAACTAGTTTCCTGGACAATTCTAACCAACAGTTCAAAAGAGGCTTCTCTTGCCTGGTGTTTGGTGTTTTTAATTAGGTGATACTTGGCTCTTGGAAGGAACATTTTCAGCCCAGATGAGTAATTTCATTTAAATTATATTTTTCTATTTATAAACAGACTGTGTGTGTTAAAGTATCATTTTAAAGTTGATAGTTAATAATATGATTCCTTATGACTTTTAAAGATAGCCTTAGTGCTATTTTACCTTCCTTTCCCCTTCTTCTGTATTTATCTCCCTCCTCACTCCCTAATTAAAGCCTCTCGCCACCTCTTCCCTAGGCCAAGAGCACAGAGTCTAAAGAACAATAGGCACTCTATAATTATTTTAAAAATACATAAAACAATAAAGAGAAAGGTCGTTACATTTTCAGTTGCCTACGTATTCTGCTTTTATTCTAGAATGTTAACTATGGGGTCTCCTGGGTTTCACCCAAAGAAATGCAGGTTACTCTCTCATCCTGCCTTCAGTAACTTTCCTTGAGCACACAACTGAGGTTACAACAAAGCCAAGAAGAACTGAAATGGCGAGCTGCTCATGAGATAGGGACAGACTTGACAGTGCTCAGGGACCTGTCCATCCTGAGATGGCCTCTCCTGGCCTTCCATGATGTCATATTCCCTTGGACTTTTCCACGTCTCCCATCTGTCATCCCTTTCTAAGACTCCCTCAAGTTCTGGTTGACCTAAGTATGTCCTGTAACTGTTTGTAGTCTGCCTGGAAACCTCTTTCTGGAGACTTCTTGTACTCTTTGAGTCGCAGGCCAAAATGTCCAATTATCTCTGGCTTTGCCACATACCTCAGTTCATAGAGGGTCTAAAAACATTAGGCACTCTGTAATTATTTTTCAAACACGTCAAAGAAATAATAGAAAGGATGTTACATTTTCAGTTGCCTAAAAAAAGATTTTTTTATCACTAATCTTTTCCCCCAAATAAAATTAAGTAAAAAGCAAAACAAAACCATTCATGCCTTTACCAGATTCTCCCTCTCAGGCATGCATCATTGTTTTGACCTCTTTGTCAGATAGCCAACTGAGTCACCAGCCCTGACCACACTTCCATTCCCAAGGTGGATCAGTCACCAAGGCCTTTTCCCCTAACCTCCCAAATGTCTCCCTCACTGTGCCCATCCCCTCCTGTTTTCCCCTGGCCTCGATTCAGCTCATCATCTCTATCCTTTGCTTGGACAACTATACCAGTTTCCCACCGTCTGTTATAATTGCTTTAAGTATAAATCAATTTCCAGTCAAAGCCAGAGATATGTCTAAAATACAAGTCTAAACATGCCTTGTCCCGGCCTGACCACCAGTGTCTCCATATTGCTTTTCACATCAAGCATAACGGCTCAGTATAGACTTTTCTCATTACTTCCTCCTAGCATATGGTGCTGCCGTTGTCCTGAGCAAATGGCTTCCCTAGCCTTGTCTCTGGCTTCATTGGGCCTTACTATACATTCCTGGTCATACTTGTCCATCCCTATATTATTATCATATGTCACACATACATTACAGTCTTCACAAAATTTCTGATTTCTCCTGGGAACTCCATAGTAGCTATTTCTGCTTTCAGATCAAGGAGCCACCTGCCCTTATCTTTGTGGTACTCTGGGGCTGCTCAGCTCTTTAATCTCCGGGTGTGATCTGCTTCCACCTTCTTCTCTGGAAATTATTAGAAGCCCATGTTGCTCTGAGCTTTCACCACAGGCTTCATCCCTTGGCCCACAAATCTACAATATTAAGCACATCAAGATAAAAATGTCAAGTAGAGCTGACCGTAGATAAATGGGCACACCAATATGGCACCTTCACTTTTAAAGGTTATCTAGATCTGGAAGATACAAGCATGGGTTTGATTTCACATGGACAGAGGCAGGTGATAACTCGTGGGGGAGACTTTGAAGTGGAAACAGATCTTTCCATTGCCTGAGGCTTGCTATGTGATCCTCAATACTATTACAGTGTGGGCAGAGACTATGTCTATCAGTGAAATCTCAATGAGAAGGTTACAACCAAAAAATGAGCCTGTAATTCCCAATGCTACAGATAATTGGTGAAAGCCAACCTGTACGCACATTGCAAAGAGTGGGTTTATAATCTCACGCCTCAACATCCTCCTAGCCCTTGATTAAGTAGACATTTTGGAACAATTTCTGGATAAAGGATGAACATATGTGACACTGCTTGCCAAGCTGTATTTTGAAAAGCATTTTTCTGTCTGATTTAAACACCCTAGAGATGGTAGAGCTGATTGAGGAAGAGACGTCACTCAGAAGATAAGCACTGTGCTACTCAGACCTACTCTGTAGAACCCCCACATATCTCTTATATTTCCTGAGACTTGCTTTCCTTTCCCAGAAGCGTGCAATGCCCACACTACCATCACACTGGGGTACAATTCCAAATTATACATTCAAGAACATATATTCAGTCCACAGAAGAGAGAATGTTGTGTTTGAATCTAAAATGCCTTGCCTCGCTCATGTTTTGGACATTTGCTCCCAAGACAATAGAGCTGAGTTGGGAGGTTGTAGAAGCTTCTAGATGTAGAACCTAGCTGAAAGAGGAAGGTCACTGGGGTGGCCCCTTGTGGGTATATTATTACTGGATCTTTCTTGTTATCATCTCCAACACTAGTTTGCCATGAAGTGAAAAGCGCTCTCCAGTTCCCACTAACTTTTGGTTTTGGGCAGTCAGAAAATACCAGACAAAATAAATGCTCCTGCCTGTTTATCTCAAGTATGTTGTCATAAAGAAGACTAAAGTAATCAGTTCAGGTTACATAAATATTAGTTTTATTTTTACTTCAGCAGTTTCTTAAAAGGCAACATGTACATGTACATGTACAAACCATGACATCACTCACGTGGTATGGAGTCTTTGTGAAAGAGGGAGAATCGCTCAAGACAAACAGACAGAAAGCCTATTGCTGTACATGCCTGCCTCCTCAGTTTCTTCTCTTAGCATACACATCTCTACATCTCACCTGTCAAGTCTAGTGTACAGTAAGTTTCGAGTGAAACCAAAGGAAGCCTCTCTATTGCCTCTATGGTTTTCTTCAAAGGGAGTAAGAGATAGTCTATTCTGAGCTAAATGGGTGTGCCCATGTCCCAGAAACATGAACTCAGGTGGACCAAAGATGTTCTTGCATCGAATTGTTACTTGAACTTTATATCAACCCAACAAAATAATGTCATAAACCAAGGCACTTCCAAATGAACCAATGAGGGCTGTTCAATTGAGGGCTTGCTCAGATCACACTGGCATATATATATAGGAGGATTGTCTTAGTGTGTTAATTGTTGTTGTACTTGTTTACCTGATGTTTAGGCAGTCATGCTGGTGAGACTTATGGGCATAGTTTCTGACATTTCTAGGAGACATGGTCTCACAGCAAACTCCCTAATGCTCTGCCTCTTATACCCTTTCCACTCCTCTTCCTCAAAGTTCCCTGATCCATAGGTGCTGGAGTGCTTTGTGGATGCATCCATTAGGACTGGTCTCCACAATTCTACATTTTATTTGACACGGGAAGACCCATCCCACTGAGGGTGGAGTCATTCCCTAGGCAGGAGGTTTTGAGCTATTCAAGAAAAGCCACCAAGCAGTGTTTCTATGTGGCTTCTGCTTCAAGTTCCTACTTGACTTCCAATCATGACTTCCCTTAATGGTAGATGGAAACCTGTACACCAAAACAAAACAAAACAAAAAAAAAACTGACTCTCCCTAAATTTCTTTTGGTCTGAGTGTTTTATTATAGCAACAGAGAGAAAACTAGAATACAAAGACTTCCTTCAGATTCTTGGTTGTATCCCATATGTGGAATGCTGCAAAATGTTTAATAACCAGCTTTCCGTAGGTCAAAAATCCCCTTGACTAGAAGTTGTTAGAAATTTCCATGGGGAACTGCCTGTAGCGTAGCCAATTTCAAACTATCACATCTGTGTCACTGGAAAAGGATGCTCACTTCTGGCTTTTATAAGGCAGTGAGCGCTCATTGGAGCATTCTATTGCTTAGAGTGTCCCAGCAAAGCTATCTGTACCCCAGAGATTCACGTGTTTAAGTGAGGCCTCCAGTCCAAACTGTGCTTCCTTCTCTCCACTTACAGTTCAGTGGCCCAAGCCAGTGGATAGTTAAAATTATTTCACCATGACTGAAGGTTCTTAGTAAGACAAATTTCACTGCTCCTGCACCTCATCATTCTTTCCTCAACGTGAGTCTTCTCATAGGGTTCCTGATTTTGACCACAGATGGATTTCTAGAACACTCAAATCACCATGCTGCCAGATGATGTCTGCATGTTGCTCCTGGCTGAGGACACACCCAGAGAGTTGATGTCTCATAGCACTTTATTAAGGTGCCTGTGATAGCACACCTGCTATGTGGTGTTATGGCTGAATATGTCTCCTTTTCTCCTGGTATAAAATGCAGGCAGAGACCCTGTGTGCATCTGTTTTTAGATCCTCAAAATTCAGGAATTAAGGCCAACTTAAAGATGCTGATAGATGCTCATGGGCTACCCATAGCTCTCACCCCACACGTCCCTCCCACAGGCTCATTTGGTCTCTGTACTAGCCACCATGACTAAGGAAAAAGTGTCCCTTTCTCTCCCCTGTATCCTTGAGGTACAGCCCAAGGTTTCTCTAAATTGTTCTGGGGTCCATCACAACATTGTGACAGGTTTTGCAAAAATCAGAAATGTTTGTGTCACTTTTGATCGCTATCAGTTTGGAGGAGACACGAGGTACACATGTAAATCATTAATCTAGAACTGAGATCCAAGCAGATAGAGGAAAATCAAATAGAGAAAGACTTTGAAGACAGGAACCAGGTAGTGGCTATAAAGAAAATGACCTGCTTTAAGCAAGAGTTCTGTGTTCTCCACAGTCAGAGAATCCCAGGAAAATGAATTTCTCCCCAGTGATTGGGGAGTGGTGATCCAACTAGGACTTCACGCAAAATTTGTCCCCATTGGGGACCATATAGTTTCACCAGTTTACTCTTCTCCAGATGGGCATGGGTTTAGAGATGACACTGAGCTTCCCAGAACGTCTTTTTACAACTAGACACTGTGTAATAAACGCTTGCAAAGCCAGGGCAAAGTAAACAGAGGAGGCATGCAGAACCTCTGGCCATAATTTTGTAGTGTTAAAGGTGAAGAGAGAAGGTTTGCCCTGTGGGCTTCACCTTCTGATCTCTGAGTATTAAGTTGCATTCTTTCCTCTGAGAAGACATGAACAAGTGCCAATCCATCTAGCAGGGGCACCAACAAATAAAATAATTCCACCCAAGTCCAAGTTGGTTAACAAATGAGGTTACCTGGATTACTTACAGGCCAATAAGTGACTCCAGAACAGCTATATCACCTCCAAGTCCCACCCTGGCATACGGAATGACCTCAAAAAGCTTAATTACTCGAGTAACATCTTTAGCAAAGCTCCCTGTCCTACTACATGCAGCTCCAGGACAGGCAAAAAGTACGTGTTAAGTCCCAGGTCATCTTCTGGTGGCTCCTCCTCTTTTTTTCTACTAGGGAGAGTTAACCGCTTTGTTATCATCACCTCAGACAGAGCTGTTACTATACGTTTTACTTATCTGGCTGCATTGATTAGAGTTGCCAAGGTCACTACTGCTCCGCCACAAGACAGCCATATTATGCCTGGAGGGAAAAGATACACTATAACACTTTTCTTTTCCAGCTTTTTAGGTCACAAGGAATTCACTCCTAACTCCCATTATAGTCCATTTATAGTCCATTTATAGTCGATTTAAGTCATTTGCTGAGCACCTACTATGAGCTAAATAAAGGCCCTGAGCTATACTGAGGTAAGAGGGAGAAAGAATTCAAACAGCCAAGCTGACATAATTAGGTACAAGATTGGAACTAAAAATATAGACTTCTATGACTGTTAATAGTTCATCCCTAAGTGGGACATCTATTTCCCATTTCTACCCCAAGGCTTAGGGAGCAACATGGGAGAGGGGCCAGAAAGGATGCCAAAGCCAGAAGATGGAGCGGAGTGTCCAGAAGACATTAAACACTGTCTTCTGAGAATTATGTAGCATTGTACTCATGAAGTCATTGCACTGTGATTAACTGCACAAGATCAAAGCCAACAATATCCTGGCCTAAATAGGAGAGTCCTATATACAGAGTCACCTCTTAGTGAGGGGCTATTGGCAGCTGATGGCCATTGAGGGTTAGGTAATGATTTTTATTCAGTGATAATGCCAGTGGTAAGTTACCTATGATCAAGTAAATAACCTCATGCCAAGACACCCATAAACAACCCTAATTAAACTAAGCAGGTTATTTTAAAAAATACATGAAAGAAAGAAGAGGATGTGTTGGGAAAGGAAAAGGATCCAGAGGAGTGGGTAGAAGATAAGATAGGGGAATTTAGAGAAAACGTGATCAAAACACTTTATATGCATGTATGAAATTGTCAAAGAATAAAGTAAACTAGATATGGCAAAAGGAATACCCCACAGGCCAGAGTTCACAGATCGTTTCTGCAAACAGTCCTTGGAGTTCACCTCTGTAGGAATGTTAACATTTATCAGTTTGAATCTTGTCTCATGCCAATATGTGTCATTTGGATCTTCCCATAGCCCAAACACTTGCAAAACAATTTACTAAAGATATTTGCTGCTTCTAGGCTTTTTGGGGAAATAGAAACTGAATTTACATTACCATCTTCTTTTTCACAATGAAAGAGAAACTTATATTCTGTAATTTTATTCATTAAATGAGTACATACCCAGCACCTGCCACTACTCAGTATCATCCCACAGCTTTGGAAAAGAAAAGTAGGAAGGAAAAATGTTTTTCTGTCTCATGGTTGTTTATGCTATAGAAAAATTGGGTATGAATAAACAAACAACTTGAAGGCAAGCTGTATGAACTATCATGAAGCACAGTGGTTTTATTTCAGCTACCTGCCAATCTCATACAATCTTCCATCCCTCTTTGACAAAATATAAACCTCACTGCCTCTCTGTTCTTTGCCTAGGGCCATGGAATGTGTCCATGCTGTTGCCAGAAGCAGCCTGGTAACCTCTGTTCAGATGCCTCTACTCAGAGGAAGCCAGGGAATGGATGAAGGAGCTGGGTACAAAGAAATAGAAACACACAGGAGAAGATTGGGGATACTCCATCCTGGCTGCAGACTACCCAGAAGAGAATCCTGCTTGTATCTCTGCAGAAGCCATAAAGAAGAAGCCACACATAAGTCTATGGAATTATATCAACAAACTTTAAATGAGATCGTAGGATGATTTCCAAGGTACACCGGGTAGCAGTACAGCTGACAGATAAAAACCTGAGTCACAAAGGTCACATGGATAGCTAAGAATATGTTCTTACATTGTTGATAGACTTTACATGTGTGTGTGTGAGAGGAGGGGAGTGAGGGAGAGTGTGTGTGTGTGCTACGGCACATCAGTCTATGTGTGGAGGCCAGAGGACAACCTGTGAGAGTCAGTTCTCTCCTTTGACAGTATGGGTCACAAGAACTGAACTCCAGTCATCAAGCTTGGTCATCAAGTCTAGCGACCTTCCTTGTTGAACGATCCTCCTGGCCCAAGTTAAGAAGACGTTTTTAATTATAAATTCTTGAATCTTAGCTGGCAAGTCTTCCACTAGACTTCAGTATGAGTGAGTCCTTTTTCCATCCCACATTCCTTGACTGTCCCAGGCTTTCTATTCTGCCTAGTTCTGATTAAAACTCTCCTGTTGTTCTGACTTCACGTGCTCTGAAGCCAAATGTACCTTCCAAATGAACGTATTATCACAGCTCCCTTTGCCTATATCCCTGCAAGTGTGCTGGGCCCTAGACCCAACAAGCTGATTCTTGGGTCCCAGCTTTTGTTGGTGGGGGGAACTCCTACTTTGTGCTCCATATTTGCATTGCATTGTTCTAGACCCACATGGGTCCTTCATGATAAGCCTAAAAAACGTCATGTCCCATCCCAACCATTTCCTGAAAGGCGAGGTTTATTAGTGTATCCATATGATGCTAAGACCAATGCACAGAGCATATTATCTGTCAGAGAACTAATGAATGAACAGGATTTTCCAATGGTCAATTTTTGGTGTCAGAGACACAGGACACAACACAGAGGGACATTAATTTCTGGCCAGAGGACTAAGAGCTGTCATATTTCATAACTTTTGTGTACTATGTTTAGCCAAATGTACTTCAACAGCCGTTTTTATGAATTAAATCTTGTTACCATGCAAAAATTTCCGTTCATTTATGCATCGCGTCATTTCTGGCATCTTCTACCCTCCAATAATAGGGTCAAGACATTGTCACAGAAGCCGTATATATGGCAATTAAGTACAAAATGTTCACTTTCCAGATTATAAAAATCAAAGTCTAGTGATATCCAGTGTAGACTGTGCCTGTCAAAGTTGGAGTGACTGAATTTCTAAAATTCTATAGTTCATATAACTCGGTCCCAAGATGACCAGAAAAAAAAATGATAGAAAATAAGCCAACAGTGATGGTAGTTAGACTGAGACATATGGAACAAAGCCAAAGGAATGCCACTAAAAACAGTGTTTCCTGTTGCTTTTTTTCCCCCTGAGAAATATTAGGCTTTTTTTTTTCCTTCCCTGGTACTGTTACCCTGGTTAAAAATCCAAGGCTGTGGAGGTCACAGTTCCCTTTTATTTTCTAAATGGCTGTAAAATTGCCTTCTAAATATTTACTTTCATATCCATAGGTCTTGAGTACTTTCAGTTTTGGTCAGAGGAACTTCTTTTTTGCAGTAGTCAGCAGTATATGGATGGACATATAACTGGTCAAAGTGGTGAGAATAGGAGATTGGGATAGATGTGAGGACCTCTTATTGGGACCCTAGGTGAGAGAAGTATGGGAGAAAGGGAAAACAGAAAGACCCAGAGGGTCTTAGAAACCTACAAGAAGAACATCATGATGGGCAGATCTGGACCCTGGGCGGTCTGCTCAAACTACTGCACCAACCAAGGACAATACATGCAGTAAGCATTGAACCCCTACTCTGATCTAGCCAATGGAGAAAACATTCTCCACAGTTATGTAGAGAGCAGGGACTGACTCTGACATGAACTCTGGTGCCCCATATTTGACTACTTCTCTGTGGTAGGGAAGCCTGGTGGCACTCAGAGAAAGGAAAAACAGGCTACCAAGATGAGGCCTGATAGCCTATGACCATATAGTGGGGGAGGAGGTCCACCTTGGTCATAGACCTAGAGAAGGGGATTAGGGTGAAAGCGGGAGGGAGAGAGGAACTGGTGGACACAAGGGAGGGGAAAATAATTTAAATGTAATCTGAATAAATTAATTAAATAATAAAAATTTAAAACAAAAGAGACTTATCACCCATCCCTAGATGAGACATATACATTAACCTTACCACTACTGTGACTTGCATAACAATGAGGAAGAGGAGGCAGAAAGAATGTAAGAGCTGAGGATATGGAGGAATGCTGTAACAGTGCTGTCTTCTAGACATGATATGGCTGCTGCAGTTCAGATCTCACAGAGATTGTGGTTACTGGCTCAGTCTAGTGTTAGATCAAGTGAGCCAAAATCTGGCACAGATAGGAGATCAGTTCTAGGCCCCATCTTTTACTGAGGAGCTATTGGCAGTGGCTGGAAGGCATGGTCCTACAATGTGCACATGCAGAAGTAGCACTAACTGGACTTGGTGGGTTATCCTTCTGAAAATAACAAAAGCTGGGAGGAGGCATGTTGGGGGAATAAGGAGGGGGTGGAGGGGAATACAGGGGTCAGACATGATCATATTTCATTGTATGCATATATGAACTTCTCCACCCAAGCATAGCTAATTTTTAAAAGCAATGCCATTTATTCTACTTATTTATTCTCCTTGTTGTTGTTCTGTAATAATTTGTATAAACAGTGAATTTTGAATGTGTGATAATTTTGCCTAGATGTAAAATTCCACATGTATAAAAATGTACACTGTTCTTGTTAATGATATTTAATTCTGTTTACAAAACATTCTTTAAAAAAGAGTAAGAAAAAAAGTGTTCTGAAATCAGTACTATCAATATTCACAGGACACTAAACTTCTAAAAAAAAAAAAAAAGTAATACTAGTGGGACAGATCACAGCTATTCTCAAATTTGAACTGAAGCCAATCAACTCCATCCTGACTCTGGATCCTCAGTTCCTAACCCTGCACCAGTACCTCTACTATGGAGCTGCCATGGCCTGGATCCTCTCAATGGGTCTCAGCCTTCAGTCTCAATGCTTTTCTCAGTCCACAGCCACTATGCTTATCCATCTGCTACTAAAATTAGGCAAAGAAGCGTCATAAAAGACCCAAGTCAAACCCTGCTTTTTCCTGTTCCTGTTACATCCCAGCATCTATTCTTGAGTTATCAAGGTGTATTGTCCCCCACATGACTATAACTCTTCTCTTGTCTGCTGGTTCAATCACACATGAAGTTCAAAAGCTGGTGACAATGAAGCTCAGTGTTTAATTTTGCTCATCTTACAGGAACAAACCTGTCACTTGTAGGAACCAGGATATAATTGTCTAACACTATCAAGGGCTTAGTTGTAGAAACAGAAACCACAAATTCCCCTAAGTAGCCTGTGGGACCTGATGAAATACGCCATTCCTTCTTACACATGTTTGTTCCCAGACCCATGTATCTACCTAATTGGATGCCGCTCTCAAGAACTACTGTGGCCTTACCTCATTAACATGGTTTTGAACATTTTCCTTCTGATCACTAAGAGCTGCAGCCCAGACTTCATCATTTGGGGAATTTGATCACTTTATTGTTATTAGTTTTCTAAATACTTCATCTGCCAGCCTTTGTCTTCAGAGACAGCCACTGATGAGTTCGGGGAGATGCTGAATGCTGGTGTGTGGTATTTTTCTGGTACATCTCTTATTGCTTTGAGAAGCATAGCATCTTCTGGGTTTACCCATGAAGCATCACCAGTTGATGAGTTTTCTGGATTACATGCTACTTCATATTCTAACATGCTCTTCTCTGTGAGCCTTTTGATTCCTTACCTGCTTTAAGAATTTATATGTCTTCCATAATGATGCAAGCCATAGTTTTTCCTTATGCTGCTCAGAGCCACTTAACATGGAGGAATCAACTCCTATATTCCTTCCCAGGTTGCTAAATATTTATTATAATGAGTCCATTGACCATATCCGTGTTCTAACTCCCTACGTTCAGCACGTTTAGCATCTATTCCATACGTTTGTTACTCTCCTGGTCCCTCAGGCTCTATATTCCTCATATATGTTGGCATGACTTCTATAGTCTCTGGAATGTATATGAGCACTTTTGATTATCTACATTGATTAGAATCGATGATGACTGGAGCATTAGCGAGGACCTCTTGGTATGACTGGGAGGCCATTTCTAAAGATGATCAGCCGAGGGTGGAAACAACCCTGTCCTGTATGCGTGTGGCACTGTTCCATGGACTGAGGTTCTATACTAATGGGGGGGGTGGGGTATGTCAGATGAGAACTTGCACTTTCTTTTCTGCACCCCATGACTCTCTGAGACGTATAGAGCCCCAGCATCAAGTTCCCAACACCGTCGGTTCTGCATGTCTTCCTCGCCGTCATGGATACTGCTCTCTCAAATCATTAGACAAACAGACAAATCCTTCCTCCAATGAGCTCTTTTGTATCAGGTATCTTCTATATGCTAGGAGAAAGGTCTAGAGGTCTAATAGAGCGTGCCTAGTCGCTCTCTGTCCAATTGATTGGAACACTGGATGGAGACATTAGATGAACTCTGCCTCCAGGGAAGGAGTTGGTAACCCTAGACATGAGGTCTTTTTCAGCCAAAGGTGAGTCTTGGAGAGGGATCATAGGTAGGGTCCCACAGCCAGCTGAACTCACAGCATTCCAGATCAGTGGTGGTCAGCCCATTCTCACACCCGAGAGAACTAGCTTTATAGGAAAATTCTGCAATCAGACTATTATAACAGAAAGTGAGCTTAGAATTTATCTTTATGTTAAGTTGAAGAAACTGAGGCTTAGAAGCCAGATACATCCTAGTCCCCCCCCCACAAACCTCAGAGGTGGTTTGTCCCCAAGACTAGAATCTAGAATGAACCCTGAACCTGTTCCAAGATCTTCTCTCTCTAGCTCCTGCCCTTATCTAGCCTGTGCAGTTTCAGAGGTGATAAACAGATATTGAGACGGAGACTCCAGTGAGCCTAGATCATCATCCAGTGAACTTCTGACTCCCTGGGCAAGGAGAGATCAAGTGGCTCGTTAGCATGCCTTTCTCTGATTGTAAGACAAGTCTGACGGTCCAGCCAGACATGCCCAATGCCAACTCCTGGTACTCAGGGTGCTGCCTCATTGCCCACCATGGAAAAATCTTTCTCTTAAAGATGAATGAATGTGGTGATTCTACCCGATCTCCTTACTTCTCAAGGACAATGATTTATCCCAAGCCATAGCTGGATTGTGCTAGAGAGTAGAATGAAGTCAACACTGGAGAAGGTAAAAGTCCCTGCTCTCCAGGACACAGTAGCTGAGTAGATAGGTGGCTTCTGAAGTCAGACAGTGTCACAAATAAAGTGCAGAATGAAATAATGCTGCACCCATGTGCTCTTCTCCTGCTGGCTAAATGTCCCTGGCAAGGCTGATGAACGGGCTCAAGAGAAAGGAGAGAAGAGAAGCAGAGATCAAGTTTAGCCTTTACCACTGGCACCGAACTAAGGTGTGCATGTATGTGTGCATCTGCAATATATGCCTGTAGTGTGTATGTGTGTGTGCATAAGCACATGTGTAGATATGCTTCTGAAGTGTGTGTGTATGTGTGTGTGTTGTGTGTGCTTCTGCAATGTGCATGTGTATGTGTGTGTGCTTCTGCAGTGTCTGTGCACATGCATGCCTGCACGTGTGTGCATGTATATGTATGCTTCTACAGTGTGTGTGTATGTGCTTGCACATCATGTGTGTGCTTGAACACCTGCCAAAGTTCCCAGCATTTCCTCTTTTCCTTGAGGCTTTCTGTTGCACAGAGACAGCCCAAACCAGCCATGGTCTCAAAATAGACTTCCTCATATCACAATGCCCAGAAACGGAAGGTTCCATTTAGTGGCCTATTATGTTCTCATCCCAACTTCAACCCATTCCATGACTTCACCCAGTAACAGCAAAAAATTGGAGCTCATGTTTTAAGAAACTAATATGGCCAGACCCTGCTGACAACATTCGTTTTAGAGACTACATGATTATGAAGAGAGAGGGAAGATCACTTGGAGGCAACCCAGAGTCTAAGGTCTTCCTGTTAGGTACTCACAGAAGGACAGGATTTAGCCACACTAGAGGTACTTGCATCCCTGCCTTCCACTTACAGAGAGATGGCAGTACAGAGAAACAATTAGCAGTGATTTCCAAACATTAAGGTGGTTTTTATTTTTTTATTTTTCTTTTCTTTTTTCTTTTTCTTTTTTTCCTTTTCTTTTCTTTTCTTTTCTTTCTTTCTTTCTTTTTTAATTCTTTTATTTTTTATTAATTTATTCTTGTTACATCTCAATGGTTATCCCATCCCTTGTATCCTTCCATTCTTCCCTCCCTCCCGTTTTCCCCTTATTCCCGTCCCCTATGACTGTTCCTAAGGGTGATTTCCTCCCCCTGTATATGCCCATAGGGTATCAAGTCTCTTCTTGGTAACCTGTGGCACTCAGAGGAAGGATAGCAGGTTATTAAGGTGGTTTTAAAAACTCATTATTTCATTATTTAAGTTAGCTAAACTAATAACAGTTTGAAAAATACGTTTATCCTCATAAAAGGTGTCACTGCTGCAATAATTTGAATGTCTGTGTCCTTCAAATCTCTAAAACTCTAGTTATAAATCTAGTTACACTGTTTCCAGCACACACAAAAACACACCCACACACACAAGCACACACACACATGCACGCACACACGCACGCAAGCACGCACACACACTGATGATGGTAGATTAAGTTTTAAGGAGGTCATTGGAGAGTGTGTGAATCCTCACAGATAAGATTCACAGCCCTGCAAAAGGAACCTGAAGAATTCTTGCTGTCTTACAACCATGCAAGGAGACAGAAGCAAAATAGCCATCTAGAACCTAAAGGAGGGCTCCTCAGCATCCTACCGTCTCCTCAGCATCCTACCATGTCAGCATCTTACCATCTCCTCAGCATCCTACCATCTCCTCAGCATCCTACCATCTCCTCAGCATCCTACCATCTCAGCATCCTACCATCTTCTCAGCATCCATGCTGGCTCCTGGCCTAACAATGTTAGCCTCCAGATCCATGAGAAGTAGGACCTGACAGTTTAAACCACGTGATTTATGAAACATTTGCATAGGAGCCAGAATTGACAAGAGCAGGCCCATAACCAGGTCTTAGAGCAATGTTAGTATGATCAAGGGTCATATGCAGCTCAGGGCTCTTGAACCAAGAACAAATTAGTATTTGCCTCAGGTAGCCACACCCTTTTGGCAGTTTCATAGAAATATGGCTCCTTCTCAGAGTCATAAAACACCATGGTATGAAAGACTCTAAGACTCTGTGAGCATTTCCTCGTTTGATCAATAAGGCACTGGCTTCGCAATATGCCATCTTTCCAACATTCTTAAGAAAGCAGTTGGCAGAACGCCACTGGATCCCATTTGATTTGACCTCCAAGTCATCACATTTAATCCGTTTAGCCACACCATGTCTCCTAAGTGTTGCTCATGGGGTAAGCTGACAGTCTGACAAGATTTGAAAGTGAAGTCAGAATTATATGTATCTGTCACCAACTTGCCTCTCACTTGAAATACTGAGCCTTTGATTCTGCCTGCATCCTCCAGGTTGCTATGATCTTTCCTGAGGACAGCTCATTTGTTCTTTCCTTTTTTCCCCTCTCTTTTTCTTTCTTCTTCTTCTTCTCTCTCTCTCTCTCTCTCTCTCTCTCTCTCTCTCTCTCTCTCTCTCTCTCTCTCTCTCTCTCTCTCTCTCTTCCTCCACTGTTCATCCAAATAAGGTTTTTTAAAGACAACTGGCCCAGGCCAGGTCATTTCATGACTCTCTTACTGCAGAAGAGTCGCAGCAGGAGTCCTTCGCACCTGTTCACATGAGCATTTCTCTGGGAAAAGGAAACATCTACTGTTGAGAGCATGTACTTTTCCTGTGGCCCTGGCCAATTTCCACCTATTCTCAAGCCATAATCTTTCAGAATGTGACCTTCTGGAGAGAATCCACCAACATTCAGTACACAGAAGACAAGCACCACAGAGCAGGCCGCTCCACCTGCCCCAGGCAGCAGCCCCCAGATGCTGCCCTGTGTGCTTGCAGACCTGCAAGGGGACCACCAAGGAGATGGAATAATCAACTCTCCCTCCCCTGAGGCAACTGCACAGCGGTCGTGTCTGGAAAAGAAAAAATGTCATTACTGCCCATGGGAGAGTGTAATGACCCAAATTATGGCCTGTCAGATGAGGCAGTGTTTGGCCCAGGGAATCCACTGAAGCACGCATGCCTCACAGAGAAGGTAAGGAAAGAAATGTGCCTCTGGATAACCTGTGGGAGGTGGGAGCCTGTGCTCCACTGCCCAGCTGCAGACATCTGCTTCTGCATTCTACAACTGTGGAGGCCCTTCAGCTCTTCCTGGAAATGGCAAGGATGGGGAAGGACTAGGATGGGGAAAGGTATGGCCTGGCATGTATAGCAACTACCTTTTAGGCAAGGTCATGTGGCTGCTAGTGCTCCTGTGGACCAGGAATTCTCTTTTTCCACCTTTGTTTAATTTTATTGTTTCTCTTTCTTTTCTGTCTATCTGTCTCTCTCTGTCTCTCTGTCTCTCTGTGTCTCTGTCTCTCTCTCTCCCTCCCTCCCTCCCTCCCCGTCTCTGTCTCTGTCTCTCTCTCTCTCTCTCTTTCTCTCTGTGTGTGTGGTGTATGAAAATATATGTGTGTATATGTGACATACATATATGTGTGTCAGTGAATTTACTTATGTTTGTGCATGTAGAGGCCAGAGGTCAATGTCGGGAATATTCTTCTTTAGCTTACCTCTTTGTATTTTTGGAGAAAGATTCTCAACTGACACTGGAACTCAATTTTTCTGCTGTGTTGGCTGGCCAGGGAGCTTGTGGGAATCCATCCATCTCTACCTCCAACCTCAGAGACTACAGGTGTGTGATGCCTTGTCCAGCTTTCAGATGAGTACTGATTCAAGATTCAGGTCCTGATGCTGGAACAGCAAGCACTTTAACTACCGAGTTATCTCTCTAACCCTAGGATTTCTCTTATAGATAGATAGACAGACAGACAGACAAACAGACAGACAGACAGATAGATAGATAGGTAGATAGCTGACATGGTGGGGGTGGAGCATCACAGAATTCATACTCAGATTGGGGTCGAATAAAGACAAGTCCCCATCACAATTCCATCCCTGAGCAGCCCTGGCCAACCCACTGGCCTATGAGGACATCCATTGCCTAATGCCATTTCCCGCAATAACTCTGAGGTTGGGCATAACTCAGCATCCAATGCTGGGACGCAGGTGAATGATAGAGAGGGTAGATGTCAGAGGAAGGGCTGTTTTATCAGCTGGAAGAGTTGGAGGCAAGCCACTTGTAAGTGACAGACAGTTCAGAAATTTTATGTAGCCAAGACTCAAGAGGTAACACATGCTGGTAAAGATATAGGGATATAGACATGCGGATATAGGGGTTCTCCTATACTGCCAGGAAGTCTATAAATCAGCAAAAAATAACTTTACATAGACATCTGACACTAGTAGATTTGACACTGCACCAATCTTGTGACCCAAAGATGGATTTCTAGCTAGCCCAAGGAACACTTACACATGTGAATTAGAAGATACACAAAAAGATGCTTGTTGTAGCAAAACACTGGAAGCAGAGTAATGGCCCATGAACCAAATGTAATGTGTTTATGGAATGAAGTGTTCCATCTATCTCTTTGTCTATATAAAACCTAATTATGAGTTTTGCAAAAGTTTTGGTACACTGGGTTAGCATTTAAGCAACTGTGTAGAATGCAAATACAATGATACATTATTTCATGTATGCATGTGTCTGTACACAAAGCTAGAGACCCTAAAACAATACTTGGAAAGTTCATAACAAAACTGACTTATTTTCACTGGTATATACTTGCACCTACTTAACAGAACAGTCCCATTTCCCAGGCCAAGCTTAGTGCTCTGTGACAATTATTCCCTGGAAAAACAGTAAAAGAATCAAACTGTTAGCATCTGCCATACCTTTAGGGAGAGCTGAGATTCATCAGTGACCTACAAACATGTGCCCTCCCATGTACTGAGGGGAGGGGAAGTCTTTGTCTTTATTAATTTTAATACTGACAATGCGTTTTTGAAAAACTATAGGATAACCTATATAAAGTTCTGTTTTTCTTATCTCTTTGCAGAAGCGCGATACACAACACTGCTTTTATTTCGATCATGTTGGCCAAGGAATAAAAATATTTCAGCATTGTTTTCTAAAACATGTTCAGACCCAATCCAAAAGGTTTTAGGGTTCAGAGTCTTCTTTATTTTAGTTTTTGAAATAAAAACATAGTTATTTCATTTCTTCTTACCATTTCCTTAGTTTAACCCTCCCCATGCATTCCTTGTTTGCTCTCAAATTTATGGCCTCTAATATTTTAATTATCTAATTATAGTCATGTGTGTGTGTGTGTGTGTGTGTGTGTGTAGTTAGGTATATATGTTTAGGTAGAGGTGTGTGTGTGTGTGTGTGTGTGTGAGAGAGAGAGAGAGAGAGAGAGAGAGAGAGAGAGAGAGAGAGAGAGAGAGAGAGGATCGCTGAAAAGCACCACTGATGGAAATGAGGAGAACAAGAAGTGATCTTGTGGTGTCTAATCTCAAATGATACATCTACAGACAATTCTAGACAATTCATGATAAATGACGGTCCTCTAGAAAACTCTGGTCCTTCATTACAGAGTTCTTCATTTTGTGGAATTGAAAGCAGATTTTTATACCATGATGGGCTATCAGTAAGTAAACAAGATTTCAGGAGAAGTAATTAGAACCAACAGCTTTTGAAAAAGACAATCTAAAACGTGCCATCTTTATCAACATCTTCATAGCGATTCTCATTGATAGGTTGAGGAAAGTCTTCAAAGAATGAAATCAATCAAAGTTGCCCTAATTTTAGAGATTACTTTCATTTACTTTCTACATATCTACACAGAAAAAGAGAATCTCTATATTGACTAACGTTAGATCTATGACATAGCAATAACTCATGTTGCTTATGTTTTATATTTACTTGTTATTTACTTACTTGGTGTTTCAAGACAAAGCTTGACTATGGTAGCTTTGATTGGCCTTGAATTCAAGGAGATCCTCTTGCCTCTGCCTTCCAGGTGCTCAGCCTAAGGGCTAATGCCACCAAACCTAGCTCTAAATCATTAATTTTATCTAAATTCTGGATGAGTCTAGAGAGATGGCTCATTGTGTAAACTCATGTGCTACCAAACTTGATGGCCTGGGTTTGACCCCCAGGACTAACATGGTGGAAGGAGAGAATTTATCCTCAAAAGCTGTCCTTCCTCTAACCTCCAGCAAGCTGTGTGTGTGTGTGTGTGTGTGTGTGTGTGTGTGTGTGTGTCTGCCTTCATCCTCAGCACACAAAATAAAATAGAAACTTAGGTTCTTCAGCAAAAATTACAATATATAAAAGTATATTTTCCCTTTTTATGGCTTATGAAAATAGCTTGCCTCCTGGAGTATTTCCCATGTCTTCTACAGAACATGGAAGATACCCTAGATGGATTAATAAGGAACTTCAAAATATATTGAAAAGTTGTTTTGCCACCAACAGCTGGCCTGAAAGTGAAGTTTCTACTACTATCCTAAGAGCTCTCCTGTCTCAGTATTGGAAAATGTGCTATTAAATTCAAAGTATCCCCTGTGTTGGGATAAACCGGATGTTCTTTAATAGGAAAGTAATGATTAAAATAAGTCATTTAGGGATGTCACAGAGACAGGCTATTCATCCATCCATCCACCTATCCATCCATCTATCCACTTATCCAAATTATCATACAGAGTCAGCAAGGTCCTTAAAATATTTGTTTGGCAAATGTCTACATTTCTCCAAGGAGTGTCGCTATCCACACCCATGGTTATTATCCTCAGCGTTACCTAAATAATCATCATGCTCAATATATTTGTAAGTGACAGTGACAGATTGGAGTTTTGAAAGGTTTTTCCTTGTGGGTGAGATCCAAGGTAACCCCTGGTATCCTGGGGCTGCAATTATGTTTATTCATACATAGTTAGGGTCCCTGGTTCAAGGTCTGGCCCACTGTGATTGTCATCATGGTCTTATTAAATCTCAGAGATACAGTTGTCCTAACCATGGTAATTAATATTTCAGTGTGTATCCAAGTCAAGTAAGTAGCCATGCATTGAAAAAGAAGAGAAGATGGATATCTATCACGCAACCACCATATATCAGATAGAGCACTAAGATTCTGCTACTTTATGCATCTCTCTAGTTCCAAGCTAGTCAGGATGACTTGATCTAACTGTGTCTCTTCTGTTTGCTACATTTTCATCTAGTTTATCTCATAGTGTTTTAAACTCTCTGCTTGTCATCTCTTCCCATTAAGATGTAAGTTATTTGTAGGCAGTGGTTATGGTTATTTCATGTTGTTTGTCTGATAAATTTTTTAATTTAAAATTTTCATACTATATACTTGGATTATATTCCTCCCCTTCCACAACTCCTTCCAGACCTTCTCACAACCTCCCTACCCACCTAACTTCTTGTTTTCTCCTCTCTCTCTCTCTCTCTCTCTCTCTCTCTCTCTCTCTCTCTCTCTCTCTCTCTCCTTTCAAAATAGCCAAAAAAAAAAAAAAAAGCAAAAGAAACATACTAAAAGATAACAAAAAACTCAATAAGACAAAAAAGGCAAAACATGATAAAAAGTGTACATAAGAAATCATGGAGTCCACTTTATGTTGGACAAATGTTTCTTTGCAAGGGACCTCCTGGAATTTCGTATGACATTCTACTAGAGAATACTCACATTCCTTTTTCCAGAAGCTATCAAATGCAAATAGCTTCTTGGTTAGTGATGAGACTTCTGTTCACTTCCCCTCTCCATGCTGACACCTCGTTTAGTTTGAACCTGTGGCAGATGTTGCACATGCTTCAACTGTCTCTGTGAGTTCATATGTAGTGAATTATAAGAAGTGGCATAGAGACAGGGCCTTCCTCATATAGTTAGAGAAGCAAGAAAATCAATAGAAAAGTATCATACATTTTGGTATGTCCATCCTATCCATGTTCTGAGTAGACTCAAAGTATAAATGTGAAAGATTAGCAGGTGCAATTTATAGAGGACTGTTTAATATATACTCTCAAATTTAGATTTGTGACCAATAAACTGATGTTGTAATGTTTTGTCATGATTTCTCTAATTATCTTACCTGTTTTCTTAGTGAATTTTAGATTCAGAAAAAAGAAAGTGACTTAAAATATCAAGCAAAGAAATATAGAATCATAGTTCTAGCTATTCACAGTGACATGGAATGTCTTTCCTGGAAATGGTAAAAATCTATGCTGGGTGAGATTAGAACTGAAAAAGGGAAAACAAAAGAGGCAGAAAGACAAGGATGGAACCAGAGATCTGATCATGGGTGATGAGAACCCTGGCCCCAGAAGAGGCCAAGGAGCTTGGCTTAATAACACTTTAAAGTTTGATGCTAATTAAGTTCTTCTTCTTTTTATTTATTTATTTATTTATTTATTTATTTATTTATTTATTTTTATTTATTTTTATTAATTTATTTCTTGTTACCTCTCAATGTTTATCCCATCTCTTGTATCCTCCCATTCCCCCCCCCTATTTTCCCATTATTCCCCTCCCCTATGACTGTTCCTGAGGGGGATTACCTCCCCCTATATATTCTCATAGGGTATCAAGCCTCTTCTTGGCTACCTGCTGTCCTTCCTCTGAGTGCCACCAGGTCTCCCCCTCCAGGGGACATGGTCAAATGTGAGGCACCATAGTACGTGAGAAAGTCATATCACACTCTCCACTCAACTGTGGAGAATATTCTGACCATTGGCTAGATCTGGGAAGGGGTTTAAAGTTTACCTCCTGTATTGTCCTTGGCTGGTGCCTTAGTTTGAGCGGGACCCCTGGGCCCAAATCTGCCTATCATATTGTTCTACTTGTAGATTTCTAGGACCCTCTGTATCCTTTTATTTTGCTATTCTCCCATGCATCTCTCATTTAGAGTCCCAATAGGATGCCTTCCCCTCTGTCTCAGTTTCCTGGTAAGTGAAGGCTTTGGTGGGGCATGCCCCTTGGGCTAGTATGCAGATATAAGTGAGTATATACCATTTGATTCTTTCACCATCAAACCAAATAACCCAATTGAGAAATGGGGCTTGGAACTAAACAGAGAATTCTCAACAGAGGAGTATCAAATGGCTGAGAAACACTTAAAGAAATGCTCAACCTCCTTATTCATCAGGGAAATGCAAATCAAAACAACTCTGAGATTCCATCTTACACCCATCAGAATGGCTAAGATCAAAAACTCAAGCGACACCACATGCTGGCGAGGATGTGGGGAGAGAGGAACACCCCTTCATTGCTGGTGGGAATGCAAAGTAGTACAGCCACTTTGGAAATCTATCTGGTGCTATCTCAGAAAAATGGAAATAGGGCTTCCTCAAGACCCAGCTATTCCACTCCTTGGAATATACCCAGAAGATGCTCCAGCACACAACAAGAAAATTTGCTCAACCATGTTCATAGCAGCCTTATTCATAATAGCCAGAACATGGAAACAGCCTAAGTGTCCCTCAGTAGAAGAGTAGATAAAGAAACTGTGGTACATATACACTATGGAATACTACTCAGCTATTAAAAACAAGGAATTCCCGAAATTTGTGGATAAATGGATTGAGCTAGAAATGATCATAATGAGTGAGTTAACCCAGAAGCAGAAAGAATCAAATGGTATAATTAAGTTCTTCTTGCTTGGAACAGACCAAGGAAAATTTCAGAAATCACCGTGAGTCCCTGGGAGAACACTACAGCAGCTCCTATCCTACTCCTTGGGGTGGGAAATAACACTTGGGACATTGGTTCCAGAAACACTGACTTCCCACAAGACTCTGGAAGCCATAATTAGTAGTATGGTCTTTTCAGCCACAATAGTAAACAGAAAGGCAAAACAACCATCCGTTCTCAAGTTAGGAAAGTGCCAGGCAGACTCTGGCCACAAGTTAAATTAATTTTGTTTGTTGGTTATATTTTATAATGCTTCCCTACCTCTCAGGCACAGAAGAAGAATATGGTATGAGCAAGTTCCAGAAAGAGATGCCCAGTTTGGGTAGCAGCAAGAAACAGAGATACAAAGGATGTCTGGTGGCTATGGAGGAAGCATTGCTGTATGAAGCTGACATTTTAAATATGGAAGAATGTCATGTCAATGTATTTAAAATAATCCTCATTGGCTACCAAGATGAGAGTTGATAGACAATGATCATATAGTGGGAGAGAAGTTCTCCCTCGGTCACAGACCCAGGGGAGAGGAATAGGATGAAAGCAGGAGGGAAGGAGGAATGGGAGGATACACGGAATAGGATAACAATTGAGATGTAATTTGAATAAATTAATTAAATAAATTTAAAAATTACTCTGCATTATTATTTCTATGCCAAACCAACACAGTACTTATTACATTATCAAGTCAACTTGTAAATTCTCAGCTCTGCTCTATTTTGAGTTTGAACAAACTGTGTTCACTACAGAAAGTCTTGTGTATAAAAATATAAAGTTGTGTTTTGAAAGACAGTATTCAAGTATTTTGCAAATTTCGGAAGCGTGTGCATTGTTCCCCACTGGTTAGCCCTCAGGTAGGATGCGCATGCTCATTCTTAGCCAATATTTGTTAGGAAATAATACAAATATTTTGAAATCAACAGTGGCAACAGAGTGGGCTTCTGGCTCACGGCAAAGGGTCATACCCAGCCTTGTCCATGTGCTAACGTTTTCAGTAAAATGGTGCTGCACAGGGACAGGGCAGGCTTTCTCTATGTCTTCCGAGTGTACTTTCAGCTACATCAGAGCAGTTCCAGGCAGGGGAGAGGGGAGAGAGAAGGAAGGCCTATGCCTCTTGAGAGATGAGTCAATTTTTAAGCAAATGGCTGTATGGAAAGCCCCATCAGCTCCCTCGCAAATGGACAAGTCATAAACCTGTCTAATGGTGCGGAACCTCAAAATGACCCCCTTCGTTTTGAAAATTTTTAATGTTGTCTCTCCAGTGGGCAACATTAGCAAAGGCCCCCTTCACTCCTCCACACGGAGTCCCTGGCAGGCAAGCGTGTTCTCTGTAAGATGAGACGGAATGGGACTCGCAGTGGGAGAAGGGGCTACATGGAGAGACTAGCAAATGTCTGCAACCTCTCCAGTCCACTGAGGCAGCGAGATGGGGTGGCTGAACCCCAGAGAAGAGGAATAGAGCTCAGCAGCCACTGTATCTTCCAACCATCTTCATCTCTTCCTCTTTTGACACTGTCTAATAACATTTTCTTCAAGGAACATTCTTTAATCTTGTAATTTGAAAGCGAATTTGATTTCAGCTGTCCTCCCGCTTAACGACCTTTAATGGTTTTGCTTCTAGATAAAAGCCAGTCACTATGTTCTACCTCCCACTCAGTTTCTGAGTATCATATCGCTCAGATGCTGCGTTTTTCTGTCTGATAATATTGCCCTTTCAAACTTTCTCTGTAAGCAGCTTGAAAGGATTCATTTGGAGCAGAGGTTCCACTAATTTATTTAAATGCGCTTCTCAAACAAAGCAGGTTAGTTGTTTCCAAATGTCAAGGTCTGAGCAGACTTGAAAATATTTTGCAAAACACAACTGTCCAGGATTTTCCAGTGAAAAAAAACAGGGATGTGTCCAGGCAACAGGCTTCATGGTCATCTGCTGTCCCTTGAAGCCTAATCAGTTTTATGTAAGGGACCTGGAAGCCTGGGAACTTTGCCTGCTCCAGGGAGTGATGGAGATCCCAGTAACAAAGTGCTCTGAGCTCCAAGAGGGCTGCTTTTGCAGTGGGGAACAGTGAACACTCATCTGCTGATAGGAACCTCCCTCCTTTGAGTGCTTGGTTTGGGGCTGGGTTCTTTCAGCATTGCATAGTGACTGGATACTGAGTGGAAACTTGGATATAGTGACTTTTGCTTGTCCAGCTGGGGCTGGGGAAACTCCAGTGTGGAGAATACAGAAAGCCCTCAGCCTGGTAGGAAAGATGAAATAACATATGTGGAAAGTCTGTATATGTGAATGGACAATTTAAAAATATTGGCTGGTCTCTCACTGAAGAAAGGACTGAAGTGCATCTTCTTTAAAAACAGCTCTTAATACTCTGGATTTCCAACTACCCTGATGCTCCAGCCTTTCGGACTCCCCTACAAATTGCAGAGTCATTATTTTCTGCGGCACAATATCTAATTCTCATAGGATCTTCTGTAACCAGGCATCACCTTGAGTTTGATACTGGTTTAATTTGCTACCTAGCCTTGTGTCACATCCTGTGCATACTCCCAAGGGAAACAAGATCTTCCTTTATTTCAAAATCATGAGATACATATCTAGCCACCATGGTCATTTTTTTTCTGGCAGCTGGGGCACCTCTCCCATTAATTGTTAGCCTGTCTACTACCATTCATTTGTACAAAGTCTAGAGCAAATGGCTGAAAGCCAAACTATAAGGGGGTTCTTAGCCTTCTAGATTTTATCAACACTGGATAACTGTATAAGATTTAGATCACAGTGACAGTCTAAACACTCATTGAATATTTCCTGTACAATAGGAGCCCCCTATGACAAAAATCTATTTTATTGTAATACCAAAACCTTATGCATCAGCCATGTAGCACATCTCAGTCTCCTTGGAGTCACCTGAGAACTTCATTAAAGTCTATAATATCCTCAGGGACAGACTTTCCCACAAAACCTCTAGCCTTGAACTCTCCCACTCTGGCATATTCAGCTGCCAAACAACTTCCTTGTTCTTTGTGCTTCCCTGCAGGGAAGGGTGCAGTGATGGGCAGGCCCTCTGCAAAGCTTCATCAGAGAAGCCAGCATCAGTAAAGCCAAAGGCAGGAAAAGAAGTAGAAGGGCTTGTTGCCAATGGCCCCTCTGGGGAGGCAGGGAATGGCTAAGAATGGGAGCAGAGGTGGGTTTGCAAGCACAGTACTACAACAAGCGTAGGACAATTGCAAATTGTGAGATATTCACCTGGACTTTAAAGGATATATTTTTATTAGGTTAAAGTCTTTAAACTTAGAATGGATGCACTAAAATTTTGCTCCCCTACTGCTGCACGATCAGCATAGGATCCTGGAGGCTCCGAGGAAACCCACTGAGTTCAAGTACCTCTGAGAACACACCCGTATCTGATTCGCCCTGCTGTGTCAGAGCCTGCCTGGACTCCCCGAGCAGGACCAGAATAATGATGCTCAACAATTTGTTGTCTTAAAACCTCTTAGAAGATGGTGATCAGGTTCTCTTCTAGAATGGATATGAAGCCCTAGCTCAGAGATGAAGACTTAACAAAGAATGTGACTTTTTTAGGGACATGTCCAGCTGCATCTTCAGCTCTAGGAATTTATTTTTCTGAAGAAAGAAGTACTGAGCCTAGTGAAGGAAGTACTGAGCACAGAGAAGGGAGTACTGCTACTGAGCATAAAGGAAACCAGACTCCCTTGACAAGAGACTGTCAGTCAACATCAACCTCCAGAATATCTGCATGCTTGTTTTAGAATGACAACCCCAACTGTGTAGCATGTCCTGGGTCCTGTTGCTATGGCCTGGTCCTCATACAGTGCAGGAAAACAAATGGAACACATAGCATGGGTGGCATGAGTCCACAGGAACAATCGGAATGGGATGAGAAGGAGAATGGAGAGAGAAAAGACATGAAAGGCAGAAAATAGAAGGTAAAGGGGTGTAATAGGAATACTGCCCCCAAGAGCTCTAATCAACTCTTTGGAGAAGTTGGACTTTCTATGGTGCTAGACAAACCCACTAAAAGCAAGGCTGGAAAGAAATTATTTACCACATACTTATTCTTTCTTGTCAAATAATAATTTTCCCAACATCTCCCCCAGTTTAAATAACCAAAACCAGCTAAATATTAAACTACACACATGCGCTCTCATTCATATGGTATATCTACTAATCCAGTTTCCCACTCAAGGCAGCTCAGAGCAAAGCTCGTCAATTTAGCCATCACCAACTGCTTAGCATTAATTAGTTAATACTTTTAGGAATTCCTAGAGTAATTACCAGCCGTGAAAATAATTTAGCAATAACCTACATGTACATAGATCAGTTCGTTGTTCTTGCAAAGTGTCATTAAATATAAGATGGACCTGTGCCTAGGCTCAGCCCAGATAAATCTTATTTACATAGATTTATACAGATTTACAATTATCAATGTATTTTACTCTCACTGATGTCTTGGTTTCGGAAGATAAATAATTCAGTCATCCTGTTTAAATGTTAAATTCTATGTCGTGCCAAACTCTAATGACATTCTAAAAGCTCCTTGGGCCCCTGTCATACTTCACAGCAGCCTACATCTTTCACATGATGCCCAATAATGTTTGTATTGT
The DNA here is from genome assembly GCF_903995435.1 of Acomys russatus. Taxonomy (NCBI): domain Eukaryota; kingdom Metazoa; phylum Chordata; class Mammalia; order Rodentia; family Muridae; genus Acomys; species Acomys russatus. The sequence goes on from NC_067137.1 coordinate 28,097,718, forward strand.
GAGCATGAATTGCCCTTTTCAGTTTAAAATATGGAAAATGCACAAAGTCTAAACCCTGTAAGCCTACTGAATATAAATAAGCCATCATTGTTTTTTATATGATCCAAAATACATCCTACTCCCCAACTGAAGATAAGTATTATTCCAGAATTTGCATCTGACTTTTAAAGGTCACAGTGAAGAATAAAGCACAGGGGTATAGGGGACTAGAGAGTTTGCCCAGCTGTTAAGGACACTGGCTGCTCTTCCAGGGGACCTGTGTACAATTCCTAGCACCTACATGCTGCCTTACAACCATCAATAACTCTAGTTCCATGGAATACAATGCCCTTTTCTGGCCTCCACAGGCACACACACACACGTGATGCACAGATATACTTGCAGGCAAACCACCCATATAAATAAAATAAAACAAATATGAGAAAACACAGATTACAGTTCAAAAGAAGTGTCCTCCAAAAATCCATGTGCTAAAAACTTAGCATCCAAGACCTGAACGTATTGTAAAGGGCTGGAATCTTTAAGATTTATCTCTCTCTTTCAGATGGGAGAGACAGGAAGATGGCTCTATTATCTCCCATCTATTCATAAACCTTTCAGTCAATATTTTGAAACACCCATTATGTACAGAGCATTGTAGTCCATGACATAGATGAATGATGAGTGAAACGGACAGTCTCTGAACTCAAAACTACCTCATGCCAAAGAAACCACATGTGTCTATATAAAGAATTATGTAATTAATGGTTAGTTGTTAAGTAAGGGATTATTTTAGTAAGTGCTTTAACCTGTTCTGAACAGGGAGCCAATGTTCATTACCAAGTTGACTGTGTTTAGAGCCACATAAGAGACAAAGTGCTGGGCATACTGTGGGGAACTAGGGTGGAAGACGATCTCTTATGTGGGTGATATAATCTCATGGGTGGGAAGCCCAGAGTAAACACAAGAGTAAAAACTGGAGCCTCAAGTGAGTATTAGTACCCATCTCTCTCTGCTTCCTGATACATCCAGATGTGAGCAGACTCCAAACACACCCAGATCTGAGCAAAGACTCCAAACACACCCAGATGTGAGCCGACTCCAAAGACACCCGGATCTGAGCAAAAACTTCAGATGCACCCAGATGTGAGCAGACTCCAAACACACCCAGATGTGAGCAGACTCCAAACACACCCAGATGTGAGCAAGCAGTTACACTGCTTATACTACCATACCTTCTCCATCACAGTGGACCATGCTTTCCAAAACCAGAAGCTGAAAATCTTTGTCTCCCTTAAGTTGATTCTTGTCAGGTATTTGCTCATAACAACAAGAAATGTAACAAGTCTAAAGGAGACACTTAAGCTAAAATATGAAATACAAAAGAGGGATAGGGATTGGGTAGAAAAAAGGGGAGAGAGGAGGAAGGGGAGACAGGAAGAGAAAGGATAAAGGAAAGTTAGAAGGAGCTGGGTAGGTTGGGAAAGCAAGGGCTGCTTCCGGAAGTGGCTGCTTTATACTCCCATTATACTCTGTGAGGAGAAGTGGCAAGAAGGCCTAAGACAATGGCTCTCAACTTTCCTAATGCTGTGCCCCAACCATAAAACTATTCTCACTGCTATTTCATAACTATAATTTTGCTACTGTTGTGAATCATGATGTAAACTTCTGTGTTTTCTATTGGTCTTAGGGGATCCCCATGAAAGGGTCATTTGAACCCCAAAGAGCTCACAACCCACAGGCTGAGAACCACTGGCATAGGAGATAGCGGTCTAAATAGGACAGGTAGTGGAAAGGAGAAGACCTAGGATTCCTATGCCACAGCCAAGCCAGCAGCCCTTCAGTGGCCTTCCACCTGAGGCATAGAGCTTCCCTCTCTCCACAGCTTGGCCTTCGGGGTTTCCAGTCATTCCTTTTTTGTTTTGTTTTGTTGTTGTTGTTCATGCCAGGGTTGAACTTGGCAGGTCCCTCCTAAACAACCACAGGTACCCCCTTACAGAAAGAAAGGGGGAGAGAGAGGAGAGGAGGTAAGGTCTTCAGAGGGAGGAGCTTTCCGTGAGACCAACAGTGGTTGGGTCTAAATGCAGTGACCCCCAAATAGTAAGTGGGAGGCAGAAGAGACATCTCCGCTAGGCTCAGCCCACAGCTGCTGGCTTTGATTTCCTTTTCTTCCCTTCGATCAATCACCCAAAATCATTCACTGAGGCCAGCCACCACAGGGAGCTGAACGAACATCAAAGCCACTGCTAGATTGTAAGGTCATTGTAGTCTAGTGCTTATAACTTGAGAGAATAAAGGGTAACGGGTAACGTTTGGGCTCCGCAGACCTGTGAATTTTTGACGTAACACTCTTTTTTATTTTATTTTATTAATTTATTCATATTACATCTCAATGGTTATCCCATCCCTTGTATCCTCCCATTCCTCCCTCCCTCCCATTTTCCCCTTACTCCCCTCCGCAATGACAGTGACTGAGGGGGATTTTCTCCCCCTGTATATGCTCATAGGGTATCAAGTCTCTTCTTGGTAGCCTGCTGTCCTTCCAAAGGCTGGTACCCCCTTCACATATCATCATCACTTCTAAGACAGTGATTACACTTCTCTACGCTTATCAGTCCTCCAAACACATTTTGTTTCACAAATGACAAAAAAAAAAAAAAAAAAAAAAAAAAATTAATGCCCAGATTGTGTGGCTGTGGCTTACATGCTAAACATACCTCAAATAACAAACCACAGAAAGAGGTGCAGTACCTGTCCCTTTAAAACGTTAAAATAAATGGGTAACTATGGAGAGTAGTGTGCTGATGGGGCAGCAAGAAGACTGCAGACTTTGGAGTCAGACAGGCTTCAGCAGAAATGCTGGCTCCACCATGGGTACACTTTGTGACCTTTACACAATTTTATTAACCTCCTTGAACTGCATTTGTTAATTTGAAAAATGAAGATAATATCTACCTGCCTCCTAGAATGGCTGAGAAGATTGAATGAGGTAATATTTTCAGATACTGTGTGTGTGCATTAGGAGAGAACGCACAGGGAGAGAGAGCCATGTGAGAAAGAGGATACAGGAAAACATGCCCAGAGATTGTTCTCTGAAAAAGCTTACAAACTGATGAGAATGCAGATGTGCAAGCTAACTTTATAGTCACCATGTGAAATTCAAATTTAATAATCCAGGAAGAGATGAAGAATGGCTTAAAGCAGAGGTAGAAATGATGGAAGGAAAGGAACAATTTAAGAAATATGTGTTAAAATACAGATTTTAGCCAGGCAGTGGGTGGCACATACCTTTAATCCCAGCATTCAGGAGGCAGAGGCAGGCAGATCTGAGTTCAAGGCCAGCCTGGTCTACAGAGTGCATTCCAGGACAGCAAAGGCTACACAGAAAACCCCTGTCTCTCAAAACCAACCAACCAAACAAACAAACAAACAAAAAATACAGAGTTCCAAACTGTAATATAAAATACTGATGTGTTTGTGTTTTTAACAGGTCATTGATATAAGGTACATTCCTTGAAAGTGAACTACATTAAGATAATAGCTCTTGTTTGGGGGAGTCTAAGGTACTCTAACTGACAGACAGAAAAGGTGTAATCCATACCTGGTACTGACCATTTTACTAATAGTCAGTGGTGTCTTAGAAAGGCATTGTCTGCACCATAATAAAGTAACTCCACTTAAACTCCTCTTACACATGTACATGTAGATATTTTAGGATGCTTTTACAGTAGCCATATGGTATTTTCAATTTAACGTCCCTCCCATACTCTCTTCTACCATGCCCCCCATGTCCCACACCAGTTAACCATTTCTTCTCCAGTATTCCCCATTCTACGTCCATAACACCGCCCTTCTCTTGCAGTCTCCCCATCTTGTGCTGCCTTACTAATTTCCTTACTTCTCTGGACACTACAGTTTGAAATCTAGCACCTACGCCAGAGACGACGAGAAGCATTTATCTTTCCTGGTCTCTATGTCACCTCATTCAGAATGTTTCCAGCTCCACCCACTTACCTATTTATTTCATTTCCCTTGCAGACAAACAATATTCCAAAGTCCAATTATACCACATTTCCATCATCCATTCAAAAGTTGATAGATAGCTAAGTTGTTTCCATTTTCTGGCCGTTGTGAATATAGCAGCAAGGAGCAGACAGGAGCGATGGTCTCTGTAGTAGTGTATAGACCATTAGGGAATACACCCAGAGGTGGTACAACTGAATTTGTGGTAAATCTCTTCCTCGCTTTATGAGGAGCTTCCATCCTGATTTCCATTGTTGGGGCAGCAGTTTGTATCCTCACTAACAGTGAGTAAATGTTGTGCCTCTTCCCTCACATCCACACTAGCATGTACTGTTATTTTTAAAAATTCTTAGCTTTTCTAATTATGATAAGACAAAAGCTCAAAATAGTCCATTTTTGTAGTCCTGATAGCTAAGGATTTTGAATATTTTTAAAATATATTTATAAGTGAGTGTACACCATGTGAGTCTTTCTGTTTATGGATTAACTCAGTATAATCATGTCTAGTTTCATCCATTTGTCCACAAATTTTGGGATTTCCTTGTTTTTAATAGCTGAATAGTATTCCATGGTGTAAAAGTACCACAGTTTCATTATCCAGTCTTCAACTGAGGGACACTGTTTCCAGGTTCTGGCTATTATGAATAAGGCTGCTATGAACACGGTTGAGCATATGTCCTTGTTGTGTGGAGGAGCATCTTCTGGGTATATTCCAAGGAGTGGAATAGCTAGGTCCTGAGGACACCCTATTCTCAGTTTTCTGAGAAAGTGCCAGATAGATTTCCAAAGTGGTTGTACAAGTTTGCATTCCCACCAGCAATGAAGCAATGTTCCTCTTTCTCTATATCCTTGCCAGCCTGTGATGTCACTTGAGTTTTTGATCTTAGCCATTCAGATGGGTGCAATATGGAATCTCAGAGTTGTTTTGATTTGCATTTAAGGCATGACCCATGAAAGTCTTCACTTACCAGGAGATTGGGATAGATGTGAAGACACCCTCTTGAGACTCTAAGTAAGAGAAATATAGGAGAATGGGGAAATAGAAGGATCCAGAGATTCCTAGAAACCTACAAAAAGAACATCATGATGGTTGACCTAGGCCCAGGGGTGTCTGCTCAAACTACTGCACCAACCAACGACAATACAAACAGTAAACATTGAGCCCTTGCTCTGATCTAGCCAATGGACAGGAAATTCTCCACAGCTATATGGAGAGCAGAACTGACTCTGACATGAACTCTGGTACCCCATATTTAACCACTTTCCCTTAGTGGGAAGGCCTGGTGGCACTCAGAGAAAGAATAAACAGGCTACCAAGATGAGACTTGATAGCCTATGGCCATATAGTGGGGGATGAGGTCCCCCTCAGCCATAGAGGAAGGGAAGAGGGTGAAAGCAGGAGGGAGGGAGGAACAGGAGGACTCAGTGATGGGATAACAATTGAGATGTAATCTGAATAAGCTACTAAAAATATTTATCAGTCATTTTCTATTTCTTTTTTCTTTTCTTTTCTTTTCTTTTCTTTTTTTTTTTTTTTTTTTTTTTTTGAGAACTATAGTTAGTTCCATGTCCTAATTTTTAACTGTATTATTTGATGTTTAGCACTTTTAGCTCTTTGTGTATTCTAAATTCTAACCCTCTGTCAGATACATAGAGGGTAAAGAATTTTTGCTATTCTGTAGGCTGCCTCTTCAATCGAATGATGGCATCCTTCACTGTACAGGGTTTTTTAGTGTCATGAGGTACACCTTTTTTAATATTTGCGCTCTTGGAGTCCTGTTTATAAAGCTGTCCTGTGCCCTTGAGTTTAAGTATAGTTCCTACTTTCTCTTCTATCATATTCAGAGTAATAGATCTTATATGGAGGTCTTTGATCCATTTAGAGTTGAGTTTAGAGCAGGGTAAGAGACAAGGAAGTTTAATAGCTATAAATATTAACTAATGTAATAAAAGAAAAGAAAGAATGAGTGGCAAAAATACAAAAATGTTATTTATAAAAGTTAGAGTCTCTTTTAAAAACAAAGAATTCAAAGGAAAAAAAAAAAGAATGCAGTTCCATTCTTCTACTTGTAGCTGTCCAGTTCTACCATCACCATTTGTTAAAGATGTCATTTTTATTACTATAGCTCTGTAGTAAAGCTGAAGTAGGGGATGGCTATCTTCAGGGTTTTTTTCACTTTCCTAGATCTTTTTATGTTTCCATATGAACAGCCTGGTACTGAAATAAAAAACAGACTTGTTGATCATTGGAGCAGAATTGAGGCTATACATAAAAAGATGCATATCTCTTTTGGAGTTGTTGGAGAGTGAGGCCTCATACACCCTACAAAATTACAGGCTGTTGTCAATCCTATTAATTATTCTTCAGAACTTGCTGGTAAGTCCCCATTGCTGGATCCACTATATAAATGGGCCATTGGATATATAGAAACCGTTAGTGCCAACCTAGAAGGGTGGTTCCTACTACATAGTTTTCATGGTGCTAAAAGGTGCTATGCAACGTACCTGAGGAGAAAAGTAAAGATGTATTACCCCTCTGTGAACCTTATGAGATATAATAATAACTGTCTTGGAAAGATATGCTCAACTAGTGCCATAGTGGCATGAAAATCATAGAAGCAACCAACCACCTTGTGGTTGAATTTAAGTTACACTCCACAAAATGAAACCCAAACCCTGCACCTTTACTGGGTCAAGAACATGTGGCTTAAGAGAGACTCTGTTACTATTATGCTAACAAATGGGCATGAGATTAAACAATTCCTAATAACTGATGGTTATATTCATAGATTAAGAAACGTCTCAATCTGGGCATGATAGCACACACCTGTAATCCCAGCACTCTGGGAGGCAGAGGCAGGAGGATCTCTGTGAGTTTGATGCCAGCCTGGTCTACAAAGTGAGTTTCAGATAGCCAAGGCCACAGAGAGAAACCCTGTCTCAAAAAAAGAAAAAAGAAAGAAAGAAAGAAAGGAAGGAAGGAAGGAGGGAAGAAAATTTCTCAACCCTCACCAGGGAAGCTCTATTTCAAATAGATAGTGACTAACACAGAGATCACAAGTGGTCAAGATGCAGAGAATAAGAGAATGTACAACGTTCTGCCCTAAGTGCAAAATATATATCTCCCTCATAGGCAAAGCTCAGGGGTCATTGCAAAAGAGAGAGCAGAAACATTGGAAGCGCTAGAGGTATTAGACGACTACAAGGAATCAAGTAAACAAAACTTCTCTTTGGGGCACAGCAAGGAATCTGAATATATGAACTCACAGTAGTTGTGACAGCATGCACAAGTCCTGTCCAAGCTCAAGCCAGACCAAAAACCCCAGCAGAGGAGAAATGGGAATAATATCTCACCCTATCCAAGAAGCCAGTAGTAAGTGTTAGCTGCTGGGAGAGGGAGAGTCAGTTCTCTCTTTCTCTCTCTCTCTCCCCCTCTCTCTCTCCCTCTCTCTCTCTCTCTCTCTCTCTCTCTCTCTCTCTCTCTCTATGGTACTTTTTGGTTTTTGAGGCAAGGTTGTGTGTGTGTGTGTGTGTGTGTGTGTGTGTGCGCGCGCGTGCACCCGCGCATGTGGTGTGTGTGTGCACGCATGCATGTGGTGTGTGTGTGCATGTGCACATGTATGTCTGTGTGCGTGCACACGCGCATGTGTGTGTGTGTGTGTGTGTCTGTGTGTGTGTGTGTGTGTAGCCCTGGCAATCCTGACACTTGCTCTGTAGACCAGGCAAACTTAAAGATCCATCTGCCTCTGCCTTCATAATGCTGGGATTAAAGGCGTGCACCATTTCTTCCCAACCTAAAATTGGTTCTTTGTGAGTTTCATACATATGTGTGTGTGTGTGTGTGTGTGTGTGTGTCTGTGTGTGTGTATACAGATATTAGATTTGATGTCTTTAAAAAAATTGACACAAAGTTAGGTGGGTAGGGAAGGGAGGGTGAACATACAAGAGTTTTGGAAGAATCCCCAAAAGAATATGATCAAAATGTGTTGTAAAAAATTATCACAAAATAATAATTTGTTTTGAAAAAAGAACACGAAGTTCTGCTGCTTACAATACCTCAGAGTAAAGGGCTGGAAAAGGTTTTCCAAGAAAACAGACACAAGAAGCAATCTGGAGTAGTCATTGTAATATGTAATAAAATAGATTTTCACCTAAAACTAATCAATAGAGATAGGGAAGGACACTTCATACTCCTCAAAGGAAAAAATATAACAAGATGATGTCTCAATTCTGAACACCTATGCCTCAAATGCAAGGGCACCTACATCCATAAAACAAATACTAGTAAAATTTAAATCGCACCTCAAACTCCACACATTAATACTGGGAGACTTCAACATCCCTCTCTCAACATTGGAAAAGTCTTGGAAACAGAAACTAAACAGAGAAATAATTAAACTAACTAATGTTATGAATCAAAAGGACTTAACAAATATCTACTGAACATTTCACACAAACACAAAAGATTATGCATTCTTCTCACCACCGCTCAAGACCTTTCCAAAATTGACCATATAGTTGACCACAAAGCAAACCTCAACAAATACAAGAAAACTGAAATAACTTCTTGTATCTTATCAGACCACCATAGATTAAAGCTAGACTTCAACAACAATAGAAACAACAGAAAGTCTACAAACTCATAGAAACTGAACAATTCTCTACTCAATGATCATTGGGTCAGGGAAGAAATAGGAAAAAAATTAAATACTTTGTAGAATTCAGTGAAAATGAGAACACAGCATACCCAAACCTACAGGACACAATGAAGGCATTAAGTGGCTTCATAAAGAAAGTGGAGAGATCTCACACTAGTGATTTAACAGTTATGCTCTAGAACACAAAGAAGCAAGTACTCTTAAAAGGAGTAGACAGCAGGAAATAATCAAACTCAGGGCTGAAACCAATAAAATAGAAACAACAAGAACAATACAAAGACTCATCAAAACCAAGAACTGGTTCTTTGTGAAAATCAACTAGATTAAGAAACCTTTACTCAAACTAACTAAAAGGCAGGGAGACAATATCCAAATTAACAAAGTAAGAAGTAAAAGGGGGGACATAACAATAGACACTGAGGAAATCCAATTGGGTCTTATTCAAAAACATGTACTCTACAAAATTGGAGAATCTAAAGAAAACTGACAAATTTCTAATTATATACAATTTACCAAAGTTAAATCAAGTTCAGGCTTACTATTTAAGTAGTCCTATACCCTCTAAGGAAATAGAAAAGGTCGTTAAAAGTCTCCCACTCCAAAAAAGCCTAGGGCCAGATGATTTTAGTAGAGAATTCTACCAGACATTCTCATAAGAGCTAAAGCCAATACTCTTCAAACTATTCCACAAAATAGAAATGGAAATAATAATGCCAAACCCATTCTATTTGGTGACAGTCACCCTGATACCTAAAGCACACAAAGACTCAAAAACAGAGAATTTCAGACTAATCTCTTATGAACACTGATGTAAAAATATGATAAAATATTCAGAAACCGAATCCAGGAAAATATCAAAGCTATTATCCAACATGCTTAAGTAGGCTTCATTGCAGGATTACAGGGATGTTCAATATATGAAAATCCACCAATGCAAACCACTATATAAACAAACTTAAAGAAAAAAAAATACATGGTCATCTCAGTAGATGCTGAAAAAGTCTTTTACACAATCCAACACCCCTTCATGTTAAAAGTACTGAAGAGATCTGGAATACAAGGCACATATCTAGACACAATAAAAGCAATATAAAGCAAGCCAACCCAACATCAAATTAAATGGAGAGAAATTTAAAGCAATTCCACTAAAATCAGGGACAAGACAAAGTTGCCTACTCTCACCATATCTGTTCAACATAGAATTTGGGAACTTGTAGCTAGAGCAATAAGACAACTAAAGGAGACCAAGAGGATACAAATTGGAAATGAAGAAGTCAAAGTATCACTATTCAAAGATGATATGATAGTATAGATAAGTGACCCCCAAATTCTACCTGGGGACTCCTATAGCTAATAAACACCTACAGCCAAGTGTCTGAGTAAAAAATTAACTTTAAAAAATCAGTAGCCCTCCTCCAAATGATAAGTGGGCTGAGAAAGAAATTGGGGAGCACCACAATAGCCACAAGTAATATAAAATATCTTGAAGTAACTCTAACTAAGCAAGTGAAGGACCTGTATGACAAAAACTTAAAGCCTCTGAAGAAAGAAATTGAAGAAGATATCAGAAGATGGAAAGATTTCCCATGCTCATGGATTGGTAGGGTTAACATATTAAATGGGAGAATGGGGAAACAGAAGGATCCAAAGGGTTCTAGAAACCTACAAGAAGAACATTATGATGGGCAGGTCTGGGCCCAGGAGTTCTGCTCAAACTATGGCACCATCCAAGGACAATATGTGCAGTAAACATTGAACCTCTACTCAGATCTAGCCAATGGACAGGACATTCTCCACAGTTGAGTAGAGAGTAGGGACTGTCTTTCACATGAACTCTGGTGCCCCATATTTGACCATGTCTCCTTAATGGGGAGGCCCAGTGGCACTCAGAGAAAGGGTAACAGGCTATCAAGAAGAGACTTGGTACCCTATGATCGTATAGAGGGGGAGGAAGTCCCCCTCAGTCACAGACATAAGGGAGGGGGATAGGATGAAAGCAGGACGGAGGGAGGAAAGGGAGGATACAAGGGATAGGATAATAATTGAGATGTAATATGAATAAATTAATAAAAATATCTGGCAGGAAAAAATGTCTATCTTACCAAAAGTAATCTGCAGATTCAATACAATTTCCATCAAAATTCCAACACATTTCTTTAAAGATCTGGAAAGAGCAATTCTCAACTTCATATGGGAAAAAAAAAAAAAAAAAAAACAAGATAGCTAAAACAATCTTGTACAATGAAGGAACTTCTGGATGTATCACCATCCCTGACTTGAGGTTGTACCACAAAACAATAGTAATAAAAACCACATGGTATTAGCATAAAAGGAGACAGGTTTATCAATGGAGTCAAAGCAAAGACCCATAAATAAACCCACACACTTATGGTCATTTGATTTTTGACAAAGAAGCCAAAACCATACAATGGGAAAAAAGAAAGAATCTTCAACAAATGATGTTTGTCTAACTGGATGTCTGTACACAGAAGAATATAATTATATATATATATATATATATATCTATATATATATATAATATATATATATATATATATATATATATACACATATATATGTGTATATATATATCCCTGAACAAAACTCAAATCCAAGTGGATCAAAGATCTCAACACAAAACCAGATATGCTGAATCAAATAGAATCAAATAGAAGCGAAAGTAAGGAATACCCTTGAATTCATTGGTACAGAAGACAGCTTTCTGAACAGAAAACCAACACCTTGGGCTCTAAGATCAACAATTAATAAATGGACCCTCATAAAATCCAAAAGCTTCTGCAAGGCAAAGGACACTATCAATATGACAAAACAGCAGCCTACAGACTGGGAGAAGATCTTCTTCAACCATACATCTGACATAGGAATAATATCCAAAATATATAATGAACTCAAGAAATTAAACACCAACAAACCAAATAACCCAATTCAAAAATGAGGTGCAGAGCTAAACAGAGGAGTCTCTAAACAGAGGAATCTCTAATAGCAGAGAAGCACTTAAAGAATTGTTCAGCATCCTTTGTCATCAGGGAAATAAAAATCAATGCCTGTAATATTCCATCTTACACCCATCAGAACAGCTAAGATCAAAAATTCAAGTGACAGCACATGCTGGCAAGATGTGGAGAAAGGGGAACACTCCTTCATTGCTAGAGGGAGTGCATATTTGTACACCCACTTTGGGAATTAATCTGGATGTTTCTCTGAAAATTGGGAATAGATACACCACAAGACCCAGCTATACCACTCCTGGCCATATACCTGAAAGAGCCTCCAACTTACCACAAGGACACTTGCTTAACTATGTTAATTGCAGCTTTATTCATAATAGTCAGAAATTGGAAACAACCTAGACATCCCTCAACCAAAGAATGGATAAAGAAACTGTGACACATTTACATAATGGAATACTACTCAGCTATTAAAAACAATGACATCATGTAATTTGCAGGCAAATAGATAGAAGTAGGAAAGATCATCCTGAGTGAGGTAACCTAGACCCAGAAAGACGCACATGATATGGACTTACTTACAAGAGGATATTAGCCATAAAGTACATGAAAATCATGCTACAATCCATAGACCCAGAGAAGCCAAGGAGTGCTCAAGGGAAGATGCTTGGATCTCACTCAGAACAGGAAATGCAATAGATATCTGAATGTGTGTGTGTGTGTGTGTGTGTGTGTGAGAGAGAGAGAGAGAGAGAGAGAGAGAGAGAGAGAGAGAGAGAGAGAGAGATTGAACTGGATGGGAGAGTAAAAAAGAGTGGGGATCAGGTATTTGGAGAGTTGAAAATGGGACAGAGAGGGGAGACCTAGAGAGAGAAGGAAAATGAGTGGGGGCATCTCTGGGACAGGGGAGGCTCCAGGGAGTTTATAGGGGTGACCCTAGGTGAGACTCCAAGCAGCAGGGTGTTAGCCGACTGAATTCTGCCACCTTCTGTAGCCAGCTGGGACTTTCAGTGGAGGGTGGGAGACCCCAGCCCATCCATAAACCTTTTGACCCAAAAGTGTCCTGCCTACAAGAAGTGTAGGATAAAGATGGAACAGAGATTGGGGGAATGGCAAACCATTGAATGGCCCAACATGAGACCGACACCACAGGAGAGAGCCAGCCCCTGTCATTATTAATGATACTCTGCTATGCTTGCAGACAGGAGCCTAGCACACATGTCCTCTGGGATCCTTCATCCAGCAGCTGGTGGAAACAGATACAGAGACCCACCACTAAACAAGAGGCAGAGCTCGGGTTGGGGGTGCCATGGAAGAGGGGGAGAAAGGATAAAGGGAGCAGGAGGGGTCAAGAACACCACAAGAAGACCTACAGTGTAAGTTGAACTTGGCCCATGAGAGCTCACAGAGGCTAAAGCACCAACCAAAGAGCATGCTTGGACTGGGCCTAGACTCTCTACACATATGTAGCAGACATGCATCTAGGTCTTCATGTGGGACCTCTAACTATGGGAATAGGGGCTGCCTCTGTTGCCTGCCTTTGCATTCCTTTCCTGTAGGTGAGGTGCCTTGTCTGTCCTCAGTGGGATAGGATGCACTTAGTCCTGATGTGACTTGATGTATCAGAGTGAGTTGGTACCTCTTGAGGGCCCCCTCCCTTCTCTGAGAAGAAGTAGTAGAGGAAATGGGAGGAGGAGGACATGAGTATGGGACTGGAAGGAGGGGAGAGAGGGGACTGGGATTAGGCTGTGGTATGATTAAATAAATAAATGAAAAGAAAGAGAGAGCCCATGAAGTTGGGAGGAGAAAGTGGTAGTGGGAATAGGGAAGAAATTGGAGAGAACAGGGGGTAGATTTGATCAAAACATAGTAGACGTATGTAGGAAATTTTCATATGACAATAAGCAGAAAAAAGTTTTTTAAAAAGACAAATTTTTTCAAAAATTGGGTGAAATGAATTGTTTTTTTGTTTGGTTTTGTTTTGTTTTTGTTTTTGTTTTTTTTACCACATACAAGAATAGTCTATGTGGGAACTAACACCTGTCTCCTGTTGATCACGTATAAGTGTACAGCTACATACAACATGCACAAAGCATCCTCTTCAGTGTGTGGAAGTATCCTGCATTGGGTGGGGAATAAGGGAAATTAGAAAGATTTGGTGGACAGACAAGGGCCAGACAAATGAGACAATGAGAATGAAATATAGAAATGGGATTTTAGTTTCCTATGTTCACAACCTGGTACCTGACCAAGCTTTTCTTTACAATTGCTCTGATTTGCTTCAGGAAGTTAGTTCCCTACTGAAAAGTATGCAAGGATATGTTTGACAGTTGTGTGTCAGGATTATTATAAATGAGATACTTACTGGACAAGAAAAATGTGAAATCTTTTTCTAAGCAAGAGATGTTAGGATGTGTCTTTCTTATTCGATACCTCTCATCCTTAATAGAAGTACCACTCTCATTCATTTAGCCAATTAATGCTCCTTGTACATTCCCTTCACAAAATAAGGGATGCCAAGAAACTGTGTTGTGCAATGTGAAGACATTTGCATGTATCTTGATTGATATGTACCCAGCATTGTACATTGTACATTCTTACAATAACACACATACATTTAGTATATGCCATAATCTTTTGGTAGTCACAGCAGATTTGTAACTTTAATTTCTCTATTTTAAAGAAAAGAAACTTAGTTTAAGAGGCTAGACATGTGCACAAGTAGACCAAGCTAGCAATTGCAATCTGAGCTGTTGAACATGGCTCTCTCTGACCTTAGAGTCAGCACACTTTGACCCTAAGACGCCCTCTCTTTAATTGAGAAGAAGTGGAGATTTTCCAAATGCACATTCCAGGTGATTAAAAAAAAAAGAAGAAGAAAAGAAAAAAAAAACCGGGGGAAAAAGCTGCAGCTCCATAGATACAATAATTTTCCCTGATTCTTCTCACCCACTCAAAGTGAAGAGCTGAAACTACCCCACCACCTTATTAACTTCAAATGACCCCAGAAAGCTTCGGGGACAGAAATGCAGCTACTCAGCAGTCTGGAGAAGGCGCCAACACCGTGAACCTTGATTTTTGCCTTCACTTTCAAAAGGAGGTCTTTTAAGTCCCTAAGAATCCGGGACATAATTTCATGACATAAACTGTCATTGCAGAGAAAGGTTAAATAGCTTCCTAGCCCCTGTGTTGATACCATCCACAGCTCAGAAAGAATTTACTGTGTTTGGATTCTAAGCACGTTACAGAACCAAACTCAGGTTTTGTTGCCATTTCTATTTTATGGGTGAGAACAATGAACTTAGGGATATTACATTTGGCCTGTCTAAGTGCAGATTCACAGACAGTTCTCAGATAAATAACAATACAAGAGGAATGAGAAAGCCCAGGCTGTGAGACAGACAGTCAGGGCTGACTGATTTCACAGGGACAAACCCACTCATCCACCCCCACCTGTCTAACTCCTCTTTGTACCAGAGAAGTTTATCTTCTCATCCAAGGAGGTGATTGTCAGATTGCTCTAAGGCTTTGCTTTCTCTTCTCTCTCCCCACTAGGTTGTATCTTCATCTCCATGGTACTGTTAGTCCGCAGTAAGGTGTCTATTGTGTCACAGCCCAGGAAGTGCTCATGGTGAAAGAGAAGGCAGACACAAAGGGAGGGAGGAAAGGTAGAGAGAAAGGAAGAAGTGAAAGGAAGAAAAGAGAGGGGAAAGAAGAGAAGAATGAAGAAATGAGGCAAGGAAGAGGGGAAGAAGAAAGGAAGCAAGCCAGGAAGGGAGGGAAGGACGGGGGGGGGGGAGGAAGGGAGGGAGCGAAGAAGGGAGAGCAGGAGGCAGGAAGGCATGTGGATAGAGAAGAAGAGAGGAATAAAGAAAAAAGGTGGAAAGAAAGGGAGGATGTGAAGGAGGTGGAGAGAAATGGAAAAAGAAAAGGAGGAGAGATAGATTCTTTTTTAAAATATATTTTATTACTTTATTCATATTACATATAATTTTTATCCCATCCCTTGTATCATCCCATTTCTCCCTTCCTCCTATTTTCCCCTTCCTCCCCTCCCCTATGACTGTGAATGAGGGAGACCTCTTCCCCCTGTATATGCTCATAGGGTATCAAGTCTCTTCTCTCTGCGAAAGAGAGTTTCTTATGGGATCAGTACAGCCCAGCCTCCTTGCAGGAGAAAACACATGGTCCCTATTTCTTAACAGCAAGGATAATTCTGAGTACACTATCACCTCACTCTAATGCAAATCTGGTTGATAACTGCTCGTCATTGGTTCTGTCTGGTCATCACTACATCTGGCTGGAGAGAACATTCTACGTGGTCCCTGGATGTGGTAGTGCCATAGTAGGCATCAGGGCAGAGAGGCTGGGCATTCCATTCAGTGGGAAGAGCCTTGGTCAAAACAGGAGAGGAAATGGCTGACTGAGGAGAACAGGCATGTACCCCTTACTATCAGTCTGGAAACCAATGCCTCCTGATCATGCCAATTAAATTCCATCCCTCACTAGCCTAAGCAAAGCCTGAGCTGGCAAAGCAGACCTGCTGACCTTCACAGAGAAAAGGGTGTTAATTGTATATTTTCAAGCTGTGGTGCTTCAACGGTATAAGCTGCAAAAAAATAAATAAACCTAATTTGAGGGGCATGTAAATGACAAACAGAACAAAGAATTAATATGTAGCTCTGTAGAAGACACAGATCTGCCCCTCATTATGAAGGCTGTTTCTGTTGTAACCAAAGGAAAAACGAATTGTTGGAAGTGTCTCAGAGAGTGCCTCTATACTAATGAGGAAAGTAATGTTGATTAAAAGGCAGCCTGAAAGCTAGAGAGACACCTCCCCTGCTCTGTGTCCCTGTAATCCCTAGAACAAGTAGCCAACCAGGTCCTCAAGCAGTGCACTAACTATCCCCTGGGTCTGCTACTGGTTGGGTCCTAGGGTCCCACCATACTCCTTTCAGTTGTATTGATAAACATGTTGAGAAACAATTACCTTCTGTGAGTTAAACAGCATTAATGCAGAAGTCCAGACCTCCAGAGTACCCCTGACCTTCACAAGTCGGGATCCTTCTGCTATAACCCACAGCCTTTCCAGGAAAGGAGTTCTGACAGTTAAGTGGCGTAACCGTGTGTTTTTACCCTTACTCTCATCTGATACTCATCAACACGCTTGAATGTATTTAGTATAGTTCATGTCCCCATGGCTCTATGTAATATGCCTTATATAACATAGCCTCTAGCATAACCAAGCAAGGGACTTTAATGACCATTTTATAGAACAGGAGTCTAAGGTCAGACAAACACCTTAATGAGCGAGAATCTCATCTTGTCACTCATAGACTAGATGTCTTCTTTACGGCAGTGGTTCTCAGGGTTCCTAATGCAGGGACCCTTTAATACATACAGTTCCTTATATATTTTGAATATTAGCCCTTTGTCGAATGTAGGGTTGGTGAAGGGCTTTTCCCAGTCTGTAGGCTGTCACTTTGTTCTGTTGATGATGGCCTTTGCCTTACAGATGCTTTTCAATTTCATGAGGTATCATTTATTAATTATTGATCTTAGAGCCTGAGCTATTGGCGTTCTGTTCAGGAAGTTGTCTCCTAGGCCAGTGAGCTCAAGGCTCATCCCCACTTGTTTTTCTAGAGATTTAGCGTGTGCTGGGATTACACTCATGCACCGCTGCACCTGGCTTATATGAACAATTTTGTAGCATCATTTGAAGACACAGAAAAGAACCACGACTCAGTTACTCTGCCGTTTCTCTTCCACTGCCCACATACATCTATTGTGAGGGACATGGGCTACGTTTGTAACATAGCACATCTCTGGGCATTTGCATTCCTCCCATAGACTGAAATTTACATGCTTTCCAGGACCCAGCAGGTCTCTGCCTCTCCTAAAGCTATGCTTTCTCTAGGAAGGAGGGCATCTGGCAGTAGGTCCACTATGTAAGGCATTTAGTCTGAACTGCGAATCTCTTTGTGGTAATGGGTGATTCCAACTGGTATATGAAATATGTGTTTGGACACAAGCCTCAACCCTAACACTAGACATTACCTCTACACTCTATACAAGAGGCTGTTGTTCATATGAAAGAATGTGTGGATATGTAATACAACAGGGAAGCAGGAAAACAGAACAAAATGAACCCTTCATGCATACAGAGGTACTTTAGGATCCTTGGCCTACGCCATGTTCATTCCCACGAATTTTCACTTTTACTTAAAGCAGAGGTTTTAGAGCTGGGGAGGTAGCTCAGTGGGCAAAGGAAAAGCGTGAGGAAACTGAGTTTGAATCCTCACAACCAATGTAAAAATTCAGGTATGGCAGTGTGTGCCTATAATCCCAGGAGGATGCTGGGTGTTTCCTGGAGCACAAATCTGTGAGCTGCATGTTCAGTGAGACACCTTGTCCCAAAAAACAAGGTGACAGGTGATACAGGAGGACACCCTACATTGACTTCTGGCTTCACATGTGCACACACTTGCATGAATACAGGTACACACACACACACACACACACACACACACACACACACACGGGGGTGGGTGGCAAGGGAGTCAGAGAAGGAGAGAGAGGATTTATAAAACTGAACATCAACTGATAATGCTTCTCTTTAATTTTTACCTTCAGTTACTTCCACCTGGTACATTAGATAAAACATAAATGCACAGAGGACTGTACATTTAAATCCTTGGCTATTTTAAGTTATAGATAATAGAAAAAGATTTCCCTGTGTAATCTTAGCCTTATATGATTTTTGCCATATTCACTGATTTCTGAATCTAGCAACTACCTGAGATGTGACTTCACCCTACCTTTGTTCATTAAGTCAGGAAAGTAAATAATTTTCTTTTTAATAAGTAATTGTATGATAGACAGTTTAGTTTTATAACCAGGGGTTGGGGAAGAGCAGAGTAGAAACAATAGTGTGCAGCATTCTAATAAACCTCTAGACACAAGAGGAAATTGGATCTCTAATCTTGAAATCTGATTAAATATGAGAGGGAGGGGCTGGTGAGAAACCACCATGCAATCTGAGGTAACTCTTGTAAGGAAAGATGCTAAGCTCCCATCACAGGACTTTTAATTGAGGGTCTATGTTTCTCTTATAAATATGAAGTTGCATATCACTCAAGAAAATTAGGCTTGGTTATAGGCATCAAAAAACCAAGTCTTTAATTTTTAATATCTACATCATTCAAATGAGAATGAAACTAAGAAGTTTTAAATAGACAAATAGCAGCTACTAAGAATGTGGGAAGACGGTAGACTGTGTGTACCCAATTGTTTCATCAAGTCCCACCCATGGATGCTCTGATAGACCACGCCTGGCTTCCTAGTTCTCCTTTCTGGTTATGGCAGATAATAAATATAGCCTCTTCTTCATTTTAATTGTGAATTGTTTCTATTATGATTGTTTAGATGTACATTTCTACACTTATCACTCGATTTTATTCATTCTGAGTATTGTTTCAGGACCTACAATGTACCAAATACCATTCAAGTCACTGAAGACAGAATTGTGAGCAAATAGTGCTGTTTCTATTGTTTCAAATCATATGCCATTGCTAGCATCAATAGAAAACAATGTTCCAGCATCAACGGCCTCATTATGGTTCGACTCACTGTTCGGAAACAAAGCCATAACTTAAGAATTTCTACAGCTAAAACGCAGCCTCCTAAGATCTTAGCTCTAAGGACAGCAGCCACATCCTAGACTCAGCCCTTCGGTGGACACTTTCTTGAAACCTGCTCCACCTAGAGAACTGAAGATCAGTGCCCAAAGGAGTCAGAAAATAGCCCACAAAACATCACATCTTTTTTGTGCTTTTGCTTAGTTTTTTTTATGAACAGTAGATGTTGGCTTTCTTAATGGCAGTGTGATGGATTTCATTACCATTTACCATTCTGTGATTAAGAGTTGGAGTTATTTTTAACAGGATGTTTGACAGGAATCTGGCTCAACAATATGCAAAGCCAAGTAAGTCACTTAGACCAGAAACTTTTCCATTCTTCTATTACTGTCTTTATGAGTGTGCCCAGTCAACTGGAATGTGTTGGGCTTTGATGGTTCTGGCCTTGAGCACGGTGCTTATTCTAAAGGAATCATAAAATAACGTTTGGCTGAGAAATTTTAGGTATTCTATGGTGCATTGGTGAGTTAACCTCTATTAACATGGTGAGAGCCACCCAAAGGCACATATTTCTGTGAAAACCTGCCTGCTATAAAGACAGAAGTAGAAATGGTGGCTTCACAGTTACCATGAAGTTATAGCTTCTATAATAGTGTGGAGGGCTTGACAAAAGCCCTGGGGCTAGAGGAAAGGCTGCCTCAGCGATCAGCGATCAGCTTCCACATATCATTAAGCTACATGGCTTATATCTCTGAGACCCACAATGGGAATAAGGTCTTCTATTCCACAGATTGTTAAATGACAAAAAAGATATAAAAGTACTTTATAAAGTGTAAATATTCAGAGGGAAAACTTTACAACTGAGGAAATAAAATTCCAAGGAAAACAAAATGTGATTTATCTCAGGAATTCAAGGCAGAATTCACAAATGGCTAGATCAATGATTTCTAGGTCCATGAAGAAACAGAGGCTCAGTAAACTTGTTCTTGAATGAAATAAGAGCTCAGACCTCAAGTTCTATCCTGCAGGTGCTTTAGAGAAAAATGGAGACATGCCAGATGGAAAGAGCATCCTGGTTTACAAACAAAACAACTAGAATTCAGATCCCATTTCCATCACCATCCAGCAGGGTGTCTGGGCATGTTAGACCACTTAGCACTTCAGTGCCCATCTGCTAACAAGCAATAAAATCACCTGAAGAATAAACGCAGTCAAGTTCATAAGGTATCCACACACAAACCAAACTTCTGAGATGTGGACACTCCATTGTAAGGTCATCACACATAAGAACATGAGTTCTTATTTTGTCATAAGTACATGAGTTGCATTTGTATTGTTTACACCTTAAAATGGAAGAAACTGAGCTGCCCAAGGAAATGTGCAGATAGAAGTGTTTTTGCCTATAGCCACTTTGCCTAGTTAATACACAAGAGAAATTTTGCTTTACTCATAACTTTGGATCAATAAGAACTTTCCAAAGAAAGGTTGCTTCCTCTATGAAACACAATAATGCTTTGAGGAATACAAGAAAGTGGTTCCAATCCTATGTATAGCCACCCAATCAACATATACTTATATATATGGTGGAGGTGCCAGATTTTCCTACATGTTAATTATTTCATTAAAACTGAAGCTATGGAAATGAAAAGACTGACCTTATTTTGGCCCACCAGCACATCATCATGAATTCTCATTTCTTCTTGTTCTCTATAATTATTTCTTCCTGACAGCTACCATACAATATCAAGATGTATTTACTCGTGTGACATTTACCCATACATTCAGTTTCTTATATTGAATCACATGTACACACTCATCTAGAGTATATACAAGTAAAAGTACACGTGTAAGTATACATACACATTCGTGTGTGTGTCTGTGTGTGTCTGTGTTTAGAGAGGGGGAAGGGAGGGAGGGAGGAAGGGAGGAGGGAGGGAGAGAGAGAGAGAGAGAGAGAGAGAGAGAGAGAGAGAGAGAGAGAGAATACATATATACTTGTGTACACTCAGCTAGCATGTCTGCTTCTTTGATCCACTCTAAATACAGGACATGCTGGATGTAAGGAACATATCTAATGCTCCTATGTGGCTTATTTCCAATACTGATTCCAGGTGCCTTCAGCCAAACAATACTGCCTCCATTACTGTAATTCAAGGTCATCTAACTGGAGGGCGTTGACAGTTACAGCAGGGTGTTACCTGTCATGCTCCTTAAGGAAATGGAGAAATATAGGCTCCATAAAGAGTTCTGAAATAGAACAATGATTGAATGCCTTGTCCAAAGGTAGAGATTAATGAACTGAAGTCAGCTTACAGGGGAGGTCTCTGGGAGCTTGTATCATCCCTTGGGCTTCCTTCAACTTTGGCCCACTCAGCACTTTTGGCTGTAAATTGCATAATAAAGAGAGAAGGTGTGTTGATCAAATTTTCAGATGACACAAGGGTGGGCTAGCTAGCAAATATGCTGAGTGATAGAACCAAGAATCTGAGAGATTTGACAGGATGAATAATGAGATACAGCTAACAAGATGAAATTTAGCAGAGACAGATATCAAGTTTCCCCTACTCAGCCCTGGCCTGGGAAAACGATGCCAGTGCCAAGAGCTCTCAGTACCCTGGAGGATGGCGCTGTCTATCACATGAGCACCATGTGGGCAGAAGCCCAAGGCACTTACTCCTCAGTTCAAAAGTCATCTCCACAAATAGAGATTTTGAAAGCCTTGTATTAAGAGCAATCTTTGGGGAGATAGACATTGAGTTAAGTATCAGCCAGCACTATAACTGTGTTTAAGTATTCATTAAGTGCTTGGGTTTTATTATTCAATGCAAATTAAAGATGATCTTATATTTTTTTCCAGACTGAAAATATGTATTTGAGGTTTGGACTGTAATGATTAAGACCACGCTTTAGATGTTAACTACAGTTTGATTACATAGTAAGGAAATATAATAAAGTCCTACATAGAAGACGCCAAAGAGAATGGTCATGAGAGACATAGCTTACTTAATAGAATGTATCCTTAACAAGTATGAAGACCCAAGTTCAATCCCTAGTATCCTGGTAAAAAATGCCAGGCAAGGTGGAAAGCACTTGCAATCCTGGGACCAGGAAGAGAAGGGTCCCTGGGATTTGCATCCTAGAAATTCTAGCCTTATTGATAAGGCCCAGGCCAATGAGAGACATAGTTAAAAAGTGCTGGAGATGATATGAAAGGTTGGCCTCTGTCATCCACACACATGTGCACACATGAATGGAAATCTGCACAGACATGTTACTCTCACATATATGAGCTTGCATGTGTAAGCACATACACAATAATTTAACAGTTTTCTTGATGAAAAATAGAATACACACATATATCTATATATTACACACATGTCTATATACATATGTGTATATATGAATATATAATATATATGTATATATACATATGTATATATGTGTGTGTATATATATAAGACATAGTTACTCTGAGCTACCTCTGAGCCTTAAAGTTGAGTTCATGATCCACTTCCAGCCATGTGACTTTGAGAAAGTAACTCAATCCCTCTTGCCTCATGTCTCTCCTGTACAAAGTGAGAAAGGTAAAAATATCCCCCCTTGTAGATTTGCTGTTGCAATTCTGTTTAGTTAAAATAAATGATGCCTATTTTACCCAGCTGCTGTGACGATCAATCAAGGCAATGCATATTCGTAGAGCATTTAAAAGTCACACACACAAAGGTGAATAAACAATCCCAAGGGATATGGATAAATATTCCTCAGTGTCATCATTATAAAAAAGCACATTGTGGTGCTTAGAAATACCTGCAGATCGAGCACCTTGTAATGCAGCAGATGGCATTCCATATCCAAATGGCTATTCATTGGTCAAGGATGCTGTAGAGGAAAATTTATGTCTGTGCAAATAGTACTTGTTATGTCTAATTAAAATATGTGTTCCTCACTGAGCAGGTGGAGGTCAGAGTATGCTGCAGTATGTCCCTACCATACTCCAGGTAAAGGCGAGGCTCCTTTTCTAGTTGTAGCACTCTGAGTGACCAGACTAGGCAGGAGTCCTGCACTGAGTGTCACAGAGGGCCTCACAGTCTCTGCCGTTCTGCAGCATCAAGACTCTGTAATGTTATAGATCGGTGAGTGGTAATAATGCTGAAGAACATTAGAAGTGAGTTACCTAGAGCAAATTACCCGACCTCTTACCTTTTTGTGGTAAATTACACAAAGCCCTATACCTAAGGCTCAAGGAGCCTCACAGAAGAGAGGATGGGATGATTTTTAAGGGCCTGAGGACCAGGACACCTGCTGCAATATACCACCTGCTTTATATGGCAAGAAAGCTGCACACATAAAAATCTCAACAATACGGTCATTAAACAAGCCGACATGATAACAATACCAGTTGATATGCCAGTGTGGGTGGAGGAAATCGGCCAAGGTCCCGCCTTTGATGGAGGGCTAGAGACAACTGAGGATTACTAAGAGAGAGACTAATCTTCTCCAGGGATTGAACTCCTCCTATAGCTTATCCAGTGCCAAGTGGTCAGTCCTAAATGTATATGATCAAATATATATATATATATATTCATATATAACAAAGTAGTTAAAGGAGAGGTCATGAACTTGAGAGAAAGTTGGGGGATATAGCAGGAGTTGGGGAGGAAGATGGTAAGGTAGAAGTAAATAAATATAATACTCATGCATCGAATTCTCAAAAAGGAGGAAGGAAGGAAGTAAAAAAAGGAATGAAGGGAGGAAGGAAGGGAGGGAGGAAGGGAGGAAGGAAGGAAAGAAAGAAGGAAGGAAGGAAGAAGAAAGGAAGGAAGGAAAGAAGACACTTTACAACAAAATCTAGAATCCTCAGATGAAGACTGAACTACTTCCACAGAGTCAACAGCAGCTTCCTTTCCTAATAGGTGAAACATCTGTTCTGGTTGTGGGCACAGATTTGTCTTTATCAAATACTGATTGGTCTCTGGCTCCTGCCAGCTGCTGCATCCTGGTGTGACCAGAACAAAACAGGGCAGCTGTGAGATGTCAAGAAGTCTCAAGAGGGAGACAGAGAGAATGCCAAGGAGAGCCAAGGAAGCACAAATGAGAGATGAAGTGGTCCCTAGCAGGAAGAACAAGAGAAAACTTTCAGAGCTGTAGGGAACCAAACTACAAGCTAGGACTCTCAAGGGTCACTCAATCCATTCTCTTCTGCATACAATTGTTGAAACAAAGTCATATGAGAGGCTGGAAGAATTGGTGTGGGTAGTAACACTCCAGCAAACCAGGCTGTTTAGCTCTTGCTCCAGGGGCCCTCACCTAGCCTATGCCAAACTCATATCTCCCCCATGGTCTCTCACCCTGTAATGCTATTCCATGTGTTCACTGGAGAGGAACTTTAATCCAGCAATATGGCTACCCTGACAAGAGATCACATCCAAAGACCTAGATCTGTGTGTTCCATCTGAAATACTGATATGCCCTTAGTACACACCTTTAATCCCTTTGGTTGGAATACAGACATACCTTTAGAACACACCTTTAATCCCAAAGAATGATGTCTAATTGAGGGGGCAGACAAATGAGAGGGCAGAAAAATAAATTGACACAATGAGTGAGATATAGAAAATACCCAACTCTCATGAGAACAGACAGAAAAGAGAAGCTACCTAAAAGCAGTACAGTTGAATAGAGAGACGGTTCAGTAGAGTTCTATAAGGGCAGTAGAGTTTAGCCGAGAACAGTGCAGTGCCATGCAGTTCCATTGTGTTTGGTGCCTGCAGTTCGGTGCAGTTTAGTTCATGGAGTTCAGAGGCAGTTTTTCCAAGCAGAGCAATTAAGTGAGAAGCTGAAAGAAGTTGTGTTGAACCGGTCAGTTTGGAGAGGAATTTTTAGCCAAAACAGTTGAACTGAACCAGCCAGCTAGAGTTCAGAAAGAACTGGAAAGGGTGAGCTTATTCAGCAGTAAGTCTCAGGGACTGAAAACATTCTAAGCCTAGGTTAGCAGACACAGAGGACCGAAGTTGAAGCCTTCAAGGTTGGGCTTACAGAAGATTAGATTGCACAGAGGCTAGAGGCTTCCAGGCCTAGGCTTGGCATAGTTAGGTAGAAATGCTCTAGGCTCAGCCCAAGATATACATTAGGAAAGCTTGGGTACAGCTCTCATCTCATCCCTTCATCAGAGGAAATAAAAACATTTACGGTCCACCATGTCTCTTCCAGCTTCAGTTACGTCCAGGAAAAGCAGTGTTGAGGGAGATCCCAACAACACAATTAGAGAGCAACAACTCTTGTTGAAGGAGGTTAAATTTCTCAAGGAAGTACTGTTCCGAAAGACCTGATAATTGCACATGATTCGCATTGCTCTCTGTTGCTGCCATGTGGACACATTAAAGAGCGACTATGACAGCATCACCCGTGGCTTGGCTCCCCTTATGTTGTGGATAGGATCATGATATGCCACTTGAATGACCTAGAAACCTCAAAGGAGAAGCTGGATAGCTAGATGGGATTGATTTATACTTGGGCAGCCCATTTCCTCCCAATCCTGTCTCTTTCTCAAGCTTGAGAGGCTGGATATTCTTGGAAGGAAACTACGCCATTAGTTTTTTTAAGCATAAAATGACCAATATCACCTGGGAGACTGGCCTGTTGGGTGATCTGCGCCTAGCTGCTTAACTGCTGAACTGTTCTCCTACAAGGCTTTCTACAGTTCCCTGAGAATCTGTGAGTAGATTTATTTTTCACTTGTAAACTCATCTCTCTATGTGACCTAAACATCTGGTCATGTAGCTCCAATTCTATCTTTGTAAATTTATTAGATCACATACATACATACACACACACACACACACACACACACACACACACACACACATACATACACACACACACACAGAGAGAAGAGCACTTTAAAAGGAGAAAGTGCATTGTTTTTGACATAAATAATTTTACAGCAACAGATATATTATACATATTAGCAAATGAAGAGTCCCTAGTTAACGATGTTCTTGGGAGCCTTCCAAATCAAGCACTTAGTTGCTGCTAAGGCACAGCATTGATGGTCTAGTCTCCTGACTACATCCCAAACCAGGAATCCAGAGGCTGCTGGTCCATAGAAAAGTGGCATATGGTTCACTACAGTTACTTGATTGGGTAATTTTTCAAAATCTGCAGAACTAAAGGGTTGCCACTCATTTATCAATCTGTTCAGGTCTATGATAACACATGGTTAGGTTTGAAGTCAACTACAAGCCACAAGGGCAGTCTGCAGGCTATTGACATTGTCATATTGATTATCACCTAGAAAGGGAAGAACACATGCTCTCCTCTAACGTATGCAGACACATCGCTCTCCTCTAATGTATGCAGACACATTGTCCCAATATTACTTTAGTTTGAAAAGTGCACACAAGTTTAGACCTAAGTGCCAAAGAAGTAGCAGAGTCAATATTTTGCCCTACAAGTTTAAAAGTGTTTGGCATTAGAAACAGATCATGTGGACTCTACAAACCCAAACTAGTAAATCCTGTTGCCAGCTTGTCAACCCATCTTTGGCTTCAGCATTACAGCAGCAGGCAATGACAGAGCCAATGTCATTGGCTCCCTATAAAGTTACAACTCTTCACAGAGAGGGATGGTTCCCTGCAGTGTATGTAAAGGAGGATGAATTTCAGAACCACAGCTGCTCTTAATAGGCAGGTGTCTTGGTTTCATTTCCTGTTGCTATGATAAAATACCCTGTCAAAAGCAACTTAAAATGAGAATGTGTTTATTTGACTCACAATTCCAAGTTATAGGCAATCACTGCAGAGAAATCAAAGCAGGAACCGGAAAACATCTAATCCCATCGACAGTCATGAAGAGAGAAAAAAATAAACACACACCTGTTTATGGCTCAGTTCACTATCTCTACTCTTATTTAGTCCAGGACCCAACCCCAGGCAATGGTATCACCTACAGGGGGCTGGGTCTTCCCACATAAATCTAACCAAGGTCAATGAATGTTCAGAATAAAAGGCTGTGGAGGGCTCAGCTCTAAATGGGACATGCATATCTCACCTGTTCTTACAAGGCTCGATGATCATTATGGAAGAGGTGATGAAAAGATCATTACAGAGATAGTAGACATCTGCAGAGAAACAGCATTTTTCAGACATGATAGGGTCATCGCACACATAAACTCAGAGCAACTCTGACAGCATACACAAGATCTGTACAAGATCAAGCCAGATAAAACTCCAGCATGCATGGGAAGTGGATTGTGTAGTACTATTTCTGGTTGAGAAGATATCAGCAATTGATAAATGCTGAGGGAAAGAGAATTGGTTTACTTCAAGGATATGGCCCCTACGAAGCTATCCACACTCCAGGAGATGTTCCTACACTACATTTTTGCACATGAAGCCAGAGCTAAGTGGATTTGGTGTTTTAAAACTAAAACAAGTGAGAACACACAATGTTTAGAGGGAAAAGTGGTAATGGGGAAAGAGAATTGGAAGAAAAGGACTTAGGGGTATATTTGATCAGGATCCATTATGTCATGTATGAAATTCCCAATCAAAAGGTAAATTTTGCTACACAAAAATTCATTTCCAATGCTAAATCATCACTTTTGTGGGCTTTTTTCTTGCTTATTGTTCATTGTGTGTGGTTTACAATAAATATTTGCTTACTGACAAAATTAAAAAGACAGTCTCTCACAGAAATGCCTGCAGACCAACCTTATATAATCTTTTATTGATAGCCTTTCCTCAAGTGATTCTACATTGCGTCAAGTTGACAACTGAACCCAACCATCACAGTGTGCATTCCTTTCTGGGTAGTTTTCATAGAGGTCTTTGGTACCTGCTTAATTCTTATTGCTCCCAGGATCTGCCACCTGCAGAATGACAGTAACTGGGTGGACCATATAGAAATGACATGCAAGTTTTGCTTACAGTTGCAAAGTTGGAACCAAGAGCCCTCTTATCAATATTTGCATGCAATTTTCTGAGTTTGCCTTAATGGATATGACATTTCATTAATTCTGATTCATTGTGTACTCAAGCCAATGTGCATGCTGTTTAGACCCTTTTGCTGACAGAAAATGGAAGCTGGAAACTTCTAAGTCAGAGCAGTAACTGAAGGTGTGTAATTACTCATTACCCAATCAGCAAGCAGGTTCAAGGGGGCAAGAATGGTTTGGAGATAAATTGCAACTTTTGTGAGTAAGTCTGACAGGCCAGGTTACTACGTGTGTTTCTTTTGATTAATGACACAAGGAAGAGAGGTTTAGAAAAGTTGTTCCCAGTGATTATGCTACTCCTAGGCTGACCCTTCAAATGTTTCTACCCGTTACCAAGGAAAACATAAATTATGTGAGCAAAGTGTGAATTCTGTAAAAACACACAAAATGTTACATCCACAACTCCTGTTCTCTAATTAAAAAGAAATTCAAAATGATAGGTCCTAGTATAACGCTAGGATGGGTGATTCCTCTCTGGGGCAGATTTCAACTTTCTCAGAAAATGTACTTACTAAAATGAAAAAAAAAAAAAAACCCCACAAAACACAGTTAGAGATATTTATCATTGGTTAATGTAATAGTCTGTCTTAGCAAAAGTACTGCATGAGTTATGACACTTCCAGTATCTTTCTAATCATTATTTCATACGGGAACAATTATAGTCAAAATAGTTATTCCAATTAATATATATATATATATATACACATCCAGAGCTAGAATACCTATGTTATTTGGCTTTTAATCATGAAATGGATCCAAGAAAATCCTTTTTCAGATCCCTGCCCTCTACATAAGCCTGCTCAGATGCCATAGTAAGGTAACCATAAAACAAATTTTAAAAAATAATATGATAAAATAGAGCCTGACCGTGTCCACTGAACTGACACAATGGAACTAAGATGTGGGGAGTCTTTTGATCATGGGATGATTTGGGACGTATGTCAGCATGGTGACTGTGAGAGAATTTTGTTCATAAGGATCAGATGAGGCTCCCTTGGAGCAAGGCAGAGAGGAAGACAAGATCTAGGTGTGATGACCATGACATTAATGCAGAGCCCAGAGGTGATAGCTCAGGTTATGACACTCTATATGATTCTTCATGTTGGTGCCAACCACATGCTAAGATTGATCAAAGGGAGATCAAACCGGCAGACCTACTAGGTGCTCTTGATGAGAGCCTGAATTAGTGGAATGGGAAAGACAAAAGAGAGTTGGAGAAAGAAGATATGCAATGGAGTCATGCCATGATCTATGGAGGAGTAGATAGATATGTGAGGTGAAAATGGGCGAAATCATAGAAATAAGACTGGATCTATTTATCACTCTAACCGGAGAGTCGCCATCTTATAAAGAATGGATACATCCAGAAGACGAAGCTATAGAACAGATGTGAGTCAAAAGTGCAGTTCTGGATGACAAGCAGGCAGTAATCAGCTTGGCATGCATCACATGCACTTTCCTTGACACCATTTCTGAGACAAATCTCCCATGAGCTGTGCAGGCAGATGCCCTTTGTTCAGACCTTCTTTACTATGCAGTGCTCACTCTAAACAAACAAGAGGGATGGCAGCATCTGTTCATGGAGGATGCAAAGTGCCAGACCCGTTAATATTCTATAAAATAAATCCAGCACATAGTATGTTGGTCAGAGGTGGCCTTGGAAGTCATGAAATTTCATTTCTGATGATGTAACCATGGAATTTGACAGCTAGAGAACCCTTTGAGAAAACTCAATATGGTGTTTTCTTTTAACCGAGGACATAGGTTAAAATTGAAAAGATATATGGAAACATAAATAAGTTCTTCTGTTTGGAGTTAGAGCTGAAGGGATCTTTTGGAACCCTGGAGGTATCCACAAAACATTATGTGTGTTAACACATATGCCTTATTTCTTATACAGTAAAATACTGAAGCCCGTACCTGGGAGCCTAGGAAACACAACCAATTTTAGACTGGAGCACTGGGCTAACGTCTCCCAGCCAGGACAGCCAGACTTCTCCAGAGAAAGAGGAGGGGCCTCAGTCCTACTTGTTCTACTTGGCATTACGTCAATCCAGGGTGATATAATTCTATGGAATATCATTGAAAGTCTCCTAGAAATCCAATAAAATACACTGAATATTCTTCACACACCACACACGGGGGCGGGGGGAGAGAGACAGAGAGACAGAGACAGACAGAGAGAGACAGAGAGAGACAGAGAGACAGATAGGAACAGAGACAGAGAGACAAGGAGAGAAAGAGAGACAGAGCTCATCTTTGTAGAAAGGAGTTGAAAGCACTGAAAAGGACCCTGGCCACCTTTCTTCTGCTTCCCCTCTTCCAGGGCCACAAAAGATGAGTCTAGCATTTACAAGATGCCCTGGCTACGTCCTGGGGAATTAGCATCCCCTCCTCCATAGCAAGACTTTCTCAGCAATCAGCCTTCACATTTTCACATTCCCTTTGCTTTTTCTCAACAGATACCTTGCTGCATGGTACCTATTCCAAATTTCATGGCCACAAACCATTCTGCAGAGCCTGTTACTATAGCACTGGCTTTGGGGAGAGGTTGCCCGGGGCCTTCTCCCACTTTGAGAAGGAAAGCAAGAGTCTAATTTGCTATGATGGGACATGAGCAATAAAATGTTCATTAACTTTAATTGTAAACACTTTAAGCCCCAATCATTGTAATGAAAGGATAAATTGAAAAATCAAGAGTTAAGTACCCCTTTAAAATTTCATATCTTCTATCTTTACCTGGCCTCTTAAACCAGACAAAGTCAGATTAAACAATGTCTAAAGCGCTCTCCACCCCCAGTGATCGCATCCAGCATTCACGACCTAGTTCAAGCAGCCTTTCCATTCCTATTCATTGCAAGGCATCTCCTACCCATGGCATCAAAGTGTATTTCTTGTGTCCTAATAGAGGCACTTATATTTTTATTATAATATGTTTTATTTCTTCCAACTAGACTTTTCTGCCAACGTCTATGATGTCACTATCATTTTAGCCCCAGCAATATTGATTTCAGCTTACTAAATGTTCCATGATGACTGTAGATTAAATGAATTATTTAAATAAAAGCTAAGACAGTTCCATGAGACTCATGGATATATAAATGTGTTTAGCATATATCTCAAAGTGGATTGTGTAAGTACTGAATAGTCTCAGTGATATGTCCACCATTTTGCTTTGTGCTCAACAGTTTCAATAGTTGGCCTCCCTGCAAGCTCGATATATAGAGACTGCCATGGGTAGCTGCACTAGGTCACCCAGTTTTCCACTTTCAGTTCTCTATCTCCATCGAGGATGCTATTATAGTTCTTTATATACTAGGATTTGAGAAATGTCATGGACAAAGTCTTCTCAGGAATGAAATGACTTGAAATAAACGTTTAAATCTATGTTTCTACCCCCAAAAGCATGCACACAAATCATCAAAAAATCATTCTGATCACTTTTCTATGACCAAAGTTAAGTAGGAATGTACCCAGGAGCCAGGGTCTTAGCCTGCCAGGCAATCAAATGGCACAAGGCACATAATTCCTGCTTTATTCTCACTGTGATTAGAATGGTAATTGAAAACTGCCTCTCCATAGACTGCAATGTCTTCATTTGTACAAATGATGACTCTGACTTTTTCTGCCCTGAAACTACTAAGATTAATTATCTACACTCTCTAAACTGAATGATCCTCCCCAAACTAGCTTACTTCTGTGCTGTTATATCTGTTTCTATAACAATAGATGCAGACATTGGCGGAATAAAAATCCTTATATTTAAGAAACACATTTTAAACCATGTGATGCCTTCTCAGTATGTTAACTTGGGTATGTTGAGCCATAATTCCACTGATCCCTTTTATTACATGTGGCCAGATAGAATAAGCCGAAAGAGAGATACTGAGGGAGCTCTGGATGGAGGATGGAAAGCAAATGCCTTTTGTAGTATGCACATATGGTTGCTGGTGTGCTGACTTGTCTCTGTGATGTAAAACAGAATCAAGAGCACATATATGTTTTACATCCACAGCAAAGGTCTCAGCTACAGGACGATGCCTCCTTCATAAAAGGCAGAGGTGATAGGAACAGACCCAGGTTTCACTAAATCATTGTGAGGGGGCAGCTTACGCTTGCAGGGTTTCAGCTGTGTGTAGGCAATTCCAGCCTGTGTGCAGCCTTCCTTCCTGGTTAATATTTTTACATTATTTTTTAGGCATTTGGGAGTTGGTTAAGAATTTAAGTATCAGCTCTGAAATTGTTTTGTTGTACATCGTACATCCACTATCCATGACATTTAAATTCTGACCATGTAGCCTAGTCTAGGTTAGTCAAGGACTCTTAATGCTTTGCCTCCTAAATTTCTCAAATGCTCCCACACCTAGCCTGAGTCATTATTCTTGTCCGGTGAGCTAACAAGATTGTAGGTACATATATGTATGTATATGTATATGTGTATATAGATATCTTCAGGTGTGGTACCCAGCATAGATGACACTTCCTTGACTTCTTTCCCCATCTTGAAACCTCACCTATTGTTCCATTTCCTACCTGAAAACATTCCCAACAAAGCCACCCTGAAATGATTTCCTTCCTCCTCGACTGCACCACCCAAGTTAACACGTTTATGTTGTCTACTCCCGGCACCCCACCAGCTAGATTCCATGTTTCTACATTGGGAGCAAGTATTATGCCTGCAAATTAATGAAAAAGACTTGAATTTGCCTAGCACTTTGCCTCGCCTCGTGCTCGGCACCTACATTTCCTTAGTGGATCCCCACAGTGAGCACAGTCAACACTTGTGAGTACAATGAATGGCCACAGTCTGTAATCAAGCCACACTTTCAAAAGCATTAATCTTACTCTATTGCTTCTAGTCAGGAGCAATCTGAGTGGCCAGCAATATATATGTATGTATGTAAAGCTACCGACAGATGGAATGGTTATTATGTAAGAAAGGCTGGTGATTTGGCCAATAGCTAACATGTGCTACCAGTTACCACTCATTCAGATTTTAAAGGGAAATAAATAATAGAAGGGCTGAGCAGTAAATGTTTGATGTGAGAGTGCTACAGAATTAACATATGACCTGGGTCTGCTATAGAAAGACCTGAGAGGCTGCAGAGCAGAGTGTGAGTTCTCTGTCTTCAACATAAAGGCCGTGTACCCATTAAGGCTCCATTGCCAACTGCTGAAATCAGCAATAACTTTTAAGTCAAGGAAATATTGCCTTTGAAACACAGGAATAGGCAGGTGGACATGGTCAAAACATGCTACATGCAAGCATCTCTGGAGAGCAAGAGAGTTTTAAAATGTCATAAATGAGACAACTTTCTTTGGGTTTTAATATACTGAATTATACATTGTATTCTAAACAAGTTGATGAGTTGCACAAGTTTTTAAAAGACAATGTGGATTTTCAAAATCACAAATTAAACTAAATGAATCTCAAAAAAAAAACAGCACATGGATGATCAGATTATTATTGTATTTTTAATCTACAGGAAAGGCCAAAAGGGTATCTTGCTTTGCAGAGTCTTTGCTTAAGTCCCCAGGTCTTTCCAGAGTCTACAGCACTCCCAGTGGACACTAGGACTCCAAGGCAAATTACCTTGACCTGAGGTGAATAAAAAGGAATGAGTAGAAATACATTTCTAAAGCCACTGAGATGTGTTCATATGAAAGGCCATTGAAAATGGATTAACCTTACATTTGAAAAAATTGTTTGTCAGGAATCAAAGGCTAGATTTAAGAAAGAAACAGTGTAGGAGCAAATGGAAAAAGAGTTTAACCAAAGGAGCTATGTACAGTGTAAATCTTGTTTAGAAGCCTGTGGATGATAATAAAAGAAATTCAGTGATATCCCCATGTTTCATTGGACAGCAAGTCTCTTGGCTTTAAAGCTAACTTGATTAGAAATAGAAAATGCTTGGAAGGTGCAGGAGTAGACACAACACTAATAAGCAAATTCAGCACGAAAACTATCATGGAATAAAACTGGAGAACTATCCAAATTTCTCTTAGAGATTAGTGAGTTTTGAAACTACTGGTCTCAGGACAGGAGGATAAAGGCACCCATTAGGGGTGCCTCAGATATTTTTAGCCTGATAGACAACTCAATGAAAAATGATTGGCCAAACATTAGGTTGTATCATAAAAGGACTTGGAGTAAATATAGAAATTAGATCCCTGCTCATTTACAGTGCCGAGGCATTCATCCACCCTCGGACACTCAGTGTTTTCTATTACCGCATTAGAGACACAAAAGTTCTAGAGCTGTATCATAGCAAAGTATCTTAGTTTCACTTCTGTCACTGTGATAAAATGTCCTGACAGGAGCAACATTAGGGGAGAATGGGGTTGTTCCAGGTTACAATCCATCATTACTGGAAGTCAAAGCAGGAAGTCCAGCAGCTAGTCACATCCACAGTCCAAAAGAATGGAAAGAAAACGAACACATAAATGCTTGGTATTTAGCCCACTTTCTCTGCTTCTACAGCCCAAATGCAATTAAGGCAATCAAGATAATCCCTTACAGACATGCTCACAGGCCAACTTCATGTAGACAAGCCACCATCAAGACTCTCTTCCCAAGTGATCCTACATTGTGTCAAGTTGATAACCAAAACTAGTTAATAAATGATAAAAGAGCTGAAGACTTTCAGTTGTCCAGAAACCTCCACATATGAAAACATTATCCTCCCATTCCCTTCCCCAGCTGGTACAACAGTTTCATGATATCACTATGAATGTCAATATTAATATATGTAAAATAAAGATCCACTCATGCCATAGAAGCTAAAGTCTTTTAAAAAGTGTTTTGTGTATGGATTTTCCTACTCAATATGCAGGATTGGTTTTTGTCCCCCTGAGAAGGCTAGACCCCTTGGCAATTGCAAAAGGCAGATCTTACTTGCCTCACAGAGAAAAGTCTGCATTGGGAAGATTATTTTTAATTCTCCTGAGTCTTAACTTTCTCTTTCACAAACACCCTTCATCACAGGCCATTGTCTGCCTAGGAAGTACATTGTCTGTCATGGCAGACAGAGAACAAGGCCCATTCAGATATACAAAACAATGTATATTCAAACTCCAATTGAATATAATCAAGAGGGCTTGTTTCACATCACAGAGTGATGATTCTGAAGCAACCAGGAATCTCTGGGACATCATCTTAGGCCTACTCAAAATGCATGAGGTCTTACAAATGCTCATTAGATAACCCAGTTTAACCTCTCAGCATCTTCTGTGAGTTCTCCATCATAACGTGATAGAGATGTTACTTTTGAATGAGCTCAGGCTACTCTTAGGGAGTATAATGTTGTGTGCTAGGGACAGGCTTGGCTGCTCACATCTTTGTATCTCAAATTATGTCACAAACTTTAGAGAAAAAGTGGGATGAAGCTGGTACATTAAGGTAATTCCTAATGGATTTTATGTCTCATGCCTGTGAGTAGCAAGGTTGTCTGTCTGCTAAGTTCTTTCTCAAATGTCTGGGCTCCCCAAAGTTACCGAAGACTCTAAACAATCTACCTTAAAATGGTTTTCTCAATATTTTCATCAAATTCAGAGCCAGATCTCATCAGTGCATGGAAATGGTATCTAAGCCATGTTGAAAAGCAGTGGCGCATGGGGGCGATTCTAAGAATACAGCCTGGCAAACACAGAGCTTAGAAAAGTCTGATGAGGGTAGGTTTAATCTTGCTGAGATATTGCTTGTCTTTTGGACCATGTTTCAAGGTAAAGTGTAAGGATAAGTAATGTATTCAAAACAAGGGCAAACATATCACTGGCCCCATCAAATGAATTCAGAATAATGCTTTGAGGGAAACACAAGTCAATAGTATATCCTGAAGTAACAGAGGAGGTAAAGTTGTATCCTATCAGTGGAAAACAAAAGTAGGAATATGTGTTTGTCGGGGTCTTACCCAGCAACAGATGATATGTTCAAGCTGAGTAACAAAAACAGTAAGTAATAAAAGAACAGTAGCTGATGAAATGGCTCAGTGAGGTGAGGTGATTGCTGTCAAGCCTGATGACCTGAATTTGATCCCTGGGAACCATGTTGTCGAATGAGAAACTCAAATCCTGCAGGTCATCCTCTGAGCTCTAC
Source organism: Acomys russatus (assembly GCF_903995435.1). Classification (NCBI taxonomy): domain Eukaryota; kingdom Metazoa; phylum Chordata; class Mammalia; order Rodentia; family Muridae; genus Acomys; species Acomys russatus. The sequence continues at coordinate 28,134,074 of NC_067137.1, forward strand.
ACACCTTGTTGCAACCCCCATAAAGGCATAAATAAGTAATGTGCTTTTTTAAATGAAAGTGGTCTGCAAAAGGATAGGCAGGATGTGGGGGTATAAGGAAAAGACACTGGACAGTACAGTGCTGTGGGCTAAAAATGAGACTTCCCACCCCAGTCCAAAATCAGCAAGAAAGAGACTATGGAAAGGGATTCACAGTATGAGCCCTGGGAAAAAGAAAACTGTGGGGTGAGAGCTATGAGTAAGGCCAAGACCTTTCTAATCAAGATCATCTAGCCCAATGTAACTCCAGAAGATAGAAGGCAAGTGACATCTAAAACACACACTCACGTTCCTCTTGCAGAATTATTCCAGGAACACACGAAAGGGGTACAGAAGAGATTGCACCTGTAAGACCATGGAGAATATTAAATGCATGCATTATAGAAAGACAGCCTGTAAAAGCCCTTCCTCCATCATCATCATTATCATCATCATCATCATCATCATCATCATCATCATCATCATCATCATCATCCCAATAAGGAGATATGATAGCTAATCTCAATTGTCAACTTGATAAGATCTATATTCATGCCTCTTAGCATGGCTATAGGGCATACCTTAGTTTGAGTAATTTAGGTGAGAAAATACCACCACTGTGGATGACATCACTCATTTCTTGGGCTGGACTGTATAAAAAGAAGAAAGTGGGCTGAGCATAGGCATTCATTCTCCTCTTTTTCCTGACTTCAGATGCCATAGGCACCTGTTTCAAACATCTACTTCTTGGCTTCTCCATCATGATGAGTTACTATTGCTATGATGAAACACCATGACCCAAAGCAAATGTCGTGAGTTTATTGGGATTATGCTTCCACATCCGTAGTCCAACATTGAAGGAAGCCAGGTCAGGAACTCAAATATGGTGAGAACATGGAGACAGGATCTGATGCAGAGGCCATGGAATGGTGCTGCCTATGGGCTTGCACCCCCATGGTTCATGCTGCTTGATTTCTTATAGAACCGAAAACCACCTGCCTGGGGATAGCACCACCCACAATAGGCTGGGCCTTCCCACATCAACCACTAATTTAGAAAATGTTCTACACCTGTGGCTCTCAACCTTCCTAAGTATTGAGGTCTCCGTGGGTCCCCATGTTGTGGCAACCCCCAGTCATAAAACTATGTTCTTGCTACTTAATAACTGTAATTTTGCCACTATTGTAAACTGTAATATAAATATCTGATATGCATGCTATCTAATATGTGAATCCTAAAGGAGTCATGAGACTCACAGGTTGAGAACCACTATTCTACTTGCTTGCCTACAGCTAAACCTTAAGGAGGCATTTTCTCAATTGGGGTTCCCTCATCTCAGATGACTCTAGTCTGTGTCAAGTTGACATAAAATTAGTTAGCACAGATTAAGCATCTTAAATTATGAACCAAAAAAAAATCTTTCATCTCTTAAGACATTTTGTCAGAATGTTTTATATTACAGCAACAAGAAAAGCCACTAAGACACAAGGATCACCCAAGGCTTAAGCTAATGTATTATACACATATTAACTCAATTTTGCATGCTGATATGGCTGAGCTTCCACCATCTCCCTGGCAGATTGATTCTTCCCTGAAGTAGGTTAGAGCCTTCAGTACATGGGAACACATATTTATCAAGTAGAAGAAATGCAGCTGCAAACAAGAGGTGGATATTTTACAGAGAGAAATGCCTGCAGGATATCAGACTGCAGTAAACATAGACCATAACACAAGTTCTGGTGTACAGGGCAGCCCTCCAAGCCTCTAAGAAACCACTGCCTTTGTGGATAAAGAATTTTCTCACTTAGGTATAAGAAAAATTTGATATAGACCATTCTTTTCAAATTCATAACTCTAAGCAAAATGTTCTGAACCACAAAGTCCTCAAAGGTCAATGATAAATTGGTGGGACCTATAGTGTGATTAAGGCACCCATGGGACATAACAAAGAGTAGAAAGCAAGCCCACTGCACCGATGGGTAGTTAATCCTAGAACTGCCTTGCGGTACTACAGAAATTAAACCATGATGGCATATAACAAGGGAAAAAATAAAGCCTCAGCCTCCTCTAAGGCCAGGCATAGGCCCTAGTAAGTCTCTAGGAAGGTGAGTTTGACAGGTGAGGCTAACCTCCAGAACCCAACAGAGGTCCTTTAGGTAGACCAGCTGACTCCACTATTTATGCATCTACAATGAAACCATTTTAGTGATCTAAGAAGGTGTTGGCAGGGAGCTGATAAACAGCTACACGAACTAAGATAGCCGGTATTCTTATAAAGATAGTAATAAGTGTTTTGGGGCTTTAAGTCATTCAGGAACGGTACCTACTTGATTAGTGATATAAAAAAATTCTACCTACAGCAGAACCCGGGGAAATAGCTCAAAGAGATGCCATTTATATTCTGCCCCAAACCCCTGGGCCATATTTGGTCCCATGTTTAAGAATACATTGAGTATGAATAGCCTGAATATTCCATGAGCTACAGCAAATCATAAACTTTCTTTCAAATGAGAAAGATCACAATTGTTCTCCAAAGCATATATTCAATTCTGAAATTAGACTTGCTTGATAATTTAGATGGAGTTTTTCATTGCACCATGCTTTCAGTTTTCATGAAAAGCCTTCTCATTCAGCCTCTAGAGACTCCCAGCTTTTGCCATCTTGCCCCCCAAATTATTAACATTTTAATCTTGCTTTAATTAACTTTCATTCCAATGGGATAACACTGACAGGATCGGAGACTGCAAACCAGAAGCTGAAAATCTGGCAAACTTGATTAGTGGCTCAAAAGAACTGTGGAGACCCTGAGAAAGCTCCAGGCAAGGAGAACCACAGAGAGGTGGGATGAGAAAATGTCGGCCCAAGTCACCCTCCAACCCACTCAGGCATGATCCCTCATATTTACAAAGTTGGATGAGGCCGAATGCCCAAGTAAGAAGTCATGTAATTTTTCATCCCTCAAAGAAGCTGAAGAAAGTAATATAGCTCCTCAAAACACATCGATAATTAGAAGAATGTGTTTTAATTTTAATAGGGGAAAGGAGACCAGGGTCAGAGGGCCAGGGGGTGGAATAAATAAGAACAAATTATTGTATATACAGCTGGTAGCTAGGATAAAAAGTTTCAATAAAGCCCACTATGTGTGCATGCCAATTAAATTATTTACAGACATTTACATTTTTCCTTTTCTATTCACACTGTATTGGAGATCCCATAGGTAACAAACTTATACAGCCCACAGAAATCTTTAAAACAACAAATAAGTTCAATTTTACTTTTATACAAGAGCAATGTATGCTCTAAAAATAAAATTAAAGAAACCATCTCAATTACAATAGCACCTGCATACATTATTAGAAAGACTACCACAACTGAGGTGGAGCATAACAAATGAAGAGAATGTGAAAAAGGAAACTGGAAAGCATTTTAGAAAATGTTTCCACAGCTACACACACAAGTAAAGTTAAAATATGGGTTACCTCTTGCCTCTTGTTTTGGCAATTGCACTTCTCCACTCCTGGCCGTGTACCCAAGAAAACAGAAAACGTATGGCCATGTGAAGTGTGTTTTGGAAGGCTTATTCAAAGTAGCCAAAAGGAATAACTGTCCATATGTCAATCAGTTGATGAAATAACAAACAAAATGTGGTCCATTACACATCTATGAAAAGTTCTGACATGGATGAACTTTGAAAGCCATGTTAAAATGGAAAAGCCTACTACAGCAGGCTTCATTAATGTTGCTTCATTACTATCATTATTTAGAATAAGCAAAACTATACTTAATGGTTTCTGAGAGTTCAGAGACTTGGGCATGGTTAGTGGCCACTTGGTGTTCCCGGGTTCTTTGGAGCATATGAAGTCATAAAATCTTCTGGATAGCAATAATCAATCATCCATAAACAAGCGATTAGAAATTTAAGCTGGACCAGTGAAAACAGTTGCATTTCTGCACCGTACAATATTTACTCCACTCACTGGTAAGCATTGCATTTCTTGTTTCACATATCACACACTAACATATTGCAGAAATCATTTATGAATTCTGTTTAAATTCTGGCTCTGGCTCTTCTCATCATTTTAGCTAGAAAATAAGCTAGGTGAGAACGGGGAATCTGTGTGTGTCACTGTCACTTCTGTACAGTCAGTGCTCGGAGCACAGAATGGGGCTAAGAAAGATTCCTGAGGAGTTAGCTTTTCTCAAGACTTCAATCTCAGCTTCACTCCGGAGAAAACAACAGTGATCACGTTCCACCATGACGGGAAGTTGACAAATCCCAGGCTATAAAAACTTGTTAGGAGAGTTCTTAAAGATTTTGTTTGTTGAGGGTCTTCTAACGCATTGTAGTGGGGGTTTAAATAGTTCAAGGCACCTTGACTAGTAGCCAGCGAATATACAAGTATGCTAATGCTTAACTAGCCTTATTGTACACCACATGCTAATTATTCAGTCTATTGGTTGCATTTTTTCAGCACTGTGGCAAGGCATGACCTATGTATGGAAAGGCTTATTTTGGCTCACTATTTCAGGGAATGTCACTTCATCGTGGCAGGGAAGGGAAAGTACCTATGGTGACTTTCTCTATGGAAATAGGACTCTGTGACATAACTTGGCTGTAACCTGTAAAGGCCACTCGTTGTCTCCCAGGGTTGCCAGCCAGACTTCATGTTCCAAAGTTCTACAATCTCACAAAGCAGTGCCACCCTCCAGAGTTCACACACTCAAACACACATGCCTGCAGGGACCCATAATCCTAGGACTGCAGAAACGACAGCCAAGGTTGTCTCCAGTGACCATGCTGACTTAAATCATAGGCCAGACATATTTCCTCAGCTTTAAAAATCTTCACTTTATCTTCTGCATTTGTTCTATTCACCCTGTAGGCTTCTTTCTCCCTTGTCTGCAAAGCCTTCCATGTTGCTTAAGTCCATACTGTCAGCCTATTATCTGACACCAAGCAATATGCATATGACATGGAAGACATGAAATTAATATGTGTGTGCACATGTATATGCGTGTGTGTATGTGTTAATGATTCCCACATTCAAAAGGATCATATAACAAGCAGGAAATGGTATAAAGTGGGCCCCTAACTGAAATAGATGGTTAAAAGGCAATTGACAATAGTGATTTGTATGTTTTGTGTTCAGACAATATAAGAAATCAGTCCTTTGACAGTGAAAGAAAAAGGAAAGAAAAATCTTCATGGTCTGCATAAAAGTGTAGCTATTACAGGTGGCCCAATTCCCAGTTACTTTGTTCCTGACACCAGAGACCCGTTTTTCAATCAAACTCACAGCAGCTGAGGAGCTGGAAGGCTGGGCTGGCATCTGGGTCAGAGGTTCCCCATTAGTGCTGGCAGATTTTTCATAATCAAGACACTTCTGAAGGGCTGAACCCTATTCAGTGCCAAAGGTTAACGATTCAGTGTGCAGGGACTGCCGCGCAAGGCAGGGCATCAGACAGCGAGGAGAGAGACGCCACCAGTGGACCTGTTCTTGCTGCTCCGGTTACATTCTTGAGTCTCTAGGACGCTTGCCTTCTTGCCAAGGAGTCACTCAGCAGAGAAGACTCATTAAGCAGGCTGCATTAATCCTGTTTTTCTAACCCTGGTTCATGTTGACGCATTTGACAGTCAACATTTTTGAGCAATCCCTCTGTACACTATTGAAGTTGATGATGCGCAAGCAAGAGACTTGCAGAGTGAAGGGGTCGCCTGCTGAGTTCAGGGTAGACTGGCAATTGGGATAGTTCTGCATAACAATTACATCTTGCTTTCAGTGGCAAAATATTAGCAATATGGAAAAGCCTGCTTACTCCAACACCACTTCAGTCCCAGTAGTGTGGGCTGCTCCAGATCACAATTATTGGGCAAAATAAACTACAATTGTTTTTGATTAAAATTTGCTGGCATTCCTTAAGAAAACTGTTGTTTCCAAGCTAGAGGGAATTGTTTCATAAAACAAACCTCTCTATAATTCATTAGATTTTTATAGCCTACTGATGTTTTTCCCTTTCCAGGAACACTTCTGAGGGTATTAAATGAGCTGTTGGTGACCACGCTGTTCTTTCAAACTCAACCTATTCTGAAGAGAACCATAGCATTCCGTTCTTTGTCGTTTTTATCCTTTGCCTTCCCTGAATCTGTCAATAGCATCCTTTATCTTAAGAAGCTTACTCCCTTTTCTTTATTCAACAGGGCTGGTGTTTAGCCCAATAAAAGTCTTAAATTAAATCCTTCAAGTTACATAGCACTTCCTATATTATATATAATATATGGATACCATGTGACTTTCACATTTTCGTGTGGTTTAGTATAGGGCTATCCATAGAAACAGAATACACACACACACACACACAGAGAGAGAGAGAGAGAGAGAGAGAGAGAGAGAGAGAGAGAGAGAGAGAGAGAGAGAGAGAGAGAGAGAGAGAGAGTTGGGTAGAGGGTTGAACGTTTCTCCTCTTATGACACATACTTTTCTTTATATACACATATCTAAAGAAAAATACACAGAGTATGTACGAAAATGGAAACCACTCAAATGAGGGTAAGCAAATATCATGTAATGAGGGAACTAAGCCATCATAACTTTCCTTTCATGGCCTCTCAAAAGCATGCAGGAGAAAATGGAAAAAGGAAAACCAACGCCTCCCTGCACCTCCATTGGATACTGCCAGTCCGGGAGAAGCTGGAAGAGGGTTATGTGGTAGAAGGGGAAATGTGGCTTTCTCCAGCTGCTTCCAAACTAGAAATGGTTATTGATTATGTCCTGACTCTTAGGACCTGATTGCCATAGATGTCAGGGTTTGTCTTCCTAGACTCATTCCCTGAATCATGAATTGGAGCTCTATTTTTGTGCGTGGCCTAACCATTGTCATTTATAAAATACCCTACAGAGATGGGGGGGTGCAACACAGAGAAGTTCTGCTGAGATTAAGATGGTGTTGGATCAATACTTAACTTTCAGCCACCCTGTCTCAGAGCACTGCAATGTGCAAGGTCTCCAGGCACAGTTGGTACCCAGAGAGGACAGATCATAACAGCTAATAATGCTTTTAGCTGTTATTTGGTCTCAAGCCCTGATCTATGACTCTGGTAAGCAAGAGGAAAGATTTCTCATGCCAGGGAAACATTTTAGCCAGCAAAAAATGTCTGCCTTTTTTATTTCGCACACCCAAATCTGGATCTTTGCTCTTATCATTGCAATATAATAAAGGAGGGTTCAGGGCATGCTTGTGACATGATTGGGAAACACAATACCCCAAGCACTAAAGCTTCTGAACTCACCAAGATTGCTCTCTCACATACCTCACTTTCAAGAGGAGAAAAATGCACAAAGGTATACATTATAAAGGGCCACTGTAAGTCTGCAAGCACTCCCAGCTGAACACGTCCTTAGAACAAGGCAACATTGTTTTACTTTCTGACATATAGCTCAATAAAAAAACATCCAGCTTGGGCTTGGGAAGGTGACAGCCTGTAAGTTCCCATCACACAAACATAAAGACCTGAGTCTGGCTCTCTAGCATTCACATAAAAGCCAGGCATGGTAGTATGCTCCTGTAACACTGGCACTGGAGACGATAAAGGAGCTTTAACCAATGGGTGATCTCCAGGTTTGGTGAGAAGAATCTGTCTCAAAAAAGCAAGATGGGAGAGCAATAGAGAATACATCCCATGATATTCTGTCCTTCACATGCACACATGCGCAGTTTAAATAAAAGTCCAGACTTGATCTAGCAGGGAAGGTGGGATAAGCTTCAACATCTTCTCAAAACCCAATATGCAAATTACTTTAGTGGTCTTTTCTATTTGTTACTAATAGCATATGTTTTCCCTACATTGTTTTTCTATGAAGAGAATAGTTTGGTAAAGTTTTACAAAATTGCATTATGGGACTATGCCTACATTTATATAAACAATTTCCTGTTATGGACATTAATGCTATTTCAAATTTCTACTATAAAAATAATGTCATGCTGAACACTCCTGCCTATTAAACATTATATAAATTCCTTGTTATGTCTTGAGGAAAAGTTTAGAGAAGTATAATTACTTATCAAAACTTCTTCACACTTTACATTATTTCTGGTTGCTTGCTTGTTTGCTTCCTTGTGTCGGGGTTTCATATAGCACAGACGATCCTCTAATTCACTGGGTAGCCCAAAATGACCTTGAACTTCTAATCCTCCTGCTTCCAATCCCAAGAGCTGGGACTACCAGTGTGTGCTATCATGTCTGGCACAAAAACACACATTCATTTCTTAAAGTCTCTATATAATGTGTGTGTGTGTGTGTGTGTGTGTGTGTGTCTGTGTGGCAGAGAGAGAGAGAGAGAGAGAGAGAGAGAGAGATGCACAGATGAAGACCAGAGGATAATTTTCAAGAATTGTGTCTCTCCTTCTACCTACCATGTGAGTCCCAGGGACTGAACTCAGGCCCTCCAGATTACCCACTGATTCAGGTCACCAGTCCAGGAAGACATACTCTTAAAACCCTTAACATGCAATTCCAAAGTGTCCTTCAAAAATTATTATGGCAATTTCCTTCTTAATAGTGGAATGGAAAATAAGCCAATTTGCTACAGCTTCTCTGTACTTTTTTTCTCTTTATACACTACTTAAATGAAAAATATAACATTTTAATTAATATCCTAGTTATTTATATTTTAACAATGACATATGAACTTTACATATTTCATACTAAAGAACTCAACTTTTAATGTTGATTGACAAGGGAGTATTTAACTGAGCTTAATTAAAATAGAATTAATTTTGTTACATAATGTAAAAACCTAGCAGTATTATATTTTCTGAAGTTAAATCAATTGTTTTGATTCTAATACTCAAATAATTAACTTTACTAAGAACCTAAAATACTGTGAATTTAAATGTGTCCTACTGATGCTGCAAATTCCTTTTTTTAACTTTTCACGTGTTTTTATATTCTGTCTTTGATAATTTTTTCTTCTTATTTTTTTTTTTTATTAATTTATTCTTGTTACATCTCAATGTTTATCCCATCCCTTGTATCCTCCCATTCCTCCCCCCCCCCCATTTTCCCATTATTCCCCTCCCCTATGACTGTTCCTGAGGGGGATTACGTCCCCCTATATATTCTCATAGGGTATCAAGTCTCTTCTTGGCTACTTGCTGTCCTTCCTCTGAGTGCCACCAGGTCTCCCCCTCCAGGGGACATGTTCAAATGTGAGGCACCAGAGTATGTGAGAAAGTCATATCACACTCTCCACTCAACTGTGGAGAATATTCTGACCATTGGCTAGATCTGGGAAGGGGTTTAAAGTTTACCTCCTGTATTGTCCTTGGCTGGTGCCTTAGTTTGAGCGGGACCCCTGGGCCCAAATCTGCCTATCATATTGTTCTACTTGTAGATTTCTAGGACCCTCTGGATCCTTTTATTTTGCTGTTCTCCCATGCGTCTCTCATTTAGAGTCCCAATAGGATGCCTTCCCCTCTGTCCCAGTTTCCTGGTAAGTGAAGGCTTTCGTGGGACATGCCCCTTGGGCTAGTATGCAGATATAAGTGAGTATATACCATTTGATTCTTTCTGCTTCTGGGTTAACTCACTCATTATGATCATTTCTAGCTCAATCCATTTATCCACAAATTTCGGGAATTCCTTGTTTTTAATAGCTGAGTAGTATTCCATAGTGTATATGTACCACAGTTTCTTTATCCACTCTTCTACTGAGGGACACTTAGGCTGTTTCCATGTTCTGGCTATTATGAATAAGGCTGCTATGAACATGGTTGAGCAAATTTTCTTGTTGTGTGCTGGAGCATCTTCTGGGTATATTCCAAGGAGTGGAATAGCTGGGTCTTGAGGAAGCCCTATTCCCATTTTTCTGAGATAGCACCAGATAGATTTCCAAAGTGGCTGTACTAGTTTGCATTCCCACCAGCAATGAAGGAGTGTTCCTCTCTCCCCACATCCTCGCCAGCATGTGGTGTCGCTTGAATTTTTGATCTTAGCCATTCTGATGGGTGTAAGATGGAATCTCAGAGTTGTTTTGATTTGCATTTCCCTGATGACTAAGGAGGTTGAGCATTTCTTTAAGTGTTTCTCAGCCATTTGATACTCCTCTGTTGAGAATTCTCTGTTTAGTTCCAAGCCCCATTTCTCAATTGGGTTATTCGGTTTGGTGGTGTTTAATTTCTTGAGTTCTTTATATATTTTGGATATTAGACCTTTGTCAGATGTAGGGTTGGTGAAAATTTTTCCCAGTCTGTAGGCTGTCGCTTTGTTCTCTTGACAGTGTCTCCTGCCTTACAGAAGCTTCTCAGCCTCATGAGGTCCCATTTATTAATGGTTGACATTAAGGCCTGGGCCGTTGGTGTTCTGTTCAGGAAGTTGTCTCCTGTGCCAATATGTTCCAGGCTCTTTCCCACTTTTTCTTCTAAGTGAGTTAGTGTCTCTGGTTTATGTTGAGGTCTTTAATCCACTTGGATTTGAGTTTTGTGCAAGGTGACAAATATGGGTCCAGTTTCATTTTTTTACACATAGACCTCCAGTTAGACCAGCACCATTTGTTGAAGATGCTATCCTTTTTCCATTGAATGGATTTGGCTTCTTTGTCAAAAATCAAGTGACCATATGTGTGTGGATTCATATCTGGGGTCTTCGATCGATTCCACTGATCAACCAGCCTGTTGCTGTGCCAGTACCATGCTGTTTTAAGTACTATTGCTTTATAGTACAGTTTGAGATCAGGTATGGAGATTCCTCCGGAGCATCTTTTATTGTACAAGATTGTTTTAGCTATTCTGGGTTTTTTGTTTTTCCATATGAAGTTCAGAATTGAACTTTCAATGTCTTTAAAAAATTGTGTAGTTATTTTGATAGGGATTGCATTGAATCTATAGATTGCTTTTGGTAGGATGGCCATTTTTACTATGTTAATTCTCCCGATCCATGAGCAAGGAAGATCACGCCATCTTCTCAGGTCATCTTCAATCTCTTTCTTCAGAGTTTTGAAATTTTTTTCATACAAGTCCTTCACTTGCTTAGTTAGGGTAACTCCTAGATATTTATATTGCTTGTGGCTAATGTGAAGGGTGTGGTTTTCCTAATTTCTTCCTCTGCAAGCTTGTCATTTGTGTATAGGAAGACTACAGACTTTTTTGAGTTAATTTTGTATCCAGCCAATTTGCTGAAGGTGTTTATCAGCTTTAGGAGTTCTCTGGTGGAGTTTTGAGGGTCACTTATGTACACTATCATATCATCTGCAAAGAGGGATAATTTGACTTCCTCCTTTCCCATTTGGATCCCCTTGATCTCCTTTTGTTGTCTTATTGCTCTGGCTAGAACTTCGAGTACTATATTGAAGAGATATGGAGAGAGTGGGCAGCCTTGCCTTGTTCCCGATTTGAGAGGAATTTCCTTGAGTATCTCACCATTTACTTTGATTTTGGCTATTGGCTTGCTGTATATAGCCTTTATTATGTTGAGGAAAGTGCCTTGTATCCCCGATCTCTCTAAAACTTTAAACATGAATGGGTGTTGAATTTTATCAAATGCTTTCTCTGCATCCAAGGAGATAATCATGTGGTTTTTTATTTTCAGTTTGTTTATATGATGGATTACATTGATGGATTTCCGTATATTAAACCATCCCTGCATGCCTGGAATGAAGCCTACTTGGTCATGATGAATGATATCTTTGATGTGCTCCTGTATTCGTTTTGCAAGTATTTTATTTAGTATTTTTGCATCTATGTTCATAAGAGAAATTGGTCTGAAATTCTCTTTCTTTGTTGAGTCTTTGTGAGGTTTAGGTATCAATGAGACTATGGCCTCATAGAATGAATTTGGTAATTTTCCATCCATTTCTATCTTTTGGAGTAGCTTGAAGAGTATCGGTATTAGCTCGCCCTTAAAGGTCTGGTAGAATTCTGCACTGAAACCATCTGGCCCTGGGCTTTTTTGGTTGGGAGACCATCGATGATTGCTTCTATTTCTGTCGGGGAAATGGGACTATTTAACTTGTTTATCTGTTCTTCACTCAACTTTGGCAAGTGAACTTGATCAAGAAAATCGTCCATTTCCCTTAGATTTTCAAATTTTGTGGCGTATATGCCTTCAAAGTAGGATCTTATGATTCTTTGAATTTCTTCAGTGTCTGTTGTTATGTCTCCCTTTTCATTTCTGATTTTGTTGATTTCAATACTGTCTCTCTGCCTTTTAGTTAGTTTGGCTAATGGTCTGTCTATCTTGTTGATTTTCTCAAAGAACCAGCTTTTGGTTTTGTTGATTCTTTGGACTGTTTTCTTAGTTTCTAATTTGTTAATTTCAGCCCTGAGTTTGATAATTTCCAGGCGTCTACTCCTCTTGGGTGTTTCTGCTTCTTTTTTTCTAGGGCTTCCAGTTGTGTTGTTAAGATGCTTATGTGCGATGTTTCCAATTTCTTTTTAAAGGCACTTAGTGCTATGAATTTTCCTCTTAGCACTGCTTTCAATGTATCCCACAAATTTGGGTATGTTGTTTCTTCATTTTCATTGAATTTCAGAAACTCCTTGATTTCTTTCTTTATTTCTTCCCTGACCCAGGTGTCATTTAGCAGAGAGTTGTTTAGTTTCCACAAACGTGTAGGCTTTTTGTTATTTCTGTTGTTGTTGAATTGCAGCCTAAGAGCATGGTGATCTGATAGGATACAAGGTATTATTTCAATCCTCTTGTATCTGTTGAGGCTTGCTTTGTGACCTACGATGTGATCAATTTTGGAGAAGGTTCCATGGGGTGCAGAGAAGAAGGTGTATTCTTTCTTGTTTGGGTGAAAGGTTCTATAGATATCTGTTAGATCCATTTGACCCATGGCATTGGTTAATGATGTTATTTCTCGGCTTAGTTTCTGTTTCAATGACTTATCCTTCAGTGAGAGTGGGGTGTTGAAGTCTCCCACTATTATTGTGTGGGGATCGATGTGTGGTTTAAGCTTTTTTAGGAGATCTTTTACATATGTGGGTGCCCTTGTATTGGGAGCATAGATGTTCAGAATTGTGATGTCATCTTGGTTGACTTTACCTTTGATAAGTATGAAGTGTCCTTCCTCATCCCTTTTGATTAATTTTGGTTGAAAGTCTATTTTGTTCGATACTAAAATGGCTACACCTGCTTGCTTCTTGTGACCATTTGCTTGGAATATTTTTTTCCAACCTTTTACCCTGAGGTAATGCCTTTCATTATGGGTGAGATGTGTTTCTTGGATGCAGAAGAATGTTGGGTCTTGTTTATGTACCCATTCGGTTAGTCTGTGTCTTTTTATTGGAGAATTGAGGCCATTGATGTTGAGAGATATTAATGACCAGTGACTGTTAAGAGTCTTAATTTTGATGTTGTTTCCAGTCGAGCGTTTGTGTAGTTGTGTTTTTGCCATGGGATAGTTATCTATTTCCTGGGTAGTTTTGGTTGTAGCTTGACCCTTTGGGATGGAGTTTTCCTTCTAGTACCTTCTGTAAAGCTGGGTTTGTGGATAGGTACTGTTTGAATTTGTTTTTGTCATGGAATATTTTGTTTTCTCCATCAATGGTTATTGATAATTTTGCTGGGTAAAGTAGTCTGGCCTGGCATCTGTGTTCTCTTAGGGTTTGCAGGATCTCTGTCCAGGACCTTCTGGCTTTTATGGTCTCTGCTGAGAAGTCAGGTGTAATTCTGATAGGTTTACCATTAAATGTTATTTGGCCCTTTTCCCTTGCAGCTTTTAATATTTTTTCTTTGTTCTGCATGTTTTGTGTTTTGATTATTATGTGGCGGGCAGTTTTTCTTTTCTGGTCAATTCTATTTGGTGTTCTGTAGGCCTCTTGTATGTTTATAGGCATCTCTTTCTTTAGATTGGGGAAATTTTCTTCTATGATTTTGTTGAGAATAGTTTCTGGGCCCTGGAGTCTGATGTCTTCTCTTTCTTCAATGCCTATTATCCGCAAATTTCTTCTTTTCATGGTGTCCTTAATTTCTTGGATGTTTTGTGTCAGGAGTTTTCCAGATTTGGCATTTTCTTTAATGGTTGATTCAATATCTGTGATTGTATCTTCTAGCCCTGAGATTCGTTCTTCCATCTCTTGGATTCTGTTAGAAAAGCTCACCTCTGTGTTGCTCGCCTTCTTCTCTGAGGTCTCACGTTCTCGTTTTTCTTCTGTCTGTGTGTTTATCATTGAATCCATTTTCATTTTCAGATCTTGAACTGATTTTTTGATTTCTTTCATCTGATTTTTTGTATATTCCTGAGTTTCTTCCATTGCCTCTTTATAGGTCTTCAGAGCTTGAACCGTTTTAGCTATTTCTTTCATCTGGTTGTTTGCATTTCCTGCAATTTTTCCAGTTCCACTCTATGTGCTTCTTTTATGTCTCTCACCTGTTTGTCTGCGTCTTCCTGCATTTGATTACGAATTTTATTTGTTTCCTCCATTATCATCCTCATTACTAAGGATTTGAGGTCATTTTCTTGTATTTCCGTTGTATTTGAGTTCTCTGGGTGGTTTTCTTTGGGATAGCTGGAAACTGGAGACGCCATGTTGTTTTTGGGGTTTTTTGCGTATGCTTTTTCGTTGTCCTTTAGACATCTTGCCGTCTTTGTTTTTGTTGGGTAGCTTCCAGAGTTGAATGGAGGGTGTCTGATGATAGATTCACTTGTTTTCTTACGATTTCCCTAGGCTGCGAGCTCAAAGCTTCACTGGTGTGGATGTTAGGAGGTTAGCCCTGTTGTTCTGGTCTCTCACAGCCAGTGATCCTCAGTCCCTCTCTGCTGTGGATCCTGCAATTGTTCTGGGTCTCTGAATGAGCGTTGGGTCAGGCCAAGGTATCCACAGCCTTCTGTGTTCCCTGCCAAGTCCAGCCAGGAGCACTGGGACCGAACCACGGGCAGAACTCAGCTAGATTCTCAGGGCCAGAACTGTCTGCCAAGCTCAGCTAGGGATTTTGGGCCCAAAATGCACACAGGGCCCAGCCAGAATTTTTGGGCTGGGACTACGCACCAAGCTCCACTAGGGCCTTTTGGCCCAAAGTGCGTGCTGTGGTCAGTTATTGACTCAGGGCCCGAACTGACCACCAATCTCAGCCAGGAATTCTGGATTAAAACTGTACACTGTGTCCAACCAGAGTCTTAGAGCTGGTGGAACCGAGAGCTCTGTCCAGCCTGCGCCACAGCAGGAGAACTGTGGCTGCTCTGAGTTAGCGCCAGTGCTGGAACAAGTGCTCCGCCCAGACTGTGTCCCCGCAGGGGAGCTGCCGCTGAGCTGAGGTGGTGCCTAGGATGGAACCGAGCACGTCACCAAGCCTGCGCCACAGCAGGAGAACTGCGGCTGCTCTGAGTTAGCGCCAGTGGTGGGACAAGTGCTCCGCCCAGACTGTGTCCCCGCAGGGGAGCTGCCGCTGAGCTGAGGTGGTGCCTAGGATGGAACCGAGCACGTCACCAAGCCTGCGCCACAGCAGGAGAACTGTGGCTGCTCTGAGTTAGCGCCAGTGGTGGAACAAGTGCTCCGCCCAGACTGTGTCCCCGCAGGGGAGCTGCCGCTGAGCTGAGGTGGTGCCTAGGATGGAACCGAGCACGTCACCAAGCCTGCGCCACAGCAGGAGAACTGCGGCTGCTCTGAGTTAGCGCCTGTGGTGAAACCAAGTGCTCCGCCCAGACTGTGTCACCGCAGGGGAGCTGCCGCTGAGCTGAGGTGGTGCCTAGGATGGAACCGAGCACGTCACCAAGCCTGCGCCACAGCAGGAGAACTGCGGCTGCTCTGAGTTAGCGCCAGTGGTGGGACAAGTGCTCTGCCCAGACTGTGACCCCGCAGGGGAGCTGCCGCTGAGCTGAGGTGGTGCCTAGGATGGAACCGAGCACGTCACCAAGCCTGCGCCACAGCAGGAGAACTGCGGCTGCTCTGAGCTAGCGCCAGTGGTGGGACAAGTGCTCCGCCCGGACTGTGTCCCCGCAGGGGAGCTGCCGCTGAGCTGAGGTAGTGCCTAGTGTGGAGCAGCGTGCTCAACTAAGCCTGCGCCACAGCAGGGGAGCTATGGCCACGCTGAGTTAGTGCCTCAGGCAGAATTGTTTGCTGGGCCGGGCCAATACCCGGGACTCTGGGGCCGAACTGTCCGCCGAGTCCAATCTGGGTCCAAAGGCTCCACGCGACCCAAATCCTGCCCCGAGTCCCCTCTCCCGCAGCAACTCCCACCAGCCACCACACCAATCGCCTCCACCGGAAGGCTATGAGCTGCAAACCTCAGCCGCCGCTGCTGGTGCCGCTGGTGCTGCCGCCTCTACCGCTGCCGCTCCGATCAGAGAAAAACCACGCTCCTCCCGTGTGCAGGGGCACGCAGGTCCTCCGCACCCTGGTCCCTCCGAACCGTGGAGCACTCCCGCTGCCTTGATGTTCGGACCTCGGTGTTCCTGGCTCAGAAATCTGTGCAATTCCCTGAATTGTTCACTGGAGCCTCCAAACGTGGTCCACACTGCTCGCCGCCATCTTGGATCCTCAATTTTTTCTTCTTAAAAGGTACTGCTCTGGTGGTTTTTTTTTGTTTGTTTGTTTTTTGTTTGTTTGTTTTTTGTTTTTTTTTTTTTTTTTGCTTATTTTTACAAATAGTAGAAATTATAGATATATGTCTTTTATAACATTTTTAAACATCTAAATAGTGTTCTCTTGCTAGGTAAACTTTGGAGTAGTTTCATAAATGCTTCAAATAAATAGTATGACATCATGTAGAAGTATATTAAAAGTATAAATTAATTTATAGGACATCTACATGGCTATAGATTAGTCTTTCTCATATCTGAATATGGTGATCCTTTGCATTTACATAAAACACCTTTACATTATCAACTAATGCTTTGTGCTAATAAACATCAGATCACCATAGAGTCACAGTATTTCCTGTTGTTCTATGATGGCCTCGTTTGCTTAACAATCTTTAAATCATAAATGTGTATTACCAATAAGAAATAGAGATGTTGCTTCCTCTATGCCTTACTGTAGGCACTCTCCTCTCACATTTTTTTTGCCTTTCTGGTTTACTAATACACATAGCCTCTAGTCCAGTGATTCGTAATTCTAGCAATACATTGGATTTACTGTGGGAGATTTTAGACTGCCTGATTCCCAGGGCCTCTGCCTGACCAACTAAACAAAAATCAGTAGAGGAGAAACGCATGGCATCAGGTCCTCACCAAAGCTGTCCACATGGCTTTCATATGAAGATAGGTTCGCAGTCTACGGGCATTAGTCGCCAAGCTTTTAGGATAAAAACCAACTGGAAACCTGGCTTAAACTGCAGAATTTCACAGCACTGATATCTTTCTCTCTTAGAGTTTCTGATTTAATATATCTTGAGTGGGTATCCATCATCTGTATTTTTAACAAGCATTTTTGACAAACATTGCTTTGATTAACATCTATCTAACACAGATAGCCAACTGGAAAATGATTCAGTTCTGCTACTTGCCTTGGGAAAATGTATTACCTGGTAGTCAGAATCTATGGCTCACAGCTCTCCTACATGTTAGAAGCTGCTGGTAAGTTGAGCGGAATAAAACTCTTTATACCCAAGCTTTTCTTTTAAATATTCTCACATAGGTACATTAACTCCTGTGGGCATTCATTTACCACAGTCCTTTCCACTGAAGCTCTCAGTTAGAAAGCTTCCTCTTGGGTCTGTGTTTGCCCATATACCATATGAGATTAGAATTTGTATACTTTGAGCAGCAGCAGAAAAATAGGTGGGAAATGTGTGGAATAAAACATCGCGTGCGCGCGCGCACACACACACACACACACACACACACACACACATACACACACTCACACATGCTCGTGCCACGTGTGTGAATGCCATGGCTCTCATGTGGAGATCGTAGAACAACTTTCTAGAATAGGCTCTCTTTTCCTACTACGTGGGTCTCAGTTCTCTAACTCGGGTTGTCCACATTGACAGCAAGCACTTTTACCAGCTGATCTATTTCAGTGGCCCAGTCAGGAATTTTTGTCATCTAGTTTCCAATGTTGCAGTCTTACTGATTGCGTGTCCCTCCCCCAAAACCTTGACTCAGAGCTGTAGGACACTGTATCTTTCCAATGGCAAAAGAAACAGCCTCCACGGTGGCCACGATTTCCCTGTGGGTACATGCTGTCAGGAACCAAACTCCTCTGAGACACCAAGAGCCTATTGGACTTGTAGACCTTTTCTCAAAAGGAATGGACATTTTAGTAGGAATCTGAGACTCAGGCCCTGACTTTTACAAACACTACTTAGTATATTAAGAGAAATCACAAGTTACTGTCATCGAAGACATTTACTGAAGGCCTCTGTGTGCCAGAAACAGTGTTACTTCATGAGAAATGTTATTTCTCATTGACAAGTCCTGTATATTTATTGATAGCTAAATGAGGAGACTGGGCCCCTTGCCAAGCTCCATTTCAGCACAGCCATCACATGCCTCTGTGACTTAGGGTACAGTATGTGAAAGGGAAGGGTCTTCTTATCCAGGTTTGGCTGCCCGTTGAAACTCTCACCTGCCTGCTGCGCTAAATGGAGCGAGAAAGAACCCTATCTGAGCAATTCAGATAAAGTGGAATTTGTTTTGCTGCCAATGATTCAAATCATTAAATTCAACAAATACCCATTAAGCCTCTATTATATGTAAGACTGTGCAACCCTTTGCAAGTGCCAACTATAAATTAGATTTGGTTTATATGAAACCTTCTCCTGCTATTGCCAGGCTGCAGTGCTATGTTTTCATTTGGGTTTCACGTATTCAATCTCTTTAAGAGAGAGAGAGAGGCACACACATACACACACACACACACACACACACACACACACACAGAGAGAGAGAGAGAGAGAGAGAGAGAGAGAGAGAGAGAGAGAGAGAGAGAGATCATCTTGTGTTAATGTGAGACATCTCTGATGAAGCCGATGCAAAGATGAAGAACTGATGAAGAGTGGAAAAGGGAGGGTAGCTGGTCACTCGTATGGCAGTAGGAAGATCCACGGAGGATGACTCGCCACTGCCTGCTTGATTTTGTCTAAATTGGTGGGATAATGCTCTTCCTGAGCCTTTTGCTATCTAGACACACCAATTTCTCATTACCCCAACACAGAATCACCATAGCCTCATTTGTTCATTCCCAGTTTTCTCCATCACCAGTACAGTGCAAATATCTGCAGATTCAGTCAGGGATGGGAGGTAAGCAAGCTCCCAGGTCTCTGTGTCCTGCCTGTGGTATGAACAGTCCCTTGAGAAATGCCCACCACTGGAGCTGGTCAGTGCTTCCCCTTTAAAGTGGCAATAATAAGGAGATTAGAGTTTCATTAGATCTGTTATAATTCCTCTCTTGATCTCCCTTTTGAATACGTTCCATGGAGACCTGGGTTTCAACACTTAATATGCAGAAAGACAATAAGGAGCTTAAGATAGACACATCTCTAAGCCCCTTCTGAACCTGGGAAATCAAAATTGCAACAAATGCCTCCCAGTCCTCCAGAGTCTAAGGCATCAGTGGAGCCGCGCTGGCAAGGATGATTTGTTCAATATCCTCCCGCATACCCCACGGAGTCAGTAAATAAGGAGAGCTTGCACTCTGTTCCCTTCCATATCCATGAGATCAAGAAGCCAAACCCAGAAACCCTGATGAGGGCATGCTGTATTCGCACCTTCATCTGAGCTCACTTCATCCAGGTGTTAGGCGCCATAGAGATGAAATCTGGCTCAGAGAAGCCAATCATTGTGGAAAGAAAACAGAATTCTTTGAAGCTGTTCATTTATTAATTCAATAATTCTTTATATCCGCTATGCCACCCTAGGTAAAGTTGGGTTGCCTTTCTATAGAGAGAACAAAGCATCAGAACCATCCATGTCTGTGCAGCACTTATCTCCAAAATGGTTAGTAGATGAATACAGAGGGTCATTTCTGTTAAAGAATACCTGAATGAGGCCCCAAAACACCCTGGAAGGAACTGGAGAAGAGGAAGACTTCACTGTGCTAGACGATAAGAAAAACAAGCTTCCTGGTGAAGAGTTTGGTTTGATAAGGAAGGATGGATGGATCAGGTAGATCCACAAGAAAAGGAGCCTCTGGGTAGTGTCTCTGTTACTCAGCATGGCAGCCAGACTGAACTTACTGCTGTAGACAACTGAAAAGGCCAGACTTCATGATTTATCATAAAGAACAAAGGCATTAAATAAATTCAGCCAAGAGAAGTAAGGAGCTTTGAAATAAAAAGTGATCACTAAGGCCGGATTTGGATTTAAAACATTTACAAAAATGTAAGAAATGTGAAACTCAGGTAGATCACCTTAGCCATAAATAGAATTAAAGCATTGGTACATAGCAGTGCAATATGGCTGAATCTTGAAAATTACACTAACTAAAAGACTAATCATAAAAGGATATATATTACCCATTCCTGTGTGCTGTCCAGAATAGACAAATATATGGAAGCAAAGGATAAATTAGTGGAGAATAGTATCTGAGAGTAGGGAAAACAGAGAGAAATTCAAATGACTATAGGTTTGTCTTAGGGAGATTAAACTCAGATAGTGATGAAAGCTACAAAACACTGAAAATAATTTTTAAAAATCACTGGGATCCAAGATGGCGGCGAGCAGTGTGGACCGCGTTTGGAGGCTCCAGTGAACAATTCAGGGAATTGCACAGATTTCTGAGCCAGGAACACCGAGGTCTGAACATCACGGCAGCAGGAGTGCTCCACGGTTCGGAGGGACCAGGGTGCGGAGGACCTGCGTGCCCCTGCACACGGGAGGAGCGTGGTTTTTCTCTGATCGGAGCGGCAGCGGTAGAGGCGGCAGCACCAGCGGCACCAGCAGCGGTGGCTGAGGTTTGCAGCTCATAGCCTTCCGGTGGAGGCGATTGGTGTGGTGGCTGGTGGGAATTGCTGCGGGAGAGGGGACTCGGGGCAGGATTTGGGTCGCGTGGAGCCTTTGGACCCAGATTGGACTCGGCGGACAGTTCGGCCCCAGAGTCCCGGGTATTGGCCCGGCCCAGCAAACAATTCTGCCTGAGGCACTAACTCAGCGTGGCCATAGCTCCCCTGCTGTGGCGCAGGCTTAGTTGAGCACGCTGCTCCACACTAGGCACTACCTCAGCTCAGCGGCAGCTCCCCTGCGGTGACACAGTCTGGGCGGAGCACTTGGTTTCACCACAGGCGCTAACTCAGAGCAGCCCCAGTTCTCCTGCTGTGGCGCAGGCTTGGTGACGTGCTCGGTTCCATCCTAGGCACCACCTCAGCTCAGCGGCAGCTCCCCTGCGGGGACACAGTCCGGGCGGAGCACTTGTCCCACCACTGGCGCTAACTCAGAGCAGCCGCAGTTCTCCTGCTGTGGCGCAGGCTTGGTGACGTGCTCGGTTCCATCCTAGGCACCACCTCAGCTCAGCGGCAGCTCCCCTGCGGGGACACAGTCCCGGCGGAGCACTTGTCCCACCACTGGCGCTAACTCAGAGCAGCCACAGTTCTCCTGCTGTGGCGCAGGCTTGGTGACGTGCTCGGTTCCATCCTAGGCACCACCTCAGCTCAGCGGCAGCTCCCTGCGGGGACACAGTCCCGGCGGAGCACTTGTCCCACCACTGGCGCTAACTCAGAGCAGCCGCAGTTCTCCTGCTGTGGCGCAGGCTTGGTGACGTGCTCGGTTCCATCCTAGGCACCACCTCAGCTCAGCGGCAGCTCCCCTGCGGGGACACAGTCCCGGCGGAGCACTTGTCCCACCACTGGCGCTAACTCAGAGCAGCCACAGTTCTCCTGCTGTGGCGCAGGCTTGGTGACGTGCTCGGTTCCATCCTAGGCACCACCTCAGCTCAGCGGCAGCTCCCCTGCGGGGACACAGTCCGGGCGGAGCACTTGTTCCACCACTGGCGCTAACTCAGAGCAGCCGCAGTTCTCCTGCTGTGGCGCAGGCTTGGTGACGTGCTCGGTTCCATCCTAGGCACCACCTCAGCTCAGCGGCAGCTCCCCTGCGGGGACACAGTGCAGGCGGAGCACTTGTTCCACCACTGGCGCTAACTCAGAGCAGCCGCAGTTCTCCTGCTGTGGCACAGGCTGGACAGAGCTCTCGGTTCCACCAGCTCTAAGACTCTGGTTGGTCACAGTGTACAGTTTGAATCCAGAATTCCTGGCTGAGATTGGTGGTCAGTTCGGGCCCTGAGTCAATAACTGACCACAACACGCGCTTTGGGCCAAAAGGCCCTAGTGGAGCTTGGTGCGTAGTCCCAGCCCAAAAATTCTGGCTGGGCCCTGTGTGCATTTTGGGCCCAAAATCCCTAGCTGAGCTTGGCAGACGGTTCTGGCCCTGAGAATCTAGCTGAGTTCTGCCCGTGGTTCGGTCCCAGTGCTCCTGGCTGGACTTGGCAGGGAACACAGAAGGCTGTGGATACCTTGGCCTGACCCAACGCTCATTCAGAGACCCAGAACAATTGCAGGATCCACAGCAGAGAGGGACTGAGGATCACTGGCTGTGAGAGACCAGAACAACAGGGCTAACCTCCTAACATCCACACCAGTGAAGCTTTGAGCTCGCAGCCTAGGGAAATCGTAAGAAAACAAGTGAATCTATCGTCAGACACCCTCCATTCAACTCTGGAAGCTACCCAACAAAAACAAAGACGGCAAGATGTCTAAAGGACAACGAAAAAGCATACGCAAAAAACCCCAAAACAACATGGCGTCTCCAGTTTCCAGCTATCCCAAAGAAAACCACCCAGAGAACTCAAATACAACGGAAATACAAGAAAATGACCTCAAATCCTTAGTAATGAGGATGATAATGGAGGAAACAAATAAAATTCGTAATCAAATGCAGGAAGACGCAGACAAACAGGTGAGAGACATAAAAGAAGCACATAGAGTGGAACTGGAAAAATTGCAGGAAAATGCAAACAACCAGATGAAAGAAATAACTAAAACGGTTCAAGCTCTGAAGACCTATAAAGAGGCAATGGAAGAAACTCAGGAATATACAAAAAATCAGATGAAAGAAATCAAAAAATCAGTTCAAGATCTGAAAATGAAAATGGATTCAATGATAAACACACAGACAGAAGAAAAACGAGAACGTGAGACCTCAGAGAAGAAGGCGAGCAACACAGAGGTGAGCTTTTCTAACAGAATCCAAGAGATGGAAGAACGAATCTCAGGGCTAGAAGATACAATCACAGATATTGAATCAACCATTAAAGAAAATGCCAAATCTGGAAAACTCCTGACACAAAACATCCAAGAAATTAAGGACACCATGAAAAGAAGAAATTTGCGGATAATAGGCATTGAAGAAAGAGAAGACATCAGACTCCAGGGCCCAGAAACTATTCTCAACAAAATCATAGAAGAAAATTTCCCCAATCTAAAGAAAGAGATGCCTATAAACATACAAGAGGCCTACAGAACACCAAATAGAATTGACCAGAAAAGAAAAACTGCCCGCCACATAATAATCAAAACACAAAACATGCAGAACAAAGAAAAAATATTAAAAGCTGCAAGGGAAAAGGGCCAAATAACATTTAATGGTAAACCTATCAGAATTACACCTGACTTCTCAGCAGAGACCATAAAAGCCAGAAGGGCCTGGACAGAGATCCTGCAAACCCTAAGAGAACACAGATGCCAGGCCAGACTACTTTACCCAGCAAAATTATCAATAACCATTGATGGAGAAAACAAAATATTCCATGACAAAAACAAATTCAAACAGTACCTATCCACAAACCCAGCTTTACAGAAGATACTAGAAGGAAAACTCCATCCCAAAGGGTCAAGCTACAACCAAAACTACCCAGGAAATAGATAACTATCCCGTGGCAAAAACACAACTACACAAATGCTCGACTGGAAACAACATCAAAATTAAGACTCTTAACAGTCACTGGTCATTAATATCTCTCAACATCAATGGCCTCAATTCTCCAATAAAAAGACACAGACTAACTGAATGGGTACATAAACAAGACCCAACATTCTTCTGCATCCAAGAAACACATCTCACCCATAATGAAAGGCATTACCTCAGGGTAAAAGGTTGGAAAAAAATATTCCAAGCAAATGGTCACAAGAAGCAAGCAGGTGTAGCCATTTTAGTATCGAACAAAATAGACTTTCAACCAAAATTAATCAAAAGGGATGAGGAAGGACACTTCATACTCATCAAAGGTAAAGTCAACCAAGATGACATCACAATTCTGAACATCTATGCTCCCAATACAAGGGCACCCACATATGTAAAAGATCTCCTAAAAAAGCTTAAACCACACATCGATCCCCACACAATAATAGTGGGAGACTTCAACACCCCACTCTCACTGAAGGATAAGTCATTGAAACAGAAACTAAGCCGAGAAATAACATCATTAACCAATGCCATGGGTCAAATGGATCTAACAGATATCTATAGAACCTTTCACCCAAACAAGAAAGAATACACCTTCTTCTCTGCACCCCATGGAACCTTCTCCAAAATTGATCACATCGTAGGTCACAAAGCAAGCCTCAACAGATACAAGAGGATTGAAATAATACCTTGTATCCTATCAGATCACCATGCTCTTAGGCTGCAATTCAACAACAACAGAAATAACAAAAAGCCTACACGTTTGTGGAAACTAAACAACTCTCTGCTAAATGACACCTGGGTCAGGGAAGAAATAAAGAAAGAAATCAAGGAGTTTCTGAAATTCAATGAAAATGAAGAAACAACATACCCAAATTTGTGGGATACATTGAAAGCAGTGCTAAGAGGAAAATTCATAGCACTAAGTGCCTTTAAAAAGAAATTGGAAACATCGCACATAAGCATCTTAACAACACAACTGGAAGCCCTAGAAAAAAAAGAAGCAGAAACACCCAAGAGGAGTAGACGCCTGGAAATTATCAAACTCAGGGCTGAAATTAACAAGTTAGAAACTAAGAAAACAGTCCAAAGAATCAACAAAACCAAAAGCTGGTTCTTTGAGAAAATCAACAAGATAGACAGACCATTAGCCAAACTAACTAAAAGGCAGAGAGACAGTATTGAAATGAACAAAATCAGAAATGAAAAGGGAGACATAACAACAGACACTGAAGAAATTCAAAGAATCATAAGATCCTACTTTGAAGGCATATACGCCACAAAATTTGAAAATCTAAGGGAAATGGACGATTTTCTTGATCAAGTTCACTTGCCAAAGTTGAGTGAAGAACAGATAAACAAGTTAAATAGTCCCATTTCCCCTACAGAAATAGAAGCAATCATCGATGGTCTCCCAACCAAAAAAAGCCCAGGGCCAGATGGTTTCAGTGCAGAATTCTACCAGACCTTTAAGGGCGAGCTAATACCGATACTCTTCAAGCTACTCCAAAAGATAGAAATGGATGGAAAATTACCAAATTCATTCTATGAGGCCATAGTCTCATTGATACCTAAACCTCACAAAGACTCAACAAAGAAAGAGAATTTCAGACCAATTTCTCTTATGAACATAGATGCAAAAATACTAAATAAAATACTTGCAAAACGAATACAGGAGCACATCAAAGATATCATTCATCATGACCAAGTAGGCTTCATTCCAGGCATGCAGGGATGGTTTAATATACGGAAATCCATCAATGTAATCCATCATATAAACAAACTGAAAATAAAAAACCACATGATCATCTCCTTGGATGCAGAGAAAGCATTTGATAAAATTCAACACCCATTCATGTTTAAAGTTTTAGAGAGATCGGGGATACAAGGCACTTTCCTCAACATAATAAAGGCTATATACAGCAAGCCAATAGCCAAAATCAAAGTAAATGGTGAGATACTCAAGGAAATTCCTCTCAAATCGGGAACAAGGCAAGGCTGCCCACTCTCTCCATATCTCTTCAATATAGTACTCGAAGTTCTAGCCAGAGCAATAAGACAACAAAAGGAGATCAAGGGTATCCAAATGGGAAAGGAGGAAGTCAAATTATCCCTCTTTGCAGATGATATGATAGTGTACATAAGTGACCCTCAAAACTCCACCAGAGAACTCCTAAAGCTGATAAACACCTTCAGCAAATTGGCTGGATACAAAATTAACTCAAAAAAGTCTGTAGCCTTCCTATACACAAATGACAAGCTTACAGAGGAAGAAATTAGGAAAACCACACCCTTCACATTAGCCACAAGCAATATAAAATATCTAGGAGTTACCCTAACTAAGCAAGTGAAGGACTTGTATGAAAAAAATTTCAAAACTCTGAAGAAAGAGATTGAAGATGACCTGAGAAGATGGCGTGATCTTCCTTGCTCATGGATCGGGAGAATTAACATAGTAAAAATGGCCATCCTACCAAAAGCAATCTACAGATTCAATGCAATCCCTATCAAAATAACTACACAATTTTTTAAAGACATTGAAAGTTCAATTCTGAACTTCATATGGAAAAACAAAAAACCCAGAATAGCTAAAACAATCTTGTACAATAAAAGATGCTCCGGAGGAATCTCCATACCTGATCTCAAACTGTACTATAAAGCAATAGTAATTAAAACAGCATGGTACTGGCACAGCAACAGGCTGGTTGATCAGTGGAATCGAATCGAAGACCCAGATATGAATCCACACACATATGGTCACTTGATTTTTGACAAAGAAGCCAAATCCATTCAATGGAAAAAGGATAGCATCTTCAACAAATGGTGCTGGTCTAACTGGAGGTCTATGTGTAAAAAAATGAAACTGGACCCATATTTGTCACCTTGCACAAAACTCAAATCCAAGTGGATTAAAGACCTCAACATAAAACCAGAGACACTAACTCACTTAGAAGAAAAAGTGGGAAAGAGCCTGGAACATATTGGCACAGGAGACAACTTCCTGAACAGAACACCAACGGCCCAGGCCTTAATGTCAACCATTAATAAATGGGACCTCATGAGGCTGAGAAGCTTCTGTAAGGCAGGAGACACTGTCAAGAGAACAAAGCGACAGCCTACAGACTGGGAAAAAATCTTCACCAACCCTACATCTGACAAAGGTCTAATATCCAAAATATATAAAGAACTCAAGAAATTAAACACCACCAAACCGAATAACCCAATTGAGAAATGGGGCTTGGAACTAAACAGAGAATTCTCAACAGAGGAGTATCAAATGGCTGAGAAACACTTAAAGAAATGCTCAACCTCCTTAGTCATCAGGGAAATGCAAATCAAAACAACTCTGAGATTCCATCTTACACCCATCAGAATGGCTAAGATCAAAAATTCAAGCGACACCACATGCTGGCGAGGATGTGGGGAGAGAGGAACACTCCTTCATTGCTGGTGGGAATGCAAACTAGTACAGCCACTTTGGAAATCTATCTGGTGCTATCTCAGAAAAATGGGAATAGGGCTTCCTCAAGACCCAGCTATTCCACTCCTTGGAATATACCCAGAAGATGCTCCAGCACACAACAAGAAAATTTGCTCAACCATGTTCATAGCAGCCTTATTCATAATAGCCAGAACATGGAAACAGCCTAAGTGTCCCTCAGTAGAAGAGTGGATAAAGAAACTGTGGTACATATACACTATGGAATACTACTCAGCTATTAAAAACAAGGAATTCCCGAAATTTGTGGATAAATGGATTGAGCTAGAAATGATCATAATGAGTGAGTTAACCCAGAAGCAGAAAGAATCAAATAGTATATACTCACTTATATCTGCATACTAGCCCAAGGGGCATGTCCCACGAAAGCCTTCACTTACCAGGAAACTGGGACAGAGGGGAAGGCATCCTATTGGGACTCTAAATGAGAGACGCATGGAAGAACAGCAAAATAAAAGGATCCAGAGGGTCCTAGAAATCTACAAGTAGAACAATATGATAGGCAGATTTGGGCCCAGGGGTCCCGCTCAAACTAAGGCACCAGCCAAGGACAATACAGGAGGTAAACTTTAAACCCCTTCCCAGATCTAGCCAATGGTCAGAATATTCTCCACAGTTGAGTGGAGAGTGTGATACGACTTTCTCACATACTCTGGTGCCTCACATTTGACCATGTCCCCTGGAGGGGGAGACCTGGTGGCACTCAGAGGAAGGACAGCAAGTAGCCAAGAAGAGACTTGATACCCTATGAGAATATATAGGGGGACGTAATCCCCCTCAGGAACAGTCATAGGGGAGGGGAATAATGGGAAAATGGGGGGGGGGAGGAATGGGAGGATACAAGGGATGGGATAAACATTGAGATGTAACAAGAATAAATTAATAAAAAAAAAAAATAATAAAAAAAAAAAAAAAAAAAAAAAAAAAAAATCACTGAATTGTACATTTTTAATCAGTGAGTTGCAGTATGTGAAATTATATACCAAAGTTGCTAGTGATAACAAAAACTATCAGATAAGAAAAAAGGGAAAAAGAAAAAAGAAAAAAAGGGAATGACTTAGGGAGTTGGTGTTGACAATAAAGGTTGAAATTTTAATTCATAATTTCACATTATACAACCCTAAACAATATAGTTCAAATGGCTAGACAAGGTTACTGCCAGAAGACATGGGTTATTAAATTAAAACCCAAATTGAAGGCCTGGGATACCTCCACAGAGCTTTCAAAAACAACACAGGATATTGCATTGCCCTTAGTTATACAAATAATTACATGGTAAGACGATGATGCTAAAGACACAAAGTACTTTGGTTTCATGACACAGAGAATTCAATATCAAACTACATAGGGAACATTATCCTTTGTTGACAAGCTTTCATAGGCAAGGAAGGTGCTAATGGAAGCTCCTGAAGGAAAAAAGACATCAGTGGTCTGACCCAGTGTTGGACCCTGCTTGCTGCAATTCTGAGTGTCCAGGCAAGATGTGCCCACTGGTACAATAGTGGCATGACTATCTGAAGTAACTAACTGTTCTCTGACTGAATATGACCTTTTCTCCAGAGGAGGAAATTTCATGCCTGGTGCCATAATCCTACTCAAAAATCCATGGCTTGAAAGGTCATGGCATGTACTGGTTGGTTTTGTCAACTTGACATAAACTTAAACTTATCTGAGAAGAAAATTACTAGTTAAGAAAATAGTTCCACAAAATTAGCCTGTAGAAAAATCTGTAGGGATTACTATTGGTTAATGATTGATGTGCAAGTGCCCCACCCACTGTGGGTTGTGCTATACCTTTGCAGATGGCCCTTGGGTGTATAAAAAAGTAGGTATAGCAAGGCTATTAGAAGCAAACTAATAAGCAGCATTCCCACACAGCTCTGCTTCAATTCCTGCCTCCAGGTTCATGCCTCGAGTTCCTTCCCTGACTTTCATCAGTGATGGGCTGTTAGCAGAAAGTATAAAATGAAATAAACCCTTTCTTATCCAAATTGCTTTTGGTCATGATTTATCACAGCAATAGAAACCCTAACTAAAACAGAGACCCATTGTTATTTTGCTAAAGGCCATGCCACCATTGCCTTCTCAGTACTTATGATTTTATCCAAAGATTGGTGCAGCTCTGCAGCTCTTAGCCTTGGTCAGAGAAACTTATTTTTGTAGTGTATAGCAGTCTGTCTTCAGTTATGTACTGACTGGTGACATCACCAGGCTCCAATGAACAGTCCTAATTCAGAGCTCACACAGATAGCCCTGGGCAAGCTAAGTGGATCACAAAGCAAACCCAAAGGTAATGCATCTTAGAATGGGTCTGAAATAAGTGAATGAGGGGTTGATAGAAATAGGAAAAAGATAAGAGAGAGTGGGGAGGAGAAAGTAATCAAAATGGATTATATGCATGTGTGAAACTGTTGAAGAACAAAATTAATCAATACAAAGTTTCAGTCTTTGATATTACTCTATAGACTGGGCATAAAACAAGTAAGAAACAGTGGTTAAAAGTTAACTAGTAAAAGCCTCATGATTGTAAATATACAATCACACTCCTAAGTTACTCATACATGAAGTAATACTTCTTATATGTATTAAATCATGTCTAAAGCTAGGCAGAGATGCTGGAAGCCTCTCCATTGTGTAATGCTGTTAGAACAATACTAATCAAGAAACCTATGACTTCAAGTGCATAGATTAGAAAAATAAAGTGTGGAGGAAGGGCAATGAGCAGAGCATCTGTCTTAAAAGGGAAAAAATATAAAGAAGAGATAGCGAACATCAAATTAAACCCAAAGAAGGTAGAAGAGAGAAATAATAAAGATAAGAGAAGAAAAATTAATAAAACAGAAAAGCAACCTACAATAGAAAAGATAAAACAAAAGCCAAGTTTTGGCACTTTGTAGAAAGTAATAAAATTAACAAACTTCTAGGAAGATTGGTTAGGATAAAAGCCAGAGAATGCATGAATAAACTATACTATGGATAAAAATGAGGATTTAATTAAAGATGCTGCAATGAGATAACACCATCTTATGAAGAGTCTATGCCAATAAATGGGAATTTAGATGAAAATTTACTCACCAAAATAAACAAAAACGTTAAAGTGAGCCCAGAGAACATGCAAAGCAGAGCACATTAGCTGAGAGCAAAGCTGATAGGAGGAGAAATGGTGTCCTTATGGGATATTCACTGACAGATTCTGAAAACCCACAAGCAGGTGCTGTCCCTCAGGTCTAGCCATTGTGTGGAAGACATGGAGAACCCTGGATGCTACCCTAAAGAGCTCATACCTGAATGAGATGCTTAAGGCATCTGTGTAATATGTGTAATACAACAACATTAAAGTGCTCTGGAAGTTCACTAAGATATTACTGAAGCATGAACCAAGGTTGTGTGTTGGAATATGTCAAAACAAAGGGGAAAAAAAGAGCGCTAGATCGGAAGGATCCAGATATACAATGGAAAAATCCCTCTATTTGGGAGTAGGTAGAAAATACTGAAATTTTTGTATAACATGATTAGGCAATGAAATGTGTGGGGTTAATACAGAAATATAGACATGATAAGATCTGAGAATATTCAAAGATCAGACATGGCAGCAATTTTGATGGATATCATAGCAGTAAAGATAAGTTGTGCCCATTGATGAAAGAGTTACGAGACTATTTACAAGGATAAACAACTGCTCTATTGATTGGATTTGAGGCTTTCTCTACAGGAGCAAATTCATGCCTGGTATTCTAATATGGTCAAAACTCATGGCTCAGGAGGTCATAGGCCCAACTTGGGAAACTACTGCTGTCTTTCTAAATTGTCATATTGTCAAACTAACTTCAAAATATTTGTGTCTGTAGTGATAGATCTGTGCTTCTCTCAAAGTTATTCAGAGAAGCTTCACATTGCAGTGGGTAGTGAGACATATAATTGTTCAAGGTACCAAAAATAAGCAAGTATGGGCATTAATCTGTAAATAGGACAAATGCATCAACCTGATTCTCTCCTACCAGGCTCAAGGAACATCACAGAAGAGGGGGCAGAAAGAATGCATGACTCAGAGTATGTGGTGGAGTGCTGTGAAATGCTCTCTTCTTAAAAAGTTAATGAATTTTTTTAAAAAATTGTAAATTGTGAGGCAATACCTAATTAGCACTATAGTAATAGATGAAGAGAGAGTAAAGAACATGAAGGGTGCAGCAATATGCCAATGCTACACTGGGTAAGAGTTTTTCCATACGGCAAACAATCAGCATATTAGCCACATGGAGTACTCAAGATGGTGGATATATGAGAAGAAGGTGTTCCACAATCCCTCTTTCTGGCCAGAACCAAAGTCCACTGGACAGAACATGAGAAAGACAAAGTCATGAACTATGGGGTCATGACCCTTCATCCTGGCTTTAACTGGGGCACTGGGTATACAGGGCCTTCACTGAGCAAAGGTCTACCCTGGTACCCATTAAAGAACCTTGTATCTTCACCACCAAACTGAGCTTATTCCAAGCCTTAATGAAGCAGTTCCTGCCAGGCATGTCATGAAACCCAGAAATAGCCTCTTGGAAAGTTAATATAGGAAGAACCTCACTGAGGAAGCCAGGCTTCTGCTTCTAAGAAGGGAAGCTGAAGTCCTCCCTGAGAAACATCTCACTCTTCGTCCATAGCATTAGAGGCCCAGATGATGACCACATCATTCTGTACCAAGTGAACCCATCCACACCAGTCACAAGCTGTCTCTGAGAAGGCAAAGGTTCTGCTTAGCTGTGGGAACTAATGCATTATGAGGCGACCTTCTTTACTAAAGTTGATGTGTGTGGTGGCTCATCATAACTATCAACTTGATAGAATTTAGAAAAATCATGAAAACAAATTCCTGGCATGTGTGTGAGAGATTATCTTGATTAGGTTAGTTGAGGTGGAAAGTTTACCCTAACTGTTGAGTTAGAGGCCCTCCCAGTCTACAGAGTGAGTTCGAGGACAGCCAGGGATACACAGGGAAACCCTGTCTTTTGAAGCAAAAGAAGACAAACAAAAGATCAGGGTCCTGGTTTAATGAGATTTAGAATAGGCCAGGAGTTTCAACTGTGTATCCTTTGAGTAAAGAATGAGATAAGGGTCATGTTGATGGAGATTTAGAAGTAGCCAAAGGTCCTAGCTCTGTATCCTTAGATGCAGAGCAAGATAAGGGTCCTGGTTCATGAAGATCTAGATTGAGCCAGGAGTCCTAGCTCTGTATCCTTGGATGCAGAGCAAAGTAAAAGTTACTAAGGCCCCACCTTGAATCCTAGGTCAATCACCACTACTCTATAAGATGCAAATGACTGCCATTCAAGTCACCCACTGAAAACTGTAAATTCTGCAAAGGGAGACTAGCCTTAAAGAGCCTGTGAGCCCGACAAAACAGATCTTTAGTTCCCTAGTTCTCAACTGATGTGGAACGAAGCATCTAAATTTACCACCAGAAAGTACAACTATGCCTCTGTTTTGTGTGAAAAGCATTTCACCATGCATGGCATCCTATCCAGTTTTACTAAGATGATACAACTTTTCCTTCAGGACTGCTGATCACCGAGTTAGGCTTCTTTCTAAATGAGTCCTGAGTTAATACTGGAGAAAAGTGGAAAGCTGGCAGATTATTTCCTATGCCATAAATAGCCCCAGGTTGCTACTCTCCTTGAATGCTTTTGCCTGCCTTTGATGGTCTTCTGGTCTCTCTTTTGCACTCTGGCTTTTAGCAACAGCTTCCTGATGCTTTCTATTTCCTTAGCCTAGGTATCCCAAGGACCCAAACCCATAGAGATTAAGACACCATCTCTATTGCACATTAAAGAGATAACAGAACTGTCCAAAAGGTAAGTCACTAATATAATTTGCATGGATCAAAGCAGGGTCTCTCCTCAGGGTAAGAGAACTTGTGCTGGTGGGCTGGAGAGACCCTATATTGTAGCAGGGGAGGCAAAGCTCATGAGATAGTCAGTTTAACTTAGTTGAACATAGTGGACGTCAGCCATGGAAAACAGAACCATGGGAATTTTCACTTGTTTTGTACAAACTGAATTGTTTCTTTCCTCACAATAGATATACATAGAACAAACTTTTTTCCTGGTATAACCAGTATTATTGATTTATATACACTACATGATCACTGCTGTATCATAGCTTGATACAATGACATTGCGTCAGCTTTCTGGGTACACTGATTATCCAGAACAGAATTTTGGATATAAGTTAGAAGAAAGCCACTGAGAGCAGAGTTACAAAAACCCTAAGTAGTTAATTACATTTACCCAGCATATTTACATAAGTAAATAAAGACATTAGTGTGCCACAGCATATATCAAGCTCCTACTATGTGTCTTAGATGCTGCCATCTAAGAGTGACCAAAATGGAATCCTAGGGTGGCAATAATTGAATAATAATTGAGAAAAATTGCATAGCACCTCCAAATACTGCTCTCAGCATTTACTGTTTGTTAACTCCATATATTTATAAAATTCTCCAAACTATGCCATGGATAGATTTCCTTTGCTATCTGCTGCCTTATCTAGCAAAGAAATTAATGAAATGTACAACTATGGAGTTAAAGCTATTAAGTGAGAGCTGCCGGTCTGTAGCCACAATTTGTAATAGCTTTAAGTGTCCATCTGTGGTGTTCATGAGAGTCATCTCAGGGAATTTGCTACCATACAGGTGCCTTGTGTGAGGACCCTAGAATCTGCATTTTAATTCAGTACATTGGCTATTGAGCTAAAGTTCTACAGCTCTTGGCACTTTGACAATGTAGTAACTGGGCCATGAATGAGCCCACTAACAACACCGTGGGGAGAGGTGAATAGAAATGTCTCAATTTGCTCTTTTCCTTTACTTCCGCAATACTATTGTTGAATGAATGAAATATTTGTTGAATAAATGAACTTGTCTCCAGGGCCCCAAAGAGTGTAAAAAAGAAGTTTACTTTTAATACAGTTCAAAACCCACTCCATAATCTAAAAACCAGCTCACAATATTGAACAGCTTCAGCAAATCTTCCATGCTACCTGCCAAGGTCATAGTTTCAATCTCACCTTCAATTATTGATAGATAGCCTGATAATTTGAGAAGAGAGAAACAGACTTTTTTTTTTTAAGATTTGGAAAAAGAAAATCCTTTTAATAAGAGATCCCATCCTGATTACATGGCTCTTATCAGGAAATCCCTTGAAAGCTGAATTCCAGAAGGCAACTATTAAAAATGTCATTGAAAAATTGGAAATTATCTGCTTACACAGCTTAGAACAGACCCAGGAGGGATTGTATATGTGGTGCAGAACAAGAAGTAAAATTGTTCTTAAAGTCAGGACTGGACTAGAGTTCTTTGAACTGCCTTTGCCCCCACAACTGAACTGTCTGCAGCATCCCGGCTCTGGCTTCCCTTGGACCCCCCAGTATGAATGACCGCTGCAGAGACACAGCACAATGTAGACATGCAGAGTTTCTGACAGAATCATGGGAGCTACTACTAAGGATGAAAATGGGTAACGGCCTAAGGGGCTATTGCAAAATAAACACTCCCAAGGCAGGAGACTGCACCGTGGCCAGAGACCATTGAGGTGACCTACATATTTAAATAGGCTCTATAATATTCCTTCAGTTTCTGGAATAGACAGCTTTCTTGAGGGCTGGTTTCCAGTGTGGATGACTGGCTGACTCATTTGGTTAACCTCTAAGGAAAAGGACACCACTGTATCTTCATTCTTTACCCAGAAGCCTCTGTGAGATGGTAATGTAGTGCAAATGGCGACGAGACCAAGTAACTCCCTCTTTAAAGTCTATAGAAAACTCTGCAGTGCCTTTCTCCAGCATAGTCCCCTCTCTGGGAACTCATCCACTGCTCTCTTATTTTAATGAGTCCTCTCTGTGTTTTTGTGCCCTTAGCCCTCCATATGTCACATCACATGGCAATGTAGACAAAAAAAAAAACTAGTGTACCTCTAGAATTTCAACTGCTGCTCAGCCCTGGTCAATTAGTTTGGATGTAGCTTGAGCAATAGTTTGGTTTAGCGCTGATTAAATTTCTTCAGTTGGCTCTGAACTAAAATGTGTTAGAGAGGCCTTTCAACTCCAAGAGCAATTGTGCCCATGGTGGGAAGTAAGGAGACTTCTGTCTTTGTTCTTCCATCCCTCTACCCTCTGGCTACCATTTAGGGAGTATCAGGTTTTATAGCTGTGAACAACACTTTTGGTGCCATGATGGGTGATGCTCTTCCAGGCTTTCAAGCTGGCCTTAGGAACTTGCTATCTCCATAGGGTACATAAGAGACATGGACAGAACAAGCGAAGGTCAGTGGAAAAATGACCTTGTTGCTCTCTCTTATCTATCTGACTTGTTATTCAACCTCAGAAGTAGGGAAAGGGGACCCTAGTAGGATCCACTTGTCACAGAATCATGTTGATTCTACATGGTACACCTTAGGACATTTTGATGACAGAAAATTGGCAGACTATTTGTCCAACATCTTTAACAAATAGTGAGATTAAGACATAAGCCAGGAATTATCATGATCCCTTGTTTCTCATTGTTAAACACAGAAACTACAATTTTAATATCTTGTTGAAAGAACCTTTTAAGCTAAATATGAATATGGCTTTATCAGGGATTAAAGAACTGTAGATTGTTAAATCATCTTATCAGGGAAAATGTTTGCCTTTGGGGCACTGAAGAGGAGTCACCTCCCTTGTATCAATATCTGACAGAAAGAAAATTCTATATAATACACATACACACTAATACTTTGTTTCTACTGAAATACGTATTTATCATATATGTATTCATCTGCTCTCATGCCTGCTGTCAGAAGCGGAAAATTAGCTTTTGCATCTACTAACTCCTCTGTGGGAAAGGGATCCCTCGTGTGTTTAACAAAAGGGAGCTTTATTGTTTATGAGATTGAAAAATAAAGGTTGCCATGGCTTTAAGATCTGGTGATTGGTAATCAGTTTTCATAAATGACCGTGAATCATTTTTGTGCTAGCCGGGCTTTGTTTGGGATATGAGATAGCTGTTCTGTCTTACAAGGGAGGAATTATTAATGTTCTCTCCCTGGAGGGTTTCAATTTCACCCGTACAAATAGCTGTATATCTACCAAGTGTATGTTCACCGTGCCTATCTATGAAATTTAAAATTATATGCTTTGTGTAAAACAGAATATATAATAGACTCTGAAATTGAATAAAACTTATTGGACTCATTTTTTATCCTTTGTGACATTTTTTTCTAGTAAGAGAGTTCACACAAAAGGCATTGCCACCAAGGAGCCAGGAATGCAAAGTCCTGTCCAATTTAAATAATCACTCCTTTCTGTCATGTTTTACAAAGAAGTGTATTCAAACATGCTCTTTGAGCGTTTCTATATTCTGTTCTTCGTTTTCACAAATATGAGCAGGCAAAGATTCCCCCAGCCCTTTTGTAGGTTTCTGTTGCTTGAAAAAAAAATCTGTCCTGCCAATTGTCTTATTATAAAAATGAGAGGGCTTTCTTCTGAGATAAATAGGACAGAGGCCTGGCTCTCATAAGGATGTAATTCAGTTCCAAACTTCACATCCTCCTCTTGTCAACAAACGTGGTAAAGAAGTAAATTCAAAGATAATAAGGGGTTCATGGCAAATCTGATCATGTCATTTGCCTTTGTAAAACCTTCTGGTGTCACCCATATTAACATGCTCCAAACTGGCTTCAGACTTTGCGATCTATAGTCCTCCCATGTATCTATTTCTGTTCTCAGATATTCTCTCTCTCTCTCTCTCTCTCTCTCTCTCTCTCTCTCTGTGTGTGTGTGTGTGTGTGTGTGTGTGTGTGTGTGTGTGTGTGTCTGGCTGTCTGTCTGTCTGTCTCTCTCTCTCTCTCTCTCTCTCTCTCTCTCTCTCTCTCTCTCTCTCTCTCTCTCTCTCTGTGTGTGTGTGTGTGTGTGTGTGTGTGTGTGTGTGTGTCTGGCTGTCTGGCTGTCTGGCTCTCTCTCTCTCTCTCTCTCTCTCTCTCTCTCTCTCTCTCTCTCTCTGTCTCTCTGTCTCTGTCTGTCTGTCTGTCTGTCTCTCTCTGTCTCTCTCTCTCCCCTCCCTCCTTCCCTCACCCTCTCTCTCTCTCTCTCTCTCTTCTTTCTCCTTCCCTTCTTCCCTCTCTTTTTCTCCCTTCTTTGCTCACTTCCTCTCTCCCTTCTTCTCTTTCTCCCTCCCTCTCCCCATGACATGGGATTTAAGGCTGTTAACTTAATACCATATAAATTATTGAATAGTGGTACAGTCTAAACCTCTGCCAACAAAAAAAAAAAAAAAAAAAAAAAAAAAAAAACACCCACACCAGTAGTGTATGTCTATTCCTGTGAAAGTGAAACTCAGAGGCCCAGTGTTCTCATTTGCCACCAAGAAGCTACTTGATATTTTCAAGTAATGGTACCATTGAGGTATTCAGCATTGGTCTCCATTGCCAGAGACTAGACAGTTGGTGATGACATTAGACACTTCCACCTTCTTATGTCAGATCACAATTTTGAGGCCAGGAGCACCATGAAAATCTGAACCTGCCACTGTGCCTCTTCTTTCCTTGATTCCATAGTGCCGTCTTTGAATGAGCTGATGTCAGAGGCTGGCTAACATCATCATCTGGGTGAGCCATGTTTGACTACTTGGTTATTTAATATTCCTGTGGCAGTATCCAGTGGTCACTAGTACGCATTGTAAAACTTCCCATGCTTTGTGGCACTTCCTATTTGTTCATTCATATGTCACTGGCCCAGCTTTCTTTTTGTTTGACCTTCTAATTTGTATTGGTTGTTGCTCATGACTCTGTAGATCAAAAACGTAGGAATGTTTCTCCTTTCATACAAAGTGTATGGCTCAGTACAGTATCCAACGTTCTTATAATGAACAGCTTTCTCCCATTGATGTTTGTGAAGACAATCCTAAGACTATAGTGTAGAGGTGTTATTTTTGGCTTTTATGTATAAATGGACAGATGTGTAAATAAGATGAGGACTTTTCTTCTTCAACAGCTTATACAGGATCTTCCACACAACGGCTGGCATGAGCATGTGCTGCGGGAGATTCACAAATGCAACAACAGTGAGTCCTACAGAGATTAAGACTATCTGTACATGAACCTGTGTCCTCCAGCCCTGTTCATCTCTAACACACTTTCCTCTTGCAATGGTTGTGTGGGTTTATTTATCTAATCTACTGGTGGGCTTGGCAGGACTCAGATAATGATGAAAAGTTCTGGCCACAGGTTTATTCAGTGCTCCATTGTCATGCATTATGTCTGTACCAAGCTCTATGTCTAAGGCTTTATTGTAGACAGAGTTAATTTTGGAACTTCATTCAGATTCAGCCAGTGAAGCTTGTCTTGTTTCCCACATGGCACCTTTTCTATCCACTGATATGCCCAACCGCCTAAAACATGAGATCCATTGGATGATATGAGCAAGGTGGCAATGCTACAGAAACTTCTCCTGTTCTGGAAATACATTCTATTATTTTATACTGGGCAATTGTGATAGTACTCCATATAGAATGTGCTGTCAACTGAGCTGGAGCAGTGTATCCCAACCTTCCTAACGCTGTGTGGTGACCCCTGAATATAAAATTATTTTTGTTGCTTCTTCATAATTTTACTACTTTCATACTTTTGCCACTGTTATGAATCATAACAGTGCCCGATGTCTGATATGTGACCCCCCCCCCGAGGGGTCATGACCCACAGGTTGAGAACCACTGAGCTAGAGGGTCCTACCAACATTGCTGTGTTCCCCTCTCCAAAACAGAAAGCAGTGTGTGATAATTTCTCCTTTGCAGGGATGTTGTATCGTCTCTGACAACAAAGTTGCTAAAATGTACATGATCATCACAGGCCCCAGTATACTATCAGAACTTCCCTTGCACCTCCTGGAGCATGTGACTAACACAACCACGCTATATTTGAGCAGCATCTTCCTCACCTAGCTTAGGTAACAAGAAGCCATCCATGTATTGGGTGAATGTGATGCTCTGCAAGGTTTCAAGAAGATCTAGTCCTGTGGTGTCCGTTACAGCAGCCACACAAGCCTAGAATAGTTTTAGGTGTAGCTAAGTGTCAAGTGAAGAGCAAAACTGAAGGAAAAAATGATTAAATTTTAATGAATTTAAAGCATGAAGCAGAGTCAAACGAGTCCCCATTAAACTAAGCACTGTTTTTCTAGAATTGCATATCATGCAAAGAATAAGAGATTGCTCCATTGTAGATCATGTATCAAGAATACGCATAATTCCTAAACTGTATACACACACACCTTACTGAGTGGGTGCCAACAATTATAGATGATTTTTTTGCAGATTTTTGTGTCATATTGTGCTTACATAAGTATTATAAAAGGCAATACATCATTAAATTGAAATATTTATTAAAATTATTTTTTTTCTAAGTGATAGAAATGTGTATTTTCACAAATTAAAATGAAGACATCCTAGAGATGCAAATGTAACTGTGTATGCTAAAGCTAGTTCTGTAACTCAAAAGGTAAATTCAAAAAGAAGCTTGAAGAAAGCACATCACAAAATACATAATAATTGGTTTTGAAATTTGCAGAAATGAACAAAAGAAAAAGTTGTATAAAAAACTAAACTAATAAAGTGAACTTTCAGAACTATTGAGACATTTTAAGCAAATACATAATGGATTTGATAACCAGGTAGATGGTGAGCTGCTCCCCACTCTCGACAGTGGGAAAGCAATCAATAAAAGTCACCTGACACTGGAGTTAAACATCCATCAATAATTTTGTAAATCATAACAAGATTTGAGTGTTTGCCAAGAACAGGATGCCTTGAATTAGTATACAAAATAGAAAATGATTTATAGATGTGGAGATGTGTCATTTACTTTATAAAATTATGTGAAAAAGTATATAAATCACTAAAAGGCCTCCAGCTAACAACATAACAATTATCACTAGAATACCAAACATTTCTAACAGTCTCAATAATACATTGGTATAAAAGTAGAAACTTTGAATACTTTAGGTTTAGATGTATCATGCAATATTAGGAGATGTGACGCACTTACTACTTGGGTATATTTTGTCTCAACTTGATTTTCAAAATTCCGAACAAATTGCACTTTGAAATCCATAAACATCAGATTTTTGGCATAGATTTTTAAAAATCTTTACATTTCTCACAGATGATTTCCACCTTGATGGGAAAAATATAGCTTGCTCACTCATCATAGATGGCGTTTGTAGCTATATTAAGTAAAAATTGAATTTGATGCACTTTAAAACAAGGTTCTGTGTTTCCACCATTTAATTAATTTGTCCTGATACAACACATGTTTGGTTTTTTGGTTTCTTTTAGTTGTTTGTTGTTTGATTTATTGTTTGATGCACCTTGAAACAGAAACTGGCTCTGCCTCCAAAGTGTTGCCATGGCAGGCAAATACTCCCATGTCCAGCCCTATAGTGTTATTATTTGTGTTCAGCTTTCTTGAAAAAATTAACCATCCATCTATACTGTTGTGATCAAAATCAAACCAATATCACATCTTAGAGACAAATATTAGCATTGTTGGCATGCTTCATTAAAGTAAAGGGTCAGAGACTGTGGTGATCATCAAGAAGTCTTCTTATAAAAGCTACGTAGAGCTTGGAGGATACTGGATTATTACAAGCTTGGGGAGGTGTAACCCAGTCATAGCTGTCTTGTCAGGGACATTAGTTCTGACAGCCTTGGGTGCATGGCATGCAGCCATTGATTTGGCAAGAAGGTGTAGGAATGCTTTATATCCACATCATTTACAGAACATAAGCTCATGACTTTCTATTCTTTATCAGGGGAGATGCTAACTCTCCTGCCTTCTAGGCTGATGAGTTCTGAGCCAGTACGGTCAAATACAAGTAAGATATGTAACACAGGATTGCATGAATAGTGTAAATTTCCTAGCAGAAAATTAGTAGGAAAGGAAATGCTGTTAATTTTAATAGTATATATTTAATTTAATATTTCTAAAATATTATTTCACCATGAAACAATAAAAAATATCAGTGAGATATTTTTCATGCATTTCCTGCATATAAAACCTTTATGTTTTATACTTACAGAGCATCTCAATTCAGATACTAAATTCTCATTGGGATATACCTGATAAAAAATTTATTATTGAAGATGTAGATTCACATTCCCAAGTTCTTCCAAACATGCTTTAAAGATTATAGATAACTAAGACAGTTACCAAAAATAATGTTTACGTTCAAAAGTGTATCTGTATGAGCAAAATTGTAGTGTCTTTTTAAAGAACTATTTTAATGTGGAAGCGAGTGTTCTATCTACTTCAATCTCAAGACTATTGAAGTTAACTAAATTCATTAACTCTTTTGTCAAGTTGGTATTATTAAAATTGAATTCAAAGGAACAGTGTGTAAATTATGGAACAAATTTATCAATATATAAAGCATTCTTCATACTTTTTCATGCATTTTATAATCAATTTACATAATCCATAACCATACAGGTCACAGTTATAATCCATTCCACATTGATTCATATTGAGAACATATGTAATATCATCATTATTAATTTGCATTATGAACAATTTCAACTCGTATAAATTGACATACATGTGAACCAAGTTTACAAACTTTTACTTTCTTTAGCACTTCAAAGTTAATCTGTATGCAGTAGGACAATAGTGAGAAGTTTTAAATTGTATTCTCATTTTTTCTTTGATTATTAAATATTTGTTAAATAGTTTT
This sequence comes from Acomys russatus, assembly GCF_903995435.1. Lineage (NCBI taxonomy): Eukaryota > Metazoa > Chordata > Mammalia > Rodentia > Muridae > Acomys > Acomys russatus. Next base: position 28,176,167 of record NC_067137.1, read on the forward strand.
CTGTTTCAAAAACACTGTAGTCTCTTCCAATTAGACTGCATAGTTCAGTATATTTTTGAATAACTCAACAAATAAGGATACAACTGTTAAGTCAGTTATTTTGCATTCCATTCCAAAGTTCCTTATCCTGGTGTTTTACATAGTGTGGTCTTTGCAACCATTTCAGGGACACTCCAATGGTTATTTGAAGTGTAACAGCAAGTCTAAGACTTTACTTAGGTAGTGCAAATTCTATGAACTAATGTATGTTTATTGAATTTTGTCACAACTAACTATTAAAGAAGGGAGAAATAACCACCAGACATTTGTCAGCGTCCCTGTAGTCCTCAGGCTAACAAAAGAACTATATAATTTAGGTTGTTGCCTATTAATACCAGTAGTCCTGAAGGTGTCTGGGCATGACTCATTTCTGTAGTGTATGTAAACAGGTTTTTGTTTGGATCCCAAGTGTGAGGTGTGAAACAGACTTCTATAGGGTGTGTGATGTTTGTCTGCTGGAAACAGACTTGTAAGAGAACACATGATGTTTTCCCACTAGAAGAGGAAATACCTCTTGCAGGGGCCAACTGATAAGCAACCTAGAATGGACTCTGAGAGGAGATAGGCTCAAAACAAGAAGCTTAGCTTTTTGGCTTTGGCATTGGTTTCCACTGCTTGGCTGTCCTAGAAAGAAGCAATCCAGAGAATGGTTCGAGGTTCTGGATTCCAGCTGCTGTGGTTGCAGTCACCTTTGCTGAATTACTGCTTTGCTGTTTAATGGGTCTTCTGAAATCCTAATGATGAAACGTGGACTCACTCCAAGGAACTGAGTCTAAAAAGGTCTACTTCTCCTGTCCCTATTAACCTCTTTTCTCTCCTGTCTGTAGTAGGTGGGTTGGAAGGAAGGTATAAGCATTAAAGAGCCCAAAATAAAGTAGGTTTCAAAAAGTTCAAACTCTACCCTTCTAATGCATCATTGCTACATGTATATTATCCTAATGGCGCATGATCATCTTTCTAGGAATTTATCTGTCTCTTTATAAGCTGTTTGTTCTGGATGAACTCTCTGTTAAACACATGATTATTGTGCAACGACTTAGGTTTATTGTGATCTTTTCACCCAACAATGTCATTTTTGGGGTTGGGGAGATGGCTTAGCAGTTTAAAGCATTTGCAGTTCAAGCAAAGATTCTAGAGTTCAGATCCCCGGAACCCAGGTAGATTTTAAATAGGTATAGTGCCTTCCTGATAATTCTGGTCATGGAACCTGGAGATAGGGAATCCCTGGGGAAAGTTGGTTAGTGAGACTAGGCAAATGGCCAACTCTTTGTTTTATTGAAAGACCCTGCTGCAAATAATAACATAAAACACTCACTAATGAATATCCTAGACATTAACCCAGTGTTTTTCACATGCATATTTACAGAAATGTATACATATACACACATGTGCACACATAGTGCAGCACAAATATACATGCATGGGCACACACAAGCACAGACACACATACACCACACACACACACACACACACACACACACACACACACACACAAATACCACATCTGCATGAAAAGAAGAAAAAGAATATCATGTTATTTGCTTATATTCACTCCACTGCCCTTGCCTGTCCTTCTGCCTGGTCTCTTTCAGTTCCACAAATAGCCTCTCTCCCTCTCCCTCTCCCTCTCCCTCTCCCTCTCCCTCTCCCTCTCCCTCCCTCCCCCCCCTCTCTCTCATGGTGTGTGTGTGTGTGTGTGTGTGTGTGTGTGTGTGTGTGTGTGTGTGTGTGTGTGTGTGTGTGTGTATCTTAATTGAGTCTGGCTTATTTCACCTAATATGATCATCTCCAGTTTCACCCAGTTGCCTACAAATGACATGACCTGATTCTTCTTTATGGCTGAATAAATTTCTCTGTGGGGGGCAGGAAAGATGGCTCTGTGTATAGGAACACTTGCTCTGCAAGCATTGAGGACTTGAGCTCAAATCCTCAGCACTCACACCCAAAGCTGGGCATGTCTGTGCATACCTCTGGCCCCAACATGCTGGGACTAGAGGTGATAGAGACAGATTGATTCCAAATCTTTGTTGTGTGCCAGACTAGCTAAAATGGTGAGCTTTTAGATTAGTGGCAAACTGCCTCCAGGCAATAAGACAGAGAGCAATCTAGGAAGACACTGCCTACCCTCCACCCCCCACCAAAAAAACACTAAAAAAATGTGTTTGTGTGCCCGTGTGTGTGTGTGTGTGTGTGTGTGTGTGTGTGTGTGTGTGTGTGTGTGTGTGTGTGTTTTGGGGGGCATGCATGCATGTAGAAGACAGGGGATAGTTTCAGACATCATCCTCAGGAACACTACCTATCTTTCTTGACATAGAGTTCCTCACTGCCCTGAAACCACCAATTAGGTTAGGCTGACAGCCCATGGAGTCTCTTTCTATTGCAACACAGGGATTACACATGTGAGTCACCACACCATGCATTCTTACTTGGGTTCTAGGGACCAAACTCATGACTTCACACTTGCAAGCACTTTACCAGCTTAAGTGACCCCCAACCTTCCATGAATGTTTGAATGGAATAGGAAAGATTAATGTTTTGAGACAACTGGCTTTATGGGTAAGATGCATTTGATGGTAAATAATGGAAATTGAGACTGGTTCCATAGCAGTGGGACAACAAAAGCCTGCACTAGGGATCAGGAACTTCAGAGCTACAGTTTGAGCAAAACCCACTCAGAGAGCAGCAGAGGGAAACAGAAGGCACCATCAGCTGGGGAGGAGGAGAAGCCACTCAGTGCCTTGAGGATGCCGGAGGAGGAGGATTTCATACAGACGGCTTGTCAGCCAGATAAACCCACCACAATTCCCATGAGCTAATTTCTGCAACTACTACACTGATACTTAATTTTTCCCAATTAACTTTTTTATGTTTTTCATTCATTATTTATGACAAATGTTGTTGCCAGATCTTTGATTCTGTCTTCCCTCAAGGTTATAATTTATTTCTTTAAATACACAAAAAAGGGGGGGGGGGTTGAAGTATGTCTTTTCTGACGAAGTCTCTGAAAAAGACATGGTAACAAAAATGTTTTTGATGTTTTCCTGGCTACCATAACATCAGATCTCTATAATTCATCATTATATGCCAATTTAAAGGGTCGGTAATACAGTTAATAGCTTGTGCCCAGGATACGGATCCCTAGTGATGCCCTGTGTAGCTTTACATCCCTCAGCTGCAGTCAGATATTAGGCCAACTGGCAGCATCACAGGGCTGTGGCTCCAGTTCTAAATACACAAGGTCCACTTAGGGGAACTGGTGGTTTATTGTTTTCACATTGGATAAGAGCAGCCCAGCTAATCCTCTCTAAAGCCTTGAATAACCTTCTGCCTCCAGCTGTTTTGGAAACCTTAAAGCTATCAAAACTAATTTTTAGTCACCCAGCCTCATGTTCCCTCTTTGCCTTCCTAAGTCTGGGTACTAAAGAACACCATTCCAGGTCCCATAGACTCTGGGCTCCCTTTCTACTGGGAGCTTGCCCCCACCCCCCGCGCCATTTCTTGGCTTACCTAAGCTCTGGCTTTCTCCTGAGGAATCACTCTGCTTCTGCTGCATTTAAAAACAGTGATCATCCTTGTGCATACTCTGACAGTTGTGCAGTACTCTCAGGACTGTTTTTCCACTGCTTTCCTATAAAATTCCTCTGTTTCTTCATGTTATTCTTTGTATGAACTATTTTCTATTGTTGTAACCATCACCATCATCACCACCATCACCACCACTACCACCACCATCACCATCATCATCTCTTTGCTCCCATCAAAAAATCTATAACACTTGGCCCATAACTCTCTTACCTACACCAAGGGTTCCCAAGCCAAGGAACATGTCCTTCCACATGCCCCCCACACACACATGCTTATTCACACTTGCACACATTTGCATGCTCACCTAGATATCTTCCTATCTACTTATCTTCCTTATCTTCATATCATAAAATAATTATTGCCAACACTACTAAACTTCTGAAATGAAACATAATTTAAACATTGCCTCTGAGTTCCACAGTGTCTAGCAGTGACTTCTGTCATACTTTCTACAGCCAATCATCAAGGCCATGGAACAACTGACTATGTCTTCTACTCCTTTTTTATTTTTTCATTCATTTATTTATTGTAATTTATTCATCCTGATTTTTAATCCCCTCATTTGTATCTTCCCGTTCCCACCTTGCCTCCCTCTTCCACCCTATTCCTCTCTCCTAGACCTCTAACGGGGGTGGGGCCCTCCTTCCCCATCTTCTTACAACAGCCTATCAGGTCTCATCAGGATAGCCTACTTCTGCTTCCTCTGTGTGTGCCCACAGGGCCTCCCTGCCAAAGGGAAGTGATCAAATCAGGGCACCAGAGTTCATGTCAGAGTCAGTCCCTGCTTCCCCCCAGCACCCTAACCTTGGAGAGTGAGTTGTCCATTGGCTATATCTGAACATGGGGTCTTGCTTCTCTGCACGCATTATCCTTGGTTAGTGCATCAGTTTATGCAGCCCCCCCTCCCGCCCCGGGTCCAGATCCATGGGCTTTGACCCTCTGGGTCCTTCTGTCGAATCACTCTTCCACATAACTCTCAGGTCTCCCTCTAGAGTACAGAGTCTGGCTGCTGATCCAGCATCTGTCCTGATTCTCAACTGTGTAGAATCTCTCAGAGGATATCTATTTTGAGCTAATATCCACTTATAAGTGAGTGTATGCCATGTGTGTCTTTCTGGGTCTGGGTGATCACTTAGGATGATCTTTTCTAGTCCCATCCTTTTGCGTGCACATTTTAAGATTTCCTTGTTTTTAATAGATGAGTAGTATTCCATTGTGCAAAGATACCACAGTTTCTTTATCCATTCTCTGGTTGAGGGACATCTAAGTTGTTTCCAGATTCTGGCCATTACAAATAAAGCTGCCATGAACATAGTTGAGCAAATGTCCTTGTTATATGTTGAAGTATGTTTTGGGTCTATGCCCATGAGTGATATAGCTGGGTCTTGAGGTAACACTATTCTCAGTTTTCTGAGAAAGCGCAAAATTGATTTTCAAAGTAGCTGTACAAGTTTGCACTCCCACAAGCAATGGAGGAGTGTTTCCCTTCCTCCACATCCTGGCCAGCATGTGCTGTCACTTGAGTTTTTGATCTTAGCCATTCCGATAGGTGTAAGATGAAAATCTAAATAAAATGGACAACTTTCTTGATCAATTCCTCTTACCAAAGTTTAATCAAGATCAGGTAAACACATTAAATAATCCTATGTCTCCTGAGGAAAGAGAAGCAGTCATCAGAAGCTTCCCTACCAAAAAAAAAAAAAAAAAAAAAAAAAAAAAAAAAAAAAAGGCCCGCAGCCAGATGATTTCAGTGCAGAATTCTACCACACCTTAAAAAAAAAAAAAGCTATTACCAATACTCTTCAAACTATTCCACAAAGTAGAAATGGAAGGAACATACCCAAACTCATTCTATGAGACCACAGTCACCTTGCTACCTAAATCACACAAAGACTCAACAAAGACAGAGAATTTCAGACAAATTTCTCTGATCAACATGAGTGCAAAAATACTCAATAAAATAGTCTTCTACTCCTTTTAACATCAGTTCTATCTTTAATCTCTTCCTTGTTTGCACTTAAATGCTATGGTTCTCCTTTAATCCATTCTGCAATGAATGGACTCAACTATTTTGCCAATGTGTATCCCAGTTTTAAGATTTCTTCAGAGGCAGACAGATCTCTGAGTTTGAGGCTGGCCAGTTCTACAGAATGTTACCCAGGGCAGCCAGGGCTACATAGAGAGATCTACCCCCAAAGAATAAATATTAAATAAACAAGGAGGCAAATAAACACATAAATAAATAAATAAATAAATGCCCCATCACTCCTTTTCAGTTCTCCTCATTCCGTCTCCCCTCCATCCTTCATATATTTCTCTCTCCTTTGCCAACCTCTTCTTTCCTTCCCTGCTTCCCTTCCCTTTCTCCTTGGTCATCTTTTTGTCATTTCCTATAAGAGAGCCCCCTTTCCTGGGACTGTTCTCTCTAGATGTCGCCATCTTTTTTTTTATTTATCCTTAAAACAGCAGAATTGCCTTGTAGAATGCCGTTCCTGAACTCCAAGCCAGCTGAACTCATTCAGGCAATTCACATGCATTGCTTTAACAATATAAAAAGTACTGCTATAGTAATCAGGGCCGCTGTACTTAAATACCATTGTACATGGCATAGTTCATTGTTTGCCCCTGTCATCTGCCTGCTTTCTTGTTGTTCTTGATCCTTCAAACACTAGAATAAACCACCCTTCTCAACTCATCTTCCACCCTCTTACAAACTGCACTATTTGTATGGATTTATCCTTCCTGACCATAACCAATTCCTTAACACCTTTTGTATACTAAGTTTCTTGATTCCTTCATGTCTGCCTTTTTTTTTTTTTTTTTTTTATTAAGAAATCCTGTCCTTGATTCCATGTTAGGGGACTTCTAACTCAATTTGAAGATCTAGCTCAGATCACCAACTCCTATCAAGTCCAGCTTTCTTCTTAATACATCCTCAAAACTCAGCTCAAACTTTTTCTGAGCACAAGGCACTGTAATTCCACATATCCCACCAAGAAAATGCTTTTAAAGGCAGAGCTAAAAAAAATAAAATAAAATAAAAATAAAATAAAGGCAGAGCTGTCTATTTAGCCTTCACGTCCTTAGGGCTTTGTACATGGAAGAGAAGATTCAACAATCACCAGACTAGTTTGCTATGGTTCAAAAATCCTTCCTCAAGATTTTCATTATCTCCCCAGTTTTAGCTATCATTTTCTATACCAATCACGAAGTGAATCGCCCATTAAAATGGATGCACCATATATTTTACTTTAACCAGTCAGTATTTATAGACAGAGCTGTCTAAACTGAATTGTTTACGTTTTCATGAGAAACAAGAAATTGCTAAAGGCGAAGTTAGTTGTTTTGACCATACATTTCCCATTTTCTCCCACAGGAAGATGACGATGCTGTTCTATTTTAGAATAACACGTAAATCTAAGTAAGAATTTATTAGAAGAAATGTGTTGTTTTGTATATTCAATATTTCTTCTCATCTTACAAAAATCTACTACCATGTGAATGAAAAGTGTGAATATGGAAGAGAAACAATACAAAAAGGTTATTTTAGTTGTTACTCTAGAATTTGATTAATTATTAATTGTCTTGAACATGATATCATTTCACTGGAATGGAATAAAAGCCTTTAGGTGGTTATTTACTGTCTCTAAAAGGAAAGCATTTCTATATTTAGGTTTTTTTCTCTTTCACAGTCATTTTACATAAAGCTAGGATTTTGGAATTATATCGTATACTGGGTAGTAGGATAGTACATGGTGCCAGTGATAGAATTTGATCTTGACTCCCTTAAGTCTTCATTGAGTTCATAAAATAATATAGAATCTAGGAAATTGTGCTGAATGTCAGTAGATAATTCTGACTTCCTCTTATACTTGGTAGATGCTTATGAGGTACAAAGAAATGTAATTAATCTATTGGATATGATAACAAAGAAGGGGGACATCATCAATTCCTTCCTAGGGCTTCTAGGCTACAAGTACAATAGGACATTTTTTATTTTTTTTAATTTTTTTTTATTAATTTATTCTTGTTACATCTCAATGTTTATCCCATCCCTTGTATCCTCCCATTCCTCCCCCCCCCCATTTTCCCATTATTCCCCTCCCCTATGACTGTTCCTGGGGGGGATTACCTCCCCCTGTATATGCTCATAGGGTATCAAGTCTCTTCTTGGCAACCTGCTGTCCTTCCTCTGAGTGCCACCAGGTCTCCCCCTCCAGGGGACATGGTCAAATGTGAGGCACCAGGACATTTTTTAAAAGATTTATTTATTTACTTATTTATTTATTTATACAGTACCTGCCTGCATGTGAGCCAGCAGGCCAGAAGAAGGCACTAGGTTTCATTATAGATGGTTGTGATCCACCATGTGGTTTCAGGGAATTGAACTAAGGACCTTTGGAAGATTAGGCAATGCTCAACCTCTGAGCCATCTCTCCAGCTCACAATAGGACATTTAATAGAAATTGCGGTTCAATTTTATAATTGCTATTATAAGGGAAGTAGAAGGTGCCAGAACAGCACCCCTATGAAGCATGGAATCTACTGGGAAATACTCTCTCCATTCTCTTTTTTTAAATTTTTTTTATTATTAATTTATTCTTGTTACATCTCAATGTTTATCCCATCCCTGGTAACCTCCCATTCTTCCCTTCCTCCCATTTTCCCCTTACTCCCCTCCCCTATGACTGTGCCTGAGGGGGACTTCCTCCCCATGTATATGCTCATAGGGTATCAAGTCTCTTCTTGGTAACCTGCTATCCTTCCTCTGAGTGCCACCAGGTCTCTCCCCTCCAGGGGACATGGTCAAATACGGGGTACCAGAGTATGTGTGAAAGTCATATCTCTCCATTCTTAAGCAATATGGAATTCTGCAGTGTACTGACTGATGCAGATGGTCCTAGAATAGACTCCACCTAGCAGGAGCAGCAACTGGGTTCACTCTAACACAGTAGTTCTCAACTTTCCTAGCTTTACTACAGTTCCCTATGTTGTGGAGACAACCCCTCCCCCAACCATAAAATTATTTTGTTGCTTTTTTATAACCATAATTTTGCTATTAGGAATCATAATGTAAATATTTGATATGTAGGTGATCTGTTATATGACCCTTATAAAAGGGTCAGTTGACTCCCAAAAGGGTTGCAACACACAGATTGAGAACTACTTTTAGACTGTAATGGCTTGAGCTGCCACACATATCTAGGATACCATGACAGTTGTTAGACTATGAAGAGATCCACTGGTCAAGACTATCAGGTAGAAAAACAGACATAGGAGAAGGAACATCCTTTGGTTTTTAAACCATTATATAACAATAAATATGCTTAAATCTGCTCTTAAAAGTAAAAGTTGAAAATTAGATTTTCCAGACCATTACTGTTTGGCATTTAGTAAGTCCTCAAAATGTCTATTGGATAATTGAATGAATAAATTCATAGGTTCTCAGTAATTCCCTTGGGTCATGGATGATAATACCTGGGGCTGGGCTCCATGCTGTACTCTGTACTTAGCTCTGAATATATACCAAAGTCTCATACATTTTATGTGCATATGTGATCATTTGAATAAGAATGAAACCCGTAGGCTCATATAGTTGAATGGTAGTAGTTGAAAATTAGGAGGTGTGGACTTACTGGAATAGTTGTGGCCTTGCTAGAGGAAGTATGCCACTGGGGGTGGGCTTTGAGGTTTCAAAAGTCCATGGCAGGCCCAGTCTCTATTCTCGCTGTCCGCAGATCCAGGTGTAGAACTCTCAGCTACTTCTTCAGCACCATGTCTGCCTGTGTGCCACCATGCTCCCCACCCTGATGACAATGGACTAAACCTCTGAAACTATAAACAAGTTCCAATTAAATGATTTCTTTATAAGTGTTGTCACAGTTGGGATGTCTCTTCACAGAAATTGAATGTTGACTAACACAGTATATGTTTGCATCTGTGTATATGTGTGTGTATGTGTGACAATGTCCACAGAAGCCAGAATAGGGTGCCTAATTATCTGAAGCCAGAGTTACAGGCATTTGTGAATGACCTGACACAGATGCTAGAATCCAAACTCATCAGTTTCCTGCAAAAGCAACAAATGCTCCTTTACTGAGCTGTTGCTCCAGCCCCAACACCAACCTCTTTGGAAAGACTGAGACCCTTATAGAAGAGCCCTACTGGGACAGATGCTAATGGAAAGCCAGTGTTTTGTCTTTTAGCTTTCATGCAAAGCTGACCCCACCAGGTCCCTTAGAATGCTATATCTCAGAGATAATACCCCCTATATTCACAAGAAGACAATGATCTCCAAGAAGGCAAATGTGGTATGGTTTCATTTACTTCACTTTTCACTCAAATTCAGTTTTCCCCACATTAAAAAAAAAAAAAAAAAAAAAAAAACTTAAGAATTCTGAAAAAGACCTACTTTTTTAATGCAAATATAGGAAGAAAAACTGTCAATGATATGATACTTTTCAAATACCCAAATAAGCTACTCCCTTGGTATAAAACTGTTCTGTTGAAACCTTGAGATGTGTCATTTTCAGTCTTTACTTGGCAAAAAGAATTGTGTTTTTGCCAAACCATTTAACAAGTGTTCGCAGCACTTCAATCTGTGATGGGTTCTGTTTAATAAGGTGTGTGATTCCACAAACACCACCCTCCCCAACCAGGCTGAGTAGAGTCTGTCACCTGCTGGGAGGTTACAATCACTCTTTCTAATAAGGAAAGATACATGAAGGCTCTGTACCAACAACCAGGTGCCATTTGCAGTAGGGGGAAGGGAGATGTATCAGAGATGGTTCTCTGAGACTAAAACCTCAGACCAGTGCAAATGAGATGCTTAACTGAATGGGTGGAAAATCATGCCCAAAGGAAACCATACCTAAAATGCCATCCAACCTCACTCTTTCTCAAGTGTAATAAAAATTAAAGGGCCAGACCATGCTGCGTGAGGTAACCCAGACCCAGAAAGACATGCACAGTATATAATCACTCATAAGTGGATACTAGCCACATAATACAAGATAATTACACTATAACTCAAAGACTGATGCACCAACCAAAGATCATATATAATGGAGACATAGACCCTCTGCACAGATGTAATAGATAGGCAGCATAGTCTCCTTGCACGTCCCACATATGGGGACTAGGGACTACTTCTGACATGGACTCTAGCACCCCAACTTTGACCACTTCCCCCTGGCAGGGTGACCTTGCCAGGCCACAGAGGAAAAGGATACAGGTAGTACATATGAGACTGATAGGTAGAAATCAGATGTTAGGGGAAGAGGGTTCCCCTTTCTGAAGACTAGGGGAGGGAGGAAGAAGGGAAGACAGAAGAGGGGAGATCAGGAGGGGATGAGGGAGGGAGGTACAATCAGGATGTGCAGAATTCAAGTTGCAGAACAAGCAAGTAACTTATATTGCTGATCCCACTACATGGGAATAGCTCTGAGATTGGCTGAGACATGAATGTCTAGGCATAGACAGTACTTCTTGTTGGCTAAAGAATCCCTGTGAATTATTATTAGATGTCATTCTTCATATGGTATGAATGAAGATTTACAGATGTCTTTTTTTCTGTGTATATAAAGACCAGAGAACTAGCCTTAATTGTTCTGTGCATCACGCACACTTTATACACTTATAATTTTAAGACTGTATAATGCTTGTGAGAAATTATATGTTTTCAGAACAAAATAACCAGACATTGACGCTGGATCAGACCTGACAGAATTCATTCCTCGCAGCATGCTAGACACTAACGTCCTGCATCGTTCATGTTCTAGCACCAACTGCTTCAGTTGCTGTTCCTCATCAGAATAGGACAGCTCCCAGGACAGCTTTGAAAAAAGCTTTCAATCCCAATTGGTCCAGCATTTCAGACCATCCCACACAGGACTCTAATTAAGCCTGGAATTTTTCAACATTTAGAAACTGGACCACAAGTGCTATTCCTAGCGTGTTTAATCATTTTATTTGGGCCCTCCCAAAGGTATTATTAGTCCCAAAACACCCAAAAGAAACTTTAAGAGAAAGACACCCCATTTCCCTTAAGGGCGTTGGGTAAGTTTTGGGTGGCTTTCTTGGGTGATAGATGTTTATTTTCATTGGGAGTTGATTCTAAGTTATTATTGGTCTTATTTAGAGGGAAAACAAGGTTGGACTTGGGGATTTCTCTCCTTTCCTTTATCTTTCATTCTTAGGTTTTGAGATAGAGGGCGAAAAGAAAGAAGAAGGAATATAGAAATATATAGGGATGATAGGACAAAAAGTAGATTAATGAATCTACTCCTCAACTTAATGCCTTGTTACTAACAAGGTTATTTGTAATCCACTGGTATAGAATTTTGTATATAGATTTAAAATAAGTTTAATTTTAGATACATTTGTATAGAATTCAAATTTAAGAGTATTCTTTACACACATACACACACACTATATATATACATATATGTGTGTATATATATATATATATATATATATATATATATATTTCTACTCTAATATGAGGTATTGTACCCATACAACTCAATTACAATACAAGGCTTACTTCTAATACTTTGAACGTGCTATTGCAGGCTGTTTAAGATAAGTAAGTTATACAAGTTAATTATTAGTTGATCAAATCATGGTCATGTCAATTACTAGTCTATTTTTATGACAAGAATATATATCCTAGGTATAATGAATAGATATGACTCTATAGAAAGATAATGTAAAATAATTAGATAAGGTCTTCAGAAACCTCAGAGACAGACAGAATATGGCATTTAAAGATGTTTTTATTATTTCAAAGATCTATTTACAATGAGACACATTAACTCCTGCAACACCCAGCCTACCTCAAAGAAGATAATGAGCATCAAAGAACCTCCTTTTGGAGATGGCTTCAAAGGTGGCAAACAAGCCACTAGGGAAAATATCCTCATTTCTACCACAGACAGAATTCTGCCTAAAATGGGCAAGCTTGGATGCAGGCAGAGTCGATAGCCAAATTCTGATAAGACAGAGTAAGCAACAACTCAACAGCTCCTGCCTCACAAATATGTCTTTCAGATATATTGGGCCAGAAGGCTTAAGATGATGCTCCAGCATTGTGAAAAATTTTGGGGTGACTGTTCAGGCAGCAAACTGTCTCTGTCATCTTCTCATTTGGGAAACTGCTAACTTGCACTCCCTATATACTCAGGTAATTGATTTTATTCCTTCTTAAGTCTTTGATGGGATTGTAGGCCAGATAGCTTAGTTTAACAATTAAGCTTACTTGTGTGGGGGTTGAGATATTTTTAGGTCTGGATAGATGTTTTAAGTTGATAGACATGAGATATGATAGATATTGATTTACATTCAGAATTTTAGACTCACCAAGATAGGAAAGATGTTTTCTTCAAGGTTGCCAAATACAAATAGCCAAAACACTATGAATGTAACACATATGTAATTCCTGATTGTTTCCTGGTTCTTCTTACTGTAGGTAGTTTATTTTGTGTGTGTGTGTGTGTGTGTGTGTGTGTGTGTGTGTGTGTTTGTAATAATACAAATGTATACGTAAACAGTATTTAATAAAAAATAAAAATTTTTAAAATTAAAGGTCCAGTAGTTAAGAGCTCTTGAGAGGATCATTATTTCACCCTGAAGCTTCTGAATAAAACTTTCATCTTTAAAGATGAGGGGGCTGAGGTAAAGACAGGTCTGGTACATTGCCTAACACCAAAATCAAGAAAATAATTTTGTCTACCAATTAAATTTCTTATCTAAAAATGTCCTTCCTGAGGCCATCCAAAGTCTCCTACCTGAAAGATTTCTAGTTACAGAACAGGTTAATACAATAGCCCCAAGGAGAGAGGATATAACCCATAGCAGCTGGCCCCATGCATGAAACTCTTTTAAATCACAGTCTGCAACTCTTTTACATTTCTACAGATTTTGTCCTCTATGCTGTGAAGCACCTGGTTGGTTTTATATCAAATTAGTTTTCCTCAAAATTGCTAGTCAAAATTGATGTTTCTCAGAGATGCCATGTTTGCTCTATAGTTTTGCATATCCCCCACAGTTCTGGGAACCCAAATTCAAGCAGTACATTTTCTTGAATGAGAATGGAATCCTAGGTTGTCTGGCTTTCTTCTCTTTATCCTAGAGGAACTTTTCATCAAGAACCTTGTCATATAAATGCCATTACCTCACCTGAGTCATCTAAAAGCATGTCTTTGAGAAGTATTAACAATGGAACAAGGCAAAATTAATCACTCTCTACACAATTCTTTTGTAAATGTCCTTAGTATTGTGTGTTTGATATGTATGGGTGTGTGTATGTGTGAAAAAAAACACACATGGAGCTCGGAGCATAACTGGAATCACCTCTCTCCTGCCACCTTTATGTGGGTTCTGGAAATAGAGGTTAGGTCGTCAAGCGGAACCATCATGACAGATCCTACAGAAGCCTTTAAAACCTCAACATTCCAACTAAAAAGTTTGTCCTGTGTCCCATGTCATAAAACCTGTGTAACATAAGGTAAGTCCCTTAAGACTTCATCTATAAATAGATTGGCACCTCACCTTCTGAGTTTATATGTAAGAAATACAAGAAGTCTCATGGATATTGTAGATTCTGATTTCATTTGGTAAGTCCAAGCTTGTTGCTATGGGAAAAAACAGTATTTTGAAATGGGAGTCCACTACCAATATTATCTGTCTGTTTCTCTTAAGTGAATTTTATTACAATCATACCCCAATATCTCTAACTAGTTTATGTATAAATATTAGACATAAAATTCACCCTAATATGTATGACATCATGCTGAATGTCTTATGTTTAGTCCAAGAGATGTTACTCTGTGAATTTATAGTGTCTGCTGCATATACTCCTTATATACTGCTACAAAGTCAAGTAGGTACCGCACCTCTGCTGGAACACACCTATGACGGCTATGAGGGCTAATCTCATATGTCAGCTTGACTGGGACATGAAGTGTCTAGATATATGGTCCAGTGTTACTTTGGGGCTTTGTCTATGAGGATGTCACTAGATGAGATTAGCATTTGGCCTGAATGAGCAAAGCTGATGGTTTACTCCAGTGTATGTGGGTCCCACCCAAAAAGGTGAGGCATAAATAAAACAAAAGCGCCCTGCCCCTCTCCCTCCCCCTCCATCACCCCCTCCCCACCGCCCTCTCCTTTCCTATACTCCTACACCCCTTATTTATGAACTGAATCTCCAACTGGCTCTTACATCACCCACTCTTCATTTCTCAAATAGTTCAACTCAGGCAGCAGCTGTACCACTGGCTCCCTTTGGTCTCCAGCTTACAAATGACAGATTCTGGACTTTCCCAGGCTTCTCAACTATATAACCAGATATATGTATGATCTGAAGCTGCCTAGAGATTACTTGTGACCAATAACTACATCACTGTCACTGTCCCAAGTGCAATCACACAGTAAATGTATTTACTCATCCTGTTTTGAAATGTTTGCTTTGAAATGGGAGTGTTTACTCCATCTATTCTGACTTTTGTATCTGTCCCACAGCTGAATTTTATGGTATATCTATTACTAATACACGTGAGTCCCATGTTTATTCATGTTCCTTAGGTTTGATAAAATATTATTCATATGTACTTTTATGTATCGGTAAGATTGACATTGCACTGGCTTGGTGTAGTTTATGATTTTTTTTTTTTTAGTTTATGATTTTTTTATTTGCTATTCGAATATAGGCTTGACTCCCAGATATTTCTACCAGCAGTGAGGAAAGACTTGAAGAAAGCTTTTAGAAATAAAGATTGTTATTTAAGCCTTACTATGATACGTAGTTAAATGCATAGTGGTGGAAGAGGAGATGGCACATTTAATAGCTGAGGTCAGTTACAGAGACAAATTCAACAAAAGGCTCGGAATTCTACCCACAGTATTTGGTCTTAGAGGTAAGCTAAGAATCCACCCTCAATTGTATAACAATACCTGGACACCATATTATTTAATAAAGAGCTCAATGATCATGGTGCCAATTCTCTAATATTCCAATATTAAGAGTAACATAGTACTCCCAAAGAAATTGGTTAGATAGCAAAGTGCTCACAGGCCAAAAAGGGCCTACCAAAGCTCCTGATATCTGGAGGAGGGCTTTATCTGGGCTCTCTTTTATTACTCTGTTCCCTTTCTTGCACCTAGGATATCTTTCTGCCATCAACTATCGATTGCATAGTCCTGCATCACCCATCAATCTTACTGCAACAGGCTGGTTCCACATATTCCCAAGTTGTGCCTCTCTCCTATGTTTAGCATCTTGAATCAAAGACACAGAGGGAAACCGCACATGCTCTTATAAATGTAGTCTGCAAGGATGAATGCAACATTGTATTTCTGCAGAAAAAGGCTCCCAGGATACTAAGCCTGAGCTCATATTAGATTCCACAGTTATGAACCAAGTGCATACCATACCAGACCCTGAGCTAAGTACAAGGATATGAGATAGGTACTTTGCCTTGGGAAGGCAGCCAGTCAAAACTGGATCCTTTTTATTCAGTGTCACAGGTGCAGGGAAGCATGTGGTTATGAGAACATACAAGAGAGTCACTAACTCACGGCTAGAGTTCAGAAATTACTTTCTAGAGAGGAAAATGTACCAAGTCTGGAGAAAGCTGGAAATGTAAATGAGCCAAAGTGAAGATTTCCTTAAACTCTCATCCAGTGCCATCTTTAACTTAAAGGTTGCTTTTCTAAAAGTAGTCCCATGGTTTAAAATATATATGAAATAATATATATGAAAAATACATGTATTATATATAAGATATTCTTCAAGAAGCCATGTATGATATATATCAAATATACATGGTCATTTAGCATTTAATATATAAATATTATATATCTCAAATGATATATAGGGCTACTTAAAAATCTTATATAATACATATTTTCATATATCTTATTTTATATATATTCTAAACTATGGGACAACTTTTAGAAAAGCAAATTTTAAGGTAAAGTTTACACTGGATGAGAGTGCCATATGAGAGGGTGTGTGTGTGTGTGTGTGTGTGTGTGTGTGTGTGTCACACTCACATCAAAGCTACAGGGCATACTGTCCTCATTCCTAGGGTCCTTGGTCAGGACTACCCTCTGATACAACCCAAGGACCCATCTGCTTGATAAAGCTGACTTCTTCTCTCTTTACCCACATGCTCACAATGTTTGGTCTGTGGTACCTCACAAACCCACTGAGTTCCCTGCTGCAAATGACAAATCTGACCAAGGATTTCTCCTTTAGGGGAGGAGGAAGAGACACTGGAAAAACATCTAGCTGTCTAAGAAGTAGTTCTGGAAAGATGCAGAAATTATATTCAAGTACCTAGATGTGAAGGGTTATTTTCCAAATACGCAGGGAATGGTTACTAACCCCAGATTAGATTTTCAATTTCATAGCCAATTCTGCATTGAAAGAAAAATCTCAATTTCTAGGCTTATGAATATATTGAAAAACTGTATGTTCTCACTGAAATTGTGGTGTGGTTTTGGTCTCATTAAATGTGATTGCCACAATAATGATATATACCCCCCAAACTCCTTTAGCTATTTAAGAGAAAACTTAGGCTCCAGCAAAACCTCATAGCAAAGCATTAGGACCCTCCCCACGCCCTTTTTTTTTTTTCTTTTTTTCTTTTTAGCAAACCAATTATAGTGCTGAAGAGGGTGAAACATCCCAAGAAATCATCGAAAAGATCATGTAGTAATTGGGCCAATTTATAGTAGGTAACTGAGAAATGCCTAAAATTGTCATTTCTCCTAGTTAGGGCTGAACAGGAAAGAATGTGATTAATAAATAGCTTAAGCAGCAAACAGAAGGCACTTACAATGCACGAATGCTCCGGGGAGACGAGGTACCGAGAAAATCATTACGATAAAGTACAGCAGACATTTTGCTTAAAGGAGCTGAAAACAACTTTTCAAAACATCACATTAGGGGAATATTTGGGATGGGATTGCTTATTAAGATTTTCTTTAAGTGGCTATTCAATTATCAGGTCAAAATTCAGGTACAATTAGGTGAAATTCAATCAAGGAGAGTATTGTGGATTTTTTTTCAGGGTGTATGAAAATCCAAAGATCCAGATCCAGGCTGTTTCAGAACTCTATTTCCCAGAATATAGAACTCAGCACCTTCTATAATCCCATAATTCAAAGGGGCATTATTTGGTAGATGGTAGACAGAGGCAGAACGTGCCATTATCCTGTTATCAGTCTGGAATAGAAACTATGGAACCTATTAGCCTATTTTATGTGAGATGTTCCGGAAACACACCTCAGAGTTGTAACCATCCTTCAGCTGGTTAGTGAAAGCCTTGAAAGGGACAGACATCTGGTGCTGACATTAGGACGTTCTGGATGACTTTGGCTGAATTTCCAAGTGTAAGGATATGTGTCCTGGCTTTGCTGCAGCCATTCTTGCAATTCCTTTTTCTTTCTCCATTTCCATAAGAGACAGCCATTAATGTTGACCACCAAGCATCTTTCCTCTCATTTTCTAGAAGCAATAATCATCCTTCTTGGGAAACCTGCTTCTCTACCACTCCAGATTGCTTGGAGGAGCTCTGAAACACAACAGTACCTTTCCACTGGCTGCAGGAAAACCTCACACAAGTATCACCCAAGGTGGTGCCTCCAGGACCACAAACACAGCAATGGGTGTGGATGAGGGCTGCAACCCAAGCCACCCTCATTAACAGTTTCCTTTAAGTTTTTTCCATGGCTGCTTCTCATTTAATATTACAAAGTGCAGATCATGGCAGTCTGGAGCTGCCTGCAGTTCCTTGTTAAGTGGACACAATCTATCTGTAGTTAAGAGCCCTGGTGACCAATTCTGCCTTTCTATTTCTTTGCTGTGTTACTTTCCCTCAGAGCTCTGTTGTGTATCTCTGCTAGTTAATCCCCACTGGGTCCCTAGTTATAAGAACCTTCATTGTCATAACTAGAGTTAGTGTGCCATGTGCTAATACAAAAAAGAGCTATGTCTATAGCAAAGTGAAAAATGGAAGAGATTTAAAAGTCCTAAAACCCAGGGAATAGCTGCAGGTGTTGAGAATGTTCAGCCTCAAATGCAGATGACTGTGCCACATGGATGCTGACTGTGAAGAGTTTGTGTTGCTCTGCCCTTACAGGTCAGCCTTAGAAAATACAACAAAAGCACAAGGAGAATGCATAGAGAGCTGCAGATATTTAACAATGCAAACAGATTTTCAGAGTCCAATTATTATGATGTTGAAAGTTCATCCACAAAATGGAGAGTGTTTCCTGTTGATGAATGAATTCAAGGAGGCACAAGATGTCAACAAGGATATATTTGGAGAGATCTTAACACTGGGGTATACAGCCAATTCCAGATCCTAACATTCTAAAATGAATTTAAAGTCACAGATTTATGAGTGTCAGACATGAATCCAAATAATGAAAATTGTTAAATGATCCAGGTTCACTCCTGTTAGTGAGAATGGAGGCCTTATAAGGGGGCCTATTAGGAGAGGATAACAGAAGCTTCCAGAAGTCAAGTGTGCATTGTCATTCCAGCTTAAAGTGCTGGCTGGACATTCAGGAGTACAAGCAACTTGGGCTGATAAAAATCAAACAATAGATCAGTTTCTGGATGTCACTTGTGTATCAATTTGTTAATGAGTTCCCTCGATCCTCACTTTCAGAGCCACACTCCACATTCCTTGCAGGATGGGTGATCTTTCAAAATTAAAGACCATGATCAATTTACTCACCACCATATAAAACCTTCCAGTGCCTCTTCAAGGACATTAAATTATTGTCTATGAATTTTAAACTCATCCAGAAATCAACAATTTAACATTCACCCTATACCCCAGCCACCCTGGCCCCCACATTGAGATTCATGGTATTTCCCATGTGCTTTTTGTTATTTCTCATTCTCTACATCTTAGTTAGAATTATTTGTTTCTACCCCACATAACTTTGTAGCATTGGTTAGGTTAGTAATGCTTATTTACTGTTCAAAGATCAGTCAATCATCATAATAGGAAACATTTCTTGCCTTTTTAACTCTTCCTCTCCCAAGTCTAGTAGCTTCAGTAAGTGGACAAACTGGCACAGATTCAGGCACAAGCTGAATGATGGTCTGGTGGAGTTGGGGCTTTAAATAATGGACGCATGTAAAGATTCCACTTGAGAACTAAAAGCTACTCCAGCACAGAGAATGGTAGCTGCTCCTGTAGAGGGATTGGCTGTCCCCAAAACAGCCAGATGCTCTGAAACCTGAGGCCATGGCACAGCTCACACTGAAATGCTGTCCTCACTGTCACTCTGGCAGTTCTGCCTCCAGCCCCAGGAGCTTCGCACAGGCATAGCAACATCCTGGACAGAACAGCTCCAGATAAAGAAAAACATCATCTGTGCCTAGAGCTGGTGTCTTGGTGTCTTGGTTGAAAGCCATGCCTGAATGTTACCCTTAACAGCATCCCATCTCATTAAGAGTCAACAATGGTGGTAGAGATGACGCTGTTCTCATGGCTTTCATCTGACTTCACAATACCGAAGCTCTTGGAGACTCAAGTCCTGTTCCTTCTGTTTGTTTGGGGTTTGGCTTTTGTTTCTTTGTTTTTTGTTAATCAGTATCTTGTTATACAGCCATGTCTGGAACTTACTAAATACAGCAGGCTGGCTTCAAACCTGCAGCATCCTCCTGCCTCTGCCATATCGACAACAGGTGTGCACATGGATCTCATCTTTAACTACACTGGCTTCAACAGCATTGATGAGATACAGGGTGTAGGCCAGGCAGGCTGAGTTCGTGTAATGCATATCCAACCTTTTGACACCGAAACATGAAGTTGTTATATGCAAAGTTCATGTTCAAGGAATGCTTAATTGAGTTACCAAAAAACATAACTAAAAATTATAGTTATTTGTTACATATATGTACCCTCTGCTCACATATGGCTATCAAAGTTCAGCTGATAAAACTGTTCTCTTTTCTTCCTTGTGGATCCCAAGGACTGAACTCAGGGCATCAGGCTTGTTAGCACATACCTGTTCCAAGTGGGCTAGCTCTCCAATCCATTACCAGGTCTAAAATAAATTTACAATCTGTTGTTCAGATTCTTGGATTCTTCTATCCTTGGACACAGGCAGCATGCAGACTTGAAGGATGCAGGTTAAATACACCTGCCCAGGAATATGGGATTATAAAACAGACAAGGGGGTGGATGAGGACTACTGGAAGAAAGATTGCTTTCATCATAATATGAGTTTCAGGCAAGCTCTATTAAGCTTCATGTCCAGTTGGAGAGATGAATAACACACAGGAAATAATCGCAAAGAAAAAAAGGAAAGGAAAGCAATTACAGCTTTGGTAAAACCTTGAGATTATTTTTGTTTTATAGAGAAAAGTAAAAATACATCAAGACTATTTATTTTTTAGGCAACAGGCTCCCTTTTTAAAAATGTATGAATGACAGTTCAATTAAAGAACTTACAACAAGCAATATTAGTCTTAACATTGCTACAGAAACATCATTAAAGAAAAATGTAATAGTCACTATTCATGGAAACAAATCTCATATTATAACCAAATATTTTGGTTGCTATGGTACAGTGGTAGCTTCAGCCTATGTAATTACTTTACACATGCCAGACTGTATTTTTGAAAACCAGAATCTATGCATGCCTTCCAGAGATGCTGATGGGGAGCCAGAAACCCAGGCATAGAAGGTAGGCCCATTTTATTAGGCTTTAACTGTATACATTTAAGCCAGGCCTTCCATAAAATTCAATAAGTGTAATGTTAAAAAATGAAAAGCCTTCAAATAATGAACTCAGGTTAAATCAGGTTCTCGGAGTCATTACAATCACTGTCATGGGGATGAATTAAGAAGGTTGTCTGTTCTCCAATTTAATAACACTTCTGACTGCCTCGTAAATTGTGTGATATATGTTCATTTGGCATCCGGTATTTGATTGGCTTGCTCCTCGAACCCTTCCTCATAAATTAATGTCATCATGAGCATAGACAGGTTCTTTCCTCCTTTCTCTGTGTCCTCTTTAAAATAGCTATTAACCATTACTCACCCTCAAGGCACTATTAATGTACAAAAAATAGGCAATTAAATGATTCAAGAATCTCTTTAGTAATAAGCATGTCTAGTTGCAAACTTTTCAGAAAACAAGATATACCTGTTTTCCTTTCAAATAGCCCCAAAGAATACTTTTTAACATATCTTCCATGCACTAGGTTCTGTTGTGATCAGTAGTTACATGAGACACGCCTAAACTTGTGAAGATTCACAACTAGTTGGAGAATCAAACACCTTTCAGAAAAGAATTCCACAGACATCCAGGTTTTTTAAAATATATTTTATTAATTTATTCATATTACCTGCTCAAACTATGGCAGCAGCCAAGGACAATGCATGCAGTAAACTTCGAACCCCTACCCAGATCTGGCCAATGGACAGGACATTCTCCACAGTTAAGTGGAGAGTGGAGACTGACTTTCACATGAACTCTAGTGTCCCATATTTGACACCCTGGGTTTAAAGACTATTCTTTAGCCAGTGTGAAGGAGACAGATCATTCTGACAGCAGGCTGAATGTGGTGGTGGTGGTGAGGAGGGGGTGTGGGGCGTTGGAGAGAAAAGAGCACTATAGTAAGGTTGATAAGCACCTACTCCAGTCTTTGAGAAGCCAAAACTTTGGAGAGAGTCTATGAGAGATCACATCTAACACAAAGAGGAGTCACCAGGGCAAAATATAAGCACGGAGTCCAGAGCAAGTTGTGTAGTCTTAGAGGTAGGAAAAAAAAGCATGAGCATTGAGCATCGCTTATCTAAAGAAAGGAATGAGTTTTAAGACAGCTTAAGCAGAAAGGACGAAATGAAGAAACGGTGAGAGATGTTGCTGGTGAGGTATGCAGCAGTCATGAAAGGGAGAGCTGCATGAACCATGTGTTTAGATTTTATCCTAACAGTATTTTCTGAGCAGGGGAGTTTTCTGAACATGACCAGATTTCCCTTTCTTAAATCGTACTTTAACTGAAGTAGTCACGCTGTTACTTGAGGGGCTAGAGAGATCACTCAGTGGATAATAGCACTGGCTGTACTTCCAGAGGCCTCATGTTCAGTTCCCAACACCCACATGGTAGCTTACAACCATTTGTAACTATTCCCAGGGTATCTGATGCCTCCTTCCGTCCTTTATGAATACCATTCACCAGGCATTCACATGGCACACAGACATATATGCAGACAAAAGATTCATACACATAAAAATGTTTTTTTAAAGAAAGTTTTAATGAGGTAGGAAAAACATGGCAGTTTTATAGGTCAGTTTGGTTGAAGATAAAACCTGAATGACAAATTACAAGGAATTGGAGAGGTTTTTTTGGTTTTTGGGTTTTTGTTGTTGTTGTTGTTGTTTTCTGGTCAGATTTACATCACAATGCAAAACACCTGAGATTTTAAAAAGACTCTACAATATCAGAAAGCTTCACTTTGGCTCCTGACTTCAAAGGGGTCAGTCTATGGTCACTTGATTCTATTGACTTTTTGGACTGCAGTATGGCAAAATAGCATGGTAGCCAGTAAACAGAAAGCTAAAAGAAAGCAAGCCAGAGAACCAACTCTCTGCTAATAGATTTAGTGTATCTGGTGTTATGTGAGGTCTTTGATCTATTTTGACTTGAGGTTTGTGCAGGGAGATAAACGTGGATCTTTTTTGCGTTTTTCTACATGCGGACATCCAGTCAGACCAGCACTGTTTGTTAACGATGCTATCTTTTTTCATTGTGTGTTTTTGGCTCCTTTGTCAAAAATAAAGCATCTGTAGCCTGGGTGGGTTTACTTCCAGGTCTTTGATTTGACTCCATTGATAAACCAGTCTATTTCTATGCCAGGAACATGCAGTTTTTGGTATTTCTCTATGGTATAGCTTGAAGACAGGGAAGGAGATAACCCCCCATTCTTTTATTGTTTAGGATTGTTTTCACCCTTCTGGGTTTTTTTGTTTTCCCATATAAAGTTGAGAATTGTTCCTTCAAGGTCTGTAAAGAATTATGGGTTTTTTGGGAATTGCATTGAACCTGTTGATTGCTGTTGGTAAGATGGTCATTTTTACTATGTTAATCCTACCCATCTATGGGCATGGGACATCGTTCCATCCTCTGATATCTTCTTCAATTTCTTTCTTCAGAAACTTGAAGTTTTTGTCATACAGATCTTTGATTGTCTTGGTTAGAGTTACACCAAGGTACTTTCTATTACTTGTAGCTATTGTGAAAGCTGTAGCTTCCCTAATTTCTTTCTCAGACCTTTTGTCATTTATATACAGGGTGGCTACTAATTTTTTTTAAATTAGTCTTGTATCCAGCCACTTCTCTGAATGTGTTTATCAGCTGTATGAGTTCTATGATAGAATTTTTGGGTCACTTATGTATTCTATCATATTATCTGTGAATAGCAATACTTTGACTCCTTTCTTTCCTATTTGTATCCTTTGCTTTTCCTTAGTTGTCATATTGCTCTGACTAGGACTTCAAGTACTATACTAAAGGGATACAGTGAAACCAGGCAGCCTTGTCTTGTCCCTGATTTCAGTGGGATTGTTTTAAATTTCTCTCCATTTACTTTGATGTTCACTATAGGCTTGTTGTATATTGCCCTTACTGTATTTAAATATGTGCCTTGTATACTTGATCTTTGCAAAACTTTTAACATGAAGGGGTATTGGATTTTGTCAAATGCTTCTTCGGCATTCAATGAGGTGATCATGTGGTTTTTTTCCTTCATTTTGCTTATATGGTGTATTAAGTTGATGAATTTTCATATATTGAACATCAGCTGCACGCCTAGGATGAATCTTACTTGGTCATGGTGGATGATATGTTGTTGGATTCTGGTTGCAAATATTTTGTTGAATATTTTTGCATCAATGTTCACAAGGGAAATTGGTCTGAAATTCTCTCTTTGTTTAATCTTTGTGTGGTTTAGGCATCAGGGTTACTGTGGCCTCATAGAATGAGTTTGGCAATGTTCATTCTGTTTCTATTTTGTAAAATAGTTTGAGGAGTATTGGTATTAGCTCTTCTTTGAAAGTCTGGTAGAATTCTATGCTGAAACCATCTTGCTCTGGGCATCTTTTTTTTCCAATGGGAGACTTTTAATGACTGCTTCTGTTTTCTTAGGGTTTATAGGACTATTTAACTCGTTTACCCGAGCTCCAATGACTTTTAAGGGCACAGATTTATTAGTATTCTGAATCTGAACTTGAACATGAGACCCAGGAGGGAGTATTTCAATAACTGATGTCATAATATTGAAAATGGAAGACCAAGGGTTTAGCTGTTTGTCATACATCAAAGACTGTTTGCAGGAATTAATGAGACAATGCTTATCTACTGCGTCCGGAAGAGAAGTCTTGGTATGGTAATGTTATGCACTTTGTTGTTCTCAGAGGCCAGTAACGAATTCAGCCTCTTTAAGATCTTGCAAATAAAGAAGACCTCTATTCAGACAAAACTAAGAGCATATATCAAGACAGGACCAAAACTGACATCTTGGTAAAATAAAATTACATAGCCTGATGACAAGAATCATATCTTCAACACAGGAGGGTGGAAAGGGACCCATAAGTATTACTATTATATCAAGCCTACAAAGGGCCTAAATATTATCCACCTCACAAGCTAACAAGCTAACACGGCACAATTTCGCTTATGCTTGCTAAGTGAGAGTCCAAAGGGCTTTGCTCCTCAAAACAGAAGCAGTAGCCAGAGCAGTTACCAATGTCACATCACCTTAGGGCAGGACAAAAAGATCTAGATTGACACACATGAAATAGGTTGCATTCAAAGAGAAACACACTTAGTCTAGGGAGCCTATACCTCTACTGCAGTGAGTCAGAAAACCAGTTCTCTATCTTAGAGGAGGCATGACCTAATCATTCAGTGTTGCTTCCTGCAAACAAACCTTGATAAATAGCTTAGATAAGGAATGGCCAGGGCCTTACAACTGGCATAGCCAGCAAGATCTGTGGGAGCACAAGAAAGACATGATGGAGTGTAGTGCTACACTGAGCCCTGTTCAATAGGGCTTGCCTATAGCTCTGCAATTCAGCAACTTAGTGTATTTTTTCCTCCTTTAAAACAAGAGGGTCTTGTTCCAATGACTAAGGGAGACCATTAAGGCTCACTGCTGTTCACAGATGTCATTCTGAAGGTGCCTTTGTTGAATAAATCTCCTTAATGAGTCCTTAGTGACTGTACCATGATAAGTAGGTCAAAACTGAGAGAGATAGAGAGAGAGAGAGAGAGAGAGAGAGAGAGAGAGAGAGAGAGATGATTTAGCTATTTTTTTCATCCTTTTCAGAGCTCTCCCTGGTTTTGTAATGTTGAAATCAGAATATTCCAGCCTGAGGAAGAAACTTCTGTTAATTCTCAAAGAGTTCACAATCTGTCACATAAATCAGAGTAATGCGGTGAATTGTGATAAGCACGGCCACACGCATACAGTTCCATTAAGTCCTTTGTCCTCCCAGGGAGAAGAGGAAAAGCGGCTTTATGTCATCTCGCAATATCAAATTATCTGCTATTTTTTAATATTGAACATCTTAAAGTCATATCTGGGTTGTTTTGTGGAAAGTGAGCTGATGAATAATTTAGAATGGTATCTTTGCACCTTTCCCTGCATATAAAAAATGTAATCTGACTTAATTGTATGTTGCCATGATAACATTAAGGAAGTCCCTAAGGGATAACTGGGACATGCCCAGCTTAATGAAAAGTCAAAGGACATTGCTTGAATTTATATGCACTCAGCTCTCATGTCCATGCTGTGTATTTTCTAGGCTCTGGTACTGGTCTCCCTCTCTAGAGAGCATGGAGTGTCTTGTGGTGTCTGTGGTTTCTTGCCATTGCTCAAACAGCTAATTAACTGCTTATCATAAATTTCTCATTTGGAAATCAAGAAGCTTATGTAAATCTTTTGGAATCACAAGTTGGGATCCATGTGACTTCATTATTCATTGAAGTCAGAATCCTTTTGATAGTGACAGATTTTTGCTTTGTTTACAATGTGTGTGTGTGAGAGAGAGAGAAAGAGAGAGAGGGAGAGAGAGAGAGAGAGAGAGGGGGAGAGAGAGAGGTGAGGGAGAGTGAGAGAGAGAGAGATTCCTAGGTCATAAGGCATGCATAACATTGAAAACTATTCCAGGCATTGAAACTATGCACCATACAATAACAAAGTAAGTGCCTAGAGGAAAACTGTTAGGTAGAAGTAGAAGCAAGGATTACCAAGGCAAAATATGTCTGTATTATATAAATGAGAAGTTCCATTTAGGGTTGGTAGAGTCAGATGGAGGGGACCACTGACATTTGTAGGTAGAGGGCTAGGTGCTGTAGAAGACAAACAGAGTCAACAATCTAGGCATAAACTGGATGCTAGGATCAGCCAGTCCATGTCATGAGAGTTCAATGAACAAGGAAAAAAGATGAAGGTACACATTCAGAACTTCAAGAGACGTGATTGGACAGTACTTGAGTAATGGAAACCCTCTACTCTCTGCCAGCTCCAAAACTCGTGCCAAGAATGTATAGGTTTCCTCCCAGGTTATGTATATGTTATGATGCATTCCCTCCTGTCTCCGCAGTGAGCCATGGCTGTGACCAAGGGATATCACTTATTGACATAGCATTAGACTTAAAGACTGTTCAACTTACCCTTGATGCTGCCTCTCACTCTCCCCTCTCTGTGAACGCAGCTGCCTCACATACTAGTCTCTCCATCTATAGCCATGCACTGGTTCTGCCCTTGCTTCCTTTATCCCTCTCCTTCCTGGATGCTTCTCTCTTTTCTTCCTATCCCAAATCTTCCTGTTTGTTAGGCACCTCTAGAATGCTTCTAGCAAATTCTGATTGTGTTTTCCCCTCCACCAGAATTCTTTATTCCTTCATCATTGTTCTCATGGTTTTTTTCTCATTAGTATTATAACACCTGCAATGATGACTTGACTCTGTATTTAAGTATTCATGTTAATTTCTCCCTAGCTCACCAAGTTAGAGCTACACTTTGAGCTTATGACCCATCTTTCTCTTCTTCTTTTGAAAAGGAGGAAGGGCAGAAGACTCAGCATATGCCATATATATATGAAAAAGATATCTTTTTCAGTGTCACAGTGTTGATTTTCACATTAGTTGCTCTTTGTACTTGGGACATGTAAATGTCTCATCTTTTCCAGGTGACAATTACAGTAAGTTCTACCTTAGTCCTCACAAATGATGGAGCAAGCAAGGTCTTAGATTGGACACATAAATAGATACAAAACTAAGACAAGTGCCATCATGCCACCCAATTGCACAAAAGACCCAAATCTGCACCCCAAATCTGATTTTCTTATAGAACCTGATTGGTGGAACCACTGACTCTATGTAATGTGCTCTGTGATAGTGGCACTCTCAAAGGAAGAAGAAACTGTATCAGCTCCAGGAGAGTAAAACGTTCCCCAAGAATCCTGGGCATTCATCTGAGACTGTGTTATATCGGTGAATATAGAGAGACTTAGGCATAGTGGTGCATGTCTATAATCCCAGCACTTGGAGAAGCATAGACAGGTGGATCTTTGTGAATTAGAGGCCATCCTGGTCTACAAATCACAGTCTAAGAAAGCCAAGGCTACAAAGAGAAACCCTGTCTTAAAAGAAAGAAAGATAGATAGATACAAAGAGAGAGAGAGAAAAGAAAGAAAAAGATATACAAAGAGAGAGAGAGAGAAAGAAAGAAAGAGATACAAAGAAAGAAAGAGAGAGAGAAAGAAAGAAAAGAAGTGACTGAAACATTCTAAGTCAAGCTTTACATCCTCTAGAAATTGTGAAGATCTGGATATTGAAGAAAGCAGCGATCAGTTCTGCAGGCAATAAAAGATGGAGACAAATTGTAGAAATAAAAGAGCAAATAACAAATCATCAATTAGAGAGAAAGGAAAAAGAAGGAAGAAATATCAGCCCCTAGGTCATTGTCGCCACATGGAAATACAACACCCTGGAGAAGTGTCAAGCTTTTAAATACTTCTCTCATTTCTTTACTTATGCATGTATTTATCACCCATGTAAATATACACATGTGTATTCTATGACATGCAGGTTAACATCAAAGGACAAAGTTGGAGGATCCAAGATGGTGGCAAGCAGTGCGGACCATGTGTAGAAGCTCCAGTGAACAATTCATGGAATTGCACAGATTTCTGAGCCAGGAACACCGAGGTCCCCACACCACAGCAGCAGGAGTGCTCCATGGTTCGGAGGGACCAGGGTGAGGAGGACCTGTGTGCCCTTGCACACATGAGAAATGCGGATTTTCTTGGATCGGAGCAGCAGCAGCAGAGGCAACAGCAGCAGCAGCGGCAGCAGTGGCACCAATGTCAGCAGTGGCGGTGGCTGAGGTTTGCAGCTCAGAGCCTTCTGGTGGAGGAGATTGGTATGGTGGCCAGTGGGAGTTGCTGTGGGAGAGGGGACTCTGGGCAGGATTTGGGTCACGCGGTACCTTGAGACCCAAACTAGACTCAGCGGACATTTCAGCCCCAGGGTCCCGGGTTCAGCTCAGCGCACAGTGCCATGGAGATGCTGGCTCAGCTCAGCAAGCAATTCTGCCCGAGGCACTAGCTCAGCTCAGCCACAGCTCCCCTGCTGTGACTCAGACTGGGCAGAGTGCTCAGTTCCACCCAAGGCAATAGCTCAGCTCAGCCACAGCTCCCCTGCTGTGATGTAGGCTGGGCAGAGTGCTCAGTTCCACCCGAGGCACTAACTCAGCTCAGCAAACAGTTCTGCCCAAGACACTAGCTCAGCTCAGTGGGCAGTTCTGGGGCGCAGACACAGGCTGAGGTCAGCATGCAGATTCAGCCCAGAGTCCCTAGCTGGACTTGCCGGTCAGATGGGGCCCAGAGACTCTAGCTGAGCTTTGCACACAGGCTCAGTGGCCCTAAGACTCTTGCTGGACTCTCCACACAGTTCACGCCTGGAGTCCCGGGCTGAATTCAGCGTGCAATGTGGGTCCAGAGTCCCTGGCTGAGCTCGGTGCACAATTCTGCCCCAGAAACTCAGGTGGGGCTTGGTGTGCTTACCAGATAGATTGGCTCCAGAGACTCTAGCTGAGCTTTTGGCACAGTCCTGGCTCTAAGACTCTGGTTGGACACAGTGAGCAGTTTGAATCCAGAATTCCTGGCTGAGCTTGGAGGACAGTTCTGGCCCTGAGTCTATAACTGATCACAGCACGCACTTTGGGCCAGAATACCCTAGCTGAGCTTGGTGCACAGTCCCAGCCCAAACATTCTGGCTGGACAGTGCTTGCATTTTGGGGCCAGAGTCCCTAGGGGAGCTCAGCAGACTGTTCGGGCCTTGAGAATCTAGCTGAGCTCGGCACGTGGTTCAGGCCCAGTGTCCCTGGCTGAACTTGGCAGGGGAACCAGAAGGCTGTGGATACCTTGGCCTGACCCAACGCTCATTCAGAGACCCAGAACGATTGCAGGACCCACAGTACAGGGGAGCTGAGGATCACTGGCTGTGAGAGTCCAAAACGACAGGGCTAGCCTCCTGCCATCCACACCAGTGAAGCATCAAAGGTTCCAGCCTAGAGAAATTGTGAAAACACAAGTGAATCTATCATCAGACACCCTCCACCCAAATCTGGAAGCTACCCAACAAAAACAGAGATGGCAAGATGTCTAAAGGACAGTGTAAAAGCATACGCAAAAAAAAACCAAAACAATATGGTGTCTCCAATTTCCAGTTATCCCAAAGCAAATAACCCAGAGACCTCAAATATAACAGAAATACAAGAAAATGACCTCAAATCCTTAGTAATGAGGATGATAATGGAGGAAACATAAAATTCGTAATCAAATGCAGGAAGACTCAGACAAACAGGTGAGAGACATAAAAGAAGCACATAGAATGGAACTGGAAAAATTTCAGGAAAATGCAAACAACCAGATGAAAGAAATAAATGAAATGGTTCAAGCTCTGAAGACCTATAAAGAGGCAATAGAAGAAACTCAGAAATGTACAATCAGATGAAAGAAATCAAAAAATCAGTTCAAGAGCTGAAGATGAAAATGGATTCAATGATAATCACACAGACAGAAGAAAAACAAGAACGTGAGACCTCAGAGAAGGCGAGCAACACAGAGGTGAGCTTTTCTAACAGAATCCAAGAGATGGAAGAACGAATCTCAGGTCTAAAAGATATAATCACAGATCTTGAAGCAACCATTAAAGAAAATGCGAAATCTAGAAAACTCCTGACACAAAACATCCAAGAAATTAAGGACACCATGAAAAGAAGAAATCTGAGGATAATAGGCATTGAAGAAAGAGAAGATATCAGATTCCAAGGCCCAGAAACTATTCTCAACAAAATCATAGAAGAAAATTTCCCCAATCTAAAGAAAGAGATGCCTATAAACATACAAGAGGCCTACAGAACACCAAATAGAATTGACCAGAAAATAAAAACTGCCCGTCACATAATAATCAAAACACAAAACATACAGAACAAAGAAAAATATTAAAGACTACAAGGGAAAAGGGCCAAATAACATTTAATGGCAAACCTATCAGAATTACACCCGACTTCTCAGCAGAGACCATAAAAGCCAGAAGGGCCTGGACAGAGCCTGTAAACCCTAAGAGACCACAGATGCCAGGCCAGAATACTTTACCCAGCAAAACTATCAATAACCATTGATGGAGAAAACAAAATATTCCATGACAAAAACAAATTCAAACAGTACCTATCCACAAATCCAGCTTTACAGAAGGTACTAGAAGGAAAACCATCCCAAAGGGTCAAGCTACAACCAAAACTACCCAGGAAATAGATAACTATACTATGGGAAAAACACAACTATACAAACACTCAACTGGAACCAACATCAAAATTAAGACTCTTAACAGTCACTGGTCATTAATATCCCTCAACGTCAATGGTCTCAATTCTCCAATAAAAAGACACAGACTAATTGAATGGCTGCAAAAACAAGATCCAACATTTTTCTGCATTCAAGAAACACATCTCACCCATAACGATAGGCACTACCTCAGAGTAAAAGGTTGGAAAAACATATTCCAAGCAAATGGTCACAAGAAGCAAGCAGGTGTAGCCATTTTAATATCGAACAAAATAGACTTTCAACCAAAACTAATCAAAAGGGATGCAGAAGGACACTTCATACTCATCAAAGGTAAAGTCAACCAAGATAACATCACAATTCTGAACATCTATGCTCCCAATACAAGGGCACCCACATTAGTAAAAATATCTGCTAAAAAAGCTTAAACCACACATCAATCCCCACAAAATAATAGTGGGAGACTTCAACACCCTACTCTCACTGAAGGATAAGTCATTTAAACAGAAACTAAGCCGAGAAATAACATCATTAACCAACGCCATGGGTCAAATGGATCTAACAGATATCTATAGAACCTTTCACCCAAACAAGAAAGAATATACCTTCTTCTCTGCACCCCATGGAACCTTCTCCAAAATTGATCACATTGTAGGTCACAAAGCAAGCCTCAACAGATACAAGAAGACTGAAATAATACCTTGTATCCTATCAGATCACCATGCTCTTAGGCTGCAATTCAACAACAATAGAAATAGCAAAAGGCCTACACGTACATGGAAACTAAACAACTCTCTGCTAAATGACACCTGGATCAGGGAAGAAATAAAGAAAGAAATCAAGAAGCTTCTGAAATTCAATGAAAATGAAGAAACAACATACCCAAATTTGTGGGATACATTGAAAACAGTGCTAAGAGGAAAATTCATAGCACTAAGTGCCTTTAAAGAGAAATTGGAAACATAGCACATAAGCATCTTAACCACACAACTAGAAGCCTTAGGAAAAAAAGAAGCAGAAACACCCAAGAGGAGTAGACGTCTGGAAATAATCAAACTCAGGGCTGAAATTAACAAGTTAGAAACTAAGAAAACAGTCCAAAGAATCAACAAAACCAAGAGGTGGTTCTTTGAGAAAATCAACAAGATAGACAGACTGTTAGCCAAACTAACTAAAAGGCAGAGAGACAGTATTAAAATCAACAAAATCGGAAATGAAAAGGGAGACGTAACAACAGACACTGAAGAAATACAAAGAATCATAAGATCTTACTTTGAAGGCATATATGCCACAAAATTTGAAAATCTAAGGGAAAGGGACGATTTTCTTGATCAAGTTCACTTGCCAAAGTTGAGTGAAGAACAGATAAACAAGCTAAATAGTCCCATTTCCCCTACAGAAATAGAAGCAATCATTGATAGTCTCCCAACCAAAAAGAGCCCAGGCCCAGATGGTTTCAGTGCAGAATTCTACCAGACATCCAAGGTCGAGCTAATACCGATACTATTCAAGCTACTCCAAAAGATAGAAATGGATGGAACATTATCAAATTCATTCTATGAGGCCATAGTCACATTGATACCTAAACCTCACAAAAGTCAACAAAGAAAGAGAATTTCAGACCGGTTTCTCTTATGAACATAGATGCAAAAATACTAAATAAAATACTTGCAAAATGAATACAGAAACACATCAAAGATATCATTCATCATGATCAAGTAGGCTTCATTCCAGGCATGCAGGGATGGTTTAATATACGGAAATCCATCAATGTAATCCACCATAATAACAAACTGAAAATAAAAAACTACATGATCATCTCTTTAGATGCAGAGAAGGCATTTGATAAAATCCAACACCCATTCATCTTTAAAGTTTTAGAGAGATTGGGGATACAAGGTACTTTCCTCAACATAATAAAGCCTATATACAGGAAGCCAATAGCCAAAATCAAAGTAAATAGTGAGATACACAAGGAAATTCCTCTAAAATTGGGAACAAGGCAAGGCTGCCCACTCTCTCCATATCTCTTCAGTATGGTACTCAAAGTTCTAGCCAGAGCAATAAGACAACAAAAGGAGATCAAGGGTATCCAAATAGGAAAGGAGGAAGTCAAATTATCTCCATTTGCAGATGATATGATAGTGTACATAAGTGACCCTCAAAATTCCACCAGAGAACTCCTATAGCTGATAAACACCTTCAGTAAATTGGCTGGATACAAAATTAACTCAACAAAGGCTGTAGCCTTCCTATACACAAATGACAAGCTTGCAGAGGAAGAAATTAGGAAAACCACACCCTTCACATTAGCCACAAGCAATATAAAA
Organism: Acomys russatus; assembly: GCF_903995435.1. Lineage (NCBI taxonomy): Eukaryota > Metazoa > Chordata > Mammalia > Rodentia > Muridae > Acomys > Acomys russatus. Next base: position 28,210,018 of record NC_067137.1, read on the forward strand.
TATTTAGGAGTTACTCTAACTAAGCAAATGAAGGAGTTGTTTGAAAAAAATTTCAAAACTCTGAAGAAAGAGATTGAAGATGACCTGAGAAGATGGAATGATCTTCCTTGCTCATGGATCAGGAGAATTAACATAGTAAATATGGCCATCCTACCAAAAGCAATCTACAGATTCAATGCAATCTTTATCAAAATACCTACACAATTTTTTGAAGACATTAAAAGTTCAATTCTGAACTTCATATGGAAAAACAAAAAACCCAGAATAGCTAAAACAATCTAGAACAATAAAAGGTGCTCCGGAGGAATCTCCATACCTGATCTCAAACTGCAATAGTAATTAAGACAGCATGGTACTGGCACAGCAACAGGCTGGTTGATCAGTGGAATCGAATCAAAGACCCAGATATGAATCCACACACATATGGTCACTTGATTTTTGACAAAGAAGCCAAATCCATCAATGGAAAAACAACATCATCTTCAACAAATGGTGCTGGTCTAACTGGAGGTCTATGTGTAAAAAAATGCAACTGGACCCATATTTGTCACCTTGCACAAAACTCAAATCCAAGTAGATTAAAGACCTCAACATAAAACCAGAGACACTAAGTCACTTAGAAGAAAAAGTGGGAAAGACCCTGGAACATATTAGCACAAGAGACAGTTTCCTGAACAGAACACCAACAGCCCAGGCCTTAACGTCAACAATTAATAAATGGGACCCCATGAGGCCGAGAAGCTTCTGTAAGGCAGGAGACACTGTCAAGAGGACAAAGTGACAGCCTACAGACTGGGAAAGAATCTTCACTAACCCTACATCTGACAAAGGTCTAATATCCAAAATATATAAAGAACTCATGAAATTAAACACCACCAAACCAAATAACCCAATTGAGAAATGGAGCTTGGACCTAAACAGAGAATTCTCAATAGAGGAATATCAAATGCCTGAGAAACACTTAAAGAAATGCTCAGCCTTCTTAGTCATCAGGGAAATGCAAATCAAAACAACTCTGAGATTCCATCTTATACCCATCAGAATGGCTAAGATCAAAAATTCAAGCAACACCACATGCTGGCAAGGATGTGGAGAGAGAGGAACACTCCCTCATTGCTGGTGGGAATGCAAACTAGTACAGCCACTTTGGAAATCCATCTGGTGCTATCTCAAAAAAATGGGAATAGGCTTTCCTCAACACCCAGCTATTCCACTCCTTGGAATATGCTCCAGCACACAACAAGAAACTTTGCTCAACCATGTTCATAGCAGCCTTATTCATAATAGCCAGAACATGGAAACAGCCTAAGTGTCCCTCAGTAGAAGAATGGATAAAGAAACTGTAGTACATATACACTATGAAATACCACTCAGCTATTAAAAACAAAAAATTCCCGAAATTTGTAGACAAATGGATTGAGCTAGAAATGATCATAATGAGTGAGTTAACCCAGAAGCAGAAAGAATCAAATGCTATATACTCACTTATATCTGCATACTAGCCCAAGGGGCATGTCCCACGAAAGCCTTCATTTACCAGGAATCTGGGACAGAGGGGAGGACATCCTATTGGGACTGTAGATGAGAGAAGCATGGGAAAATAGCAAAGTAAAAGAATCTAGAAGGTCCTAGAAACCTACAAGTAGAACATTATAATAGGCAGATTTGGGCCCAGGGGTCCTGCTCAAACTAAGGCACCAGCTAAGGACAATACAGACAGTAAACTTTAAACCCCTACCAGATCTTGCCAATGGTCAGAACATTCTCCACAGTTGAGGGGAGAGTGGTATATGACTTTCTCACATACTCTGGTGCCTCACATTTGACCGTGTCCCCTGGAGGGGGAGACTTGGTGGCACTCAGAGGAAGGACAGCAAGTTACCAAGAAGAGACTTGATACCCTGTGAGCATATACAGGGGGAGGTAATCCCTCTCAAGAACAGTCATAGTGCAGGGGAATAAGGGGAAAATGGGAGGGAGGGAAGAATGGGAGGATACAAGGGTTGGGATAACCATTTAGATGTAACAAAAATAAAAAAAAAAAAAAGAACTCCTGACACCAGAAAAAAAAATTCAAGCGACACCACATGATGGCGAGGATCGGGGGGAGAGGTACACTCCTTCATTGCTGGTGGGAATGCAAACTAGTACAGCCACTTTGGAAATCTATCTGGTGCTATCTCAGAGAATTGGGAATAGGGCTTCCTCAACAGCCAGCTATTCTACTCCTTGGAATATGCTCCAGTACACAACAAGAAACTTTGCTCAACCATGTTCATAGCAGCCTTATTCATAATAGCCAGAACATGGAAACAGCCTAAGTGTTCATCAGTAGAAGAATGGATAAAGAAACTGTGGTACATTTACACTATGGAATACTACTCAGCTATTAAAAACAAGGAATTCCCAAAATTTGTGGATAAATTGATTGAGCTAGAAATGATCATAATGAGTGAGTTAACCCAGAAGCAGAAAGAATCAAATGGTATATACTTACTTATATCTGCATACTAGCCCAAGGGGCATGTCCCATGAAAGCCTCACTTACCAGGAATCTGGACAGAGGGGAGGACATCATCCTATTGGGACTCTAGATTAGAGAAGCATGGGAGAATAGCAAAGTAGAAGGATCCAGAGGGTCCTAGAAACCTACAAGTAGAACATTATGATAGGCAGATTTGGGCCCCAGGGGTTCCCGCTCAAAACAAGGCACCAGCCAAGGACAATACAGGCAGTAAACTTTAAACCCCTACCCAGATCTAGCCAATGGGCAGAACATTCTCCACAGTTGAGTGGAGAGTGGTGTATGACTTTCACACATACTCTGGTGCCTCATATTTGACCATGTCCCCTGGAGGGGGAGACCTGGTGGCACTCAGAGGAAGGATAGCAGGTTGCCAAGAAGAGACTTGATACCCTATGAGCATATACAGGGGGAGGAAATCCCCCTCAGGAACAGTCATAGGGGAGGGGAATAGGGGGAAAATGGGAGGGAGGGAAGAATGAGAGGATACAAGGGATGGGATAAACATTGAGATGTAACAAGAATAAATTAAAAAAAAATTTTTTAAAAAGGACAAAGTCAGCTCTCTTCATCTAACCATGTGGGTACCAGGTATCTAACTTATCCCTTCTAGTAACTACCCACATAATCACCTCACCAGCCCAAAGGTCAAACTTTTCAGTGGCACCAGGTGTTTACGTTCAGGAGGAAACTTTCTTATTGATTTTGATAGCAGGATCACAATGGGGGTGGGGGTTAAGAAATGGGAGTTGGGAGTAGAGTGTGAAGTCTAAGGTAGACAGGGAGAGCTTATATAAGATGAAGTCTAGAAAGAAGGAGGCACAGTGCTTTCCCCAGGGACTATTCAGAAGGAGGAAGGCTGGGCAGGCAGATAGGATGCATTGGCATGGTGCTATTCTTGATTGCACAGAAGTAAGACAAACATGCTCCTTGAGATTCTATAAAACAGGGGAATAATGAATGGGCTCCCAGAAGCGACATGTCACACAAGAGCCAATTTCTGTCCAGAGCCTTAAGCAAAAGCTACAGCATGCAAATGTTATGTGGTACATGCTGCTAACTCTCTGTGCAAGTTATGAGGTGATAGGTAGCCAGGAGCTACTGTTAGTTATGTCCTGACTAGGGACAGGGCACTTCATTGTTAGATCAATGGCATTAAGGAAAATCCAGTACAGTGCTCTAGTCCTCAAGCACCAATGGCTTTCTAACAATCAAACACTATTCGAATCATGACAAATACAGGATGTTTCTGGATTTCCTGGGCCCACAACTTTGAACAACTGTAGCTATGAAGAAACCTCACAAGGAACTGCCTACTGTGGCCACTTGCTTCCAGAACATTTCATTGAGCCCTCAGTCTCAGAGAAAATTGGGCTCAATTTGGAGCCTTTGTGGCCATAGTACTTTGTGACAATGAAATAAACTTCCAGCTTGTTTTCCTTGAGTACGGGTGGTGCTGTTTGGGAAGGTTGTAGAAACCTTTAGGTGGTGGAGCCTCATTGGAGAAAGCAGGTCACTGGAAGCTGGCCTTGCAGCCTTACTTCCTGTTCCTCCTCCCCTCACTGACTGCACATGTACTGTGACCAGCTACCTCCCATCACTGTCATTATGACACCCCACCATGATGAATGAACTCTAGCACCTCAAACTGAAAGCCAACTCCTCTTCCCTTATGTTGCTTTTTGCCAGGTGTTTGGTCGCAACAGTGAAAAAAGTAACTTACTAAAAAAAAATAAAAATAAATAAATAAAAATAAATAAATAGAAAAAAGCGTTTTTGGAATCCAAGATGGCGGCGAGCAGTATGGACCGCGTTTGGAGGCTCCAGTGAACAATTTAGGGAATTGCACAGATTTCTGAGCCAGGAACACCGATGTCCGAACATCACGGCAGCGGGAGTGCTCCACGGTTCGGAGGAACCAGGGTGCGGAGGACCTGCGTGCCCCTGCACACGGGAGGAGCGTGGTTTTTCTCTGATCGGAGCTGGCAGCGGCAGAGGCAGAGAGCAGCACCAGCGGCACCAGCAGCGGCGGCTGAGGTTGCAGCTCATAGCCTTCCGGTGGAGGCGATTGGTGTGGTGGCTGGTGGGAGTTGCTGCGGGAGAGGGGACTCGGGGCAGGATTTGGGTCGCGTGGAGCCTTTGGGCCCAGACTGGACTCGGCAGACAGTTCGGCCCCAGAGTCCCGGGTAATGGCCGGCCCAGCAAGCAATTCTGCCTGAGGCATAACTCAGCTCCAGCCACAGCTCCCTCGTGGGCGCAGGTTAGTTGAAGCACTGCTGCTCCACACTAGGCAGCACCTCAGCTCAGCGGCAGCTCCCCTGCGGGTGACACAGTCTGGGCGGAGCACTTGGTTTCACCACAGGCGCTAACTCAGAGCAGCTGGCAGTTCTCCTGCTGCAGTTCTCCTGCTGTGGCGCAGGCCTGGCTAGCACTCAGTTCCACGCTAGGCGCCACCTCAGCTCAGTGGCAACTCCCCAGCAGTGACACAGTCTGGGCAGAGCACTTGGTTCCACCATTGGCGCTAACTCAGAGCAGCCGCAGTTCTCCTGCTGTGGCGCAGGCTTGGTGACGTGCTCAGTTCCATCCTAGGCACCGCCTCAGCTCAGCAGCAGCTCCCCTGCGGTGACACAGTCTGGTGGAGCACTTGTTCCACCACTGGCGCTAACTCAAAGCAAGCCGCAGTTCTCCTGCTGTGGCGCAGGCTGGACAGAGCTCTCGGTTTCCACCAGCTCTAAGACTCTGGTTGGACACAGTGTGCAGTTTGAATCCAGAATTCCTGGCTGAGATTGGTGGTCAGTTGGGCCCTGAGTCAATAACTTACGACAGCACGCACTTTGGGCCAAAAGGCCCTAGCGGAGCTTGGTGCGTAGTCCCAGCCCAAAAATTCTGGCTGGACCCTGTGTGTATTTTTGGGCCCAGAATCCCTAGCTGAGCTTGGCAGACGGTTCAGGCCCTGAGAATCTAGCTGAGTTCAGCCCGTGGTTCGGTCCCAGTTGCTCCTGGCTGGACTTGGCAGGGAACACAGAAGGCTGTGGATACCGTGGCCTGACCCCAACGCTCTTCAGAGACCCAGATCAATTGCAGGATCCACAGAAAGGGGGGCTGAGGATCACTGGCTGTGAGAGACCAGAACAACAGGGCTAACCTCCTAACATCCACACCAGTGAAGCTTTGAGCTCCCAGCCTAGGGAAATCGTGAGAAACAAGTGAATCTATCGTCAGACAACCTCCATCCAACTCTGGAAGCTACCCAACAAAATCAAAAGACGGCAAGATGTCTAAAGGACAACGAAAAAGCATACGCAAAAAAACCCCAAAACAACATGGCGTCTCCAGTTTCCAGCTATCCCAAAGAAAAACAACCCAGAGAACTCAAATACAACTGGAAATACAAGAAAATGACCTCAAATCCTTAGTAATGAGGATGATAATGGAGGAGAACAAATAAAATTCGTATCAAATGCAGGAAGACGCAGACAAACAGGTGAGAGATATAAAAGAAGCACATAGAGTGGAACTGGAAAAATTGCAGGAAAATGCAAACAACCAGATGAAAGAAATAGAATAAAACGGTTCAATGCTCTGAAGACCTATAAAGAGGCAATGGAAGAAACTCAGGAATATACAAAAAATCAGATGAAAGAAATCAAAAAATCAGTTCAAGATCTGAAAATGAAAATGGATTCAATGATAAACACACAGACAGAAGAAAACGGGAACGTGAGACCTCAGAGAAGAAGGCAAGCAACACAGAGGTGAGCTTTTCTAACAGAATCCAAGAGATGGAAGAACGAATCTCAGGGCTATTGAAGATACAATCACAGATATTGAAGCAACCATTAAAGAAAATGCCAAATCTGGAAAACTCCTGACACAAAACATCCCAAGAAATTAAGGACACCATGAAAAGAAGAAATCTGAGGATAATAGGCATTGAAGAAAGAGAAGACATCAGACTCCAGGGCCCAGAAACTATTCTCAACAAAATCATAGAAGAAAATTTCCCCAATCTAAAGAAAGAAATGCCTATAACATACAAGAGGCCTACAGAACACCAAATAGAATTGGACCAGAAAAGAAAAACTGCCCGCCACATAATAATCAAAACACAAAACTTGCAGAACAAAGAAAAAATATTAAAAGCTGCAAGGGAAAAGGGCCAAATAACATTTAATGGTAAACCTATCAGAATTACACCCGACTTCTCAGCAGAGACCATAAAAGCCAGAAGGGCCTGGACAGAGATCCGCAAACCCTAAGAGACCACAGATGCCAGGCCAGACTACTTTACCCAGCAAAATTATCAATAACCATTGATGGAGAAAACAAAATATTCCATGACAAAAACAAATTCAAAACAGTACCTATCCACAAACCCAGCTTTACAGAGGTACTAGAAGGAAACTCCATCCCAAAGGGTCAAGCTACAACCAAAACTACCCAGGAAATAGATAACTATCCCATGGCAAAAACACAACTACACAACGCTCGACTGGAAACAACATCAAAATTAAGACTCTTAACAGTCACTGGTATTAATATCTCTCAACATCAATGGCCTCAATTCTCCAATAAAAAGACACAGACTAAACTGAATGGGTACATAAACAAGATCCAACATTCTTCTGCATCCAAGAAACACATCTCACCCATAATGAAAGGCATTACCTCAGGGTAAAAGTTGGAAAAAAATTTTCCAAGCAAATGGTCACAAGAAGCAAGCAGGTGTAGCCATTTTAGTATCGAACAAAATAGACTTTCAACCAAAATTAATCAAAAGGGATGAGGAAGAACACTCATACTCATCAAAGGTAAAGTCAACCAAGAGGAAGCACAATTCTGAACATCTATGCTCCCAATACAAGGGCACCCACATTTGTAAAAGATCTCCTAAAAAAGCTTAAACCACAATCGATCCCCACACAATAATAGTGGGAGACTTCAACACCCCACTCTCACTGAAGGATAAGTCATTGAAACAGAAACTAAGCCGAGAAATAACATCATTAACCAATGCCATGGGTCAAATGATTCTAACAGATATCTATAGAACCTTTCACCCAAACAAGAAAGAATACACCTCTTCTCTGCACCCATGGAACCTTCTCCAAAATTGATCACATCGTAGGTCACAAAGCAAGTCTCAATAGATACAAGAGGATTGAAATAATACCTTGTATCCTATCAGATCACCATGCTCTTAGGCTGCAATTCAACAACAACAGAAATAACAAAAAGCCTACACGTACGTGGAAACTAAACAACTCTCTGCTAAATGACACCTGGGTCAGGGAAGAAATAAAGAAAGAAATCAAGGAGTTCTGAAATTCAATGAAATGAAGAAACAACATACCCAAATTTGTGGGATACATTGAAAGCAGTGCTAAGAGGAAAAATTCATAGCCTAAGTGCCTTTAAAAAGAAATTGGAAACATCGCACATAAGCATCTTAACAACACAACTGGAAGCCCTAGAAAAAAAAGAAGCAGAAACACCCAGAGGAGTAGACGTCTGGAAATAATCAAACTCAGGCTGAAATTAACAAGTTAGAAACTAAGAAAACAGTCCAAAGAATCAACAAAACCAAAGCTGGTTCTTTGAGAAAATCAACAAGATAGACAGACATTAGCCAAACTAACTAAAAGGCAGAAGAGACAGTATTGAAATCAACAAAATCAGAAATGAAAAGGGGAGGACATAACAACAGACACTGAAGAAGAAATTCAAAGAATCATAAGATCCTACTTTGAAGGCATATATGCCACAAAATTTGAAAATCTAAGGGAAATGGACAATTTTCTTGAACAATTTCACTTGCCAAAATTGAATGAAGAACAGATAAACAAGCTAAATAGTCCCATTTCCCCTACAGAAATAGAAGCAATCATCGATGATCTCCCAACCAAAAAAAGCCCAGGGCCAGATGGTTTCAGTGCAGAATTCTACCAGACCTTTAAAGGCGAGCTAATACCGATACTATTCAAGCTACTCCAAAAGATAGAAATGGATGGAAAATTACCAAATTCATTCTATGAGGCCATAGTCCTCATTGATACCTAAACCTCACAAAGACTCAACAAAGAAAGAGAATTTCAGACCAATTTCTCTTATGAACATAGATGCAAAAATACTAAATAAAATACTTGCAAAACGAATACAGGAACACATCAAAGATATCATTCATCATGACCAAGTAGGCTTCATTCCAGGCATGCAGGGATGGTTTAATATATGGAAATCCATCAATGTAATCCACCATATAAACAAACTGAAAATAAAAAAACCACATGATCATCTCCTTGGATGCAGAGAAAGCATTTGATAAAATTCAACACCCATTCATGTGTAAAGTTTTAGAGAGATCGGGGCATACAGCACTTTCCTCAACATAATAAAGGCTATATACAGCCAGCCAATAGCCAAATCAAAAGTAAATGGTGAGATACTCAAGGAAATTCCTCTAAAATCGGGAACAAGGCAAGGCTGCCCACTCTCTCCATATCTCTTCAATATAGTACTCGAAGTTCTAGCCAGAGCAATAAGACAACAAAAGGGAGATCAAGGGTATCCAAATGGGAAAGGAGGAAGTCAAATTATCCCTCTTTGCAGATGATATGATAGTGTACATAAGTGACCCTCAAAACTCCACCAGAGAACTCCTAAAGCTGATAAAACACCTTCAGCAAATTGGCTGGATACAAAATTAACTCAAAAAGTCTGTAGCCTTCCTATACACAAATGACAAGCTTGCAGAGGAAGAAATTAGGGAAAACCACACGCTTCACATTAGCCACAAGCAATATAAAATATCTAGGAGTTTACCCTAACTAAGCAAGTGAAGGACTTGTATGAAAAAAATTTCAAAACTCTGAAGAAAGAGATTGAAGATGACCTGAGAAGATGGCAGTGATCTTCCTTGCTCATGGATCGGGAGAATTAACATAGTAAAAATGGCCATCCTACCAAAAGCAATCTACAGATTCAATGCAATCCCTATCAAAAATACCTACACAATTTTTTAAAGACATTGAAAGTTTCAATTCTGAACTTCATATGGAAAAACAAAAAACCCAGAATAGCTAAAACAATCTTGTACAATAAAAGGTGCTCCGGAGGAATCGCCATACCTGATCTCAAACTGTACTATAAAGCAATAGTAATTAAAACAGCATGGTACTGGCACAGCAACAGGCTGGTTGATCAGTGGAATCGAATCGAAGACCCAGATATGAATCCACACACATATGGTCACTTGATTTTTGACAAAGAAGCCAAATCCATTCAATGGAAAAAGGATAGCATCTTCAACAAATGGTGCTGGTCTAACTGGAGGTCTATGTGTAAAAAAATGCAACTGGACCCATATTTGTCACCTTGCACAAAACTCAAATCCAAGTGGATTAAAGACCTCAACATAAAACCAGAGACACTAAGCCACTTAGAAGAAAAAGTGGGAAAGAGCCTGGAACATATTGGCACAAAAGACAACTTCCTGAACAGAACACCAACAGCCCAGGCCTTAATGTCAACCATTAATAAATGGGACCTCATGAGGCTGAGAAGCTTCTGTAAGGCAGGAGACACTGTCAAGAGAACAAAGCGACAGCCTACAGACTGGGAAAAGATCTTCACCAACCCTACATCTGACAAAGGTCTAATATCCAAAATATATAAAGAACTCAAGAAATGAAACACCACCAAACCGAATAACCCAATTGAGAAATGGGGCTTGGAACTAAACAGAGAATTCTCAACAGAGGAGTATCAAATGGCTGAGAAACACTTAAAGAAATGCTCAACCTCCTTAGTCATCAGGTAAATGCAAATCAAAACAACTCTGAGATTCCATCTTACACCCATCAGAATGGCTAAGATCAAAAACTCAAGTGACACCACACGCTGGCGAGGATGTGGGGAGAGAGGAACACTCCTTCATTGCTGGTAGGAATGCAAACTAGTACAGCCACTTTGGAAATCTATCTGGTGCTATCTCAGAAAAATGGGAATAGGGCTTCCTCAAGACCCAGCTATCCCACTCCTTGGAATATACCCAGAAGATGCTCCAGCACACAACAAGAAAATTTGCTCAACCATGTTCATAGCAGCCTTATTCATAATAGCCAGAACATGGAAACAGCCTAAGTGTCCCTCAGTAGAAGAGTGGATAAAGAAACTGTGGTACATATACACTATGGAATACTACTCAGCTATTAAAAACAAGGAATTCCCGAAATTTGTGGATAAATGGATTGAGCTAGAAATGATCATAATGAGTGAGTTAACCCAGAAGCAGAAAGAATCAAATGGTATATACTCACTTATATCTGCATACTAGCCCAAGGGGCATGTCCCACGAAAGCCTTCACTTACCAGGAAACTGGGACAGAGGGGAAGGCATCCTATTGGGACTCTAAATGAGAGACGCATGGGAGAATAGCAAAATAAAAGGATACAGAGGGTCCTAGAAATCTACAAGTAGAACAATATGATAGGCAGATTTGGGCCCAGGGGTCCCGCTCAAACTAAGGCACCAGCCAAGGACAATACAGGAGGTAAACTTTAAACCCCTACCCAGATCTAGCCAATGGTCAAAATATTCTCCACAGTTGAGTGGAGAGTGTGATACGACTTTCTCACATACTCTGGTGCCTCACATTTGACCATGTCCCCTGGAGGGGGAGACCTGGTGGCACTCAGAGGAAGGACAGCAAGTAGCCAAGAAGAGACTTGATACCCTATGAGAATATACAGGGGGACATAATCCCCCTCAGTAACAGTCATAGGGGAGGGGAATAATGGGAAAATGGGGGCGGGGGGGGAGGAATGGGAGGATACAAGGGATGGGATAAACATTGAGATGTAACAAGAATAAATTAATAAAAAAAATGAAAAAAAAAAGAAAAGAAAAAAGCAACCATCCTCTTGCACAGATGATAGCCTAAGGCATTGCTCCCCACCCATCTCCTCTGGTGATATCAGTGGAAACAGCAACACAGGATATGGGGCTTAGGGGAGGTCTAACCCTGTGGAAAATCCAGGCCCCAAAGTTTGGGTTCTATCTAGCCTCACAGATGAGTTTCTTTGTTGAATAATTTCTCTTCAACTCCAACTAATTATGCTACAGAGATCTCCCTGAAGCTTAATAAAGACAGACCATTCCTCAGACCTACCTCTTTGTTCATTCAAAATAATTAGCACTGAATCTTTTTTTTTAAAGTACACCCATTTACTTTTTACTTTTGTAATCACTTCTCTGTATCTCCTGCTTCTAAACATTCTTTGTGAAGGTTACACACTTACACACTTGTTCACACATGCACACAAGCAAAGCATAAGTACTGTACCTCTTTTCCTAAATCAGGGTAACAGAGAGGAGAGTGGAACAAATATCAAAACTGATAAAATGAAATTTCTAAAGGATTTGAGTTCATGAGAAGACTAACTTCCCCTCAAAGTCTCACTGTTGTCACAGAGGGCCTCCATGTATAATGTGAAGGAACGGAGGACTCGGGTACCTTGCATGGAGAGTTTTAATAAGTTTGTGGTGATGACAGAGAAAAATGTAGCCCTCTCTGGGGGCCCACACACTCTTCATTGTTTCCTGGCACCTCAAATTAGACACAAGTGTGACTTCTGAGAATTAGGGACAGCAAAGCTGACTGCATTTAGTGACAGGTTCAAACCATAACAGTAAAGTGTAATGACATCACTACGTATTTACATATATAATCCTCCCTCAACAAACCCAGAAAGTGGATATCAAGAGTTCCTTCATTTTCTGAATGAGAAAACAGGTTCATAGGGATCAGACACTTTTTACAGATTTTCACAGTGGTAAGAAGACCCCTCCTAGAGTAGAAACCTCACTCTGATGTCCAGGGTCTGTGTTCCCTTCCAGAAGGCAATCTTGTCTCTTATTTGTGACTTCCAAATAAAGGCCAGATCTTGCAGCTTAACAATTGCCAAGAACGTCTCAACTTATCAACAGGCCTAGTATCAGCTGTTGAGGTAAGTGCATCTAGTGGCAGATCATCTTATTCCCATTTCATAGGTCTTTGTGTTTGAAAAGTATTGATAGTATCACTAGTAAGACTATGAATGCAACATGTGTTCTAAGCAATAACCCACACCAGAGTCTTCTGCTGCCCAGCAAACATTTAATCACAGAGTTAAAATTTGCTTATTTCAGTTACTCTTTGCATATATGTGGACCCAGGATCATCAAGTGCCTCTTAGAGGAAGTCAGTGAAAGTGGAACTTAGCTGGAAGTTCTACAGGAGGTAACAAAGCAGACTTGAAGAGTTATGGAATGTTCTTCCAAAAGTTCGTGTTACAGGGATGCTCCCTAGCTTATAGCATACCAGGAGATATTCAACTTGTAGGAGGTGGAGCTGAATGGGAGCTTTAGGACATTGGTGGTGTGCCCTTGGTGAAGCTGTTGAACCCTGAACTCCTCTTTCCATTTTGCATCTTGAGTGGCTTTGTTTGGCTATGGATTTCACACTATGATGGGGCTGCCTCCCCAGAGACCCAAACATTACGAAGAAATTCATGAGCCAAATAAACCTTTTTTTTTTTTTTAAATAAATAGGTTGTCTTGAGCATTTGTTATAGAATGCTGACTAACCAATTTACTTTACTGTAACAAAGATACACTGGACTCCCTTACTCAGGAATTTCACAGAGTGTAGTATCTTTCTACCTTAGTTCCTTTATCAATAAACAGATGACAGTGGCACCTTCTCTGGAAGACCCTCGGGATTAAATAAGATAACATGTTTAACACTCTGGCTGCATATTAGGCTTTAATAAATATTAATATCCTTTACATTTGACCATTTTCCAACATAAATTTAAACTAAATTGTTGAATCATGAATAAGTTACTGTGGTATCTATAGTATTAAAAATAATCTCAGATAACTTATACTTGACTCAGTCTGTTACACTGAAGTAAAATGATAATCCATAGAAATTTTCAAATGCCCCTATTTAATGTTTATATTTTGAGATACAGTCTCATTTATCCCAACCAGGTGGCTAACTCACTATGCAGCAGAAGTTAACTATGGGCTTTTGATCTGCCTACATCTACTTTACAAATGCTGGGATTGTAGGACTATGTCAGTGTGTGCAGTGCTGGGCATCCAGCACCAGACTTCATGCCTGCTAGGCAATCACTCTACCAACAGAGCTATATCTCCAGGCCTGTTTGGTCTTTTAACAGAGTACAAAGACTGAAAGACCTGGAATATGAGGCCACATGAAACAGGTCCACATGGAGTAGAATAACTTTGAAACCATGCTCCAAGGAAGTCTCTTCTATACCCCATACCAGGTTTTAGAATAATGACAATCACCACCTTCAAAAGGAAAAGTTGCAATATAATAAAGCATTGTCTATAATAGAATTGTATAAAATATGCTTTTTTAAAAGACCTCAGGGGATCTCTATTCAGTAATGCTAACACTTCACAGTGTGATCCACTTCCATGACTATGTATGTATTGACATAGGTACCTATGTCCACTCAGTGACACCATCAAATCTATTTCATACTATGAAACCCAGTCAAGTGTGACTCATGCCATCACTTTTGACATGACCCCTAAGGCTCCAGACTCAAGTCTTTCTCAACAATAGAATGTTCCAGAGTTGTTGAGGATGTCCTAGGAGAAGCCTCCTGATAGAGATTTGCTGGTTAGTTGTTTAGCCATGAGAATCGAGTACAGCTTACCACCCATGATGCTCTCAGCTATCGTATGAGGCCTATCCAGAGATCCAACCCATCTGGAGACAAGGGTCTCTCTGGCCACAAAATGGGAAAATGGAGACGTCAAAGAATGGATGGTCTAATGCCATGTGCTTGCTCCATTTTTCTGGAACTTGGTCATGAATCCAACCAAATATTGTCCTTCCAAGGGCTTCCAGCCAACACAAGGCTGGGAAGGAGGCAACAACAAGCAGATCATCTTAGAAGTAAATCCTATTAATTCATCCTCTCAGGACTATTTGCTTGGCTGAATCAAGGCTTTCCTTCTTACACATAGCTCCTGTTCTTTGGGTACACAAACTGCTGAGCTATGATCTTCCTCTTGGATATTCATGGACGCCTTGTTTCCTTTTAGCCCTGTTGATCCTCTTTTGCTACTTCTCCCTAAGAAATCTGGGGTGCAAAACATGACATATGTATACTACTCTCAAATATATATATATATATTGCTTCTCCTGAAAGGATATGTTTTCTGACCTCAGTCTAATTTCACTGGTCATGGTCACATGTGTAGAGGAAGCCTAAGAGAGACTATTAGACCAGGTAGACAACATGCTAGAATAATCAAGGCTTCTAAGGAAAAACAATTTTGACACATTTGGAGACTGTATCTCTGCATGGCTACTGCTCAGCTTGCCAGGCCCTCTTCCCACAGTGACAGCAGCCTCCCTGAAACCTCAGGGATGCCCTGTCTTCCTGTCACATTGTGAAAAGCCAGCCCAAAGCTCTATTTTGGCCTTCCTGTCAGAGAAGACTTAAGAAGTGGGACTCCCCACCTGGGTTGCCAGCACTGCTGATCACGCTTTTGGGTCTTACCACAGCGGTACCATCTCACACGGATGGAAGCAGAGTTGTGAGGAGGGTACCAGCTTTGCGTACCCCTTCTGAGGGTAGTTCTCCAATCTTGATGGGAACACTGGTGATGTTTTTATGCCCCAAATTTGTCTCGATTTAGAAAATGAACTCTCTTTATTTTAGCTTGAGATGGGTAATAAGCAACGAATAAAGCCTCTCTGTGTAAGCAGGAAAGCTAACTCGGGAGCTGGTGGAGATGTAGGAAGGCAAATCCATTTAGCCTTTCTTTTATGCATTAGGGACCCTCGTGAGAAACTTGCAAGCAACAGAGAGAGAGAGAGAGAGAGAGAGAGAGAGAGAGAGAGAGAGAGAGAGCAGGGAGTGAACAAAGCAGATACTTAGTGAATATAGATAATATCCAACTCTAGTATCAGGGAGTGTGTGGCCAGGGAGGGCATCTCCTAGGAAACCATCAGATTATGCCGGGAGAGACAGGCTTTAACATAAAAAGAGCTACAGGGGAAACAATACGCTTCGGCTAGGAACAAACCCTGTTCTGCAATGCTCCAGTCATTTCTTGTACAACAAATAGGCCTGCATTGCTCATGTGGGTACAGCTACACCCAGGGCGGGGACTCTAGCGCTCCAGGTTCTCTATAAATGTAGCATCCCCACCTACTAGGTAAAGCACAAGAAGCAGAGAGCAGACCACTCACCTCACCAGCCCACCTTGGGGCTGGGATCAGTACCTATAATTATAGTGCTATAGAAAAACCATGAAACTAGAAAGAGATTTCTTGCAGGCTGAGCTGCTGGTACCATGTGGGGTCCTGTTAGCTGCTGACAGACATAAATACTCCTGGGAAGGAAGGGTTGATGCTTAATTAAGAGCACTTGTTGTTCTTCCAGGGGACCCTGGGCAGCTCACAACAGCCTGAACTTCCACCTCCAAGGGGTGGACACTCTCTCCTATCACCCTCTGCCTTCCCCTCCCCCTACATATCCACAATAATAAAAATAAAAATAAATCTTTAAAAAGGAAAACATGCAAACCTTTCTTTCTCCATTGCCCTCTTTGCCTCATTGTCTTTCCTTTCCCTCACTTCCTTCAAACACACACAGACACACACACACACACACACACACACACACACACTGACAGACAGACTGACAGTGAGAGTCTTGGGACAGAGGATCTGTTCCATTCTTCTTGTTTGTAAAGTTGCTTCCAGAATTCATTGGAAGGTTAGCTTTTTTTAAAAAATGAAATAATATTAGGGGCTAGAGAGGTGATTGATGGGTTACGAACACTGGCTATACATCCAAAGAACCTGGGTTCTATCCTCTACATCCACGTTTTGGCTCACAACCATCCCCAGTTCCAGGGGATTTGATACCCTCTTCTGGCTTTTGCAGGTACCAAGCATGCGTGTAGTGCACAGATATATATGCATGCAAAGCTTCTATATACATAAAATGTATAAATGAATCAATCAAAACAAAAAATTGAGTTCTGTTTAGGTTACTCCCACATAAGCAGGAAGGCATGGGTAGAAGGGCCTGTTGCTTCCAAGCAGAGGCCCTCACTGGGCATGAGCAGCCTCCATGCATAGCACCAAGTCCCACACTGACGGGCCTGGACCACACAGAGAACCTAAAATGTTAGTATTCTCACTGATAACTGGAGACTCTTAGTTGCCTAGCAACAGATAGGGATAGCACAATCATAAATAAATATACTTCAGAATAATTTTCTGAATCTTGTCAGTTAGCCATTTAACAAATAAAAGCTTCCTGGGATAATGAGATTCCAAGGTTGTTTTGATGTTGTTGTCCCTTTCCTGAACATGCTGCATCTCTCTGGTTAGGAACATATTTCATCCCAATGTTTCTCTTACCAAAAAGTGTTCCTTAAGAATGCACATGCAGTCCTGTGCTGGTAATGGAAGACACCATGCTGTCTGTCCTAGCTGATTTGGATCCAGAGCTGGCCTGTGTTCTGGTGACCAGAATTCTCTGGATTCAGGTGACCTCCCTTCATGACAAGGGAGGTTTTGCTAAGTGATGGGGAAGGGAGGGGAAAAAAAGACAAACACTTGCCACATACAGGGAAAGGAATGTTAGGAAATGTGACTGTCTTTGGTTGGGAAGAAGGCTCCCTGGTTGAAGTGCCACTTGTCCAAGTGTCGGGGTCTGAGCTCAGATGCCTAGAACCCACAGAAAACCAGACAGACAGAGACGAAGTGCCATGCGTGTTCCCAGCATGCCCACCAGGAGATGGGAGACAGATATAGGCGTGTTCTTGGAAGCTTGCCAGCTGTCTAGTCTAGCACACACAGTTGTGAACTAGACCCTGTCTCAAATAAGATGGAAGGTGAGACTGCCCTGTGACTTCTACCCCATGCAGTACATGCACAGCTGCACTCGCATGCATGTATGCACAAGTCACACGCAGAGAGAAACAGAGGAACAGACAGAAAGACAAAGAGATTTTTGAAAAGAACTGTGATTTTCTTAAATGAAGAAGCTATACACATAAAGGAAATTGGGTTTATTTCAGGACATTTATTATCATTCATTGTAACAGCAGAGAAAAACAATGATTTAAGATGGGACACGTCTAGTCAAGTCCTAGAGTAGTGGCCTAGCATCTAAAAGTCAAGGCTCAACTTAATCTAGCATTCAAAAATAGAGAATATCTCTGAAATATGTTGCCTCAAACTATTACAAGGAATACACAAGCTAAGCAATGCAGTGTGCATTCCAGTGAGAGTACATAATGGGTGCTTAATAGGCAGGCCCTCCATTGCCCCACATCCCACTAGAAAAAAATGCTCTGTGTTTGGTCCCAGAGAAAGCAGCTGTAAGTGCTGCAACATGCTCCTGCAGCCTTGAAGGACAGCTCTGATTTGGCTTCCTTGCAAATGTAAACCAATAGTCCTGTTATCACACATTACAAATGCTCTGTGGTGCCAGCAGCAAAGGAGTTATTCTCAAAGATCTGCAAACTTTAAAAGTCAATCTCTCTCTCTCTCTCTCTCTCTCTCTCTCTCTCTCTCTCTCTCTCTCTCTCTCTCTCTCTCTCTCTGTCTCTCTATCCATCCATCTCTCCCTCCCTCCAGTTGTTGAAGCTACTTCTGACTCAAAAATCCCTCCCCACCCATGCATTCTCCTCCCCACCCACCTACTTGTCCACTGTCTCTTATTCTGCTTCCACCTTCAGCCTTCACCTCAGACACTCTGACCTTCCCTTCCCCTCCTCTTGCTAAATTTAGAGAAGAGCTGTCTCCCTGGTGTGAGAGGTTGGGGGCTGTGGCAGCCAGCAGGGTACTGGGCTGATCTTGAGTTGGCTGTCGGCAGTAAGGGAAGGACAAATGTCAGGAAGACCTGCTGGCTGGTCACCCTCGCTCAGCCTCCCTCCTACCCTGCCCCCCCCCCACACACACACATCAGCTTCTCGACAGGGTCTCTTGACAGGCAGGGGAAGGGGAAGAGGGGCACAGGGGCCTTTGAAGTTTGGCTGCCTGTCACAGGAGCTCAAAGAGACCAAGGGCTTGTCAGAGCACAAGTCACTAGGGTCCTCCCCCTTTCCCAATTAATTCAGTTGGCTCCAGAAGGAAAAGATTGTGATCTTCCCAGAGCTCAGGCACAGGCTCAGCTCACTGGTGCGACACTGCCACATCTTAAATCCTCAAGTGCTGGACCACAGCCATGGCATAAAGTTTCCTCGGCCCTCTTGGAGCAACTTCCCCTCAGCACTAGCCCTAAAGGAAGCATGTCAAGACTTCCTTCTCTTGGTCTGATCCTTGGCCTATATGCTTGGTGGTCAAAATCAGGAATCCTGTCCCTAGTTCTTCTCCTTCTTTGGATGTACTTTTTTCCCTCCCCCCCAAGTCCACCTGAAACCCACCACCAGTCATTCATAGCAGGGCGATCAAGCTCACGCAACATGTGGCAATGAATGAGAAGGAAAAGTGCAATTCCTCTGAAAGTTGGATTAAAGGGCAGGGGAATGACAAGACAAAGCACAGTGTGTGCGTGTCCTGTGGAGTCTATAGCTAAGAAACAGAGATAGGTGAATAGCATGACTCGGTCCACTTTCTCCTTTTCATTCAGTCAGTTCAGGACTCCAGGCCATGGAACTGTACCACCCAAACTCAGCTTAGGTCTTTCCTTAATCAATTAACCCTGTCTAGAAAGTCCCTGAGAGACATGGCCAGAGGTATATTGCAATGGTGATTTGAAATCCCATCGAGTTGACGGTCAAGACCAACCACTGCATGTGCCAAATGAAAACTGTTCATACTTTTCAGCAACACTGCGACAGTTGTTAGAAGAGAACAGGTCTCCTAAAGCAAACACCCACACCACTTTGTACACTCCTCACCATGGTGAGTAACTGTTTTGATTCTTAAGCTAAAGTTGAACTGATGCTAATTATGTGCCCCTCCCCCAATCCAGTCCAGGGCATGCTCACATTCATCTGTATTTACCCTTCCCTGTGTTTCCCCTGCTAGAGCTGTCTGAGATTACCCACAAGCACCTAGTGGCCAAGCTCACATATTTCCAGAGTCTTCTCAATGAACATACAGAAGAAGGGAATGGAGTAGGGGGGAGGGGAGTAAGGGCTTCAGGAAGGACCCTGTTCTTGATGCTGGAATGGAATCAGGTTGGCATCCAAAATGGATGAGAGGTATGAAATGAGAATATTCCATGATAAAATTAGATGTCTTCAGCAACACTAAAGATTCATGGGAAAGACTTAAGACAGTATCTGTGGGGAAAACGTGGCATTTCTGCTCAAAAAGAATGTTATCATTTTAAGGGTAACAACATGCTGGGCTGGGCAGATGGCACTAGTGAAGAATTTAGAAGTCTCAAGTTCTGATGTGTGCCCTATCACCAATCAGATGAGTGGTTCTAGTGAGTCCCTTGACCTCTTTGAGCCTTGGTCTCTCAAGCTGTAAAAATGAGGGTCATGCATGCCAGGTGCATCTCACAGGAGTGATATGGGGACCAAGTTCAGTGACAGATGGGGAAGAGCTTTGTAACGTGTGAGTTGGAAGCTGTGGCTGTACAGATTGCACTGGCAAGACAACATAAGGCCACACAGAAGGATTTTCAAGGAGACGTAAGCCCTTGAAGTCATACCCTAAAGACAATGTGAAGTCAAGGAGCCAGGTGTGCTTTGGGTGGATGATGTCGGATGAGTGATACTTTTGTGGAATCCCTGTACATGGAGCGAGTTGGCCCCATTCCTGAATCTAGCCTTGTGTCAGAAGTATTCTTTCATTTGAATTCGAAGTAGTCTAGCGGGGGACCATTTGCTTGTGCAGTGTGCCATGCCCAACTCTTCTAAAGAAACACAATGTATATGGGAAATTATAGAAGCTATAAATAGCTGAGAAATTACATACAGCATATATCAACATCCTATAGACCCAAATCTAAATCCCCATTCTCAAACATGATGACCCTTTGCTGGTTTGACTTCCAATGATCTGCACAGCGATGTCATTCTAAGAAAATCACATGTAGAGTCATATGATGATAAGCTCAGTGTTTGTTTTAGGTTGCCTCCCAAAGCCACAGGTCCTGATAATGTATCTGACCTTTGCCCAAAAATAGTGAATATGTAAAGACCTGAAATTGGGGCAATTCCATGGGATAAAAAGTATATATTCAGCCAATAGAGTCACTGTCTCCTGAAGACAGTGGGCTTGCCCAAGGCACTCAGTTGACAGTGCAGCTCAGCTGTGCTAGGACTAGCTGAAGCTATCAAAGGATCTGGGACATTCCTCTAAGCCAAAATGATCCCCATCAGCTGGAGAACCAGGCTGGGACCATTGGGAGCTGGTCAACTAATGATAAGTAACTTTGTTCTTCCTCCTGTCTCATGGCTTCCTTATTTGGTCTTCTTAGCATAGAGTTTGGTTCAACCTTGTGTTACTTATATGAGAAAGGCAGTCTGCAGAACTAGCTCTTATGTGGGAAAGTCATTCACTGCTTAATTGTGGCTGAACATGCAGTATGTTTCAGACAGAGCATGACACAGTGTGATGACCTAGTAAAACAAGTGATTCCTGCTCAGAGCAACCAATGCAAAAGACATCAACTAGGTATGAGAAAAGAAGAGAAAGAGTATCTAGAGATGACCTCAGTGGAGGACACTAGCAACAGGCTCCATTGTGTCACCCTCAGTGGGGTAGCACCTGCCAGGCCAACTGGTTTGGCCTGGAATTATTGTCACACTGTCATGAAGAAGTGGAGACTATCCTTAACACTCACAGACTGTAGGGATGTGCACCCTCCAGGACATGTGGAAGCACACTCTGACTTTATGTCTTCATGTAGTGCAATGGCAATGAATATTTAAAGGTATGGTGTCATAAAACTGTGGGATATGAGCAAAACACAAGCCTTTGGGGCCTGCTTGCTACACATTGCACCAGAATATGCACATTTACTGCTCCCCAACTGCTTCTTAACTCACTCACAGAAATGCCACACCCGCACACTGGCACTGTGCCCTTCACCCTTGAAGTTTAAAAGTCACAGAGAGGATGTCTAAAGGGCAGAAATGAGTGAGGTAAAGGCTTAGCTGCCACTGCTAGATCTGAGGAAGACCTCGGGAGCCAATACTGCTTAGCTGCCTGAAGCCGCAATGATGTGAGCATGAATACCCAAAGCAGGAAAAAGATCTGGCCAGTCAGTGGACAAGGATTGAACACAAACACAACAGATTTCCTGTTCCACTCTCCTATTTAATTCTCATTGCAGTGCTTAGGAAAATACTTTCAGCTAGAGTTGTGCAACCAATGCTCAGGATTTATTTCTAGATTTATATTTTAAACTACCAATCTTTTAACTCCAGCATTGGCTGGTACGTGGACATACACACAAACACAGACACAGGTGTGCACAAGTGTACACATTTTCTCAAATCACTCTGACATCTGCCGTGTTTGCTCCTGTATAGATATCAAATGAACTTTGTGGTTCATCCTAACACTGACTAAGTCATCTGAACATCCCAAATGTAATGTTTTAATAGGACTAACCTCCGGGAGGAACGCCTTGCCTCTTTCAACCTTTCGAAGTCCCTAGTCTTATCAGGAATACCTGTAACACCCTTCATTCTGGGCACTTCTGCAGTGAGTCAGTGGCCATAGGGTTCTCTAGTCACTGAAACCTAAAGCAGGATATCCTTAGAATCTAGATTCAGAGCAGCCTTGTCAACAAATAAATTTCACAGAGATACAGAATGAAAATGAGAATTTGAATGTCATCTCTACCTCCCCAACCCAACCCTCAGCAGCCATTAGGCTGACAGGGAACATCGCCCTTGGCCGTGGAGTAGAAAGGCTATTCTCTAGACCCCAAATCCTTCCAGGATACAAGATTCAAGGCTGAGACCATGGAGCTTGTCATTTCCTGGTGACAAGATCAGGGATGGTCTAAAGCCAGAAAGGAAAGTCAAGACTATCAACCCACAAGTCTTGCTGGGGGTACCATGGCCACCAATGAAAACGAAGATGCTAGGAAGGGAGGGAGGCATCTCAGAGTAGGGAGCAGGTGCTGTGTTCTTTGTTTAATTCTGCTAATGCAGGGTGGGACCTAGTGAAAGAGCAGACCCGTCCCATCCCTTGGAGATAGGCTTTGTCCTGGCAAAGCTTTTGGTGCAGGGGTCAGACACGTAGGTCAGAAGGTGGAGAATTTAAAGACCAAACTGCATGCAGGCAGCTTTGAGGTCCTCCCTCATCATCTTCCTTCTCCCTCTTGCTTTTGCATAATTAAAATGCTCACTAATGCTCCTTCAAAGGTCTATTCTGCAGACGCCCACTGAAGCACTGTAGAATGGCTAGATATGTGTGGGCTGTAAACCTGTCAGGGATGCGTAGAGAGACAGAAGAGCAGGCAGAGTAAGAAAGCCTTGAGAGCAGGCAGACACACACCAAGCATGGCAGGCCCAGGCTTCCATGAACTATCACTGTCCTCTGGCACTCTTCAGTGTCCCTGTCCTTCCTTTGCCTTGCTCGGTGCACAGGCCCAGAAAGGAGAGCTGTCAGAGTAGACAGGCCTGGGCAGTGGGGAGGCCGTGGCAAAAAAAAAAAAAAAAAAAAAAAAAAAAAAAAATCTCCCTGCTATTGACGTCTTAATAATCACCAAGTTTTCAAAGAAACTTCTAACCACAAGGAAACTTCCAGACAAAATTGACTTACAGTGACTTACCTTGCCCGCTCTCCTCCACGTGTACTTCATGACAGCATTGTGAGCCTCCCGCCTTGAGTTGAAATCTTGTCAGCTTGTAAATCAGGATGGAGGAGTTATTGCTAAGGAGGGGGAAACAGTGTCAGTCAGCCTTCTAATTGCTTCAGAACTTGCTAAGGAGGTACACAGTTCTTAGCCTGCACCCCAGAAATACCTAGTAGATCCCTTGAGCTCTCAAAATGGCCACACAGGGGTCTCCTTGAAAGCAGCACCTCTGTTCACACATCTGTCCTGAGCTGCTCAGCTGAGTCCATGGAGGTGTGGGCCCTCAGTGATCATGGTCCCCTCAGGATCTAGAAAGAAGGGCTTTAGAGTCGTTTATACTTGAGTGAGAAGAGGGCCAGATCTCTGTGTTAGGAAATATGAGGACTGCTTCCTCGGCTCACCGGAAGTAACAGAATGACTGTGGTGGACTGAAGAAAGTGGGGTTCTAGCCTCCCTTCTGAGGACCTTAGTAACCACAGCCTTCCAATGCCCTTCAGAGTCTGTCCTTCCATAGCAAATCTTAAAGGCTTCTAAGAGCTAGTTCACAGTCACCATTATCCAGAAAATGACCTTGGTTCTCCCAGACACTGAGGACCTCTCTTTTTCCTGAGCTTAATTCTGAGGCTCAGATTCTGGCCCAAGAGCACTTCTGGCCAGAAAGAGATTTTGTCCCTAGCCTGTCTGTCTGCTCCAGTTGGTGACTAACCATAGGTATCACATACACACACACACACACACACACACACACACACACACACACACACACATACACAAACACACACACAAACAGAAGGGGGACACACCTGCGCTTCAGACCTATACAGTATATGGGGTGCATGGCTGGCACTACTGTTTTTAAACGACCCCTGCCTGCCAGAGACTTGCTCAGCACTGCCCATGGAGGCTGGTACCATTGTAACAGCCCCATTTCCTGATCTGCTAGTTATTAAAGTGCACAGATTCCTAGCAGTGACAGGACAAAGAACCATGGTATTTGTCATCAAAAATCACATCTACATTTTGGACTTGGTGCATAAAGAGCTTGGTGCACAGGCAAGAGAAGTAGTTGGAATCCTTAGAACCTATGGAAAGCCAGGCATAATAATGTGTCTGTATACCCGGTGTATCCATAGAAAGACAGGAGGCAGAGACAAGAGAACCTGGGAAGCTCGGTCTCTTATGTCCCATAGCTCACAGCCTAGGTAGCCTGATTTACACAGCACTAAACTACTGCAGAGACCCTGTCTCAAGCCAGCTAGGTAGAGAACACCAAGACCCAAAGTTGTCTATCTGGCCTCAACTGTGGTAGATGCATATTTACACTCTGACACCTGATTGAATACACACACATATATATGTGCATTCAACACCCTCCACACTCTTACGCCTATGCTGAGGGCACAGCAGTAAAATACGCCATTGTGTTGTGCTGGGATATCCAGTAGCTCTTGCACCCACATGCTATTTCATCACAGGAACCTGGGGCGGGGGGCACAGGGCTCAGGCTGAAGGTCGTTTTGAAGCCTAGATGAGTGCTGGTCTGTGAGGAAATTGAAAAACAGATACTAGCCAACATAGCTGGAGCTCAAGGAATGGACATACAGCCCTGACCACAGCAGGGGTCTGGGCAGAGTGCAGAGTCCCAGGCAAGCTGAATGACACTTCCGAGCCTCTGCTTCCCTGTCTTTACTGTTGAATGAGGCATAAACTAGACACACATCAGGACAAGATGTCAATGAGGGATGTAAAAAAGAATACTGTCCAGACCTGGATTAGACTGAAGGGCTGCCACAGCCTGGCCACCCCAAGTCACAGCATAAAGCATCAGAAAGTTAGAGAGTCGGGGTAACAAATGAAGGAAAGGAGACTGGGCAGGACATGTACAAAGTAGCAGTGGGGAAAGTTACCCTATAGAGTAGACACGTGGGAGTCTGGAGTCATAGCTGAGGTCAGCAGTGAGCACTGGAAAGCAGAGAACCCTGGAGGTCGTGATAGGGTGGGTGTTGAGGTTAGATCCGAGTGTAGGTATCTTTATCCAACTCTGAATTCAGTGATTCAGAGATCACTCAAAATTCACTTGCAATGGGAGCAGTGCAGTGTTCATGGAAAATTGTGGAATCACAGGGCTTCTTTTCCAGGAGCTAGTTGCTGAAAGCTCATGCCTGCCCAAGAGCATAATAAAGAAAAGCCAGGGCTCTAGCATGAATATGGTCTATATTCAAACTCCTATGTGTGTCTGGCCCCTTACTGAAGTGCTGCTGGTACTGGAGAACGGTGAGGGGTGGGATGCTTAAGTGATAAGGGTGGAACCATCATGAGTGGGTTAGTGCCTTATTTGTGGGAATGGGTTGCAATTTTCTCTCCCCTACAGATGCCTCTTTCCCTGTGCTTTCTGCCTGAGGCCTTCACCAAAAGGCCAACAGATACCAGCACCACGTGGTACCTCTTTTATTCATAAACACTTCAGTCTCAGGTATTCAATTATAGCAACAACATTGGAGAAAGAGAAAGTACAAGAGAAAATACTGTATGTATGTATGTATGTATTTGCTTCAAAATTGAAGAAGAAAGGCTGGGGCAATAGTTTAGTTGGTAAACATTTGCCTGACAAGTATAAGGACCTGAATTTAGATCCTTGGAACCTATTTAAAAAGCTGAGCATGCCCCCTATTTGACCACTTCTCCTTGGTTGCGGGTCCTGGTGGCACTCAGGGGAAGAGGAAGCAGGATATCTGGATGAGACCTGATAGGCTGTGATCATATGGTCGGGGAGGAGGTCCCCTGATGTCACAAGTCTAAGGGAGGGGAATAGGGTGGAAGAAGAAGGGGGGAAGAGAAGATACAAGTGAGGGGATAACAATTGAGATGTGATCTGAATAAATTATTTAAAAAATAAAAATGAAAACAAAAAAAACATCCAACAAACAAAAAAAGCTCAGTGTGGTGGTGCATGGTACCAGCCATGCTAAATTAGAAAGTGGAGATGGCCAGATCCTTGGTTTTTCTTGATTCAGAGAGCCTGGCTTGCCTGGCAAAGTTCCAGATCCTGTCTCGAACAAAAAGGGAGACAACACCTATATTAGTTATTTTTGCTGTGATAGATACCATGATGAAGACAACTCATAGAAGGTGTTTGTTTGGCTCAAAGGTTACAAAACATTGAGTCCATTATGGCTGGGCATCCTGGAGCAAGGAGCAGGCATGGCAGCTGGGACAATAAACTGTGGGGCCACACCTTAAGTCCCATGCATGAAGTAGAGAGAGTAAGTTAGGAGTCACTTGAGGTTTTCAACTCTTAAGCCCACTTCCAGTGATGTACTTTCTCTAGCAGAGCCATACCTTCTAACCCTCTCACACAGCACCGCCCACTGGGGACCTAGTGTACAAATAGCCAATATTATGAGGGACATCTCAGTTTAACCACCACAACACCTGACAACCTAGCTCTGAAGTTGTCCTCTGTAGTACTTTGAAGAAAATGACCCCATGCCCTCATATGATGTATGGTCCTTAGCTTGTGGAACTGTTTGGGAAGGATTAGGAAGGACCGTGGCCTTGAAGGAGGTGTGCCATTAGGAGTAGGCTTTGAGATTTCAAAAAGCCCTGCAAACATCGAACCCCTGCCCAGATCTAGCCAATGGACAGGACATTCTCCACAGTTGAGTGGAGAGCGGGAACTGACTTTCATACGAACTCTGCTGCCCCAGATTTGACCACGTCCCCTGGATGGAGAGGCCTGGTGGCACTCAGAGGAAGGATAGCACGTTACCAAAACGAGACCTGATGCCCTATGAGCATATAGAAGGAGAGGAGGTCCCCCTCAGTCACAGTCATAGGGGAGGGGAATAGGGTGAAAGCTGGAGGGAGGGAGGAACGGGAGGATACAAGGGATGGGATAACAACTGAGATGTAATATGAATAAATTAATTTTTAAAAATAAAAAAATAAAATTTTAAAAAATTAAAATAAAAATTTAAAAGCCCTGCCAGTTTTTCAGCATCTCTCTCTCCCTCACCCTCCCTCTCCCTTCCCTCTTCTCCCTCTCCCTCTTCTCTCTTCTCTCTTCTCTCTTCTCTCTTCTCTCTCTCTCTCTCTCTCTCTCTCTCTCTCTCTCTCTCTCTCTCTCTTTCTGTCTCTCTCCACTTCTTGTTCTCACTCTGCTTCATCCGCTGCTACTACTCCAGCCTCATGCCTGCCTGCTGCTATGTTCCCCATCATGCCGGTCAATGGCCTCACCCTCTGAAACAGCAAAGCCCAAATTAAATGCCTTAATTATAGGGGTTTTTTTCATAAGTTACTTTAGTGTCTCTATTATTCAGGGTCCTAACTAGTCCAACTGTGGTTATCTACCAACAAACAGTTCAAGAATCCAGAAGCTGTTCAGTCCAGGGGGCTGGATGTTCAGCTGGCCTTCAGGATGCGCCAGCATCCAGAAGAAGTGGGTTCTAATGTTGGTGAAGGAATGGATTTGCCAGCAAGAGGCAAAGAAAGCAGGCTTCCTTCACCCATGTCCTTATACAGGCTCCCAGCCAAAGGTAGATCTTCCCACCTCCAAAGATCTAGATTAATAGTTGGTCTTCCCATTTCAAATTATTTAATCAAGGGGGGAAAAACCCCTCACAGGGGTGGGAACTGCATAGATAAGGCAGAGAGAGCATATTGGAAGTGCCGTGCGTCTTTAAACTCTCAAGCCCATACCCACTTACCAGTAGCCAGTCACGAGGGTTTTAGTTAACTCCAGATGTAGCTAAGTAGTTAAGATGTAGTTAAGACAATCAAACAGAGCCATCACGCTGTCTAGCTAGCAGCAATAGAGAACTAACTTGGCAAACCCTGTCCTCCACGTAGGCGCCACGCACATGCGCACCTGCACCCACATGTTCACCCGTCTCTATAGGAACTCACAAACACTCAAGTTGGAAAGAACCAAGAAGGAAGGAGGCTCTGGGTGTAAAGCAGGAGAGAAAGCTGCTGGAAACACGAGTTGCATTTGGATGAGCCATTCATAAGACCTTGCTAATGCACCCCGGCTTCAGTCACAGACTTCTAGACAGCTGGGTGGCCCTATGCTGGAGGCCGAGGTGACCTTGGCGTGGATATCTGTGTTTACACACTCGGCTTAGACACCACTCCCTGGCTTTGGCATGACCCTATGAGTAATCAATAGGCTTTCTCCTGCCATTTTCTCTAGACTGTTAGTTCTTCTGGAAAACAAAAACACAACCACAAAGCTATTTTCTCAAGAACTAAAGTCTCATTGGGCCTCCTCGGGCCAGACACAGTACAAAAACCTCATCCCTCCTGACATATGGAGACAAGACACGGTGAGTTGGTTTCTGGCTGGATTTTACTCAGACTCCTTCAGACATCCACCAACCCTCACTGGTACCTCGTGTGATGCTGCAAACCTTCTAGCATCTTCCCTGAGCATGCAGCTCATTCTCTGCAGAACACTGGCAGGCAGCAGTTACATTATGTATCTGCTCAGCGTTCAGGCAAGAAACCATTATGTTCACGGATCATTATTGACACCCTGACATTTGTCACCTCCTTTCATAGCAGTTAAATCTTGCTTTATCTGTAAATGTCACCATGTCATTTATTCATGAAAGGGGTCACATTCCTGAAATAGCATGCTTCAGTTTAAAAGGGGAGCCTGGCTTTCTTCACAGCAGGTAATCCTCAAACAAACTTTACTGCTGATAAATGCGTTTTTATTGGAGTTTCTTGGCCTCAAATGACATCCCGAATGTAGAATGCAGCTCTGTGTTTGTGGAAATAAAATCTGAATGTTGAACAAGAGGAAAACTGTTGAGACTAGAAAACGTGGAGTTCTTCTGTGGCCATATGTACCAAGTTGAGGATAAGCAGATTTGGACATTTTGAGAGCAATCCGTGATTTTAATAAAATTGTTATGCTTCGGGAAACATGGCCTCTTTGAATCATTTATGTTGCCAAAACTTCAGTGAGATCAGGGGGCTTTTAACCTCCCTGAGTAGACACCTTCAGTAGGGACCTCCAAGAAGCGGTTCCCATGCCTCTTGCCTTCAGATCCCAAGAATGTGGGGCAGGAGGGGCAATTCATCTATCCCCAAACCTTACTTGGGGAGGGGAAGTGTTTCTTCCCTTTGCAAGGATTGCTCAAAGCTCCCTTTCAAGCAGGGTAGCTGCATAATTTGTAGTGCAACCCAGATGCTTTTTTTTTAAGAGAGAGAGGGGGGAAAGAAGCAATAACGGTAATTAATCGGTATGATTTGATCTAGATGCGCCTGAAAACCACACAAAACAGGACATATTGCCACCCTAACTTTTAAGGGCCTGTCAGCTGCATCGCTGAAAAGCCTCCCCTCCGCCAGCAGCTAATTAAGAATTACCTGGAAAGGGCTTTCCTCTGCCTGCACTTGGGGCTGCTTCAGTTCTCTGGCTGAAACCTGTTCTTTTTCTAACCCAGTAGTTCTAAAAGTGCAACCATAAATGGCCTGAAGAAGGTTGTTAAAAATGTAAGTGCTCCCTCCCTACTTTGAATCTGGGAGTCAGAATCAGGCACCTGCATTTTAATACACCTCCCAGGCACTTTTTTTTTTTTTTTTTTTTTTTTTAACACACATGCTGAAATCTTAGTGCCAACAGCTCTGATCCAGGTCTTTTGTTCTCCCTAGCTACCTGTGTGTTCTGGTCACATGGCCGTAATAGGATGTGGGTGGGGAAATCATTCAGATTCCTCTGCCTAGAAATGTAACTCGCAGAGGGGGTGTGAGCAGAAAATAGATTCTTCGCTGTGCACAAACACAGAGGCCCTGATACTTCCAGCATAAAGCCATTCAACATTATCTCACCACTCCCCCCAACCCGAGCCATGTGTTTAAACCATTTCACACCTCCCAGGAGCAAGTACACTTGCAAATATGTCATATAAATGGAGGAGGTGGGAGAAAATGGTAAGATGACATCAAGGCCCTTACAAAAGGTGATTGAATGCAATTAAAGCTGCTCATTCTTAGGAAAGGAAAGAGCTGGTAGAAAAATTTTCCCCAGGTGCTAATGAGATCCATTGTGAGTGTGATAGAGGTGACAGCTTCAAATGTCACAAACCACAGCAAAACCTGAGCTCCCATTTGTAAGCACAGGGCAGGGCCATGGTCCTCTGGCTAGCACCAACTCAGGCAATGCCCTCATTAGCTTGAAGGGGGCCATTACTGCCCTCCATGGCAACAGTGGAATGACTTTATTCTATGGACACTGTGGATGGTCACTAAAAAAGACTGGACTACTGACCAGCAAAATACAGGCTCTTGGATGACACATGTAAAGGGGGTGGAAGGTAACTTTGACCTGGATGTTTTCCCTTTTTAAAAATACTTTTTATTACAACATGCATATAAAATATTTTTGACAATGTTCACCCCTATTATTTTTTCTTACTTTTTTCCCTCCCTCCAGACACCCCATTCTTCTTCTAAATAATTTCTACTACTATTTTCATTTTCATGTTTTGTGGTGGTGATGGTGATGGTGGTGGTGGTGGTGATGTGTATGCTTGTGCATGCCTGTGTGTGTGTGTGTGTGTGTGTGTGTGTGTGTGTGTGTGTGTGTGTACCACTGAGTTTAATTAACATTGCTTGCATAAATGTGAAGTCATTTACCAGAATGAGAATGACCTGTTCACATGTATGTTGCTACAACATGGGAGAAGATAGACTCCCCATCCCTTCCATCATTTATTCCCAGTAGCTCCTCAGGTAGGGGTGGGGGTCTCTTGAGCCCTCCCACACCCATGATGGAAGGTTGACAGGTTCTATCTCAGACAAGTCTTACTCTGGCCACTAAAATTGCTGTGAATGCACCAGGACGATGGGTCTGACATGCCTAGCACCCATCGCCATACTCTAGTCCTCAGATGTCTCCTGCCAGATAAAGAAATGAGTGTGGTGACAGTTGCTAATTCTAGGGCACTGTAACCTTGTTTCATCAGGCCATTTGTAGAAACACCACGGAAGCAAAAGGCCTCTGAAATGCTATTCCTGTGGCATCTCTCGGTCTCAGCACAGTCACTAGGAGCCTTTATAGAGCTGAACCTAAAGCCTCAGTCCCACAGTTACCTCCACATCTGTTCTCTTTTGGAGGGAGAGCCTGAATAAAACACACAGTTGTGCAACATCTGCTGAAGTATCCTGGGCCCACATAGTTCTTAAACACGTCCCATCATCTCTAAGCATCAGCCTTCTTCCTGCGTTCCATCCAAGGCTTGGAGCCACCACTGAGCAATATTCACAGTTCAAAGATGGAGTCATCATAGGCCCTGGAGTGCTGACCTACGACCTTAACAATGTCCATTTGTCCTTCTCTACTCCGTTATCATGGTCCTGTCTATGGCCGCCTGACTGCTCTGTTTCCAGATCCCTTTCCATTGACCTTAAAAAAAAAATTCACTTTGAACTAATCTCATCTGTCCAGAGACTGTCACTCCAATGAACTTTAAGGCAAAGAGAAAAAGCTTTGGGTCAATCTCACAGTGAAAAATCAGGCTATCCTAATTCTCCAAAGACCTGTTCGTTGTTCCCATAAGTGTACCTACTTCCACCAACCTCAGAAGCCCTTGTGTGTAATAGGTCATAGTACCTGATCGGAAAGAGGATCTGCTATAGCTATGAAGGCAGAGTGGGCATCTTAGGGCTCTTCAAAAGAACAAAAGTTTATCAGACAGACCTTAGACACCATTATTCTCTGTTCCAGGAGTCCACATTAGCTACATGATGTATATAATATATCAGTATATTATATAACATACATATTTAATGCATATATGCATATATGATAATCTGTATGAATGCCTTTATCTCTCTAAGCCTGATTCTTAATAAATAAAAAAGATATTGACCTAGGCAACTCACCACAAAAATTAATGCCAATATGCATGTCAAGCACTACGCACACCGGGACCAGGACATAGTAGGTACGCATGCTCATAAATAACTTTTCTTCGGCTGTGGTCTTCTGTTCCCCCTTGGGAGGAGGATTTTCCTAACTACAAACTGGCACATTTCCCGACTTGCTCCGAGCCCACAAGAGAGCAGATTAACCTCTGACTGCCTCAGGTTCCCCATCTGTGGACAGTAATTGCTGTCCCTCCAGCTACCCAGCTCTAGTTATCATTGAAAGCAAAGCACGTGGCACGTTTCAGGATGTCTGGGAGCTAGCCAGAAGACAGTTTCTTGAGAGGTACAGGGTGGGGGTACTATTATGACCACAGGATTGAAAAGACAGCTCTATTTTCTACTCTGTCTTTCTATTAAATTGAACTTCAGCCCTGGAAATTAATATCCCCGCTGCGTTTTCGTGAGGTGGCTCTATTTTTACAAGCACCACAGACTCAAGCCCTAACCTGTTATGCTGTGGCCTTTCACTGGGCTTGTGCATCTGGGAATCGTAATTCAGGGCCAGCCTCAGCTATGGAAACCTCCATAGGCCTTTTATGACATGAGTGCTATTGAATATTCTATAAAGTCTCCTTGGAAAACTGGCCCACATTTCTTTATAATCTCCCCAGACTGTTTCTGAAGTCTCTCTATAGATTTTTTTTTTTTTACTCTGAAAATCCATAGTGTTTCTTAATAAGGATTTGGGGGATCTTGGAGAGGCTAAGGCTGGACTGGGTCTCCAGGGGAGGCTGAGGTGGGGCAGCCAAAGCTATTCTGTTGCTGTTAAGCCCATGGATGAAGAGCCTGAGCCCAGGAGCCTGTCAGCAGGATGCAGTCACTTCCAGGCAGTGGAGATGAAAGGAGGAATTTAGGAGCTGAGGGGCACCCACCCCTTCTCACCACTGGATTCCAAGTATCCTAACCTTGAGAAAGAAAAGACCAGTGGATAGTACACAGAACATGCTGCCGTTTCAAAAAAAAAAAAAAAAACCTTTAATTCTAACTTTCTTTCTCTTGCTTAGGGCTCTCCCCATCCCCCACATTCCTACATCACCTCTAGGATTGCATGAAGCCCAGCATCATGAGGTAGAGGCTCTGCCTTGTCTGAACAACATTATGGGCTAGGATTGCTCTCACAGTGCAATCCTTGTTGAAAAATGGTAGCAAACTTGGCATATATAGACTCTGCTTTCTCTCTAGCATGGAGAGAAGGTGCTTCAAGGTCTGGTTTATTTTCCTTGCTAACATTCCCAAGAAGTCCAGTGTGCCATGTCCCCATGCCTGCTGGGTGGTTTTTTGTTTGTTTGTTTGTTTGTTTGTTTGTTTTTGCATGTTTCTGTAATATAAGCACAGCATACACCTCTAGCCAGCAGAGCTGCAGAAAGCATTGTTTGGTTTTGTGTCTTTCCTTGCCTGGCTTCTTTTTCCCTGCCTCCACCTCTATGAGCTTGGGCTTATATCCTCCAATTAACATGGCAAAGCTTTCATCCTATACACAAGAACTTTCCAAAGGATCTAGGTGTTCATACGTGTGACTTTGCCAACAGCAATGACTAGTTAAATTAGTAACAGCCCCATCAGAGGCACAGATGACTGAGGAATAGAATTTCTGTGAGCTTTATTTCTGTGTGATACCATGTACCTTAACCACAGGGCTCGTTGTAGGATAGGGACTCTGTGTGGAGCCATAAACCACCACGCCTATTTGAGTATATTACAGCCAGAAATGAAGCTGTAGTTCCATCTCTATCCCTCTCTCCAAAAACTAGTTTTCGTTTTCTTTTCCATAGAGTGATCTGAGAGCTTTTGCCAGCACTGTCTCCTGGAGTAACTGTATTTTGAAGAAACCCTGTAAAGGGTCAAGCACCATACACCCATCCTTCAAACTTTTACAATTTCAAAACTCTTCCCCAGGCTGTACTTCAGACGACTCTTGTAACAAGTCTTGAAAACAAGGAGGTGGCCAGGATTTCACTGTAGTGGATGTTTAACACAAAGGGTCTTGGCAAAGCTCACAGACAAAGTCTGTTCCTTGACTGTGGCACTTTCTCAACTAAATCAGACAGGGTTTTCAGCAAGGGACTCAATGGCACAAGATTTAGCTGCTAACTACCCAGTGAAGAGACTGTTCTTAAGTAGCTGATATATGCCTCCTGTACACAGTCCACAGGTAGTGCTCATAACCCAATATTATCAATGGATCTCTTTTCTGGGCCTATGGCCATGCCCAAGAAGAGAAATGAAACAAGACAGTTTTTTTAACAGTCATAATGGCTACCCTGCTTGTCTACCTTCAACTGAGCTTCTGCGGTCTCTGTGATTACATCCCCATGGGCTGCTACCTGTATCCAAGAGAACCATCAAGGCAGGAAAGGGAAAGGATCAAAGAATCACACATCTCTCCTCCAGGAAAAAGCTGCTGTGATAGAGGTGAGTGGGGCTATCGCAGATGCTTCCTGCAGGAATCACTGCAGGAAACTAAGGTCTGAGAGATGGGAAGGAGATGAGCATAGGTGTGATGTTTACTTGTGCTTGTCCACATTATCATGTTAGATTATCACGCAAGGCCATGAGCAAGAAGTACCCACATTTTATCAAATGCCTAGCATTTCAGCTGTCCCAGCCCTGGAGCTATCTATAAACTCAGCAGAGATTCTGAGTCCTTCCTCAGTTTGTCCCTTATCATCTGGGGAGGAGGCTAGAGTTAATCAAAGGAGGGGTATGAGACCCTCCTGTTAAGATCAAAATCTGGCATTACCAGATAGCCCCTGAGCTCAGTGCAAAATGATGGACTCCCTTTGGCAGCAGGCCTCCCTCTTCTCTGCCTGATCTGGGGAAGCCTGAATCCCCACATCCTCTACCTGAGGAATGTGACATAGTCCTTAGGGGGGAAAACAGGTTCAACTCCCTTTCTCCAGGTAGAATCTGCTCAGCAAGCACCTATGGATTCCTGGAAATACTCCACCCTATGCTAATGAGAACTTAGCTTTCAGCAAATAACCTTTAACCATATCTGGAGTTCTTTCCCCGACTCATAGGGTAATTAAGTACTGTGTCCATTCCCCTTCTTGTGATAGGGCTCTGCTACTGCATCTACATGAAATATTGTGCTGCCACATATAAATAAAGTATCCCTGGCACTCCTAGCCCCAGCAAATCAAATACACTTACTCCAAAAACCCCTTCACTGGTTTTGGAACACCCGAGTTTCCACTGCTGTCTCATACCAGCAATCTCATGAAAAAGGGCTACCTGTAACACCCTGTGGAAAACTCTTTTCCATCCCCTTGTGAGATTGGGAGCCTTGCCTATGGACTTTACTCTGAGCACCAACAGCATCTGGACCATCCTGCCAGAGAAACCCACTTCCAGCATGGTTCTCACCAACAGTGATAGCCCTGCAGCAGTGGCAGGGAACTCAGAACAACAGTGGGGCAAAAGAGAAAGACCCTGCAGGACAGACTGGAAGAGGTAGAAACACACTTTACCTAAATCCGGATTCTCTTCCCTGCCAACCACAGGCCAGAATGAGAACCTGGAAAGCAAACTCAGAAACATCCTCCAAAGTACCATCATCCACCCTCATCCCCTTACCTCCTCCATCATCACCATGTCTGACCTCAAATGGCCACCATGGTCCCAAGCAATGTCCTTTTCTTCACATGGATATTGTGGGGGCAGGGAGCACAGCAAAGGACAGGTCAGAACTGTCCTCCTCCCAAGTCCCACAGATATCTTTTCTTTTTTTAAAACATTTTCTAAATTTTTTCATATTACATCTCAACTGTTATCCCATCCCTTGTATCCTCCCATTCCTCCTTCCCTCCCATTTTCCCCTTACTCCCCTCTCCTATGACTGTGACTGAGGGGGACCTCCTCCCCCTATATATGCTCACAGAGTATCAAGTCTCTTCTTAGTAGCCTGCTATCCTTCATCTGAGTGCTGCCAGGCCTCCCCATCCAGGGGACGTGGTCAAATATGGGGTACCAGAGTTCATGTGAAAGTCAGACCCCACTCTCTACTCAACTGTGGAGAATGTTCTGTCCATTGGCCAGATCTGTGTAGGGGTTCAAAGTTTACTGCACGTATTGTCCTTGGCTGGTGCCATAGTTTGAGCAGGACCCCTGGACCCAGATCTGCTTTTCAAGAGTGTGTCCAAGGTGAAGAGGGAGGCATTTGGGATCCCTCTAACAGGTTCTCTGCTTCCCTCCTTTTAATGTTCAATTGCACTCGGTGTCTCCATGTGAATTTTAGTGTTAATTATTTATCATGTACCTACTCTTCTTAGATTTCATTCAGTGTGTCCTTATCCCTTCCACACGAGGGGCCTTTAAAGAGCTCACAGCCTGACAAGAAGACATATACCAGTAGGCCTTTGTAAGGCTGTTCAACAATAAAGCAGGGACAGTCTCTTGGAAGAGAGTAGTTAACGCTGCCTGGAACACTTGGACTAAGAATTCATGGAGGAGCTAGCAAAGGATAGGCAGGAATTTGCTGCTGCCTAGACAAGAGTGTCCCAGGGCAGAGTTCACAGGAATAGGAGGAACCAGGCCCCACATTGGTGGCTAGGTATTCAGACAACAGGATGAAGGTGGTGAGAAGCATGGCAGAAACAGGTCTAATGAGAGGATGCCATACTGAGGAACTAAGCTCATATTATCTTTGGGGGCCTGCCCCTCTGGGGGATGTTATCTAACTTAGAAATCATTCTCTCTCTCTCTCTCCCCCCTTTCCCTTTCTCCCTTTCTCTCTGTCAAAGAACTAAGGGCTTTAGGAGGCATTGGGTTAAAAAACAACAACAATATTCATTCATAAAAAGAGGCCCTCCTTCTACCTGTAGGAAGCAATCTCTGCATAGGTGAGTCTTGGCAGGAGGGTGGAAAGCAATGGTATGCTGAGGCATGCCCGCATGTACACATGACCTATGTGCCCTCATTAGCTTCCAAGGCCATTTTCCATGCCTAATTAAAGCAAGGAGTGGCTGTGCACCTTAAATTCCTGTCTGAATCTGGAATAGAGGCAGAGAAGGAGAGACTGACTGATTGACAAGATAGGCAGACCAACTACAAAGATACAAAAAAGAAAGATGGCCAATAGACACGGAAAGAGAGCAAAAGCAGACGGCAGAAAGGCCAGT
This sequence comes from Acomys russatus, assembly GCF_903995435.1. Taxonomy (NCBI): domain Eukaryota; kingdom Metazoa; phylum Chordata; class Mammalia; order Rodentia; family Muridae; genus Acomys; species Acomys russatus. The sequence continues at coordinate 28,247,422 of NC_067137.1, forward strand.
GGCCTGACACCAAAAAGACAGACAGGGAACTGCACAGAGAAACGAGCAAAGTAACTTTTGATTTTTAATTGATTAGTATACTTCATTTAGTATATACAAAATAATGAGTTGGACATCATATACACACTACCTTAGTACACTGTTCTAATTCACCCCCCCCCAAGTACACTCCCCTCTCCCTCCTTCCTGTTTAATGCCTCTTCTCTGACTCTAATATTCCCTGCCTCCCTACACACACACACACACACACACACCAGGGTTACTATAGACTCCACGTGTGAGAGGAAACATGCAATCCTTTCTGTTTGTTTTCAGTTAGCTCCTCTTGTTCCCCTTCCCTGACCGAAGGCCTTTTCCTCTCTCATCATCATCCTAACTTCCATATTATATATTCACATATATGACAAATATATCAGAATATATATATATATCATATGCATAACTGAGAAATACTGAAAAAAATAAAGTAGCATGCTTCAATAAGATGAAAATGTTTGAAGATTTTGAGAGAAATAAACACAGGAGTGAAAGAAGCAATAGGGGGAAAAAAGGTTGTTGCATGCCCAAGTTTTGTTCACCAAAGAAGAAAATGCAAAATGAACATGAGGAAGATACTACTGGTTCTGCGCTAAGAGACCTAGCACCTCTATCCAGCATGGCCCACCCTGGTGGTCAATGACTTGTCAGAATGCTAAACACGCCCAGGAGGCCTTGGGAGGATCCCATAGTCTTATTGGCAGGCTACAGAGGAAAAGAACCCATTTCTGTAGAAAACTCACGCTACCTTGAAAACCTATATGCTTGCACTTTTCTACCATCTGTCAGAAATCCCTGTCCGGCTTACCGGTGTGACAGGTTTGAACTTTTTCACCACACGTTGTTCTTAGCATTACTTCTTCAAACTCCTGAGCTCTATGCAGCCCTAATGTCTGTGGGTTTATCCCCTCACTCTGCCTCATTTGCAGGCACATACTCCCAGGCCACACTCTGTCACATAAGTATCTTGCGGACTGGCCTCTCACTGAATGATCCTTGCACACGCCAGTGACCTCAACCCAGAGATTCTGAATGAACTGCACTCGTTCTTTCCTGAAGGGCCTTTGAGAGACACAAGGATCAAAAGTAAGAAAAATAAACACAGTGGCATGAGGACAGGAAAGGACAGAAAACCTCATATTTTTATTAACAAACACATTGCTCCCCCAAACGGTAGATGTGTATACTACTTTTACTTCAGGTTCTGTGATAAAATATCCTGACTAAAAGCAACTCAGTAGAAGAAGTGTTTATGTGGCTTATATTTTTCAGTTATAGTCCATCATTTCAATGAGGTCAAGGCAAGAACTCAAGTAGCTAACCACAACATATCCTCAGTCAAGAGCAGAGAGAAACAAATGGACCCTTGCTGATTGCTTATTACTGCTTCTAGCTTTCTCCTGTCCTGTATAATTCAGGGCACGCTGCCTAGGGAATGGTGCCTCCCTCAGTGGGCTGAGCCTTCTTATTTAGAATAGAAATCAAGATAATCCCCCACATACAAGATGTGCCCATAGGCCAACTTGTTATAGACTCTCTTCTCAGATGATTCTAGGTGGTGGCAATTTGACATTTAACCAGTACAATGTGTTTAAATTATATATATACATATATATATATATATATATATATATATATATATATATATATATATATATATATGAATATATGAATATATTCATTCACTTTGGAGCACAAACTTAAATGCATGTATGGTGCCATTAAAACTAAAAATAAAAAAAAAATACTAGCCAATAAATCCACACCCTATAGAATATAAAAGGGATAGTACCATCTTGTTGAGTGACTTTTCCTAGGGAGACATGAACAGATATCTATTCATCCCCCAAGTCTAGCTTGGTGAACAGTGAACTCATTGGAACTACTTAGCGAAGCATGGGTGACTGAAGAGCACCTGCATCACTGAAAAGTCCATGACAGCCCAGAACACAACTCAAGAGAGCTGCATCCCCAGGGCTCCCAGCAGTGCCTGCAGGTAGCCAGACCCACCGAGGAGTCTCCTCCTGCCAATAATTGCCACTGCTGATATAGCTTTAGGGAGGGACCTTATGAGTCTTGAAACATTAAAGAGCTTCTTGATCCTTGTTAACATTTCTGATTTCTGGGACCTTATATGCTTTGTTTATTTCCAGAATCTAATAAGCCTCCATATTTCATTTGGAAGAGAAGTCTATAAAACACATCTCCATGTCATTATTCTTGACTTACCATTGTGCTTAACGGCAAAGGAAAACTGAAAGTGTTTTCCCTGATCCCACAGCTACAAATTGAAAAACAAGAAATATCACAGGAAGACGAAGATAACCTGGCATGAATTACACAGCGGTTTGAATGAGAAATGGCCCCCCAGGCTCTGGTATTAGAGTACTTGGTCCCCAATGAGTGGAACTGCTTGGAGAAGTTTAGGAGGTGTGGTCTTGCTGGAGGAAGTGTGCCGCTGGGGATGGGCTTTGAGAGCATAAAGCCTCACCCTACTTCCAGTTTACCAGACCCTCTTCTTGGTGCTTGCACTTGAAGACTTATGTGAGCTCTCACCTTGCTACTCAAACTGGTAGGCCTATAGCCACCACACCTCCCCACCATGATGGAGTCCCAATGCTTTGGAATCATAAGCCAAAATAAACTTGTCCTACTGTAAACCGCCTTGGGCATGGTATTATATCACAACAATGGAAAGCTAATTAGTGAGATAGTTTAGGGTGGAAGCTGAATAGTGTGGTTTCATGCTAGAAGGTCCCATCTTGAGAAGATGAGTACTACGGAAGACCAAGAGCTTCGAGAGCTAAAGAGAGACCAAGTGAAAGTTCTTTTGCAGGTAGGAATCCTGAAGCTCAAGGAGGCTGTAAAATCAAGAATAGAGGCAAGAGTGGCAGCCACTGTCTTCATTGTTTATGGGAGCAGAGAACTGCAGCTAAAATGGTGCACTGACTGTTCTTTAGGAAACAGAGCTGGGAACAGTATATCCCTCTCCAAAGGTTCTAGAAAGTATGTGAGCACAGAGAGGACTGTGCTCTGTGACTGGGAATACAACTCCGCAGGGTGGCCTCTTCCCCAAATATATCAGAGAGGCAGGGTATCCTGGCACCTGTGGGAGAGGAGACACAACAAAAAAATAAAGAAAGAAAAGAAACGAAAAACAACTGTGCAGAAGGCAGGCAGGCACCGCTAGCACTGCAAGCTCCAGGTCTGCAGCCTCAGCTTCACCTGCCTAATCTGGCCTCCCATCTCCTGAGACCTAAAGAACTAAAACTCACTTATGGCCAGAGGCAGCGAAATCACCCAGCAAGCCTTGGGCATGCTACCGGATTTGGGCAGCTCCTCTGCTGAATTTTAATGAAGTAATTAAAAGCTAGATAATAGCGATGTGGCTCTGCTGAGCAACACTCATGGACCTAACCTCTTTGATATGTTCCTGCATCAGGAAGCAACTCTGTCACTAGATGGCTTCATTAATATTCCAGGCAGATCCTGGCTCTTAAAGTGATCTATGCCAAAGTTTGTTAGTCTTTTAAATTACCTGCTGAGGCTCGCTGGAACAGAGGATGAGGAAGAGAGACATCCCATGCAAAAGACAATGTCATGGAGGGGACAAAGAAGACAACCACCAATGTGCCTACATGTGTTTCCTTTTCAAAAAGTAGCCCAAGTTTTTGGTTGTTTTTTTTGTTGTTGTTGTTTTTGTTTTTGTTTTTGTTTTTAAGGTAATTGTGATAAGATCACTGATCTGGAGACATGGGTAGAAACACTCACTGCATGGCAACCCACAAGGGCAACACCCCCATGTTTTCAAAGACGCCTCTCTTTAAGAGTTGGCCTTCAGTGAATAGTCTGCAACTAGGCATCTTAATAGTTAACTCCATGAATAACCGCAAGAAAGTCTGATGTTTAGGTTCCACATGGCCCAAAGATGTTTGCTCAGAGCCCTCGTCTTAGCCCACAGAGGGTCACTCTGTCCGTCCTCAGAGAGCTGAGAAGGGCTGGCTTGTCATGTTGTGCACCTGCTGTGTTCACTCTTGTCTCCCACTGCCTTCTGGCCTCTGTGGCCCCTTTGAAATCTATCCTTCTCTAAGGACTCCTATCTAACCACAGGCACACAGAGTGGAAAGCGTGCATTGTAACCTTACCCATCTTTTCTCCACCCTCAGTATGATCATCTTGAAGAGTCCTTGATAAAGGACATGTGGCTTCTTCTTGGGTGCTTCTAAGAACAGTAAGGTCACTACTTTACTAGTACAGTGCCAGGCATTTCTGATTATAAAACTGTCCTTCCACTGAAGAGAGCCCTATTCCTGACTCCTTAAAGTAGTTAAAAATTATGTCTGGGTGGTAAGACTGTGAGAGGTAGTATTACAGAACATTGTAACAACATTCCAGTTTGAATTTTGATTGTGATAGTTGTTATATGAAGTTGAAGCAATCACACACACACACAAATACATATTCACACAAACATGCGAGCACATGTATAGACATAAACATAGACATGTACATACACATACATACACACAAAGTCTTATTTTAAAATAAGACATTAAAAACATGGTATTTATCTTTTGAAAGATTAGTATGTGCCATGAACTATTTCAACACTTTTTAAATCTATTAATTAAGTCTGACAATCGTCATGGAGAGTACACAATATGTTTCTCATTCTACAAGCAGTTAAATCAAAGCACAAGCAGACTACTTTACTTGTCCTAGACTACATGGCAGGAAATGGGGTTAAGATCAGCACCCCAGCTATCTGGTAGGGGAGCAGATAATATTGTCCTGCTTGGGTACCACTTTGTCTTATGATGCTACATCTGGCAATAGGAAGAGGAAGAAAGCTCATCAGCCTTAACACTCTAAAGTAGACACTGTGACTGTTCTCTTAGCACTATCTATGCAGGATTCTGCTAGTGGGTGTTTTTCCACACTCTGTCTCCTTGGAGCTTCAAGTCAGCCCTGGAGGGATTTACTTCTTACAGTTGCCTGATGAGCATACTGGAAGTCTGGCTCCTAGACCCCAAATCATATGCTCTTCATCCCTGGTGTTCCCAGTGCTCTATGGCCTTCCTAGATCCATCAGGAACTGCCTCCCCCCCCCCCCACCGTTGATGGAGGCTGAGCCTTTGTTAATTCCAATGGGCATTTTCCTGATGCTGAGAGGTGCATCATTTCAGAGGCTACCTGGAAGAAGATGGGTTCAGCCCTTTTAGCCATCAGCACAGGCCACACAAGGGAGCAGCAGGAAGCAATGTCCAGATTCCAGCTTCTGGAGAAACCCAGGGGATCTGCTTACTTCTAATAGTGCATGTCAGCACGAGCAGACTCTTATACAAACACATATGCCCTGAGGCCCTCTGTAATGTTAAACAGAAGCAGCTCACACTGTTCATTGCCTGCCTCTATCTCATCCCAAGCAGAGGGTAACAAGGAATGCATGCAGATGAGTAGGGTTCACCCTAATTTAGGAGGATTTAGGAAGCCTGTAACGGAGCTCACGAAACTTTCTACCAGGCAACAGTGACAGCTTCACAGTGTTGATATTCTATCATCAGACTTTCCTCTTTTTTTTTCCCAAGAAAAGATTTTCTCAGTTCCTAGATTTAAAAAAAAAACAAATGTCTTGGGAAAGGATTATATTATTTCTCATGTCTCTATGAAATCAGGTAAATGGATCTGCTGATAGCCAGGGTTAGTTGGATGGATCATTACAGTGGCTTCATATTGTCTGGGTGATGAAAAAGCAAAACACACATAAAAGGCAAGGAAGAGGACATTTAAATACACAGTCAGACTTGATTCCAGAAAGGAAAACTCTATGAATGGAATCCCTGTGTCTCCCTGGCCCCACTGAATTCACGTGATGTTAATGCGATGGTGTTTGGAGATGGGACATTTGGGCAAATAATAGGGTGAGGAGTGCAGAATTCTCCTGGTGGCATTAGTGCCTGGAAGAAGAAACAAAAGGAAGTTTGCCTCTCTGTGCTGACCATGTATGGATACAAAACCAAGGCCATTAGCAAACCAGGGAGTGTTCTCACAAGGCCTGGTCATGCTGGCACCCCAATTTTAAACATTCTTGTCTCACACTTCTGAGAAACAACTTTCTGCTATTTAAGCCACTGGGCTATAATACCCTATTACCACAGCCTAGGCAGACAGAGTCAGTCCACAATGTACTCAGAGGTAAGCTCTCAAGTGTCGTATTGCTAAGTGTCAGCGTATCTACACAATCTCTCTTTGAGTTGATCTTGCCCTGGCTTGGCCCAGGCCTACCCTTCCCATGGCCGTTTCTCTACTCTGAATCTTCTGTGCTCCTAAAAGAACTCCAATATTTGGAAATTATGCCCCTTCTTATGAGAAAACTAACCCTATCTAGAAGGCTTCGCCTCCAACATCCCATTGTCCTCCAAACCAGTTTACCTATGTTCTTATTGCAATTCAATAAGATATGACACACATTTACCAACTAACTACTCTGAGCACGTCATCAAATCAGGTATTAGTAGGAAAGAGAATAAATTGGGGCAGCCAGTGTTCTCTGAAGTCTCTTCTCAGGAAGTGGGTGATTCGGGTTTACACCAGCCTGTCATCAGCCTTCAAGCTCTCCTGCTATTTCCTTCAACCCAAGAGTCTGTGTTGATGTAACTGTCAGCTACCGCTTCAGAAGAATCCTGTGTAACAGCTGTGGAACAGCTATCCCCCAAGTCTCACTGACCCAAACATTTAGTTTCTCCCTCACAGGCCTGTAACTAGGTATGGATTCAGAAGCTCTCACACAAGCTCATCTGGGCTTGGGTCCAGATTAAGAACTGAATTCAGACATGTCCCAGATGCATCCTAATTCTCTGTGGCACTAGCGTCATCCAGGGCACATTACTGCCGTGGAAAGTGGAAGCCATGCAAGAAGCTGGACCAAACAACTCAAGCACATTGAAGGCTTGTTGCTGTGTTGTCACATATCCCAGCACCCCATTGATTAAAGTCATGTGCAAAACCAGTGAGTCGCAAGCTCTATTGACATGGGATGTGATGGCCAAGCCCAGCATCAGTGAGACATATAGTTTATTAATATGGGATAAGACAGCCATGTCCAGCACCAGTAGGTCATATATTCTATTCTTACGGTAGATGAGGTCCATCTCTGGCATCCTGGGGGGGAGGCAAATAGTGATATGGGTTATGATAGCCATGCCAGCATCAGTGGGCCATATGCTTCTCCCCCAGTTGGAGGTACTCCAAGTCATATTGATGTGCAATTTTGTTAGAGAAAAAGAAAATAATTAAAGTCAATTATCTGTCTGTCAGTTAGTAATAACTAATTTACCACTCGAGACAAGCCTCTGAAACCTTAGATGCCCCTGACAGAACAGGGCCTGAGTCCAGGACATGAATGTGAATCAATCGGCCAATAAGCACCACTTCTCTTCTATTGTGGCCTGGCACAACAAAGGGCCATTGTAACTAGAAAGCAGCTGTGGACACAAAGGGAAACATCCTGTATTGTGTCTCGCTGGCTTTCTTCCAGGACCCTGCATAACACACAGTGTAATCTGAGGCAGCCTTCGTTCAGAACTAAGGTGAATCATCTTTATAGTGCGTCTACAGTAAGCCCGGCAGTAGGGTGACTGCGGCCAGGACCATGGAACCAGTCCTCCCTATTCACCCTCATCACTTTCCTCATGGTTTCATGGCCTTTAGGGAAGGCTAGACCCATCTGTTCCTCATAATCAAAGTCTTACAGTTACGTCTTCCATTTCCTTTTTGTTTGTTTACTTTTTATTTCATGTTGTATGAGTGTTTTACCTGCATGTATGTATGTGCACTATGTGCCCAGTGCCTGCAGAGGTGAGACTAGGCCATCTGAGCCCCTGCAACCAGTTACAGACAGTTGTGAGCTGCCATGTGGATGTTTGGAATCAGATCCAGGTCCTCTGCAAAAGCACCCTCTGCACTATGAACTATTGAGCGATCTGACTGACCCCAATACCTGAAAAGCCCTCATTGTTATCAAGCACTGTGCAAAACATTCTGGATTGTTACAGTCTCCTGAAGATCTCACGAGATGGGCATTTAACACCTGTAATTTCCCCAAGGCTGTACAGTGTGGGGCCTTGCAGGTGGCAGGGTACAGAGGTAAAGGAGACATGGCTCTTGTGAGTCTCCATGTCGTTACTTGCAATGCTAGGATCTTGGTTTTACCATTTCTAAAGACCCAATGGGATTTCAGTGAAAACTGAGGAAGAGCTTTGTACACAGCTGGTTTTTTTTTATACCCAGAGAAAACACACATGAGACCTTGACCTATGGTTTCAGATCCTGCATGTGTCCCCAATGGCCTGCATTTCTAGTGGCACCTCTGAGCTACAGAGAGCATCGGACATGTTCAAAACTCAAGTGTGCATCATCCGAGCCACTGGATGGATTCACCAAGAGCCTGACAATGAGCTCCTTTGTCTGGTGGAGGTCAGTCTGACTTCCTCTGGCCTCTCACCCCAGGAAGAAAGAGAGATGGTGCCCTCTGATGAGTGTGTAAGATCTGCACTAGTAATGTGGTTGAGGACAGCTGCAGTCAGGACACCATTAAAGAAAGGCACTGGCTCATCCCCATATATACCTGAGTATGCAATTTAGAGTTTGGGGAGCTAACACCCATAAAACTAGAGTGCTTAGAAGAGAAGGGGCTTGAGTGACAGGACCATGGTCTTCTCTGATGGCCTGTCTTCCAGTCTTGACTTAACAACTGTCTGTAACTTCAGTTTGAGGAAACTGGAAGGAACCTCTTATCCTACCCCTTCACAGCAGCGGTGTTCTGATAATCATCAAGGGCCTCTGAACAGCAAAGCTGTCCTAAGGCACTCTTCTGCCCTCTGGTGTTAAAGCTGATGATAGCACCCTTTTAGAGACAAGGTTGGAGGACTGGTTGCTACAAGGCAAGGTGCTATGAAGTGTCCTTAAAAGACCACAGGATCTCAGTAGACAAAGAAAACAAAAGAAACTGGAACCCAGGTTAGGTCCAGATTATTCCCTCTGCTTATCTTGTTCCAAATCTGTGTGTCATCTACCAAAGTACCCACTTGAGGCAGGATGGATGGCATGACGCTGCTGGGGGAAAAGTCTCTTTGGCAAATGGCTGCACTCACAGATGCCCACCTCTACAGCACTTAGGAAACCACAGAGGGCTGCCTAGGATGAATTTGATTTCCCTTTTTCAAATGTTTCCTGCAGTACTAGATGAAGTGACGCTAGAGGGAGCCACAGAGGTTTCCTTCTCCAGAAAATCCTTACTGTAGGCCATTTCAAAATCTTACTTTGGAAAACAAAACAAAGTAAGACAGAAGCACCTAAGGTAAACTTTCTGGGGACTGTGCACAATTTTTCCCAGCACACTGGCATGCTCTTTACCAAGTTGGAAAGGAAGTGTCTCACTGTCTTTTTCATGCAGCTGTCTCTGTGTCTTCTGGAACCCTCACTTACCACCCTTTGCTTTTCTCAGCATCTCTATCCCCACAAGGGAAAGGCATCTTTAGTGTGAAGCTCCATTTTGTTTAGGGACCAGCTCTGAGGCTCCTGGGAGTCCTTCTCCTACCTCTTCCTATGGCACAGATTTCCTTTTTCACTGGTTCTTGATCAGCCACAGCCAGTGAGACTGAATTCAAGATTTAGTCCCTTCAGAGAATAGAGCCAGCAACTAAAGTGTGGATGTTCTAACAGATTAAGTCTGTCCCCAAACCCCAGTCCCTTCAACATAGTATTTGGAGCACAAGGCATGTGCTTAGTCACCTTTGTTCAATAGTGTCATACCATCTCCTAGGCTCACCCCAGACATGGCCACCAAAGCCAGGATCAGCAGAACTATAGCTCCCATCATATTCCGTGCACAGAATCAGGGTATGAATGTCCCCTAGAAAATACAGCCACATCCTGCCCATCTCTCAGCTGTTAGTCCAAGGTAAGCTATGAAATAGCCTCTATGCAAGAGGGTGAGGGAAGAGGAGAAGAGTGGGCTGTGAGAAGGACTGTAAGCTTTGTCACAGGTAAAAGCAGTCTTGGTGGGCTTTACCCTTGGGCACCCCATGAATACCAATACCTTGAGATAGACTGGGTGGAGCCATCCTGGGCCTGGAAGTCAGGAAGCAGACCTGGGGACTTCACCTGGACTATTGTTTTTCTGATCAACCCTCAATGGGAGAAGGAGACCGCCCTTCACACATGACACAGGCAGGTGGAGAGGAAAGAGCAACAGCAAGTGCAGATGGGCTTGAGCGCATGTGGATCAACGAACAGGCTGGACCAGCACGCAGGCCAGAGACACCTAAGGACCCATCCTGTGGAACAGATACCGGAAGGTTCACTCTTTTTTCCCTTTAACCTTTTTTCCCTCTTGTGTAAGCTAGTTGGGTTGTATAATAAAGTTTAATTGTTAGCAAACAGAGCCTACAGTGGGCATCCAAGATAAACTCAGACCCCGCTGTACAATAAAAACAAAGCTGCAAAACCCTGGGAACTTTACGCAAGTCCCAGATAATGTATGTCCTCGTATCTGAAGCTGCTGGATGTAGAGATGACATCCTGGAAGACAATGGTCTCCTAGAGGGAACCAGGAGGCCCAAGTGCTCAAGAGGTGTTCCTCTGAGGTATTCTGTGATACTGAAGATCCCTGAATCAGGAAACAAGAAAAGCTTAGGCTCTTGCCGATACCTGGCTTCCTCCTGTTGCATCAATCAACTGACATTCTAATGAGTATCTTGAGTCATAATCTCTGCCCGACATAAAGTACCCAGTTTTAATGGGGTGGCAAGACTTATGCTGAAGAATTAAGCTAAGAATGCCAGGCTGCCATGGGTACAAACATTCCTAGGTATTCCCAGGAAGTAAAAACATCACCTGTGACCAGAGATTTCTAAAGCTAGCAAAGCATTAAGAGACTCCAAAGTGAGACAGGTACCCACTTACATAGAGAAAAGGACTGGGGAATTGTAAATGTGCAATACCACTTATGTATGGGGACAGTGATAAGATCTGCAAACCATGTGTTTGAAGCAAAGGCAGAATCGGCTATTCGATTCTCCTACATAAAACGACGCTGTCTACGTAGGCTTGATATTAGTTTAAAATAAAATAAAACCATTTCCCGCTTGATTACAGTTAGAAGCAAAGCAGGATTTCCAGTGTGACCCCCAATAGTGTTTAAAATAGTGGGAAAGAGCAGAGAAGGCGTTGCATAAAATAAATGTTTCCGATCTCAGTCCAGTTACTGCTGAATGCAGCAGCCGATTGGAAAGGTAGGGTCGCTGCTAGCATTTTCGGTCATAAGAAATTTAACGATGGATGAAAATGGATAGAATCAAGATGCTCTGATAGGGGCAGGAAGCTTCAATATCTCGGAAAATTGGGATCCTCATAACCGGTTTTACACTGGCTGGATTATAGCTAAATAGGATTTTAAGTCTATTGTAAATGAAAGGAAATCTAATTTAACTGGGCCACATCATTTTTACTAAGATGCGATAAATGCTAATTTCCTTCCTCGGGCACCAGTGGCTTGGCTTGTGGCAGCTGTTTGCGAGGTGCTCAAGTCTGACGGATCTCAAAATTGGCCTTTTGCAGTCCTAAGGCCAAGCAGAAATCCACATTTTCAGGATGATGACAATGAAAGGAAATAATAGAAGCCTTCCCCAGTTTGTCCCTAGACCTCATCACTATAGGCCCAGGGGCATTTAGCCAAGATTTAGACATTGCTTAGCACCAACTTTACCCCGACTAGAGCTGCAAAATAGAATCCTGAGAGGCAGCTTTTAAGGTATCCACCTCTTGGCTTTTTATTATACCCATGTATACTGCATGCAAATGGAAATATCCAAAGGTGAATTCCAAATCCATAAATGCCAATAAAGACAAAAGGGCAGGCAAACATGGTAGACAGCAAGCAGAGATGATGGTTTGCACTTATGCTACAGCAAGCAGTGAGAATGGCGGGTGCTAACACCACCATATAGAAAGCCATGCATCATCTGTGTTACTAAAATGCCCTCAAGCTCTCCAATTCTAGACTCGTTCTTTTCTTTCATTTAACATCCAAATAAAATAATTGGAGTCTGTATTTCATTACCCTACCAAACTACTTCCTTGGGAAGGAAAGCATGCTGTTGTTTACCTCCAGTCCCCAGGGCACTTGTAAGCAACAAATGATGCTAGATTGTAGCCGTTGGCCAACTTTCCTGAACACTCTGGCTATTTTAAGAAATTAGAATACTGAGAAAGAAAACTTGATGCCCATCTGTCCCTAAATTCTAAGCCCTGCAGTTCATATGCATGGGCACCAATCTCATCTCTCCTTGCCTTGTCCCCAAAACCTGCCCCTCACTTACACCAGAATGCTTCACACTGATTTGTCTTTTCCCATCTCCCAAGTCAACAATCCTTGTCCCCAAACCGTCTACTAATGACTCCACTATGGTTATAACTACAGCTAACATTTAGTGAGCACCCCCATTGGATGTCTCTCTCCCTGCACATTTTAACCTCCCAAAGGTGGCATGGTATGAGCAGCACAAACAGCTCACATGAATAAGTCTAGGCCTACAGAACTCTTAGGTGGAAGTAAGATACAAACCTAGGAGTCTGCCTACAGGATCACGGCCTTTGCTGTCCCTGTTAAAGTGAATTAATTATGTCAGCTCGGGTAGGCTCTGATGCCCAGGGTTTTTGTCAAATACCAGTTCATATGTTTCCATGGAAGTAAATCAGAAAATAGGCAAATCTGTTGAGTGGCCACATTAGGCAAATGGTGACTGAGTATACCTGCTAATGGGTCTCCATCAAGTGATCTCATCTAACTAGATTAATACTTCTCAACCTGTGGGTCATGACTCCTTTGGGGGTTGAGTGACCCTTTCACAGGGGTCACATATGAAGTAGCAACAAAATGATTTTATGGTTGGGAGTCACCACAACATGAGGAACTGTATTAATGGGTCACAGCATTAGGAACATTGAGAATCACTGAGCTAGATGAAAGTCTTTAAAGAAAATAACTATCCATCTGGAGAGATGGCTCAGTGGTTAAGAGCACTGGCTGCTCTTCCAGAGGTCCTGAGTTCAATTCCCAGCAACCACATGGTGGCTCACAACCATCTGTAATATGAACCAATGCCCTCTTCTGGTGTGCATGAAGACAGCGTACTCATACACATGATAAATAAATAAATACTTAAAAAAAAAACTATCTCTGCTGATGTGGAAGAAATGTCCATAAGACAGCAGCACAGAAACCCTGCCTGACTTTTCTGCCTGCTCCCATGTAGAACCTAGCTCAAGACTACAGGATCAGCCCTTACTCCCAATTCGCCAGCTTCCCTAAACACTGTAGGCTCCACTCGACCCTTCATCAAGAACATCTTCTCTCCCGTTTCCCTCTGCTCCTCATTCTTGAAGTTGGCATATCTTTGAATGATTTAATATAACTTAGAAAACGTATCATTTCAAAGAATTTATCCTGAATATTTGTAGGCATTTTGTAGATGCATTTGTGAATATTTGACTTGAAACCTATTTCTAACTCTGGATATGAAGCATCTCTCCATCAGTTCAAATGTTTGTTTTCTATCCTGTATTGTACCTTAACTTTTTTGTAAAGCATTGGGTTAATTTCTAAGTATTTTATATATTTATGTCTAGCATCAAATCTTACTGTCTAGTGTTACCTTCTAGTTCATTGCTGCTAAAGCAAAGGCACATTGTCAGCTTATGAACTGTTCTTGTACCTAGGGACACTGCTCTTACCAATTCTAATACTGATCATGTGATAATGTAAAAATTATTTGTATTTGAAAAAAAGTAATCATACCCCGTGCACATGTGGACAGTTGACTTTTCCCCTTTGGATTACAGTCATGCCGTTTATATTTCATCTTATGATTTTAAACTTTCTTTTCAAAATCTAACACCTGAAGAATGATTATGGTTCTGAATGTGGGTTATAACTGGCATGCATAGTTTTCCAACTTCCCTCTGTGATTCTGATGTGTTCACTCAGCTCTTCCCCCATGATGGACCACTGCTCTATTTAGCACCGCCTGTGGGCTCAGCACAGGAAAACAAAGAACTGGTGTAAGGCACAGGCTTTGCCTCCGAATCACTTACTGTCTCAGTAGGGAGACAAAAACATATACTGGAAACCATCAGAATATTAAGTACTAAATTTTCTGGGAAATTATACACATGGAAGAACATTAAGATAAACGCTGTAGGAGACAGAAGGAAACAAAGAACAACTTGTTCATGTGTGAAGGATTCCTTGTGATTATTAGACCCGATTTTTATAGAGGACAGTAAATAAAATGGGGCTTGGCTTAGATCCTTTGGAAGTGGTTTGAAGCAGGCAGACACTTCCACTGGGGCTTCTAGTTTGTATTTCAGTTAAGTACCCACAGGCAAAAAATGAACCATATGGATAGAAAAAGTAAAAATAAAGTAAGGGCTTCTAATTACACCCAATTATTCAAAATTAAGTGGCTCTGGTATGGTTCTCCAAATTAAAATGCATGATTCATTCCATCTATTTTTATAAGTATACAAGCATGTATGTATGTGTGTATGCATGTATGATGCATATGTGTAAAAATGTATATGTGCATGCACGTGTCTGTGCGTGCGTGCGTGTGTGTGTGTGTGTGTGTGTGTGTGTGTGTGTGTGTGTGTTTGTGTGTAAGGTGGGTCTTAGACTCATCAGTGGTTCCACATTCTTTTCATTGTTTTATTTTTTAAATTTCATACATATGCACTCTATTCACATTTCTTTCCCCCTTCTTCCTCACATGCCTTCCTGCTTCATCTCAAATTTAGTCTCTTGGCCAATAGATGATAGGTAGGTAGATAGATAGATAGATAGATAGATAGATAGATAGATAGATAGATGGAGATATATTCACATTTATGTATGTGTACATAAATGAAATTATAAGTAGAAACTGCAGCATCCACTTAGTGTTGCCCATGTATACATGGTTTTTGGGCTGACCATTTTAACTCTGCCTTCAAAAGCATAGGATTTCATTAAAGTCCATACTTGGACAAGATCAGTGCAGATGTATTAATTTCCAGGTACTCCTACTTGATTCTCAGTTAGCCAGCTCATGAGCAGCCTCAGCAGAGACATCTCCAGTGCTAAGTGCAGCAGTGGGCAGGGCAGCTAAATGGGGTGGAGCTGAGTTAGACGATCTGAGCCATCTTTGGAATACTTTGGGTAATTCAATTTATTGTGTCACTTCTGATAATGCTGCAAGGAACCACACACACACACACACACACACACACACACACACACACACACAGAGACAGACCACGAAGCTGTGCTGAAACACCTGCTTTTAACTGAGGCTGCTGATGTCTGCGGACTGCATTTCCACCGTGCATCTCATAGGCCGCACTTCTGCAAATGCCACAGATTGCCCAAGCCTCCCACTGGTGATAGCTATTATGGTTAGTTGGCAGGATCTAGAGCCTTCTAGAAGGAAGCCTCTGGCCACGTGGGGGGTCTCTAGACTGGGTTAACTCTCACTACAGGTAGTATCATTTCATGAGCTGGGTCCCAGGTGGACTATAAAGGAGAGAGTGAACTGCCCGTCACTCATTGCCCTCTGCCTCCTCACTGCCAACCGGCATGACCAGCTGCCCTCGCCACCATGCCTTCCCTGCCACAATGGACTGTGGGCTTGTTAAGCTGTAAGCCACAGCAGTGCTTTATTTTCTTAAACTGCATCTGCCAGGCATTTTTGTCACAATAACAACAGAAAAAACACCGAGTTCCCCAGCAATAACCTCACAATCCAGATTTGTGGGTTTCCACTTCATTCCTAACATCCCTTTCCTATGTTAAAGTGAAACTTAAATGATATTAATGTGCATAATTTAAAACAATGAAATGTTCCAGATGGTGCTAGCCTATAATTCCAGCCCTCAGGGGACAGAGGCAGAGGAATCTCTGAGTTTGAGGCCACCATGGTCTATAGAGTGAGTTCCAGGACGGTGAAGGCTACACAGAGAAACCTTGTCTTGAAACTCCAAATAGATAGATAGATAGATAGATAGATAGATAGATAGATAGATAGATAGATAGATGTTCTAATGGCAATATGAATAAGAAATAAATATTAATGTAATTTATAATATATTAACATTTGTTTTAGTAAGCTACTGTTTTCGTAAGCCTACCCAGGAATATACAAGACATTTGCATGCTGCCTGCAAGTAGAACCTCCATAAGTAAATGTTACTGTAGGTGTACTCTATTGGCCACTTTCATGTATTATCATTTATTGCCATCTATACTTCTGTTGATGATGGTATTTTCCAAAATGTAGAACAACACTTGGTAAACTTCTGATGATAAAAAGAATAAAAATGCCACTCAACCTCCATGGTGACCATATACCTGAAAAATAAACGTTAAAACATAGTGCAATGAACTTTGAGTGCATATTATGAATAATGTTTGCCTCCAGACTCAAAATAATTATGAAAATGTATTTTATCCACCTTAATAACTCATGTGTTATTTCAGAAGTTCACAGGAATCACAATATTACTGATTTTTCAGACTATTTCTACATGTACTTCATGTCCAGTAAGCACTGGTAATTCTCACCTGAGAATCTTGATAAGCAAAAGCTTCTAAGATACCCCTTAAAATATAGGAAATTTGTGGACAAATGGATTGAACTAGAAATGACCATAATGAGTGAGTTCACCCAGAAGCAGAAAGAGTCAAATGGTATATACTCACTCATATCTGCACACTAGCCCAATGGGCATGTCCCATGAAAGTCTTTGCTTACCAGGAAAGTGGGTCAGAGGGGAGGACATCCTATTGGGATTTTAGGTTAGAGAAGTATGAGATAATGGGGAAATAGAAAGATCCAGAGGGTCCTAGAAACCTACAAGAAGAACATTATGATGGGCAGATCTGGGCCTAGGGGTCCTACTCAAATTATGATACCAGCCAAGGACAATACATCCAGTAAACTTCAAACTCTACTCAGATCCAGCCAGTGGACAGGACATTCTCCACAGTTGAGTGGAGAGTGGGGACTGACTTTCACACAAACTCTGGTGCCCCAGATTTGACCATGTTCCCTGGATGGGGAGGCCTGGTTACACTCAGAGGAAGGATAGCAGGCTACCAAGAAGAGACTTGATACCCTATGAGCATATACATGGGGAAGAGGTCCCCCTCAGTCACAGACATAAAGGAGGGGAGTAGGGGGAAAAGCGGGAGGGAGGGAGGAATGGGAGGATACAAGGGATGGGATAACAATTGAGCTGTAATATGAATAAATTAATAAAATATTGAAAAATAAAAAATCTAGAAAATATTTTTCTATAAAAAAATTTGTCTTAAGACTTGTTTGTCACTTACTAAAAGAGTCACACTATTAATACGTTTCCATCATGGAGTTGGCTAACCGATGGGATCACCAAGTCTACAGTCCATCAGGAGGTATAGAACACATATGGTCATCAATAGACAACATTATGTGTAATATTCTACCTATAAAAGGAATTTTTAGATATAGGAGCTTGTAGGATGAACATATCCCTTATGTGAAACATCAGAGAAGACATGTTAGAAAGTATACTTTGGGCATTTCATGATGGGCAAGATACAGACAAATGGTGACAGCAAAGGGTGTTTCACAAAGAAGTCATGTTCAGAGAGAATAAAAATGTCTGGGGTCTGTTTATGGAAAAAATGCAATCATAAACTCTGGTTTCTCAGGAAAAGGCCTGTCAGTTTTCTTAGTCCATGTTAAAAGTCCCTGAACACTCAATGGGTCCTTATTTTCCCCCTTATCACTATAAACACGGAGTTTATAAACCTACCTATTATTCAGATCCCAATGATGTATGTTTCTCGGCTTCTTTTGTACAAAATGTTCCCTAAGTAACCGTGTTTTCAGGTACGTTCTGATGAGAAATGGTCCTCAAGTACTCCCAGGACTTAGGCCTTTCATCACAAGAGCCACAGGTCATCTGGAGCCTTTCTTCTTCATTCTCCTTATTAGTCCCATGCTGTGGAATGTTAACTATCTGACACACCACCTGCTCTCAATCTCCTAACTCTAACACTGGGCTTCTAAACCTTTCTAACACTGCAACCCTTTAATACAGTTCCTTGTGTTGTATTGTGGTGACCCCAACCACAATTATTTTTGTTGCTACTATATAGCTGTAAGTTTGAAACTGTTATGCATCATAATGTAGATATTTTTGGAGATAAAAGTTCACCAAAGGGGTTGTGACACACAGGTTGACAAGCACTGTTCTAACAAGATATGACTTTCCTTTCTCTGAGCCTCCATAGATCTGCTCCTCACACCCCACACTTCACACGCAGATGTGTTAAGAGGACATTGAGAACCCATAATTCAGGGGTCATGTGCAGTCATGGGTTTCTCTCTGGGTTCATACACTTGTTTTCACCGATATAAACTTTACCCATGAATGTCAAAGTGCTACCTTTAACATGCCCAACCAGTGTGACTGACTCTACTTATCAAACGAAGCAAGATGAAATTCGCAACTACTGATGAAGGAACATATCCGAAGAATGTCTGTGTCCACAGAAAGTACCAGTGGGAGAGGTAGATGCTCTGAGAATCAGAACAGTCTGTTCTGCTCTGTAGGAGAACTGTTTCCTACCAGCTATTAGAATTGACCTGCTCCTATCCTGCGCTTTCAGGGTAAATTTTACTTCCTAAAAAACAAGGGAGCCAAAAATGAACGATATCCAAAATAGGAATGTGTGTGCATGCGCACGCGTGCGCAGACTATAGCATGTTATGGAGGCCAGAGGGAAATTTGCAGATGTTGGTTCTCTCCTACTCTATGAGTCCTGGAAACTGAACTTGGGTTTTCAGTCTTGGCAATAACCAGCTTTACCTGGTGAACTATCTCACCAGCTCAGAAATAGGAACTCAGAGGCTGGGAATACAGATCTTCCGGAGCCAATAGATAGTACATTCAGGGAGCTACTGTCTAGCTCACTTCACCTTAAGAAAGACGTGATTCCTCTAGTCCAAGGTGGTCACAGGTAAAAGGCAGAGGCACAGCTAGCTCCCTTTTTGTTATAAATTGTTTAGGAATGTCTCTCCTGAATTTATGAAAGATTCCACAGGAGCTATGCAGATGAACTAACCAGCTCCTTCCACCTAAAAGTTGTCCCTTTCTGTACATGACGGTCAGTCTTCATGTCAGCTCATGGGATTTAACTTGCACTACATGGTAAAACTCAAGGACTGTTTATGACGTTTAAGTAAGGTGGGAAGACCCCCCTGAAGTTGGCCAGCAAGATTCCACAGGCTGGTGATCCTGACCAACTGAAAATCGGAGAGTGGGCTGCTCACTTTTTTTTTCTTTTTGAACACAGATACAATATGTCCATTTCCCTCTGTCTCCTGCCCCATGCCTTCCATGCTGTGATGGACAACACCCTCCACCCATGTGGCAAGCAAGTGCCTCCTCCCTTAAGCTCTTTTACTCTGGTATTTTTGTCTGCGGTAAGAAAAATAACGAGCGCACCGTGTTGAGTTGCAAGGCCCCGGGTTTCTTAGTGCTGTCGTCCAGTCCGTCCTCACTAATCACCTATATGATTCAGTGTCTGGGCCTAAGAAAAACGCTCAGCAAGGTGAGGAGCGAGAAGCATTTTCATGCTTAACTGCTAGAATACACTGTTGGACTCACAAGCCCGACGAGCTGCTGCAGAGTACAGTAGTCACATGTAAGTGGCTAATGTGGATTTGTAACATTCATTTTAAAAGGGAGACTTGGTTAAGAGCTTCATCTTGTTATATTTTATCTTGTCGTGTTTGGTTGGTATCTCTTAGAAGCCTGCCTTCAAATGAGAGAGACAAAAGGAGTGGATCAGGAGGAGAGGGGCAGGGGGAGTGGGAAGGAAACGGGAGGAGAAGAGAGAGGGGAAACTGTAATTAGGATGTACTGTATGAGAAAATAATCTGTTTTCAGTAAAAGGAAAAAATACAAAATAAAATAAATATTTTCAAATGCTTGCACTAGATGTCCAATAGTCACCGAAAACATGTACAGAAGAGAATTGTATCCCTTAAGCAAATTATGCTTTGAGATGGGATTTTGCTATATATATGCCTTGGACTCAAAACCCTCCTACCTCAGCATCCTGAGCACTAATATTATAGGTGTGCACCATCATGCCTGCCTCTTAAACAAATTTTATAGAATATTATGGCTTTATAACTTGGTATTTATACTGTATTATTATAGTTAGTATGTAAAGTAATAGGATTCATTATGACATTTATACATATATATCAAAATACCTACATATATACCAATATGTCAACATATGAATACATGTATACATGATTCTGCTTTCATGTAACATATATTCCAATATCTTCTCTTTCTCTTTTCTCCCACCTCACTTCCTGCTCTTACTTTGTACCTCTCTGCCACCTGTACAAAAAACAAATAAACAAACAAACAGTTTAAATTTAACCCTGGACGTCTCATAATAAAAAACATGTAATATTTGTCTTTAGTCTAGTTTACTTTACTTAACATAATGATTCCACTTGTATTTATTTTTCTGCAAATTTCACAATTTCATTTCTCTCTTTACATCTGAACAAAAACATTATAGAAAGTTCTGGGTGACCATTGAGGTAGCAAACTATCTCTGTCATCCTCTCATTTGGGAAGCTGCTAACCTGTACTCCTGTATACTCAATTCCTTGTAAAGTCTCTGATGGGGTTGAAGACCAGATAGTTTAGTTTTACAATTAAGCTTAGCTCTTTAGGGGCTAAGATGTTTTTAGGTCTAGATATATGTTTTAAGTTGACAGAGATGAGATATGATAGATATTGATTTACATTCAGAATTTTAGATTCACCATGATAGGAAAGATGTTTTCTTCAAGGTTGCCAATTACAAATAGCCAAAACACTGAAAATGTAACATTCATATAATTCCTGATTGTGTCATGGTTCTTCTTGCTCTAGGTAGTTTATTGTATATATGTGTAATAATATAAATATGCATGTAAAGAATAAAAAACTATTTAATAAAAAGTTGCACTGTACTTATGGCTCATATCATCTTTATTCATTCATCCATTGATGGACACTGAGGTATCCACAACTTATAATATTAAACAGTCTCTCAATAAATAGAGACAGAAAAGGAGCAGATCAGAAGGAGAGGGAAGGGGAAATGGAAAGTTACTGAGAAGAAGAGAGGGAAGGGAAATTGCAATTGGAATATATACAGAAATACACAGATGAGGAGGTGTCTCTGTAGCCTGCTAAGATTCTTTTGAATCATGTGGTAATATTATGATTACTTTTTTTAATGTTGTTTTCCTTAAATTCACTTATTTATGTGATGGGAGGAGGAAGCACTTCCATATCCTGCAGGTGTGTGGAGGTCCAAGGACAACTGGTGCACAAGTTGCTTCACCCAGTCCAGCATATGGGCTCTGGATGAACTCAGGTCATCAGCCTGGCAGCCAGCATCTTCACCTGCTGAGCCATTGTGTAGAGCCAATTGTCAGTTGGTTTTTCTGAAAGCCCCCAGACTGATTTGCACAATGGCTACACTAGTTTATATCCCTGCCTGCAATATATTAGAGTTTCTGACTCCTTAAACCCACACCAGGATTTATTGCTTACTTTCTTAATGATAGCCATTCTGACAGATGGAATCTCAGTGTACTTTTGATTTTCATTTTATTTCAATTTTATTCTATTGAGTGTGAAAAATATTTGCTGGCAATACATCTGGCAACATTATTAATATTTCTAATCTATGAAAAATTCAAAATTCAAGTCAGTCAGTTATCACAGTTCACAACTATAACCCCAGTACTTGAGAAACTGAGAAAGGAAAATCAACATATGCTTGAGGTTACTTTGTCCCAATAATAACAACAACAAAAACAACAATGATAACAACAGAAAGCACTGCAGGTAGGCAGGCATGTATTATTCATGCACATAGAGTGTACAGGTCAAGGGCTGACATCAGGGATCTTCTATCCCTCTCAGCCTTATTTTTTTAAATTTTATTAATTTATTCGTATTACATCTCAATGGTTATCCCATCCCTTGTATCCTCCCATTCCTCCCTCCCTCCCATTTTCCCCTTACTCCCCTCTCCTATGTCTGTGACTGAGGGGGACTCCCTCCTCCTGTATATGCTCATAGGGTATCAAGTCTCTTCTTGGTAGCCTGCTATCCTTCCTCTGAGTGCCACCAGGTCTCCCCATCCAGGGGACTTGGTCAAATATGAGGTACCAGAGTACGTGTGAAAGTCAGACCCCATTCTCCACTCAACTGTGGAGAATGTACTGTCCATCGGCTAGATCTGGGTAGGGGTTTGAAGTTTACAGCCTGTATTGTCCTTGGCTGGTGCTATAGTTTGAGCGGGACCCCTGGGTCCAAATCTGCTTATCATAATGTTCTTCTTGTAGGTTTCTAGGACCCTCTGGATCCTTCTACTTTGCCATTCTCCCATGCTTCTCTCATCGAGAGTCCCAATAGAATGTCCTCCCCTCTGTCCCAGTTTCCTGGTTAGTGAAGACTTTCATGGGACATGCCCCTTGGGCTAGTATGCAGATATAAGTGAGTATATACCATTTAAGTCTTACTGCTTCTGGGTTAACTCACTCATTATGATCATTTCTAGCTCAATCCATTTGTCCACATATTTCGGGAATTCCTTGTTTTTAATAGCTGAGTAGTATTCCATAGTGTAAATGTACCACAGTTTCTTTATCCACTCTTCTACTGAGGGACACTTAGGCTGTTTCCATGTTCTGGCTATTATGAATAAGGCTGCTATGAACATGGTTGAGCAAAGTTTCTTGTTGTGTGCTGGAGCATCTTCTGGGTATATTCCAAGGAGTGGAATAGCTGGGTCTTGAGGAAAGCCTATTCCCATTTTTCTGAGATAGCACCAGATAAATTTCCAAAGTGGCTGTACTAGTTTGCATTCCCACCAGCAATGAAGGAGTGTACCTCCCCCCCCCCCCCCCGCCACATCCTCGCCAGCATGTGGTGTCACTTGAATTTTTGATCTTAGCCATTCTGATGGGTGTAAGATGGAATCTCAGAGTTGTTTTGATTTGCATTTCCCTGATGACTAAGAAGGTTGAGCATTTCTTTAAGTGTTTCTCAGCCATTTGATACTCCTCTGTTGAGAATTCTCTGTTTAGTTCCAAGCCCCATTTCTCAATTGGGTTATTTGGTTTGGTGATGTTTAATTTCTTGAGTTCTTTATATATTTTGGATATTAGACCTTTGTCAGATGTAGGGTTGGTGAAGATCTTTTCCCAGTCTGTAGGCTGTTGCTTTGTTCTCTTGACAGTGTCTCCTGCCTTACAGAAGCTTCTCAGCCTCATAAGGTCCCATTTATCAGCCTTATATTTTGAGGTAGGGTCTCTCATTGAACCTGAGCATCAGTCATTTGGCTAAGCTTTTTGACTGGAAAGTTTCAAGGATGCACCTTTTTTTACCTCCCTCCACATCACTGTGATTAAAGATGTATGCTGTCATTCCACCTGCTATACGGGTGATAGGACTCAAACTCAGATCTTTTTTTTTTTCAAACTCAGATTTTTATGCTTACAGGACTGACAAGTTACCAACTGAGCTGTCTCTTAACCACCTTGGACTAGGACCAACACATAATCTTTACTTGAATAAATCCAAAAGATAACAGCATAAACAGAAAAATATCAAGTTCTCTGGATTCCTATTCAGAGATAAGTGGCATAAACTTGCTTTTGCTAATAAGTATTCACACACATATATTTTATATCTATATCATATAAACAATATTATAATGAGGCCGCATCTATAACCACAAAGATGATTTTCTTAATATGATGTATTATAGGCATATTTTCATGTAAGCACACAAATAATTAGCTTACTTGAGACAGTTAAGTAGAATTTCATCATGTTGATAAAACACTCTTTTTGTGAGTACAAACACTGCTACAGATGAAAGGCTCTCACATAATACTTTGCAACATGTGCAATGATTTCTCTGAGGTTCATTTCTGGAAATAGAGTTGCTGGATGAAAAGTTATGCATGTTTTAATCGTTAGTATGCACTGAAAACTGCCATCACAAGACTGTACAATTTGTACCTTCACAACAGAAGTTGAAATGCCTCTTTGATCACACCATTATCAACAAGAACAGCTTTTAAATCTTTATCAATACAATATGTGAAAGGTTATAATCATTGTTGCTTTAAAGTACAGCTTTGATTTGTTTCATGTGTTTACTGGCTTCTTTTTTTGTAGCAGGATAAATTACTTTTACATGTATTTTGCTCGTTTTTCTCTCAAGTTGTCCTTAGATTTGCTATTGATTTGTAGGAATCCTTTACATAGTGAAAACATTAATGTGTGTGTTTCATGTGTAGTAATATCACAAGAAATATTAGTGAACAGAAAAATAATGAATGTCACAGTTTGCCACATGGAGATTCTAAACTCTGAAGTCAGATTTGTGTGCCTGTCCCTTGTGATTTCTTGCCTCATGCCAAGCAATGAAAAGCTTTTGTCTGCTGAGAAGATTAAATTAAAATGTTCTTCTTATAATAATGGCTTTAATTAATATTTAATCCATTTGAGTTTTATTAATGTGTAAAATGGAATCCTCGCTAATTCAAGACAATTCTTTTTCTTTCTTTCTTTTTTTTTTTTTTTTTTTTTAATTTTTCTGAGACAGGATCTTTGACTAAATAATTAACATTTTCTCCATTGATTGAAATGATTAACTCTACCATACATAATACTCTACCATAAATTAGACTCCGTTCATGATTGTTTCTTATCAATTTACCTACCTATTGTTATGCCCAAATATTATTATTATTGTAGTTCCTTCATAGTGAACTGTAATTCACAGTGCCACAGATTCCCACTCCCGCCCTACATAGCCTATCCATTATTATTCACATTCTTTTTCAAGAAAAAATAATCTTATTCTATAACCCAGGCTAGCTTGGAACTCACTTTGAAGCCCAAGCTGGCCTCAAACTTACATCAACCCTCTTCTGTAGACATTCCTGCTTGCTGGCCTTATCCCCATGAGCCACAATACCCAGCATATCAATATTCTTTAAACTTAACATTTATATTGAATTAACATCAAATTTACAGACTGTTTTGGCCAGAATTGACATCTTTATTATATCTTCTACTGTAGAAGACACATAAATCAAAATCAACTCCCAGCATTGCTTTGCACAGCTCTGAACGTGTTCTTCATTTTTAAGCTAATTACAATAAAGTCTAATTATTACCATTAAATTATTATATCCATTTGACACCAAAGATTGAGTGTTAATTATAAAACAAATTAATTCCACATTGACATTTGTTTCAGGTTATTGGATGACAGCTTTGTTAAAAAGTGACATCTGATTGAAGACAGGTTCGCCTAATAATTAAAATATTTGTGACTCTCCACTAATGGGTAAATTCTTCCCAACCAGTGTGGGACTATGTTGAGACTCATATTTCTGGATAGAGGTATTCATAATATGAATGATGAGAGATAATATACTGTTTTCACAAATCCATAGTGAGTAAAATGTTGGGAAAAATCTAATTAGCTTGCTTGGTGTTTCTAGGAAAATGAGGCCTTGGGGAATGCAGCTAACATATAAAGCAGGTTAGTATGGCCCAAATTTGGGACCACTCTAAAGTCTTGCTACCCCCTACCTGAATAATACAAACTGATTGATCAAAATGAGAAAAACATTTCCAAAATACAGGCTGAATGGAAGTGATTTCTACTCTAGGAAAACCTACTGCATAAATAACTGTGCCTGATGTAGTAAAGATTCATATTTAGAAAGCTAGATGTGTGTGTTAGGATACAGGTATGGGACATCCTCAATTTAAGATTAAAGTTAAGTACATAATACCCTCCTCTTTACCTTTTATCTGTAGCCTACAGGTTAGAATATGTGGCCAAGTGCCAAAATACATGGTATAGCTTTCAAGCTCCAGGGGACTTTAAGGATAGAAAAGGCCATTGGGTTAAGAGGCTTAAGAAAGATTTTGCAAGTAGGAGCACAGGTACACAAAGTTTTATAAATAAAAATAAACAAGGAAAAATATGAGTTCTAGTTAGACTTCAATCTAGTCTAACCTCAGCCAAACAATAAAGGAGGAGATAATATTCTCTCAAACAGAAATAAAAGGGCTCCCGTGTAGAGCTCCTTGACAAGGGAGAAGATGCAAATACATTGAAAGCATAATGGTTGGAAAATACAAAACACAGATTCAGTCACTCATTTATTCAAGAAATGAGAATTTGTCCACAGACCTGTCAAGACAGGAGGAAAGACTCGGGGAAATAGTATACAGACAAGCATGCACTGGTAAGCTGCATCCTGTGAAACGCTGTGACAAGGGCTGGCAGGATGACTCAGCAGTTAAGAGTGCTTACCACCAAGCCTGATGACTTGATTCAAGTTGTTCTCTGACTTTCAGACAGAAGACATAGCATGCCACCCTCTCTAAACACACACACACACACACACACACACACACACACACACACACACACACATTTAAAACCTATGATGGGAAATCAGGCAAGTTAAAGAGATAAAGTAGACTGATGAGGGATTACAGGCTCCTCAGATTCTTTGGGTAGATGGTTATCCAGAGGAAGACCATTCCAGACCCAGAGAACCATAATGGTAAACGCTCCCAGGCCAGACCAAAACAGGATCCACTACAGCTGCTGAGTGCCAGAACCAGCTAGCTGGAAATGGTAGAAAATAAACTAGGGAAACAGTAGTAGTGAGAGTGCATAAATCTTTATAAGTGTTAGTAAGAGTTTAAATTTGTTCTAAACACAATAAGAATCCCCTGGTGGCTTTCAAGAGAAAGAGAGATGATCTGATTATGTTTCTGTAAAAACAACATTATTTCTAAACCATTAATATATTGAGAATAATTAGAAGGGAGCCAAGGTGGAACAAGGGAAGCTACTGTAAAGTTCAACCAAACAGAAAAGTGGTTTAGTATTAGGCAGTAGATGTCAAAGTGGTAAGAGGTAGAATTTGTGATCTACCTTTAAATTAAAACCAATTTTAACAGCTGATGGACAGGACACATCTAAGGCATGGGAGAAACAATTGGAGAAAGAGCCCTAATTCATTATGTCATCTTTAACTTCCCACATCTCTGTGAATTCTCCAGGTGGTTCTGAGCCTTCTTCATGCTGAGACCCTTTAAGACACTTCCCTGTGTTGTGGTGACCCCCAGCCATAAAATTATTGTTGCTGTTACTTCATAACTGTAATTTTGCTACTGCTGGTGATCTTTCTAACAGTCTTAGGTGACCCCTGTGAAAGGGTCATTTGACCCCAAAGGGGGTCATGATCCACAGGTTAAGAACTCCTGATCTAGATCCTCAGGAACTCATCCATCATCAGCCAAACCCCTGTTGTCTCCAGTCTTTTCCATGAATATTACCCATGCCATCCAGCTCCAGGCAATGTCATAGCTATGAAGGACATTCTTGTTCTATCAACGCTGCAAATTCTGCAAACTTCTGGCCCTGGAAGTATTCCCCATGATCCTGATTGCTACTTCTCACTGATTTGAACATGAAACATCCAGAAACGGAGCCACTAGAAGAGCAATGGCAGTCCAATCCTTGTTCACAGAATTCTCCTGAGAATGGTAGCCATTTTTCCATCATAAGTGATAGCAAATTTGAAAATTAATCAAAGATATTAGAAGCACATCACTAGACTTTGATATTACGTGTTTTTAATATTATCTTTTAAAATGATATGCCTATGTGTGTGTGCACTGAAAAACAGGATGAATATACAGAATCTCCTGATGTTATCATTAGGTGGTTGTGAGCCTCCTCATATAGGTGCTAATAACTAAACTTGGGTTGTCTTTTTGTTTTGTTTTGTTTTTCAAGACAAGGTTTTCTCTGTGTAGCCTTGGCTATCCTGGACTCACTTTGTAGACCAGGCTAGCCTTGAACTCATAGAGATCTGCCTTCTTCTACCTCCCAAGTGCTGGGATTACCACACCTGGCACTAGGTCGTCTTTAAGAGCAGACTCTTAACTACTGAGCCATCTCTTCAGTTCAAGGCTTGAGTTCTCATTCTCTCTTATAAATAAGCTATTTCCAAATAAGCAAAACCAAATAATGTTACATGCACAATGACAGATCTCCAACATTACAATAGTATATATAAAAAACCTGAACTCAAAGACCTAGCATTCACCTGTAAGGAAGAACTGTTACCACAGCAGATGTCAAGGGTACGAGCCTAATCATATTTTTCTTTCTTAACAGTGGTGAATCAGTTGCCCTCTGAAAGTACTTGCATGCAGACACAGCCGTGAGTCCTTGCAGGGAATTTTCCTCAAGGGGCCTTTTTACTGTGTCATTCCTCACAGCTAAGAACAGTCTACAGCAAGAAAACATGGAAGAAGCAGGTCCTCCCTGACATGGCTTTCTATTCACAGAGCCTCACTGCATATACATGGTCTGTTTGTGTCAGCCACAAGCAAAGGAAAAACTGGGGCCTCACACCTTCTTCCTGCTACATCTACCCTTAGGAATTCCCCACTTCTGATAATGCACCTCATGGACTTAACTAAAGGACAACCAATTCTTGTTAGGCATTGTCATGGTAACTGCTATGTAGCCAATCCATTTATAGCTGTCTTTATAGGCTAGCTGCCTATCTGACTGACTCATTAAGTCATGGCATCATTGAGAGAACCTGCGATCCAGGCCGACTTGTCTACAACACATAAAGAGAAAGTGCAGTTGGTTGTGTGGAAACCCTTATTGCTGTGCACCTACCCCAAACTGCATTTTCAACTACTATCAAATACACCCCCCTGCGCTAAAGAACCACTTTTCTAAGTAGTTTTCATGGAGTCTTTACATGACCTTCGTCTATAGACCTTCACCTATAGACGAACCTTTCTGTTCAAGCATAATCTATACTTGCTATGAAGTTTAAATGGAAGCTTTAGCAGAAAAAAAAAGTCAGAGTTTTCTTACCTTTCTAGGCAGGTTCTAATGTTTAGCATCTGCAGGACAACTAGATAGGTGACAAGCTCAGATAGAAGTAGATTTAATTTTAAAACCTAAATCGACAAAGTCAATGTACAAGAAACTCAAGCATGATTCTCTGTTAAGTTTTGAGGCAGGATTTCTTCCCCAGGAAACAAGAAGATTTTCTTTTAAAGCATTAAACTAATTGAATGTAGCCCACTACATAATCTTTAATGCCAAATGATTTTCAGTCTCAATTGCATCTCTTCAACATCTAAAGATGTGATCAAAATATGGGCTTCATAGTCTAGGCAGGTGGACACAGAACATTTAACCAGCACATTTTTGTTCATAACTAGCACTATTACTATAATCAAATAGAGCACTAGAAAAAATGTACAAGTAGCTGTCTCCTATTACAGGTGGGAGTGGAAACTGACATGGAGATCCTTAGATTTGTAAGACTTAAAGTAGCTAAGTCCTAGATAAATAAAAGAATAAAGCTGGAAGACTGACATTACCTTAACCAAGTCTGAAACCTCCCCTAGTCATGTTGTGGTAAGAAAGGCACAGCTAAAACCATATAGGCCTAGTGAATAGGACAGAATCCAGAATATGACTATGTGTTTATGCATAAAACTGTCTTGTCACAAAAGCAGCTAGGCATGTCAGTCTGAAAGGACAATCTTTTCATAAGCTGGTGCTGGTCCAAGTGGATCGTCCTTTGGAGAAAATGCAAGCCTTGTCCCTCAGTTCATCTCATCTACAACAAATAACTAAGGATGGATGTTGGCTGAAATGTAATAGCTAGCACTATCAAGCTCACAAGGGAAATACAGGGGGAAAGCATTCATAGTGTTGCAGTAGCCAGATTTCTAAAGTAGCATACTAAAGTTCTAAACCACAAGAGAAAAAGTAAGAGATAAATTGGATTACATCAACAACTGTTTATGATCTGCTCTTTGGAAAAACATCATCAAGAAAGCAAAATGACAAAACATTGCAATGAACATTCTAATAAAGATTGGCATCGAGTAGTCTCATATATATTTTTCTAAAAACCTCTAGTCCAAGAAGATGACAAATAACTCAAAGTTTAAAAATAGACATTGGAAGAGATAGTTAAAGATATAGATATAGATACACACACACACACACACACACACACACATCGTTAACAAGCACATGAAAAATGATCAATGCTACTAGAAAGGGGAAAAAAGTAATTTAAATGAAATTAAATGCTACCATACACTTATTAGAGTGGTGAGACTTATAAATATTCACAACAAAAATGTTGACAAGGATGTGGGAATCTTATTCATTGCTCTTGGGGGAGTTAAGTAGTAAAAGCATATTGGAAAACAGTTTGTCAATGTGTTTGTCACTGACTAAAACACATGTCATGGCAGTTTGTGGGAGGATGGCTCTGGGCTCATCATTCTGGAGGATTTATTGTTACCCAGGGGTGGGAAGTTATCTGCCTGGACTGAGTGTTTCCAGGTTCTTGGGATCCAGTTTAAAAATTTGTTTAAAAAAATACACAAGTAGCAAAGGGTTAGGTTTAAAAGCAAAGCAAATAAACAGGTCTGAAATGCTTCTATAGAACTGCAGCTATAGTATTATCTGTTTTAGTAATAGGCCGCTGTGTTCAGCCTCCAGGAGGAGGACGAGATATGTGGGGTGTGGGCTTTATCAACTTTGATTGATCGGTGGGCTTTAGTTGTAAGCATTTGTTCTTTTCCATGATGCATCCTACTTTTTAATCGCATCCACATTGATTTTAATCATCTCCAAACTGAATCATGTGCTGTCATCATATGGAAACTAGGGGTTTTCCCCTACAACTTCACTGAAAGGACACAGATAGCCTTATTGTCATCCACCCCAAACTCATCTTGACTGCATCAGCTCACTTCCCTTAGTTGTAAGACTTATTTCAAGGTGCATTTGGTTACACAGGAGAAGTTACAAACTGCTTGCTAGGGAGGCACATTATCCTGTTTTTTGAAATGGGGTCTATGTGTTACTGGAGGCAGGTAGGGGTCCCAGATCGCTGGGGTCATTGTTAGAAAAGAAATGTGTAGCTCAATCCAACTGGAGGCCAGGGTTTTTCAGCTGTCCCTATGCTCACCTGACCCAATCCATGACAAATTTAGTCCATTGCACAGGACAGAACCCAGCATCGGGAAAACATCTACAGGGAATGTGACACTTCAAGTTTAAAAAATGAGTTTAGAATGGCCCAGGACTGATAGATTCCAGGAAATAAGGGTTGCTCTAGGCTATAGCAAAGGATAAGCCTAGATTCCTGGCTTAGTTACCTGGCACTGTATCAGAGCCTATTTAATTTAACCTAAGCTCAAACCATTTAAGAATGTCCCCCCTGACTTGATTGTGGTAGTGTAGTTAACAGCAGAAGATTGCCACCTGTCCTGCAGTACGGAAAGCTGTCCAAAGTTAGGGCAAGAAACTGACTTGTACTTCCAGACAACATATTAAAATGTTGGAGTATTATAAATAATTTAAGTAGCTAAGACTCATTAACTTTAACATATTCTTTACAAGTGCTCCATGAAATACTAATGTATTAGCTCTTTTGTTGCCTTGCCTTCTATTGTTTTAGCTTAATGAAGCTCTGGCTGTTGTTGTGAGCAGCATTGTTTCTGATGGAAAATAGAATTCTTGGGTAGCAAACCAGAACTTCTACTCACAGTGTTAGAAGATAAAGAAAATAAATTGTTTAGTTCTTCCTCTCAGTTTTCAACCTGGTCACAGGCTAGGTAAACCTCCAGCTGCTATCCTAGGACAGTACTGCTCTGTCCATTACCTAGGGTACAATGGGTACGTGTTTGAGGAGTGGGTTGCTTCTGAAAGCAGGAGGATTTGGGCAGCAAATCACCAAGTGACTTGAGCAAGGTACACTGGCCTTCCCTTAGCCCTTCTCTGCAGCCATCAAGCTGGCATCAGGATTCTGACACAAAATACACATGGTGTTCCAGGGTTAGGTGACTGACTGTTGGAAGCAGGTTTGAACATCGTCTCTGTTTTCAAGTGGGAAACAGCAAAGGTTGGGCATCAGAGTGTGTGTCCACTACAAGTGTCAAAGAAAAGGACAACGGGGATCCAGAAAGAGGGAGAGAAGCGGCAGGGCAAGGCTATTCAGATGCTCATCTATGGCTGATGCTGTCCTGTACTCTGATCAGTGCTTCATCCGTTGTCTGTCCTCCCATCCTTCAGTTTTTCTTCCCTAGCCTCTGCATCCATCTCAAAGGCGGGACCAATTGCCAAGCAAGCAGCTGTAAAGACTTAATCTCACCCCTCAGCAACTAGGTGTTTAACATGGGTCCCAATCCGATGGCCTTTCCTGCATCAGTCACCCTACATCACTCTCTTCTTAAAGGCTCTAAGAGTCAACTCTTGCCAAACACAGCAGATGCCCATCTCATCTTACTTGGTCAGTTTCACTCACAGGCAGTTCCTGATTTTAGGCATAAACAACCCAGTTGTGCCGATCGTTAAAGCATTGTTACAACTGGCCCAACACCACAGTACATCTTAAGATCACTTCCCAATCTGGTTGTGTATGAAAGCAGATTAT
Source organism: Acomys russatus (assembly GCF_903995435.1). NCBI lineage: Eukaryota > Metazoa > Chordata > Mammalia > Rodentia > Muridae > Acomys > Acomys russatus. Next base: position 28,280,178 of record NC_067137.1, read on the forward strand.
ACGTCTCTGATTGTCTTATTCTGCATTTCAGATTAGTCACTCAATTACCATTTAGATAAATCTGAGACAAATAATCAAAAGCTGAAGAATGATTCAATTACATAGACCTCTCTCCCCAAACTCACAGAAAACAAACACACAAACCATCATTAACCTTCATACATCCTGCCACAACCCCCACCCCACCCCTCAAGCAGGCGCTTGGGACAGTCATGCTCCAGTGGTGGCGCCCAGCCTTTCACTCAGGTTTCATTGGAATTCTCTATTTCAAAACCAGACTTCAGGTTCTGGTCCCATGTGTCTTGTGCACACTGTAAACTTGTACTGTAGCATCTGCTCCTCATATGGAGAAGTCATGCCCTGGCCATCTTTTGCTCGATTAAGGGAAATTAACAAATAATCGGATGCTTTAGTTCTTGTAAACGTAGGCTATTGTTTCTTTGAAACCATTCTCTTCAGCTTAAGTAAGCCAGATTGTTCATGTGTTCTCAATATTTTATTTAAAAAGGAGACTGATGTGAAAGAGAGCTCATGAGTGAAGCATGGCAAAGGTGGTGTAAGTGATACACTTGATATGATTACTTTATCATAGCACCTATATTTCAGGAAGATAATGTAAGAAGCAGAAGACAATCACTATTAAATAGAGAGGTTTTCTTGTTTTCTACATGACTGAATCTTCTGATCTTTCCATTATAGGCTCCTTCAGAGGCAAATGACTATATGCATGATTTTGCAAAGTATTAAGCTCAGGGCTATAAAGAGAAAAGTCAATAAATGTTTATTGAGTGTGTGTGATGGGCCTACCGTGGTGATTGGCTGTGGATCTGGGTGAACAAAGTAAAAATCTCTGACCTTGGGCATCTTACAGTAAGGATGAAGAAATACAGCCATTTAAGTAATTATAATTCGATATGATAAAGAATATTTAAAACAAAAGCAGAAAACAGAATGAGCCCTGACTTAGATTGGCCCAAATCCAGAAAACTGAGGAAGAGGGGAGAAATGAATATGAAAACGGTGGTCAGGGATCCACCTATAGTCAGAAATTGCATTTCAGTTTGAGAGAATGGGAGATTACTGTACAATCTCTAAATAGAAACTAGGCAGTGTTAGAATTTTTAGGAATATTCTGTGTGCAGTGTGGGGATGAAAGGAAGGACAGTCTGGAGGGGGCGGGGCAAGGTGTGCAGAGGAGGAGGCAGCCTGTTGTCAGTAGAGATAGAGAGACAGAAATTGCCATTTCAAAATGTTTGCAATCAATACGGCATGATGACCAGCCAAATGTAAGAAAGAAATGGAGGAAAAGGTGGATTTGAAAACAAGGCAAGACAAGAAACAGCGTGCATGCTGCAATATTTAAAACGCCTGTGGGATATACCAATGGATGGTTCTAATGGGTGCCTGCATAGACCAATCTACTGGGTCAGTGTGAAGTTGCAGTTCTGAACAGTATCCCCTTGAGGTGGTAAAGAAAATGAATGTGACTGCCAGGTGAATGTGGGGGATACATAGAGTAAGAAAATAAGGTAGTCCAGATAGTACTGAAAAGTATCAGCACTGAAGAGAACCCATGGAAGAAAAATTAATTGCAAATAAAATAGAAAGCAGTGTCCAGAAGGTAGGAGAAGAGCAGAGGAATGTAGCAAGCATGCAGCGAAGGGTGTCTGCCTTAGGCAGTACCTGCCAGGTGTCAGTAGAGACAACCTACTGGGAATATAAACTGAAACAGGAGGAGGAGATGCTCTGCACTCCAGGTAGTGCTCCACAGATGATCAAGAGTCCCAAAAAGCAAGACACCCCAGTACATAATCTTAATACACTGGGTGTGCTGGATTGCTTTATATCAACTTGACCCAGGCTAGGGTCACTTGGGAAGAGAGAACTGTCTGTTGAGATTATGGCCCTATGGGTTAGCCTGTGAGCAATGCTGTGCTTGCATTTTCTTGATTAATGAATGGGGTGAGGTGGGGACCCATTCACTGTGGGCGGTACTACCCCTGGACTGGGCTGCTGGGCCAGAAAATATGTAGGAAAGCTGGCTGAGCAAGCCAGTTAAGTGGCACTCCTCTGTGGCTTTCCTGCTTTCAGGTTCCTACCTTGCTTCAGTTCCTGCCTCTAGGTTCCAGCCCTGACTTCGTTTAGTCATGCACCGGTACCTGGAAGTGTAAACTGAAATAAACCCTTTTCTTCCTGAAGTTGCTTTTGGTCTTGATCTTTATCACAGCAGTAAACACTTAGACTGACACAGTATCTTGTAAATCTAGCAGAGACGAGACAGGTCTGGGCTAAAACTTCCATCCCTGTCAGAGACAAAGAACCTGTGCTTACAACAGTGGCATGGACTTTGGCTTCTTCATATGCAAAATGAAAACAGTAGCTCCAGTTTATAGACAGAAAGAGCCTGGCACTGTTTTTAGTACATTTATGAACTACCCACACTTCCTATCTCTCCAGGTTTATTGGAACCTGGTAGGCCAGAGTTTGATCTGACTTCAGCCACTTTCCACCATCAACTTGAACATATTGCTTATAATTTCTAAGTGTTTTCCCCACTTACAAAATGAAGATAGAAATAATTTAAAAAGTATACATAAAACAGCGTGTGCTAAATGGTAAGCATAATTCTTGGGCATGGTAAGCACTCAATTATTTGTAAGTATTATCACTCAGCAATATTAACAATGAACACAGCATTTGTGCCCTTTTGATCATATGTACACACACACACACACACACACACACACACACACACACACACACACATACATACACACACACACACACCTAACTGTTGTAAAATAAAATGCATAATATTCCCTCCAAAGTCTACTGATGAAAAGACCAGTCTGCATGGGAAAAAATGGGTAAGTGCCTCTAGAGATGATTCATAGAAAGCAAACTAGTCAATAGAGTTTCTGACTCTATTTGAGCCACTGTAAGAAAATGCTTTAGATTAGGCACATCACAGACAGTACAAAATTTATTTTTTCACTGTTCTTTATAATGTGTCCCAAGACTATATTGGCAGATGCTGACTACCTACCCCATCCACAGGATTGACTTTCCTGTCCCTTGCATAGGGAAAAGGCTGAGCAAGGGACAGCAGCTCTTACTGTAAGGCATGAGTCTCCTCACTATGCAAAACCTCATAACCCCCAGGACCACCTTCCAACATGTTACCTTGGGAATTTGGTTTCAACGTGTGACTATGAAGACACACAGCATTCAAGCTCACAGATACTTAAAAAGACACCCAGCTGCAAGATAATTAGTGTCAATTAAGATAAAGACTTTTTAAAATAAATGATCTTGGTAAAGATCAAAAGTTTGATGTAACAGGATTTTTTGCTAGGATCAAGGAAAGCAGATTTTCTCACAAACTGGCAGAAGCAAAGAAATGGCACCTAATCAGTATGAAGGCAATTTGATGACACATACCCTACTGTAAATGACACATGACCTTTACTTTGGCATTTCTGAGTATTTACTGTTCTATATATTGGTACATAGAAACAAATAACATAGACTTTGTTGAAACATCTTTGATAATGTACAGATTTATAAGTAATCTATTGCTAGTAGATTGCCTTTCATATAGATTATAGCAAATAAAACATATGTTTAAAAATAACATGGATTCATCTAATTAAATTCAAAATTATATCCTCAGTCAGGTGCAGCAGCTAGTGGGCAACACTAGTAACCATAGCTGCTGGGAAGACTGAGGTAGAAAGGTCATTTGAGGTTAGAAATTCTAGGCCAGAATAAGTGACATAGCAAATATGTCCATCAAAATAAAGCATAGTATTAAGTGAATAAAGAGATTTGCATGTTATTGCTGTTTTAGAAATGGGGACTGGAGAGATGGCTCAGAGGTTAAGGGTACTGCTGCTCCTGCAGAGGTCCTGAGTTCAATTTCCATGAACCACATGGTGGCTCACAATCATCTATAATGTGATCTGATGCCCTTTTCTGGTATATATGCATTCAGAGCACTATATACATAATAAGAAATTTTTTTAAAAAATAGAAAGAGTTTTGTGTCCAGACACCGGACAGACATGTCAATAATTATTTCAATATATTAATTAAATAAAATGAATTTCTCCTTTTTTTTTACAATTTAATAGCATATCTTAATATTCTCACTTCTAAAAATTCATGTTTAATAAATTAGTCTCAAATAGGAAAAAACTACATAACAGTATTGCTATTAGCAAATGACAAAAAAAAAAGTAGAATGACAGGCTGGGTATGTGGCTTAGTTAGTAAAATAAGCATTACTGAAAAAGGATGAGGACCTACCTAAGTTTATATTCCCAGTACCCATGTAAATGCAGGCATGATGACACATGCATGTATTCCCAGCACTGGGGAGACAGACAGAAGAATCTTTAAGCTTTCTGACCAGGTAGTCTAGCCACTTGGTAAGTTCTATGTTCATAGGAGATGCTGCCAAAAAAAAAGGAGAAATATATATATACATATATATATGTATATGTATATATATATATATATATATATATAGAGAGAGAGAGAGAGAGAGAGAGAGAGAGAGTGAGAGAGTGTGGGGAACAGAGCAGTTAAGGATGACAACAGATGTTGACCTCTGGCATTAGTATATACACACATGTGCATTTCTCCACACACAAACATGCACACACACATTAATTGGAATCATATGAGAAAGGTCGGCTGCCTGTTCACCAAAACAAGTCCTTTCTAGGCACAAAAAAGTGTCTATTCCAGAAAGAAATTGTCTTTGATCCACTCACTGTTCCATTGGCTGAATGAAGAAAGCTGTAATTCCTGGGGGATGACACAGCTTCCTGTGGAAACAGTCTTGGTACCTTCACCATTGCACGCAAGGGAGTCACCTAGATGCAGTAAAGGTCCACACTAGACCTTTAGGTGCAATGAGAAATGAACTTTTTTCTGGATTATTTAAGACACTGACTTTTCTGAGAGAGGATTTCAAGACAAGGTTTCTTTGTGTAGCCTTGGCTGTCCTACACTCACTTTGTAGACCAGGCTGGCCTAGAAATCACAGCAATCCACCTGCCTTTGTCTCCCGAATGCTACAATTAAAGGCATGCGCCACTATGCCCAGACAAAACACTGACATTTTGAGCTTACCAAATAACCAATGCTCTGCTCAATAAGATGCTAATCAATGCTCCTTGGTGTAGAATACTTAAGGAAGCTACCAAGTTAGACGTTACTCTGATGTACGTGACCTACATGATTGAGAGATAGAAGATAACATGTGCAGAACTGTGTAAAGCGAGATACCCTGAGGGCATCATTACTCATCAGCTGCCAACAGAAGTCATGAAATAATGAGTGTTTCTGAATTGTTGTTTTAATGTTTCTTGCTTTATGATTTTTACTGTTAAAAAACATATGGCAAAATGCTAGAGCAGAGTCCCCTTAAGCATCCAGCCATTTATGACGCCTATGGTTTGGACAAGACTCTCGGCATTATTGTCAAATATCTTCTCATTACTCAGAACCAAATACATTCCTCAGGTTTTCAATAAAGCAATTGTAGAGAATTATCTATTATTTTTTCTTAAAAAGTATGTGGGAGCCTCCCTAATGTTACCTAATTAGAAGGAGGGTCTACTTGTGATGTTTCTCTGACTTTATTAATCGTATAGTAGTGTGACAGCAACTTTCTTTGCCTTCTGTGTCACATTCCTCTCACTCACTTCCTGCTGTATTTAAAAATAGGAACCTTAGGACTAAGCATCATCTCGCTGTGTCTCATGTCAATGTAATCATCCCTCCAAGGAGATCTTAGCTCAGCTGCAGCAGGTAGCATGTTCAATTCTCCTGTCCCTGGCACAGTGTGGAGTGCACAAAAATGAACTGCCGTCTATTGAATAGAACTAAACATCCATTTATTTAAAGGTGTCTTCTGCATTTGGGATTCCACTATACTCCTTTTTCAGAGGTGAACCTACAATTTCCTAAACGAATCTATGTGAGCTGTTCTGCCTTCGGCTCCAACCTAACACACAAAAGACCCCACACAAAAAGCAATAGAAAACTACCTTGAGATTACCAGCCTAATGACACAGCCACCACAGTGTGCAACTGTTCATGAAAAGAATATTACTGCTGGAAAATAAACGTAAGCACATTTTCTAAGATCTTCACTATGTGCCTACATCAGTATGCATGCAGCAGTTTTCCTTTTGGTGTTTGCCTGAGCTGCTTAAGGCTTTTGTCCAGTAGTGGGACCCTACTGCCTAATTACTATCCTGCATTCATCCTAAGAATCCATAGCTTTCTCCTTTATTAGCTTCCTCCAGCAAAACAGAGCCATGACATAGAACCTGAACTCAACCCAATTAGGGAACTTTTAAGCTGCAATAAAAAGAAGTTCCTTGCATACCTTGTAAAACCCACTTTCCAGAAATAGATCTAAAACGTCCAGGTGGGCCAGAGCTAGCGAGTTCGCTTCCCTGTCACCTAGTCGCCACTAATAAGAGAAAGGATGCCTCTGTATCACCCAGGAATGCTTCCTTCTCTGCCAAAAGGAACTCGCAGTCCCCTAGAGGAAGCCAACCCTTCCAATCTCACTGCAGTTTTATGTGTATTCACCAGTAATCTTCTCCCCGGTGCAACATACTAAGGATGCAATTGAGCAGCCCACTAACTTAGCTCTACTTAATGGATTAGCACTCTTTGTGTTTCCTTCCTGGGCCCCTTACATGTTATGCTCAGTACAGAAGCTGCAGTAAACCTTTAAAAAATATGTCAGGTCATATCTGTCCTCTCACAGAGCTCTGCAGCAGCTTCCCATTTCACATCACGTAACAATGGCCCAGAAAGCCCTGATGAGCTGGACCACTGTGATAGCTGACATCCCTCCCTGCCACCTGCTCCATCTGTCAATCAAACAAAGGGGGCCATTCAAAAGCCCCATGCAAAGCCTTCATACTGGCTGGTCCCTTCAAAAGAAGACTTCTCTTTGACACTATCCCCACAGATAATTTATGGACCTCAGGTGACTGGTTAAACACAATCCTCTCAACAAGATATGCCAAACACACATTGTTTTCTTGTTTTCTCTTTATTTTTCCTCATAACATTATTATCTACCGATATATTAAAACATTCTCATGATGTGTTCATTGCCTGCCTCATTTATTGTCTATTAAACATCCCATCCTTAGTACCTATGTCATCCTAGCTGTACAATGAATATTCATTTAAAGGGTGAATCAAATACCAGTTGTCTGCATACGTGCTCACAGGCACAATCAGTTCAAACAATAGCGTTACCTTGTGTCTAAGAATGTCTTCCAGTTCAGTGACAAACACCATACCAAAAAAACAGCCAGGAGAGGAAAGGTTAATTTAACATACACATCCTGATTACAGTCCATAAGTGCAGGGAGTCTGGGCAGAAACTCATTCACCAGGGATCAGAGACAGAACCCATAGAGGAACCATGCTTACTGCTCGCTCTTCAGGGCCTGTTCAGCTTGCTTTTTATACAACTTAGGAATACCTGCCTAGAGGTGGTACCACCCACAGAGGCCCAGCTCTCCCACATCGATCATTAACCAAGGAAATAGCAGACATACACGCCTATAGGCCAGTCTCATGAGGGCATTTTCAAAACTGAGGCTCCCCTCTTCAGGATTGTGTCAAGTTGAAAGGAAAAACAACAAACCGTTAACCAGCACACCATTTACAGACCTCATCATTTAGTTTGAGAGCAGCAAGGCCCTAGTGAAAGGGCCTGAGATTAGGGGTCTTCCCATATGCCTATTCTCAGCTATTACCACCATGAGAACCAAAACTACTGGGGGGGGGTTGTGGTTGCTTTGGGGGTGATTTTTGCTGTTGTAGTTCACCCTTCTGCAGTGTCATCATCAATCTGCTGTCACAATTTGTTGTATGTTGATGTTCTATTTTAAAAGACTATTTGGAGTGATTTTTCTGTTATTCCATGGTTTCATATTATCTATCTCCCTTATCTTCTGTTAAATTCTAAACTCAAATTTTCTCACCTTGCCCTATTAATTTCCCGTGAGTTAAAGGAAAGTTAGAGCTATTGGAAGCAAAAATGATTAAGCCCTTTTATAATTTTAGTACAATTTGAAGAAATCCTGAGTTCTCTAATTATAGCATGCTTAGTTTAGTTGGTTCGCTTTTTGTTTTTTTCTCGAAATGGTTGCTTTATGTAGCCTTGGCTGTCCTGGATTTGCTTCTGAAGCCCAGTCTGGCCTTGAACTCACAGAGATCTGCATGCCTCTGCCTCCATGAGTACTGAGATTACAGGCATGAGCCACTGTGCCCTGCTCTGTGTAGCCCTGGCTGTCCTAGACTTGCTTTTGTAGACCAGTCTGGTCTTGAACTCACAGAGATCCATCTGTCTCTGCCTCCTTGACTGCTGAGATTACAGGCATGATTTACTGTGCCCATCATAATATATTTTAAACCAACAAATAAGTTGTCCTCAGATTCTATACTGTGTTTGTTAAAACCATTTGACGATCATTTGTTTCCAGGACCTTTACTTCGGATCTTCTTCCCGCTGAAATAATCTGAAGCTTAAAAACCAACCAAAATGTTCGGAACAAGCTGCCTCAATGTTCCTCTAAAACCCTCACAACCAAACATTGTTACTATTTTTCCAATATCTACTTACAAAGTCTAGTGTCATGAGAAAACTGTTACCTTAAACATACCAGAGAACCATCCTCAGACACTCTCCAGTGTGACCCTCATCAACAAGACAGGGCAACACTGGGCATAGGCATTGCTACTTACCCGTAATGATGCTAATTCTACAAATGCAAAGCTGACCTTGCAGCTAGGTTGGTTTGCTCAGTTGCATGAGTACTAAGATGTAGCATCAGGACACAGGGCTAGAGGTCTGCACATGCCTGCTATTCCAAGGAGCTGCGCCCCTTCACAGCAATGCTGCATCTGGTGGGGACAGAATCTCCTTAACAGAAACTTATGGCCTGGCACTTCCTGGGTTATTAAGGAAATGAATCATTAGTACTTGGCAACATTTACCAGTTCTTAGCCAACGGATTACATAACTGCTCTTTGCATTTAATCATTTACTAAGCAGCTAAATTACTATTTTAATCTTATGTAAAAAGAGCTCTGATGTTGCCTGTGCTAATGAGAAATCGCTATATACATATTAGTGACTCCCACTCCTACATAATTGATACCCTATTTATATTGCAGCTTAGGGATGGTGTTTACTGGAACTTAGTCTAATTTTATCCCGTCACTTGGAAGGCATGGATATTTATGGGATTTAAATCAGGTATTTTGAATTAGAGAAAAGCAAACTATATTTTATAGTATTAGAACCCATTGGATAGCATGCCTATTCCAGCCTTCTAAATTTGGTTTCATGGTAAATGAGCCATTAAAAGAAATAGCAGGTTCTAGTTTTCAATGAAACAATGTGAGAGCTGCAGATAGTTATAAAACTCTGGGTTAAAACCAGAGTTAAAATGTGGCGAATGATAAAACTTAATTCATCTACCACTGACAAGCTTACCAAAATACACAAGATATCTCAGAATGAGAAAGGAAGCTGCAAGAATGCTATGAATGGGTACTGTTGATAAATGACACCCCAATCTTAAAAAAATAAGTTTCTAATTCGAGAAAGTGGAAGTAGTATCCAAGTTGGGCACTAAAGGGTCAAAGTAATGATCAATTTTACAGTCAAAATCATACTTTCATCAGCTCAGAGTCAGTGAGGGAGTGACAATGATGAAAAATATGTGGAAAATAACAGACAAAGAAAGGGTAAGGGAGACTTCTCAGGGCCATAGCACTTGCCTTACATGCACAGGAACCAAGGTTCAATTCCCAGCAACCTAAAAGAAATAACTAGTAGACACACTTTACAGAATTTAATTAAAACTATAAATCCACAGATCCCATACCTCCAACTAACCACAAGACAAAGTAAATGAATCCAAAGAGGGAGGATTCCTAAGATGGAAAAATGGCATCAAAAGAGAACACAGCTCAACCAAACTATAGATACATTCAAACATAATCTCCCCTATAGTATACTTGTCAAGAGAAATATGATCATAGGCATCACAGAACTAATACACTTTCTAATTTAAAATAAAGACTATGCTCCCATGGCTCCCTTAATAATACCTGGCTATATTGAACAAGAAACTATTTCCTTGAAAATGGCCTTTCTCACATGTCTATCTGCTTTAGCAAATTTGGAATTAATTTCCCCATTTCCCTTTCACCTTTTATCCATGAGGAATTTTACATCAGGACCAGACACATTTAAATGCTTGTCTCCAGTGAATAGGACTCTCCAACAGCCTACCTTTGCGCCATTCTTTCCAGGTCAGAGCTCATAGATCTATTCAGTCCTTAGATACATCAAGCATGCTGGGGGTGAATCTTAGCAAGTCTATGATGGGGTGGTCTCCTAAAAGTTGATGAGCTTGCTGGCCCTAAACCACTGACATACCCCATAAGAACTATGAGAGGTAGGGAATAGGGAAGGGGGGGGGGGAGTGAGGAAAGAAGGAAAGTAGAGGAGGAAGGAAAGGGAAAGGCGCTTGAGAAGGTGCTAATAGAATGACCATAAAGCTAGCACAAAAGGCAACCCTGTGGTGAGACCTCAGGAGTTCGGCATAAACTGCCTCCTGCTCCTCTTCCCCTGACCTCACTCTCCTCCAGGCACCCTGACTCTCCCTGGGAAGGAAGCAGTGCTTCTCCTCAGCAGGAGGGCTGGACCTGCAGTTCTCCTTGGCCCTGGTTCTTAGCCTCCAGGTACAGGACATTCTAGTCCCTCAGAGGGTGCTAGTCTCCCAGCCTTTCCCATCCAGTTAGGTTCCAACCTTGCAACATTTTCATTTCCCTCAGGGAATTTGCACCATGTTTTCATTTATTTATATACTTCTCTGCTACTGAACTCCCTTACACACTCCTTTTGTGGACAGAAACTAAAATCTGTCTTCACGGCCATCATATCCCCAGAATGGTTCCTGGCACACAATGAGCCTGAATGAAACTGTGCTCTCATGGAACAGCTCTTTCATCAAAGCTGTTCCCTCCTCAGGACCCAGAACTCAGCCTGTAAACCAGTGGTCCTCCACCTTCCTCATGCTGTGACCCTGTAATACAGTTCCTCATGCCTTTCTTTTTGTTACTACTTCATAACTGTAATTTTTCTGCTGTTATGAATTGTAATGTCAATGCCTGATATTTCCGATGGGCTTAGGCGACCCCTGTGAAAGGATCGTTTAAACCTTTGAGGGGAGTCACAACCCACAACAAGTTGAGAACCACTGCTTCCAGCTTAGTCCTTCCGAGCAAAGAAAACTCTTTCCCCTTGTCTAAGTTGGGGCTACTATTGCTGTGATGAAACACAATGGCCAAAAGCAAGTTGGGAGGAGAGGGCTTATTTGCTTATGTTTCCATAGCACTGTTCATTACTGAAGGAAGTCAGGACAGGAACTGAAGCAGGGCAGGAACCTGAAGGCAGGAGCTGATGCAGCGGCCATGGAGGAGTGCTGCTTACTGCCTTGCTCCTCATTCCTGTATCCACAAACCTGGGAATACCACCACACACAATGCTCTGGGCCCTCCCCCCATCAATCACCAGTTAAGAAAATGGCCTACAGGCTTGCCCACAGGCCACTCTTATGGAGACATTTTCTTAATTGAGGTTCCCTCCTCTCAGATGACTTTTGCTTGTGTCAAGCCTCCCCCCTGAGTTGTTTCTTGTCCATGAACCCTGACACCGAGAATTCTAACAGGATTCTCCTCAGCCCATTTCTTGGAATTGTATTCCGAGAAAGTAGTCCTGAAGCATGAGGTAACAGCACCTTCTAGAACAAGACCGGCATACTGTCTACTGTGAAAGTTGTAGGTTCTCCAACCTCACCCTGCCTTACCTATAATATTATGGGACACCTTTGCAGGCACTTACTCTGGAGCGTTTCAGGGTCGCACATTTAGGAGAACCATGCACACACTAAGTGTGACACTCTCATTCCCATATCTGAACACATCCTTTATAATTGTCTTGGAACCTGTAGTTGGTAGATGAAGGGCAAAGAGACAATGAAACACGTGCATGAGCAGAGGAGATCTTGCTGCCCCACTCAAATACTATACTTGTACAATCATGTCAGAAGAAAATTCTAGTCCTGTGAGACCTAACGCAAGCATAAGGAAGTGGGTCACATCTGTGAGCAGGGGCTCTGACAGGCCGCCTTGGTTAGTTCCTACTGCTGTAGTAATGCACCCTGGTGAAAGCAACTTAAGGAAGAGAGGTTATAGCTTGCCATTTAGAGTAAGGCAAAGGCTTCAGGAACTAGAAGGGACACATCATAGCCACAGTCAACAGCTGAGTGGGATGAATTCACATGTGCACGGTGCACATGCTGGTTCAGCTTGCTTTCTCCACAACTCAGGAATGCCCTGTCCAGGAACTACTGCCACCTACACAGGGAGGGTCTTTCCACCTCATTAACATAATAAAGATAATCCCCCACTCCTGATCCACATCAACAGGCCAATCCAATCTAGGCAATCTCCTGCTGAGACTCTCCTCACAGGTGATTCTAGACTGTGTCAAATCGACAATTAAAACTAATCATCAACTAGCCACAGGATGCCACACTTTCCGACGCATCCAAACAGGCTTTGAACTCAGGAAGAGAAAGAAGACATTTTACACAACACGTGCAATCAAAAGAGTGGATTGTATCGGTTCCTACTCAGGTTACTTCTTTGTATTAACCTGCCACTAACGCTGAAGACAGTGACACAGAGAGACAGGACAACCCATGGGTCTTTTCCACTATAGTCCTTCATTTCTTGACAGTATAGCCCAAAGTACAGAATCTGATAGACTGCATGTTCCTCGGGAGACAAAACCAAACAGTTGAATGACTTTTGTGTGACATTTCTGCTCTACAATGACAGAAGTACATGGAGACATATGGGAAAGCACAAAATACAAATTGTGAAAATTCAACGACACACTTATACTTGCATTTAAAATGAGCTAGAGATCATTTTAGATCAAGATAAAGAAGTTAAGCTATTAGAGTTGAGATAGGATAGATATGGAATCTCATTCGGAAATTTAGACCCAACAAGACAGGAAAGACACTTACTTCAAACGAGACGAATGCAGATGGCCAAGTCACTATGAATGTAACGTGTATAGAACTCATTATTCTCATGATTGTCACATGGTTCTCCCTGCTGTACGTAGTTTGTTTTATACATGTGTAATAAAAGTATTAAATAAAAATAAATAAATAAAATGAGCTAGAAAGATGGCTCAGTGTTTCAGAGCACTTCCTGATCTTCTAGAGCAGTGGCTCCCAAGCCTCCCTAATGCCGAGACCCTTTAATACAGTTCCTCATGCTGTGGTGACCCCTCGCCATAAAATGGTTTCATTGCTATCTCAAAGCTGTAATTTTGCTGCTGCTGTGAATTATAATACAAATATCTGATGTGCAAAATATCTTGATCGAGACCCACAGATTGAGAACCACTGACCTAAAGTTGTGAGAGAAGCTGAGAAGGTGCTGCTGAGACAAACTTGTGTTCTGTGTCCTGTGTCCTGTGTCCTGTGTCCTGTGTCCTGTCCGGACCTTCGTTTTTATGTAGGAAACGCTGCTTGACCCTCCTTCCTCATCCTCTCCCTAAAGCGTCTATCCCAAGCAGGAAGTGAGGTAGATCGGGCACTGAGCAACTCAAAGCCCTGGATCTGGGTCAGGGTTACTATTACAGTGATGAAACACCACGATCAAAAGCAATTTGGGAAAGAAACTGTTTGCTTGACTTACACTTCCATAGTTATAGTCTACCATTGAAGGAAGTCAGGAAAGAAACTCAAACGGGCCCGGAACCCAGAAGCAGGGGTTGATTCAGAGGCCATGGAAGAGTGCTGCTTACTGGCTTGTTCCATATGGCTTGCTCAGCCAGGTTTATTATAAAATCCAGGACCACCTACCCAGAGGTGGCCTTACCCACTACGGTCTGGGCCCTCCTCCACCAATTACTAAATAAGAAAGTGTCATACAGGCTTGCCTAAAGTCTGCTCTTGTGGAGGCATCTTCTCCACGGAGGCTCTAGCATCCTGAGAAATCCCATTGTCCTCAACAAGTGTCCATGAAATAGTAACAGGCTAATTCATTAGCTTGTGACTAGAGAAAAAAAAATCTCAGACTCACAATTTTTATGCCAACCACAAAGATACCAGAGAATGTGAAAGATCTGGTGTGGCTACAGAATTTCTAAGAAGTTTAAACTTTTTTCATTTAATGAAAATTCTCCCATCTTGATCTCATCTGTGGCTACATGATTTGGTTCATGTTCTGCCCTCCTATGTCCCATTTAATCAAACCACATTGGGATCTTTTTTTTTTCCATTGTACTCTAGAGGTAGTGAAAGTGTCAGCATTTTTCTTAATTGGTCTTTTTCTACAAGGCCTCATTATTTAAGTATTTTTTAAATTTACTTAATTCATTTATTTCTATTATGCACACCTGATGATTTTTTTTTCTTTCTCCCATCATCTATATGAATTGATAGTTTAAGCCAGGGAAATACACTGCATAGTGTGACTTTATTACCTATTCAAACATCTTAGGGAAATTTTTGTCACATTAACTAATCTTTGCTGACATATCACAGCCTGACTTCTAGTCACTGTTGAATCCACTCACAAAGATTCCAGCAAGGTATAGAAGAAAGATATTTCCTTAAAAATCTTCTCGAACTTAAAAACTCTAATTTTACATAAATTATATATTTGTTATGTTATGACTATGCATTTGCAGTACAATCATAGATATTTTTTGAGAAAATAGCCCAGATTTATTACATGAATGCTTAGATAGATAGGAGCTAAAAACACACAAGATAACTTACATGTTTCCCTTGCTTGAATTTCACAATTAACCTCATTTTCTTTGATAATAAGACAAAGCATATATGAAAAAGGCATTTTAGAAATACCAGTAGAGGCTAGAGATATGGCTCAGTATTTAAGAGCAGTTGCTGCTCTTTCAGAGGACCTGGGTTCAACTCCAAGCACCCACATGGCAGCTCATAACTGTTTATAACTCCAGTTCTAGGAAATCTGATGCTCTCTTCTGGACTCTGCAAGTAAGAGACGTGCACATAGTGTGCAGACATGCATGCAAATAAAATACACATACATATAAGTACTTAACAGTAATAAAGAAGAATGTTTTCTAGTTGATCTGCTCCTTGCTCTGATGATCTGTAATCACTTCCTGTCACTATTGTGTAGAATGCACACCCCTCATACTTTCATAAGTGACGATAATCCTCTTGCACTTCCAATCCACTCCAAACAACCATTCATAACGCCCACCCACCACTTCCCACCCAGCACCATCAGAAGTGGCATGATTAACTCAACCCCGCCCGCCAACCACACAGAGAAGCCACTCGTATTTGCCTCTAGAATTATTTGTATACTGAGAATTTTATTTCCTCAACACATCATAAATCTATGCAACTCCAACCCATATTTATTCTAAGATCCCGTTTGCTTTAAGACAACTCTTTACAATAGGATTGGACCATTGAACTCTGATCTTTGATCTGATTATTTGGTAAATGTTGTCCCTGACGTAACGCAAGGATGCTTTAAACTCATTGAAGGGGTATGTCATGATTTATCCTGAGTGTGGTCTATGCTGTATCTTAAGGCAGTGGGCAGCATCAGTTAAGGGAGTACAGTGTGTCTTCTTCACATTATATAGTTAAAGAAAGCCAAAACCATTTTGCAAATCTCTTGAAGGAGACTCTCTAAAGAGAGGTGCACTTCAAGTTATCCTACGAACAGAGCTGCTTGTTTTATATAAAATACCATTTAAATGATTAAAAACTATATGGATATAAAATGAATAGTGATCCAAGACAGGGTTACATTTGCTTTCCTTAATCCACCTATATAGAATTTTTAGTGCCATTGGGAGGGGTTTATGGTGAAAAACAAGAGCACAAAGGAGAAAAGTTTGCATTGTGGATGAAAGGGTTAATCTGAGCCAGAGTCTGAACCTTGCAAGGCTTTCAAGTACTGATGCCACTGGTTTCTGTTTAGTCTGGCTAGGTGAATGGAAGTAATGAATCATGAAGTAGTATATCCATGTGAAGCTTACAGATCTCATTAGATGAAGAACCGTGGCCTAGAGAGAGACCAAAGCGCATGCTCATGATGCCTGTAGGCGGGATCTGGCTCTTTGGCTCTAAAGATTGTTTTGCAACTCATGAAGCTTGGATCTCCCTAGAGATAGAGGAATCAACCTGCATCAGTTAGCTCACTGGGGCTGAGTTCAGTCTGCTCACCCATCTACTAAACAAGCCTCTTCTTGGGGGTGGTTTTTGTGCTACTTTTTTGTTTGGTTTGGTTTGAGTTTGGGTTTTGATTTATGGTTTGTTTGTTTGTTTTGGTTGGTTCTTTGGTTTGCATTTGGCTGGTTGGTTGGTTGGATTGGTTTTGTAGGTTTTGGTTTATTTGTTTTGGTTGGTTGGTTGATTGGTTTGGGTTTGTTTGTTTGTTTGTTTGTTTGTTTGTTTTCAGAGAAAAGGTTTCTCTGTGTAGCCCTGGATGTCTTGCAATTAACTCTGTTGACCAGGCTGGCCTCAAACTCATAGATACCTACCTGCCTCTGCCTACAAGAAGACTCTTTTACTTTTTTTATGATACTATTTTTTTAGTTGAAAAATGAAATCATTCATATTACATCTCAATTGCTATCCAATCCTGTGCATCCTCCCATTCCTCCCTCCCTCCCACTCTCACCCCATTCCCCTTCCCTATGACTGTGACTGAGGGGGACCTCCTCCCCTTGAATATGATGCTAGGGTATCAAGTTTCTTCTACAAGAAGACTCTTAACACTAGAAAATCTACCTAAAAATACAAGTTCTCATAGAAGACAATATATTAACACCATGTTCCATACTGTTAGTGGGAATCTGGGATAAACCTGCTATCAGAAACAATTTAACCTACAGGCAATATTATTATCCAGGGTCTTAGCACATAGTAAAACATGAAGCTACCATTGGTATCTTCAATGAGTGTAGCTTTAAATGGTTTTCCTTTTTAAAATTGATACATATAAGCATTGTACAGAGTATCAAGATGCTAGACACTGTCTCAATACAATTACACATTCTATATTTAAGCCAGGATAAGCACATTTGTCTCCTTAACCATATATCTTTTATTCTTTCATGGTTGGCCTATATATTTCATAATTGATATTTGTAGCCACCCTGCAAACCACCACACCAAAGCTTCTTGCTTCTGACTTTACCTTAGCACTCATGAGCAGCCTTTCCTCTCCTTTCTGTCCCTTCTGGCCTCCAAGCCTCTAGAAACTATTTTTTTGTTTGTTGTTTGTTTTTGTTTTTCTTTTTGTTTTGTTTTGTTTTTTTCGAGACAGGGTTTCTCTGTGTAGCCTTGGCTGTCCTGGAACTCACTCGGTAGACCAGGCTGGCCTCAAAATCCCAGCGATCCTCCTGCCTCTGCCTCCCAAGTGCTGGGATTAAAAGCGTGTGCCACCACCACCCAGCTAGAATCCATCTTTCTAGTCTCAGCTTTAACAGTTCAACGTCTTTGTAATTTTGTATTCTCAATTATTAAAAATTTGGTTGGCATCATGTTCTTGCCAGAGAAAGAAAATTAGAACCAACAGCTTTTCAAGAATGATTATGTCTTGTATTTCTTCTACCCAAGAAACTACAAAATGTGGTAATAACATTCGTAACTAATCAACTGTTGGTTCAAGAGAGTCTGCAGCCCAAATCCCAGTGTTTCGTGAACACTTACCTTAGTCACTGAAAGTTGTACCACCTGAAAGACGAAAGTGATTTTCTATGACATTTGAGAATCTTGAAGGCAGAGCTATGTGTTCAATTGTTTAAATAAGATTTTGTTTTCACTTCCCACATTAAAGATTACTCATTGCAAGCATTGAAAATGTGAAGGACAGGAAGGCATAAGAAACGAAGGGAGGGAGAAATGGAGGGAGGCAGAAGGTGTGGTGTGGATAAAGGAGAAGAAGAGGGAGCAAGTCGGGGGGGGGGGGGGCAAGCACAACACAGTAAAACCTTAGACTTCTACAGGTAAAGAACTCTACCAGTTAACTAGATCTCTCCCAGATTTAGCATTGAAAGCTTCCCTTATATCTGGGGCTATTGCTAAGATGGTTGTAACTATGGAACTGAAGCTTATGTTGACTCTAAACTTTAGTCCCAGGTCTAAAACTAGAGCATATCTGAGTGACCTGGTAGAATCAAGGGTAGAATCAGACACTGAACTCTATTCCTAAGCCCCAGGATAAGAAGACATCTTACTGTGTCTCAGATAAATGACTTTTAATCCCAAAATTATCTACAAGTAAATCCACCAATTAGGTGGGTTTTTTTTTTTTTTTTTTGGTTGAAAAAAAGGATAAAACATTTAAAGTAAGCTTAATTTTCCTTGATAGTTAATACTTTAATCTGATTTAAAATATAAAACTAATGGCTGGTGTGTTATAATATTGTGACTGTAACTATTCATTGGATTCTTCGCTCAGAGGATCTCTTGGCGCTATTGAAAGGGAAGATATCAACTGCAAAAGGTTAATCAACTCAAACTCAACAAAAGGTCTGACTTTAATTGAAAGTCCAAATGTCAAAATCTGAGACAGGTTTTAAATTTAGAACAAAACAAATTTAACATGTGGGATGCTAAAAACACTCATTCAAATTTGCATCCCCAAATCTTTGCTAGGATGACAGTACATATTTTGTGAGAATGACAGCAGATACTGTCTGAAATGACAGCACACACTCGAAGGATAATTTCAGGCCATGTATGCAGACATGCTGGTCTGCAGTGTTATGATCTCATAAATGCCATGGTCTAGATTTAGCCTTGGGCTGATGCTAGCCTTGAAAAAGGCAAATGGGGATGTTCCTCTCACTACTCCTTTCAGTGGAGGAGTTTCTTCCGAGCTGCTTTTTATTTTTATTTATTTATTTATTTTTGCCTTATGTGCCCTACCTAGTGAAACTGGGTGTGGAATTTAACAGGTTTTGAGTTATGACTTTGTTGTGTCTGACAGATAATCTCTAATCTATTTCTTTTTGAGGACATTTCTTGTAGTCTCTGTCCTTCAAAAAACTGGATCATAGCACCTAAATGGTCAAATAGCTGTGGAGTTTTTCATTGTCTAGTCCTTATTGTCCTTTCCATACCCAAAGGATCTACCAGATTTCTTCTTTGATTCTCGACACACCACAGGGAGAACATCTGCTCTGATTCATCTTCTTGATCAGTCTTCATCAATCACTCTCTTTTTTTTATTGCTTTCTCCAAAGACCTACTATTTTTATTGGTCTCCTTTAAATGTTTTGGGTTTTTGTTTCGTTTTGTTTCATTTTCTGATTCCAAGGACATTTACTTCTGCACTTACACCATTTCCTAACTTCTAGCTTTGGTTTTAATTTCCTCACTTTGTGTTTATTTTTGAAGTTGAAGCTTAAATCATTGATCTGAAGCCCAAACTCCAATATGAACATTCAGTGCTATAGATTTCCCTCTGAAAGCCACATTAGCTACCTTCCATAACTTTGACACTTTTGGTTTCAAGTAACACATTTCCAATATTCCATATAACTTCCCAGCTGACCCATGAAAAGCTGGAGAGGCATATGAATAAATACTTTAAACACTGAGGCTTTTGTAGGCATCTTTCTGGTGTGTGTGTGTGTGTATATATATATATATATATATATATATGTATATATATATACATATATATATATATATTGCTATTTTAATACCATTGTGGCAATAAAACACAGACTTCCAATGATGATTGTTTATCACAATGGGCCAGACTATTGACCATTGGTGACTGTCCCTGTATCCTTACTGGCCTATATGCAGTACATCTGATAATGCCATGTTGGTTGATTATATGTAGTTCTTGATCTTTTTATAACACAAATTCTGTTTGTGTGCTTCATCCACTGATGTGGGTGTTCTGAAATCTCTTGTTACAAATATAGATTTTTTTTTAATTTTTCTCCTCTTAGTTTATTGAGGATTTAGCATCACTTATTGTAACATTTTCTTGTTAAGGTTATAAATATTCAGGGTAATAGCATATGTTTGGAATATGTGATACTTGAATAACAATCAACCTACTTTTTCTGGTTGACATTTATAAAATAAAGCTGCCTACTATTTATATTTCTAATCAAAATGGAACTATAAGAAAATATGTAGAAAATATTAATCATAGTACTAATTATAAGTAAAAATATAACTGGTTTCCAGAAACAAATTAATTAATATATAAAATATGGTTTACTCATAGGATGAATACTGTAGAAATGATTGAAGTAAATAAATCTTCATTTATGAATATGATTATATCTTGAAAATAAAATGTTGGCTGTAAATAAGTTACAAAAAGATATGTACAATGTGGTAGAATTTAGCTTACCAAAATCCATAAAATTAATTCCTTTTTTCAACTGAAATGAATTAGATAATGTGGAAAAATGATAAAATCCAAGAAATTTTTTCTAATAAAAAATTAAGTAAAATGTAAACATGAAAACAGTGCTTACTACAATGTATAATACATATATATGTGTATATATATAGTAACAATGACTATAAAT
Organism: Acomys russatus; assembly: GCF_903995435.1. NCBI lineage: Eukaryota > Metazoa > Chordata > Mammalia > Rodentia > Muridae > Acomys > Acomys russatus. The sequence continues at coordinate 28,300,900 of NC_067137.1, forward strand.
ATAAACATGGAGATATAGCTGACAATAATAGAAGTCAGATTCATATTAAATAATCAATCTAGAAATAGGTAGAAAATAAATTTTAAAAAAACAGAGTGGAAGAAGCAAAACTAAACAACAGTAAAGATAATTTTTAAATCTTACTGTACAAAGAGAGCATGGAGTACAGATGACTTAAGTAAGCAAATTAAATTACAGAGGCTGTGATATTAAATTAACAAATGAGTTTAAGCCATATTTTATCTACCATAAACTTTAATTTAAAAAAACACAAATTAAAAGTAAATGGATTGTAAAAGATATTATTGAACTGTTAATAGAAAGAAAGCAGGCATTACTTCTGTGATAAAGAGTAAAACTTAAAGCAAGGAGTATCACGGGCTCATAGAAGAGAACTTGACTGTAATTTGTTTTGTCTAGGAACATAGCTATAAGACATATCAGAAAGAAAAAAAGGTCTAAAAGGAGAGAGATATAACAATTACAGTTACAAAGTTCAGCTGTTTTCTCACAAGTCATAACAACTCTGGGAAACATGACAACAGTGGGGAGCCAGGTGTACAAGGCTCGAAGCCACCAAATGTGGATGACGATGGGAAACCCTCCCCAACAATAGAAGACATTCTCTTTAAACGCTCATGGACCCTGACCAAGAAAAGACGCGTCCCAGGCTACAAAATAAATCTCAATGCATTTTAAAAGGTTGCAGTCATCAAAATGTGTTCGATGGGTCACAAGTTTACAAAGGAACTAAGCTAAAAATCATCTAACATGACTGTTACAAACAAGTGGAAGTTGTAATAATTTCCAGTATGACTCAGCTATTAAATCCTAAATCTCAAGGAACTCTAGAAGATGTTTGTGATACAAACAGGATGCAGCAAAGTGCATGATGGATAGGTGATGGGTGAAGGATATAGGTGAATGAAAGTGAAACAAAAGAGAGATGGCAAGTCAGTTACTTGACTCTGCGTTAAAGACTAGACAAATAACAGGAAAAGAAACACAAAACAAGCAAAATAAAACAAACACCAATGGTAAGTGCAGAAATCAATAAAGCTCAAAGTCACAAAAATGGAGAATATGAAAGCAAGTAAAAGCTAACTGTTTGAAAAGATCAATGAAATCAATAATCCTTTAGGCAAACTGATAAAGAAAAACAGAAGACTCTGTGATCAATAGAAGGAAATAGATTAAGGACACTTCCATTCATCAAAATGACCAAACCCCTATATTATACTAAGCAACATCAGGAAAAGAAAAACACATACACAAATAAGTCATTTACATAAAAACTGTATCAGAAACAAAGTGATAAACCTATACATAAAATAATTTAGATGACTATCAAAATTAAGAATTAGGTTCCCCTACTAGAGTGGGTGTTGCAATGAAGGTGTGCACACAAGGACTTCAGAAGGTATGCAGTGGTTGTGTTTCTTATATTCAGTAGCAGACATGAACATTTTTACTGTTATTCATAAAACCATAGTAAGAAATATCTCTCAATTACTCTAAACAGTAAACTCTTTTTTTGTTTGTTTGTTTAATTCTATAGTCATTAACAGGAACTAAAAACAATCAGGAAAACTTTGAAAACAGACCCACCATTAAGCAAGGTAGAAGTATTTTTTTGTTTTTTGTTTTGTTCTTTCTCTAGATATAGCATAACTTCTTCTAGAAACACTCTAACAGCATAAACCTTACAAAATGCCTCATTTCCTTGCATGGGGAGCTATCACATATAAACCAAATACACTCTGTAACAAGCTGTACTTGTTGAAATCTTTATTCTGGATGACAGAGCCGGAGCTGGTAACATTCACTCAGAATTGCTTCTAGTGTGAGCACATTTCTATTTTCCCCAATTCAACTCACATACTCAATAAGGAAAACTAAACAACAAAAACGGGGGAAACAAATGTTAGAGTGGTAGAGACTAAGCTTTAATGCTGATAGTAATCATAAAACCTCCATGAGTCAAAAAAAAAAAAAAAAAAAAAAAAAAAGGAGAAAGAAGAAATGGTGAGATGTTTAATATGAGCTGACTTCTTACCACCTTGTGCTGTTTTCCACAAGAATCTGAGAAAGGACCTCAGCATGTTCATTTTTGCCACAACTATAAGAGGAGTGTGTCCTGTAAGATAGAAGTGGATCTAAATATGAGAATAGAAATATTCTAAATAAAACTATTCTGAATATTAGTTTATTATTTATTCCTCTCTGTGTGTGTGTGTGTGTGTGTGTGTGTGTGTGTTTATGCACATGTGAACCTGAGTGTATGTCTGTGCACTGTGTGCATGCAGCCCCCAGAGGGGTCATAGGAGATGTCAGACTCGCTGGAACTGGGGTTGCAGACATTTGAGTGTCTCTGTGTGGACACTAGCAAGCCAAGTTGGTGCCTAGGAAAAGTAGTAAGATGGAATCTCAAGGCACCAGCCAAGGACAATACAGGAGGTAAACTTTAAACCCCTTCCCAGATCTAGCCAATGGTCAGAATATTCTCCACAGTTGAGTGGAGAGTGTGATACGACTTTCTCACATACTCTGGTGCCTCACATTTGACCATGTCCCCTGGAGGGGGAGACCTGGTGGCACTCAGAGGAAGGACAGCAAGTAGCCAAGAAGAGACTTGATACCCTATGAGAATATATAGGGGGACGTAATCCCCCTCAGGAACAGTCATAGGGGAGGGGAATAATGGGAAAATGGGGGGGGGGAGGAATGGGAGGATACAAGGGATGGGATAAACATTGAGATGTAACAAGAATAAATTAATAAAAAAAAAAAAAAAAAAAAAAAAAAAAAAAAAGAAAAGTAGTAAGAACTCTTAATGACTGAGCCATTCTCCATCCCCCAAATCTATATTTTAAAGACATTTCTTAAGCAAAAAACATACAAAGACACTTCAAAAAGCTGCTCTCACCTTCTGAAAACAGAGACAAGTGGCAGACTATCAAAGGTGGAAGCAAATTGCAAAATTAGATACAAGTCTCAAAATTTAACAAATTATTAAAATATCAAAGAATCAATATGGTTGCTATGGAAATAAGATTGTAGTTCAAATCCCCCAGTTTGCAGGGACAGAAGTTTGTAAATGGAGACACACACATGACTAAACAGACTTAACTGGAAAAGGGGGTGCCTAAACTGCATTGCTACCAAGCCAATCCAGGATATGAAATAATCCAAATGTCCAGTGGTTGTAGTGGAGGTAAGAGTTTCCTGACCAAGGATATAGCTGAGATGTTTAGCCACTGATGAGAATGAACAGGTTATGTCAATGATTCATATCACTAAAAACTTCCCCCCAAATATTTCTACACCTGCTAAAATCTTTATGACTATACTTAATTGAATAAAGTCCTGTCAAATTCAAATCCATTCACCTATTTTGACACTTCAAAATGGCAGATCAATAGATTGAATGGGCTTTGTATCTGTTACATTTTGACATTATTTTGTGGAAACTCTCTCTCTCTCTCTCTCTCTCTCTCTCTCTCTCTCTCTCTCTCTCTCTCTCTCTCTCTCTCTCTGTGTGTGTGTGGGGGGGGGGGGCGGTTTGGCCTGCTGTCTCCCTTAAATAACCAACCTCATGATCATTGATGGACATCTCATTTCCCAACACACATCACAAGATCCAGACGATCGTGAACAGGCTGTGCAAACCAGCTAGGACAGAAGCCACCACTCTGATGCCTTGCTGTCTGCACAGGGAGCCTTTACTGGGTGTCCAGGCTGAAAAGAAGAACCAACTACAATTTTCCCAGTGTTGCTACAGTCCTGAGCCATCACTGCAAGAAACAAACTCAAAAATGAGATTCACCCAAATGGTCATGGTTGTTCAAACATGTAACCAAAACACGTAGGCTGAGGTAGAAGGATGGGTCCAAACCACCTGATCTGTATCATGAGTTTCAGCTTAGATGGGGCAACAAAGAAAGACTGTGTCTATAAAATAATAATAATAATAATAATAATAATAATAATAATAATAATAATAATAGTAATGAAATAAATAAAATTGAAAAATGTGCTTTAAAGACTGTGTAACATCAAGTCAAGAATGAATAATGGGTACTTTTTTTTTCTTAAATGTATTTATTTATTACTTTACATCCCAATCACAGTACCCTCCCTCCTATCCTCCTGGTCCCATATTTCCACACTCTTCCCCTTTGACCTGCTCCCCTTCTCTTCAGAAAAGGGGAGCCCCCTGGCCTGTATCAACCCACCGCTGAGCATCAAGTCACATCAGGACTGAGACCAGGCATGACAGCCTAGCTAGGGGAAAGTGATCCAAAAGCAGGCAACAGAGTCCATGTCAGAGACAGCTCTACTACACTTGCTAGGGGACCCACATGAAGACCAAGCTGCCCGTCGGTTATATCTGGGTCAGTGGCCTAGGTCCAGTCCATGCATGCTCTTTGGTTGGTGTTTCAGTCTCTGTAAGCTCCCGTTGGCCTAGGTTGGTTGATGCTGTTGGTCTTTTTGTGGAGTTCTTGCTCCTTCCAGGTTCTTCTATCCTTCCTCCCACTCTTTCACAAGATTTCCCAAGCTCTGCCTAATGTTTTGCAGTGGGTCTTAGCATCTTCTTCGATCAGCTGCTAGGGGGAGTCTCTCAGAGGACAGATATGTTAGGTTCCTGTCTACAAGCATAGCAGAGTATAATTCATAGTGTTAGCGGTTAGCTCTATCCTATGGGGTCTCAGGTTGGGCCAGTAATTGCTTAGCCGTTTCTTTAATCTCTGCCTCATCTTTATTCCTGCACATCTTGTAGACAGGGTAAAATTTGTTCAAAGGTTTTGTGACTTCCCTCCACTGGAAGTCCTGTCTGGCTAGGAGGTGGTCGCTTCAGCTCCATGTCCCCCACTGCTAGGAGTCTCAGCTAGAGTTACCCCCATATCCTCTCATGACCCTACGCTGTCACATGTCTCCAGCTTGTCCCAAGAAGCACTTAAAGAAATGCTCAATGTTCTTAGTCTTCAGGGAAATGCAAATCAAAATGACTCTGGGATTCCAGCTTACACCCATCAGAATGGCTAAGATCAAAAACTCAAGAGAAAACACATGCTGGCAAGAATGTAGAGAAAGAGAAACATTCCTCCACTGCTTGTGGAAGTGCAAACATGTACAACCACTTTGATAATCAGTCTGGCACTTTCTCATAAAATTAGGAATAGTGCTACCTCAAGAATATTCCCAAATGATGCTCCACCATACAAGGACACTTGCTCAACTATGTTTATAGCAGCTTTATTCGCAATAGTCAGAAACTGGAAACAACCTAGATAGCCCTCAATCAAGAAATGGATAAAGAGAGTGTGGTACATTTGCACAATGAACTACTACTCAGCTATTAAAAACAATGGCATCATCAATTTGCTGGCAAATTGATGGAACTAAAAAAGATCATCCTGCATGAGGTAACTCAGACCCAGAAAGACACACATGGTCTGCACTCACTTTTAAGCAGGTATTAACCATATAGTACAGGATATCCATGCTACAATCACAGATTCAAAGAAGATAAGGAACAAGGAGGGCCCAAGGAGGATACTTGAATCACACTCAGAAGGGAAATAGCATAGACATCAGAAGTGGGTGAAATGAGGGACCTGGGGGGAGAAGGTGTGGAGAGGGGAAGAGAGTGGGGATCAGATGTGGTGAGGGTGAGTGGGAGGTGAGAGGGCTGATAGAGAGAAGGTAAACTGAGGGGAGATGGCACCTCTGGGATAACAGATACTTTAAAATAGATGGTGTTCTAGAACAAACCAAACATTTTATTAATCCAAATGCTTTTAGTTCTTTCTAGGTGAAAACTTGAGTCCTTATGGCATAGTGCAATTTGCTGAATTCCCATGAGCAGTAGACAGGTACTTTGTATAAACGTATTTAAAGGTAGTCTTAAGGTGGAACAGCATGAACCAATTTGGCCATTTACTTTTAATTTATCACTTATGGTAAGTACTTGTGATAGTTGATCTTGATTATCAGTTTGATAGGATTTAGGATTGCTATGGAAACACACCTCAGGACTAAGCTGTGAAGAAGTCTCTAGATTCAGTTAACTGATGTGGGGAAACTCCCCCTACCTGCAAGTGGTGAGCACAGGTGTGCTGCCGTCCTAGGCTGAATGTTATTACAGACATCAGCATTCAACACACTAACTCCAGACTGCAGATGCAGCGTAACCAGCACCTTCCAGCTCCAGCTGTCGTGCCTTCCTACAACTTGAGGACTGGTATCCCTTGCAACTACGAGCCAAAATAAACCTCCCTTCCTTTAAGTTGCTTCCTGGTAGGCATTTGCTCATAGCAACAAGAAAAGTAACTAATACACGTTTTCCCCCATTCACATAACACTATGATTTCAACAAGTTGGGCTGATGTTATCTTCAGCTTTTACTTCTTTGTGCTTTGATTTATTTGTTGTGGAGACGCTGCTTAAAGAACAAATTTAGACTGTTATAAAGCAAACCACAGTTGATACACAGTAAATAACCTCATATTTACACCCTAACACAAGTGCTGTGGCCTGGCGCTGTACTCAAGCACCTAAACACTAAGGGGTCAGAATCACAAACAGGGGTAAAGTCAACACTGCATCTCCAGAGAGCCTGGTTCTGTTTAATAATACATTAAATCAGCCAGTGGGTTTTGTATCTTCATGTGAAGCAAGCAGCAAAGCTGATATTGTTTTGACAAGCTCCAGTGTACATAATAGAACATACTCTAAGAATATCTACTTAAATTTATATACACACAGAGATACACCCAGATATCACACACACACACACACACACACACACACACACACACACACACACACACCATATAATCGCTCCTTCTTCCCCAACAACATGCTAATTGCAAAGGTGGAGTTTTCATACCCTTCAGCACAATGGCTAAGGATTGCAGCATTTAATTCCTTGGGCAACACCTTAGATTAATTACTGTGAAAACATCTGGTCCTCTCTCCTCCCCTAAAAAAACGTAGAGGAGAGAGACAGAGAGACACCGTGTGTGTGTGTGTGTGTGTGTGTGTGTGTGTGTGTGTGTGTGTGTACATACGTGCATGTTAGAATTTGTTCTGCAGATCATGACATACATTTGCACAGATTCTTCATACACAGCTGTAGATTCAGTATGGCCCATGGGGACCAGGATAAAGGAAAACACAATTAGAGGTGAAATAAGCAGGCATTTCCCTTTGTTTGCTCTCATTATTTGAGTGAAGAGAGCAAGGTAGTTTCTTAAAAGGCAAAGTAGATGGAAGAATCCAAGCTCTTCATCTAATTGTATTGTCTCTCAACTGCAAAGTGACAGCGTTCTTTCTAGAAGAAAATTCGCCTTCATGCTCAGGGACTTCAAGAATGAAAAGAAAAGAAAAAAAACCAGCCTCTTTGTTGGTATAAGTTAAAATTAAAATGTATTTGTGACACTAAATCTTTCCTGCCCTGCTCCTTAAATATTAAATGGACATTAATGCAGAACTCACCTTTTATTACAGATAACTATAATTTTCTCATCTCCCCTATCAGAAAGAAACTCCTTGAGGTCAAGAACAATATTATTCATTTGTGTTTCAAACACAGATCTTGCATAAATATTTATGGAGTGATTTGCATCCAGCAGACATGCCAAAATGTCTGTAGAATAAATCAATTTTGAGTTGCTGAGGGAAATGCTATAAGAACAAGACTGTTTGAGAGGATCATGATATTTGAGACAAGGGTGGTCCATTCACACAGATAACAACTTTCATTTCCTGGGAGGAAGTTCGTGTAAAGGAACAAGTAGACAATATAGACAGAATCCTCCTCTTTAAAAAGGAGGCAAGTAAAGGAATGAAGGTTCTGTTTTTCCTCAGCCCAACTCCATCCCACACTCCTGTACACACTCCTACCAGATTGCTCTTACACCATTTACACCATTTTAAAACTCTGGGAATCCTCATGAATGTGTAAGGCAAATTTGTGTATGTATAGGCATTATAAATACACATACACACGTTCATGCACATTTATTGAACCAAATCTATAGTTGACGTCAGTGTCAAAGTTATCAATATGATTTAGTCATTGTGTCTCTGAGAAAATTTGGGGTGACTTATGTGAAAAAAAAAAAAATCTTCTCTCCAAATTCTAAAAAGAGAGCCAGTGCTGGATGGAGCCATGGGAGCAAGAACATTAGGTATTTTTTTAAGTATTTAGCTTTATCGATATGAGTATATGAGCTGTGTGTATATGCATATATATGCATACATAGGCAAACAGATAGGTAGGTGGCTAAATTAGATATATGATAGATAGATAGATAGATAGATAGATAGTACTATCTTGTTTTATATGTCAACTAACATAAACAAGAGTCATCAGAGAGGAAGGAGCCTCAGTTGAGGGGGAAAAACCACATGAGATCCAGCTGTACTGTATTTTCGCAATTAGTGATCAACTGGAAGAGCCCAGCGCATGATGCGTGGTGCCATCCCTGGCCTGGTGGCCCTGGGTTCTATAAGAAAACAGGCTGAGGAAGCCATGGGGAGCAAGCCGGTAAGCAGCACCCCTCATGGCCTCTGCATCAGTTCCTGCCTCCAGACTGAGCTCCTGCCCTGACTTCCTTTGGGGATGAACAGCAATGCGGAAGTATAAGCTGAATAAACCCTTTCCTCCCCAACTTGCTTTTTTTGGTCATGGTGTTTTTGTCACCATAGTAAAAACCCTAAGACATAGATGATAGAGAACACATTTCCAGTCCAGTGAGATGATTCAGAGGTAAGACGCACTTGCAACCAAGCCTAATGGTACAAGTTTGATCCCAAAGCCCCACATGGTGAGAAGGACTGACTAACCCAAGATGCTCCCTGACCTCCACAACAGTGGCCATGGCATGCCCCCACCCTGCACACGATACACACAAATAAATGAATGAATGTAATGAACTGTTTTAAATAGAGACCGCGTTTTCATATCTGCAATGTTAAATATTAAAGAGTAAAAATAGACATCTAGCTACTCTTATATCTGAGACGCAGACACTGCTATCCTGGAAATGGTAATTTACTAATTTTCAAGTTAAAAGACATCCAACCACCATAAAGTTTTATCTTGCATAAAGTTCAGAACTATTTTACTAAGCACAATAGGTTGGTGGCTCAGATAAATTAAGTGGATGCAGATATCTCTTTTGTTGGCACTTAATGTATGATGTCTTCCTCCCATTGGGTAATTATAGGTTTGCCAGCGGAGGAGCAAAGCTCTTTATCTCGCTCTCGCTCGCTCGGTGTGATAACTGTAGCCACTGTCCTGAGGACTGTTACAGAAAGCTGGAATTCATGCAGCTTGATCACTGGGCTCTCGTTGCTGGTGGCATGGGGCATTGTTCTGCCTGACTTTCAACAAATCTGCAGGGCTTTATGAGATATCAACAAAGACTTTAATCTCATCTGCAATTAGTGCTTTCCACACACTTGCCAGAGCATTATATCTGCTGCCTTAACAAACCTCACTCGTGGCCCTTTAACTAACTGACTTTATAATATGATAATTAATAATAATAACAACATCAGCAACAATTGAGGAGGAGGAAGAGAGGCTACAGCAGCATCTTCCACATTGGTGATTTTGATCCTAAAACATGCTAGGATAGGATTGTAGCACATATAAAATGCCCACATACAGCTCAAAACATATATAAATCCTTTGCTTTCAGAATTCTTCACTTTGAGCTGTTCTCCAATCCTTTCTGTGATAAGAGAGCTGTAGACAAGCAAGGGTCAAGAACCGGGAAGTTCTTTGCTCTTGTTTGAAATTCTGGTTTCCACACTAACTTCAAACACCACAATGTTCCCTGGAAAACATCCCATGCATCTCCATGTGAGACCTTCCAGACCATTTGAGGTTGGGCCTTATCTTCCTGTGGATATGGTCCACGCCCCAAACATCTTCTTAGAAAACTAATTATTTTCAGTTCACAATACAGGAGAACACAAGACACATCAGACCACTGGCCTCTTGATTTATTTTCACAGCTGTCATCAAAGAGAGGCGGGAGGACATACATAGACATAAAACATAATTAACTGACTTCATTTTGTCAGCATTTATCAATGTCTATAAGGAGTTATGTAGAAAGAGTTTTCCAAGAAAAGGTCTATCTTAATGTACAATTCTTATCAGCACAGATGAAAACATCAACTTTGAACCTGATGTATTTTTATACAAATGTCTTGCTATTGTTCTTTTCTTCTCAGAAAATTCTAACACCACAAGGCCTTTCAGGTGGCATCTATGAGGGAAGCCACATTCCAAACACCAAAGCCAAACACTCCCTCCTTGGTGTCTCATACACACTTTTATACCTTACTATTTTGTCAGCCAAATCCTAGTTATGCCTCTCCCTTCCACCATCACCACCAGGGCTAAGAAGCATGTGGGATTGCACTGAACAGATTCTCACTCATAATCAATTTATTCAGCAATAAGCTGATAAGATCTCTTACAAAGGGTCCAAAGCCAAACAGAAAACGCAAAAGTCAATATTTCCACTTAATAAAAAATTATTTTTTTCAAATAGGGAATGGATATTAGTGTTAGATGAAAGTAAGATTAAGCTACACAGAATTTTAATTTCAGCAGTGCATTTTGATAGATGATAGGCAGATAGGTAGGGAGACAGATGCAAATACAGCAGAGAATCATGTGGACTTCAAGACCTTAAAATGAGCAAATGTGATTACAACTTCTTTGAAACAGGAACGGCTAAACAACCCTCAACCATATTAGCCTTAAAAGAAGGTGCTACTCACATGTCAGAAACTTCTGATAATTTGTGTAAACATACCCCAAACAAAGACCAGAGGGCAGGTTATGTTAATTCTAAACCATTCTATGTAAAAGAAAACCTTAACTTGGGTGTGTGTGGAACCCCTCAGTAACCATTCCCAAAATCCAGGTGGCAGCAACTGCAAGTGGGGAGGACTGTGAGGTGGACATGACAGTGGCTTCTTCCAGCAGTGTTGATCTTTGTCCTGGCCTATCCTCAGAGGAGCCCAGAGTGAAGCAAGGGGGTCACCAAGAATGAGGAACTTAAGAAGGTGCCATGCCACAGCTCCTCGAAAGCCTGTTGTGAGATACCCTGCCTCAAAGTATGGTTGGGGTGGGGTGCTACTCTTTAGGGCTGGGGAGATAACTCAGTCAGTAAAGAGGATGCCACTCAAGTCTCCAGACTTGAGTTCAATCCCCAGACCCAGAACTCAAATTAGAAAGAGACAGGCTTGGATGAACATGTTTTCAATTCCAGCTCTGGGCAGCCAGGGACTAGGGGGTCACTGGGTAGCCAGCCTAGCCTAATAGACAAGTCACAGGCCAGGGAGTGACTCTCTCAAAAACCAAGCTGAATATTCCCTGAGGAAGATTGCTGAGGTTCGTCTCTCCTTTATATGGATGTGAACTAACCCTCACATACCTGCACATATGCACACACACACACACACACACACACACACACACACATACACACACAAAGACCTGTACACAAAAAAACCTGTACACTCATCTGCACACACACACTTGTACGTGCATTTGCACACACACTTGCACACACCTGCACACATACTCACCAATACCCACATGCTCATGCACGCATGCACGCACATACACACACACCTGTACATACACAAAACATACATACCACCAGATCCTTAATTAAACTAAACAAGAAAATTGAAATTCAAATGTTTCCTCTTGTGGGAAGTTCCATAAATTCCAATAACGACCAATATACAATTTTCTCACCCTAAAATCTAACCATCAATAAGAAAATGAACAGGCAAAATTTTAAAGGCAGTCCATATAAAAGAATTTTGTAGCTTGAAAGTAAATGACTATTCTAAAGGAATTAAAGCAAATGTATTTTTATGATGCATATTTGCAGCAGTAGGGCATTATTAAATATTAATTTAATATTTTCATGTATCTAGAAGTAAGAAAATGATGGAAGCAGACATTAAAATATACCATAAATTTATAACAATCAAAAGTTATGATACAGGCACCAAATAAAACAGATATGGGCAATGAGTATAAGAAATATGCCTGAATGGGCTCTCTCTCTCTCTCTCTCTCTCTCTCTCTCTCTCTCTCTCTCTCTCTCTCTCTCTCTCTCTGTCTGTGTGTGTGTGTGTGTGTGTGTGTGTGTGTCTGTCTGTCTGTCTGTCTGTCTGTCTGTCTGTCTGTCTTCCCCCTGGGGTGCCTCTCCTCCAACTTCTTTCTCTCCCCATTCTCTCCATATCAGAAAAAAAGGAAATATCCCAGACTATCTCCATGTATAAGATCTTCAAAATCAATTGTAACTTTTAAAAAATTAACAGGTAGACAAATTTAAATGCCAAATGGAAAACTAAGGAAACAAATTTCAGCCAGGAAAGAAAAAGTAGCTATTTTCACCTGGAGAGGTGGCTTATTAGTATCCAGGTCTGAGGGTGAAGTCCGACATAGTGTGGAAGTCACTGCCGCAGAAGTGGCTGGTTACTTTGGTGGCAGGAACACAAAGCAGCTAGCTGGTCACACTGTCTGTGTAGTCAGCAGGAGGGAGAGCTGGAAACTGGTGATCAATCCTCTTTCTTTTTATTTAATCCCACCCACACGTGGGTCTTCCCTCCTCAATTAAACTTCTCTGGGAATTCCCTCACAGGCAGGTCTGAAGACTGTCTCCCAGGTGCTCCTAATCCTGTCAAGTTGACAAAGAGGCTAACCATCGCAGCCTTGGGTAGCTGGATTTTCATCTGTGCATATCAGAGCTCACTCTAGTCTGAAATGCCAAAGGCTGTGGCTCCTCATTGCCATTTGTAAAGATCAGAGATGGTTTCAAGGGAGAATTAACTTCCAGGGGTGAGACTTGACAAAAAGTAAAGATCTCCTCTTGTCTCCATCTCTGCCTCTGTCTCTCTCTCTCTCTCTCTCTCTCTCTCTCTCTCTCTCTCTCTCTCTCTCTCTCTCTCTCTCTCTCTCTCTCTCTCTCTCTCTCTCTCTCTGTGTGTGTGTGTGTGTGTGTGTGTGTGTGTGTGTCTGTCTGTCTGTCTGTCTCTCTCTCTCTGTCTCTATCTCTGTCTCTGTCTCTCTCTCTCCCTCTCCCTCTCTCTCTCTCCTCTCTCTCTCTCTGTCTGAGGTGGCATGGGGGAAATCAGATGGGTCCAGATAACTTCAGAACAATTCAAACAAAAAAATTCACTTAGAGCCAGCAGTGTGGAGGACACAGAGAGGGAGGGAAAGTGTGGCACAATATTTTGAACAGGGGCTTGAGGAGATGGCAGTGTGGTCAAGTGAGTTATAAAACTAAAGTAGTAGGAATAAAATCTAAGTAGACTGAGGGAATGTGTTCTTCAATGCTAGAAATGTTAGAGCTAGAGACTGAGAACAAATCCCACTGAAGCCTGGGCCTGTGAGGATGGGTGACGACACCTGTGGAGCCTGTACAGAAGAGAGAGCAGAGCTGGGGAAACAACACTGAGAAGAAACAATTAGAGCCAAGTCTGAAAGCTGAGGTAGAAATGAAGTGAAGAAAGAAAAGAGTGTAAAACAAGAAGGTACCTAAAACTTGCAATGGGACAGAGTACAAACATGGAACAAGAAAACAAAGTGGTACTGAGAACTAAAACTAACACTACATAATGTATGCAAAATCAAATAATTTAAATTAATATAACAACATGCTTACTTCATTAAAACAAAAAAATCTCATTGTCATAGAATAAACTAAAAACAAAATCTATATACCTATATGTAAAATATAAAAACACATCCTCAACACTTTAATATTGGGCAAGCTAAGACTTACAGAACATACTGCCTCACTCCACAGACTTTTAGAACAATGAGTTTATTCCTATTTTATGCATGGTTAGCTACATATTAATATACATTTTGATATAAAGTATTATAGTATTTTATACTAAATATTAATATATTTAGGAGACTGGGATGATAGCTCAGTTTGTAAAGTGTCTGCCTCACACACATGAGGACCTGAGTTTTATTCCTGGGAACCCATCTGAAAAAACAAAAAACAAAAAACAAAAAAAAAAAACGCCAGGCACAGTGGCACATGCTTACCAAACGAGAGCTAGCAATGGGGAGACAGGAAGATGCTAAATCCCATAAGCCAGCCAGTCTAGCCTAGTTAGTAAGCTGTGGGCTAGTGAGAGACCCAGTGAAGTGGATCAAGTTCCTGGGGCTGACACATGATGTTGCCCTCTAACTTTCAAACACATATGCACAGTACACACACACACACACACACACACACACACACACACACACACACACACACACACTAACACATGAACAACAGACATTTTAGTATGAATCCAATTATATTTTAATATTTAGAAGGATTATTGCATTCAGTCAAAAGAGTAAATGAAACATTAATATGACCTAGCCATCCATAAACCAAAAGCATCATAAAGGAGAAAGGAGCAACTCACCCTATCCGCCATGGAAGAGTCCTTGATGACTATTAACACACATGATTAACCAAACAGCTTTTCTCTATTTAGATAACTCTCAACTCAAGAGATGCGTCTCTCAACATAGAAATCAGAAGAAAGCCAGTTTCCCTGGTGTTCAGAAAGTGGCTTGGGATCACTTGCACCTCTGCGAAATTGGAAACTGAGTACCAGCAAGATGGAAATCCGGGCTAGCAGTGACACTGCTCTCTGTTGCCACTCCACACGGATGGCATCAGACGTGCCTGGGTTCGGGCTATAGCAGCAGCTGGGAGAGAGTTGCGTCATATATTGACAGTTGAAATTCAGGGTGCAAATGAATCCCTCAAGGAGTTAGTACTGGCGGCATCAATTTTCTTTAAAGCAACAGGAGAAAAACCACAGCAAATGGTGATTTCCTCCTCTGCTGAAGCCTAAGGCATAGTTAAATAGAATTTGGGGGTTTCTCCAGGTGTCCCAGTGTTCTGAATGTGAACTGCCATGCATCATTTTTCAGAATTTCATCAATCAGAATGTATTGCTGATTGGTACTGTTGGATCTGACTAGGAATGTATTTTATAGGTATAAATATGTACATTTAATTTTTGTATGTATATCTGTTTTGTCTGCATATATGTCTGTGGACCATGTCTGTGCCTGCCTGATGCCCTCAGAGGCCAGATATCCACTATATCTATGTGTGTGTACATATGTATGTATATAGTGGATATATGTATCTGATTATGTCCATACATGTGTATCTAGTATGTGTGTATGCATGCATGTACATGAGTATTTGTATATAAATGACTCTAGTACCTGTTGGGACAAATGAATAGAACTAATTATATTATCCTTTGTGCTCACTAAGTATGAAGTGATCAATAGAAATGTTTTGGGGGGTTGGGAGCCCCTTGAAGGTGAGGATCTGACGCATTATAAGTAACTGCTACTCCTTTCATCAGACAGCTCCGGTGAAGGCAAGCTCAAAACTCTGCATTCTCACCTCAGAGCAAAGCCTGAAAATTAATGCTGGCACGGAGAGAGAAAATCCTTACTCAGAAGCTATGACAGGACCGATGCAGCTAACGTAAAAGTAAATCTTAATCTTGTAGATTTCTTGTTATCCTAGTCAGGAAACAGTAACTTCACAACACTACGGGGTCTTTGTGTGAGAGGCAGGGCAATGATTAGGACTGTCCCCTGTACACTGGAGGGGAGATAAGTGCACAGTTTTAAATGACCCAAATTACTCTACTACATAAAGCCACTGAGAGTTCCTTGCCAAAAGCAGCCCATTCCCTCTGGATTTACGAAGCTGTTTTTAATTTGCTTGAAGAACAAGATCTTTTAGGACCTTTTCTATAGAAGCTATTCTGCTATAGAAAAAAAACATACACATCTCCTCAAGCCGCTTTGGATTGCCACTTGACCTGTAGCCAGAATCAAACCCCAGTGTTCCGGAGTCAGCTACAAAACTTAGCCCCATGGCAAAAGCTACTTCATGGGGAAAATGACATTACTTATTTTAACCTGTTGATTTTAATTAACGCACACACACACACATATATAAATATCTTTGCCTGCATGTATATCTATGGACTGTGTTGGTGTCTGTTTGCTGCAGTTACAGATGATTTGAACCACCATGTGAGTACTTGGAATTGAACCCAGGTCTTATGAAATAACAGCCAGGGTTCTTAACCACTGAGCCATCCCTACAGCCCCCAGCTTATTTTGAGCCATTTGGGTTTTTTGTTTTGTTTTGCTGTTTTGTTTTGGTTATGTGTCAAGGTCTTACTTTATAGTGCTGGGTGTCCTGGAACTCTCTACCTAGACCAGCCTGGTCTCAGAGATCCATTTGCCTCTGCTTCTAAGAGCTGAAATTAAAGGTGCACACCACAACATTTGGTATTTTTTAACATTTTTAAAAGACACACAGAGAGAATACTATCTGGAAATGGGTTCTGAGAGTGTTAGGCCAATAAGATTGACAATTTTAAATTAAGACAACTGTTTCACTATGAGTTTACTTGCAAATATCTGGTATTTGGTCAAGCTTAAGCAGTTGAGTGTGGCTCAGATTTTTTTTTTTTTGTTTGTTTATTTGCTTAACTAAATCCTGTTCTCAATATGACTATATCAAAGCTGAAATGTCAGAAAAGCCTTGAGTATAGCATGTAGAAGGAAATCCTCCAACTGGAAGAGACAGTGGTGCCGGGATTTCACTTCTAAAGATTGCCTAGTGGCCCATCTCTCTGTGTCTCTGAAGAATATCAAGGTCATGGGATCTTAGGATGCTCTAAGCCCATGGATACAGTGGACCAATGAGGAAACAGAGACATGGTTAGAATGAGAGTAGCATCGGGATGCTCCATGTAGCAGTAACCTCTGGGCCCAGGTAGCTGACAAGAAGCCTGGGTCCAGTTAACAACCATTTAGCATTAGACATGATTTGAATAATTTTAAAACCCTGGGTCTGGTGAGAAGAACTGCTGTGATCCTTTCTCATCATGCCTAGATATGTGTTTCTAGACCCATGGGTCCCAAAATGAAAAGGTTACCCACTGGGGAAAATGTTCCGTAGTTTTCTATGAATTTTTCTGCAAGAGGACTTGACACCATTAAAGCATAGAGAAATGCTTAAATCCTTGAGAGATTTTTGCATATTGGCTTTGAGTGAATGTTAATCCAGAACACTGCTGTTGTCAGTTCAATATAAACGGAGCTAAGACTTGAGCTAATTTAGCGTGCAGAGGACGTTCTCATTTTCTCATGTCCTTAGTACATAATTTGAAGAGATACACTACAAAAACAGAAGACTCCTGACATTGACTGTTACAGTGAAAATCCTCTTGCTCTGTAAAGAACCAGGTGGAACCTTCTGCTAAATGGTACATTTAGGAGAACAGCAAATAGGCCTAACACTACTACTAGCTTCTTAGCAGCTATGGAGCTCAGAAGTCCTAAAATAGCCACACACAATTTCAGGGTAGATTTGAGAAGAGGGACCACCTGATCTACTGATTCTGTAAATCAAGAAGTCGGCCTTAATTGTGGCCTCTTGAATAAAATAAATCAACCAAACTCCTAGCATCTGACATGCAGCCACTGACCTGCAAACTCCTCTTTTTCTACCATCCACCTGAGAAAGCCATACTCAGTCTAGCTTATGGTTTCTCTGCAGTGACAAGAGCCAATTTCAATATTTTGCCTCAGGGAAGGCCAAATCTCAGGCTCTGTAAAGTAATTTGTCTGCTTAAACCTTGATTGTCTCCCATGCCAGAAAAAAATAAAGTGATGCCAGTGTGTTACACCGACAGAGTCACTCTGACACGATCTCAAGCATGGAATACAGCAGGTAAATGTGTGATAAGTCACATGTGGAATAAATAATGAGATGAAGTCCACAAAAATATCGGGCTCTGAAATCTTAGTGATTGAGTCTACAGCCATCTGGGGCATGATGGGAATCTCCTTACATTGCAGAGGGAAAGCTACTAGTCCATTTATCTCCACTGCCAAGTAAAAAAGATAAGAGCTTGTTCAGACTCTTAGAATAACACACACTGTATGCCCCGCCGCCACTTGCCCCTCTATCCATATCTGTACACCCTGAAGAGCGCCCAGAGGCTACCTGACTGGGGAAGAACAGATTCCCACAGCACACTGTAACCAACCTGGTAGTAACACTTTAGCCCTCAAATGATCAATGCAATGGACTCCAAAGAACTGGAATTTCCCTGGGGAAACATATGGTGGGAGAAGAAAAGCCTGGTCCAGCTGGAAACTCTTATTCCCACAAATTCTCCTCTTTGTTAAAGAAACCCAAGATTATTATAGAGGCAACTATGGGTCAGTGGTAGGTGATTCACACCTTGACCAGGACTGCTGAGATGGGCATGTGGATGGCCTTCTGTATAGGTTTTACTCTCACATGAGGACCCTGAAGATGACCTGGAAGAGGTCACTAGATCTGTCTCTTTTCCCAGTGCAGCCACACAGAACCGTTTTCCGCTTTATATTATTAATCTGGTTATTTTAACTTCTCAAGGGCAGATGTTGGGTTACAGACTGTAATATCCACTTTGGTGACATTATTATACAACTCAACTGGCTCTGCAGAGAATGTGGATATGTGACACTCCTTGGTGAGAAGGGTAAATACCTATGTGGATGGTCAGGATGTTAAAACATGGATTAGACACAAAGATAGCACAAAAAAAAAGAGGTGGGTCCACCTCCAAGCTAAGGCTCTACAGATTTTCATGTCCCCTGTGATGATCACAAGATCTCAATCCTGTACAAGAGGCTCATAATATTAATGGCACATATAAAATGCAATTTGTGAATGATAGTCTACTTACTTTCCCAGAGAATCTCTTGATACTTGATGAAGACAGCAATGGTGGCAAGGGCATATGTTTGCAGTGTTTCAGCAATGTATGTTTCACCCCACCAAGCATGATCTGATGGCTGAGAAACAGACTTATGACAGAAACTGGCATGAACACCCAAGAAGATACCATATCTCAGGGCATCAGCTTCCAGGTAGTTTTAATCTCCCATATTGAAGGCCAGCAACTTGCCTTTACCCAAGGGACATTTTCCATACATTTTGGATTTGTTTTCTGTTTTCCATTCTTCTGGCATCGACTCTTGTTGTCTGAGTACTTACCAAAATTGTCACTACATTTCACATATCTTGTATCAAACAAATATCTTTTGTTTTGTTTTGTTTTTGCTTTTCAAGACAGAATTTCTCTGTGTAGCCTTGGCTGTCCTAGACTCACTTTGAAGACCAGGCTGGTCTTGAACTCACAGACATCTGCCTGCCTCTCCCTCCTGAGTGCTGGGATTAAAGACAACAAATATCTTTTAAGGAAAAGAAAGTAAAAGTAGCTGCTACTGTTCATGGGACACATTGCTCTTAATAGATGGCTCATTACTCACATGCTACTGTACACGGTTAATCCCAGCACTTGGGAGACAGAGCCAGGTGGATCTCTATGAGTTTCAGGACAGCCTGGTCCACATAGTGAATTCCAGATACCCATGGATCTATGAATATACAGTGGGACCCTGAAGAGAGAGAGAGAGAGAGAGAGAGAGAGAGAGAGAGAGAGAGAGAGAGAGAGAGAGAGAGAATATGATTTAATTAATTAATCTACAGTACTTCCTTAGAATATATTCATTACCAGGACCCTTTATATATTAATTGTTTATTCCTTACCCTTTTATAAACACATTTAAAAGTCTTACCTAATTTCTATGCCTCTTTCAGTTTTCTGTTGGCTTTGTGTCAGATGTGTGGGATAAAAGTTAAATTTATATTTTAGTCCATAAATTATTGTGTTAAAGCAGGTTATAATACAACCAGAAAAAAAGTAGACGTTACTCACACAGGCAGGGCTTAAAGGCAAGTGAATTAAGCTGGAAAACATTGGAATGCCTCTTTTGAGGATATTAGGAAATGCTTGCTTTTATCTTAAATGAAAGTTGCAGTACTTTAGCAATTGGATTTTTAGGTCTGATATGAATTTGAATGTGAACTATGAGTGTGTAGCAAGCAGTAAGCAGAAGTTGCTTGATATGTATTTCCAATCAGCAGAGAGTAATGTGTGGAAACTAAGGCTTCCCTTGGGGGCTGGCACAGTGTTATAGCAGGAGTGGCCATTTGTCAGTTGATAAATCCTTCTTTCTGAATCAGAAGCAGCATTAGTAGGAAGTAATGACTAACAATAATTTCATCTAGAGCTACACTGGTATGGAAACAATGTTGACAGTTTCTTCATCAGGCAAATCGTAATATGATTTCTGATAATTCTATTACCTACCTAATGCCTTTATAATTAACTCCTTTGTTGGTTAACTTCAACCCAATCCAATTTCACCTAGATACCAAGTTAGCCAGGATTCTAGACAGAAACAAATGGTACAGTGAGTGATCCTTGAGACCTTGACAAAGAATTTCTATAAAGGGTTAAAGGGACTAGAAACTGCAACAACAGAATGCCCTGGGCATGAAAGCGTAAGGAGACAGAACCAGTCCTTCATTCCAGTAAGATTAGCTAGAGAAGAAAGCCCATGAAGATGTGTATAGAAGAGGCACAGCCAGCCCAAAGCAAGCTGATGGTAAAGAACAGGAAAACAACCTGCCAATCTCACCCTCTCTACAACCTTTACCCTCTGCCAGTGTGTCTTACTGCCCAAACCCAAGCAAAGGCCAGTGGGCATGGCAGAGACCAGTATTACTCATGATGTCATCCTCTAGGAAATAGACCAGTTTAGAGAAGAGTGAATGGAATTTGTAGGAACAAATAGAAAGTATCGCACAGGGCGTTAGGTATCCTTTTATGCTTCCTGACCTCTTCTACACACACACACACACACACACACACACACACACACACACACACACACACACATGCACACGAACAAACAAATAAATATTTTGAAATACCAGAATTTTAAAATATCAACTTAGTTATCCAATGTCTATCATGTGTCATAAGAGGAAATGAACAATGCTGTCTGCTTTTTCTAAATCAAAACCTTGCTAATTGCCCTAAAAGGAGTAAAGCTAGTGACACTAGTGACCCTAACAGAAAAGAACCTGCCCCCACGGGATTCTCAACTTCAACAAACTCAAGTTCTATACAGAAATCAAATTAATAAAGTTATAGTTATGCTAATATTGTTATGCCCTGCATTAGAATGAATCAGACAACAGTGGACATGGAAAGTGGTGAGATCATGATTGTATCAACTATCGTCTGAAGAGCCATCTTAGTTTGTATAAACATAGTGTATGGAGTTTGCACCATGATGTCATCTGATGGCACACTTCTCAGAGTGTATCCTCGGCACCGCATGCATGTAATATAATGTAATTATAAAATGTCTGCACAAAGAAATGCCAGACATGTAAATGAGTCTTCATTGCTTTTGTCTAAAAAGATTTAAGGAAAGCTCCAAATGTTACACTTGAGCTGACGCTCAAGGCCAGCATGTCGGTGGGGCAACTCGGCTGGAATCTTACTGTGCTAACAAGCCTGCCTGTTACCCTGCACTAAGTGCTGTCTTTGATAGGCTTTAGTTGGCAAGAGAAAACATGACCAGGTCATCATTGTTTTAGGTAAATTAGCTCAACAAGATTGTAAAAGGCCAATTAGACAGCAAAGGGAGCAGGCGCACAAGTCCAGTTAAAAGGTTATTGCTATTTGGAGGTGGGGGAGATAGAAGACTAGGCCAGGAACCATCAACTTCTCTGTGAGCTGACAGAAAAACAAAAGGCAAATTCTCTTCTACTGAATTAGTTTCCTCATAACACTGAGACACTTTTTTTAAAAACCATCTATAGCAGTGAGATAAATTACAGCCAATGAGAAAAGGAGAAAACATTATTTCAGTTTTCTTGTCTGGGATCTTTTTTGTTTTTCAAGTAAGCAGATATTATATATGCTAAGAAATTCAGAGAAAAATATTTATTGCTTTATTTAGGTGCTTCATATGTGAGATGAGACATGTGAAAAAAAAATTTTCCCAAGAATAAAGATGATAGCATCATAAAATTAACCAGGGTCTCCATTTGGGAGGGAAAAGAGAGAATCTGTTTGGCTGGTTAGAAGATCCCTCAGAATCCCTCACTGTGCATAACGCTTTAGAGCCCTCCAGCCCTAAGGCCTGGTTGTCTCTCCACTCCATTGAAATAGGGATGGGTATTTATTTACATCTGCTATCCATGATTAATTTCCCTGCTTGGCCCTCCCTTGCTATTGCAAATAATTTGACTTTTAAAATGCTGTCACTCGTCCTTATTCGCACAGTCAGTCTCCTCACCAGTCTGTGCCCCTCTCACCTTCCTCTGTCACAAAGCCAGCTCACCCAGAATCCTGAGATGCTTGCATGCATGTGGATCTGGAGGCTTGATATTCTGAGTGCTATCGGTGTTTTCATTCTTCATTTCTTCTTCATTCTGTGGCCTCAAAATCTTTCTGAATATAAATGATACTTCTAATGAGGAAAAGTTGTTAGACAAATACAGAATGGGGAGGAAAAACAAAGCGTTTTGCTCTAAGCATTTATTCTTGGGGTTAATCATCACAAAAAGCCAGTACTCGGTCTCCATCTGGTGGCCAAAAATTTTGCTTTTACATTCTTAAGGAGCTCATCAGTTTTCACCACATTTTTCTGAGAGTGCATTACAAAGATTAAATACATAAGGAATTACCCTAAAAGGAATATGTAAATTCCATAAAATTCTAAGTTTAGGTAAATATTAAAGAAATACAAATTTATGTAAAAATATTCAGTCCAATTTCATGCAGAAAATAAAAAGCAGAGATATTGGACTTAAGCAAAAACATTTGCTTACAATTAAAAACTGTGTTATTTGATATATATCAACAATTTTCCTAAATGCAAGGACAACAGTTAAGAAGCTAAGAAAGTATTTTTTCCAATGGGGGCTTAAATTCTAGTTGACATGGATAAAATATATACTATAGTGTGTCTATAGCTAAAGAAAAAAGGCTGTATTACTCTGCAGAATAGTCACATTGGCCCCTCTACAACTAAACCATACTAAAAGAGAGACTGCTGTCAAAAACTATTTAACAGCTCCCCACCCAAGGCAGTCAGACACAAGGAAGTGCCTGGCAGCTGCCAATCAAAGGGTCAATTACTTAACAGCTTAGCTTATTTGAAGGAGAAGTAAACACTGAGGAAGGCTTATAACAACTTGCCCTTCTATTATTGTTCTTAACAATCTTTAGCACTGGTTAACTCTTAGTCAAATGCTCCTAGGGAGGGAGGAGTCTTTCTGATTCAAGTGGAGAAAAGAGTAATATGGAAACCTGGGAGGCCAAACAGGAAGTGAAAGGGCAAAATATGGGGAAGCTTTAGAGAATCCATAAGGATTATAGAATTTGTCCTAAATGTGGAGGTACATCATTAGAGTTTTAGACATGGTCTTATTTTGACTTCAGTAGGTTTGTTCATGGTTGCCATGCTTGGATCAGGCTGGATATGGCATGGTGGGTGGGGGAGGCAGAACAAGTAGCAGACAGCCCAAACAGAAGTCTATTGCAGTGGTCTGGGTGAGAAGGTCTGAGTTATCTCTGATGGTAGCAGCAAATTTAGAAGGGACATTTAATAGGCTAAACCAATAGGAATGTCTATAAAATATAAGAAAAAAAAGGCAAATAAGGGCTCTAAAATTGTTGACCAAGTACATGTAAAGCCAAATAATGAGAATGAAGAGCACTGAGAAAGCACAGTTTGATGCAGTGGAAGGGTGGAGGCGGTGGGAGGGAGGAGGGACAACAAGAAAAGAATTTAACCTGGGAACCCAAAAGACATGCCTGTTGCCCTGTAAAAAGGTTAATAATAAAACAAAATAGAAAGGTCCTTCTTTCAAGGGAAATATAAGAAATAGAGCCAGAAACTCCAAACTATTGTTCTGTAGTTTACATGGTCAATGGGAAAATGTACAGGGCTTCCTCAACAGAATCCACCAAAATGAGGCAAATACATATCCTTGTGAGGTCATAATAACTGAGTATTTGTGGGATGATGTCATAATGCAGAGGTTCTGGGGTTATATCTGTATATGAGCACAAAGCCCAGGCACCATAGTGTATGAGGGAAGTCAAGCTTTAGTCACTGCACTGCCCTTTTCATACTGGGTGATAAGCAAGACAGTAAGTAAAAAGGGCCAAACAAAGATTCACTTTCTATATGAGCTCCTGTGCTCATTACTATATTCCACCACCTCACAGCTTGAGAGTACAGTCCACCACAGCCCAGCAAACACAATGACAATAGTGACTTGCAGCTATGCTAGGATAGCTGATTACATCTGAGCAGGTCAAGGAGGACAAACAGGAAGAGGAACTGGCCTATAAAACCAATGGCCTGAGCCTTGCTTGACCTTCATGGAAATCAACTTCTTCCAGCTAGGCCCCACCTCCCCAAATATTACACAACCTCTCGCAAATAGATGAGAACCAAATGTTCAAACACGGAGCCTGTAAGTGACATTTTACTCCCAAACTGTGTGAGAAAGAGCAGGGTCACAGGAGGAGTCCGTGGAGATTCCCACATGGTGTGTTAAGTGACAGAGGTTAAGAAGAATGAGGGTTGGTAGAGACATGGTAGAGAGCCAAAGTAAAGCAAACCACTTTATTTCATAAAACCAATACCATCTAACAATGAAATTCCCCTAACATTAAATTGCATTTATTAACACCTGTGCTATGTAAAACAGTCAAAGAAATATTCCAGGAAAGTGGATGCTCACATGATTTGTTGACAAATATGTAAGGAATTGACCATATTTGTTGTTTTAGTTGGATGTCACCATTATGGTGTGGCCTTTATATGCTTATAAAGAAATGTCCCTAGTTAATAAGGCATAATGAGGGCTATTCTATCTTACACTGTGACCATTATGATGATTTCCCTTTAGTAGATAAGATCAAATCAATGTGATCTAATCATAAGTCAAGCTTGCTAAGTGAAGACTGGCAGAGAGAATGTTGCCAGTGCCACAAGGTATACATACAAAGCAGCACATTTCTTACCTGCTGAGATTTATGTCAGCTATTAAAGACTGAAGAATAAAAAGTTCCTGTTCAGAACAAATAAAAAGATAATCAGACATATCAATGAATCATACTGCAGTCTGGAAAAATTAGGGTGGGTGGGGGAGTGTACAATTAATAAATGTGACGTGAACATTTCACTTCCAAATTTATTAGTCTTAACGTAATGAATAGACAGCCTCTGTCTTCAGTTAAAGATGGTAAGTACAGGATACAGAGGAGAAAGCTTTTACAGATGAGAAAAATCACATTCAGCATGATGTGGGAGAACCTATGTAGTGGTTTGAATAAAAATGGTCCCCATAGGCCCATAGTGAGTGGCACTATTAGGAGATGTGGCCTTGTTGGAATAGGCACGGCATTGGTAAGAGGAAGTATGCTCTGTCTCTTCCTGCTGCCTGTGGATGTAGAAGTAGAACTCTCAGCCACCTCTACAGCACCATGTGTACTTGCATGCTGCCACGCTTCCTGCCATGATCTCGATGGACTAAACCTCTGAAACTGTGAGCCAGCCCCAATGAAAAGCTTTTTGGGTTTTTTGTTTTGCTTTGCTTTGTTTTGTATAAGAGTTGTAATGGTCGTGGGGTCTCTCCACAGCAGTAGAAACCCTAACTCAGACAGCCTGTCATCATGTGTTCAGTCTGGAGGACAAGGACGAAGCAGTCAGTCCATTTCCCTAAATTCTTCATGCAAGCAGTCAGACATACTTGTGTGAAAACTTACTGTCCCAAGCTCTCCAGATGAAAGCTTTCCTTATTTCTTGCATGCCTGCCAAAAGGTTCCAGTATACTCAAAAAAGATTCACGAATGCATGGAACAACTACAAAAAAACCAAATAAATAAACAAGACTAAGTAATCACTATATAAATACTCGTTATTTTGTATCTGTATAGCAAGAGAAAGAAACCTCAGAGGATGCTCACAATAAAATTGTAGAGGTCAAGCAATGTCAGTGGGTATCAGGTCTATACGGAAAAGAGATCTTTTCCACCACGACTAAGGAAACTGGTCTGGGTACTGGGAGAGCGACCTGCCAATGTGTCGAACGTGAAGTATGCTTATGTACTGTAGTCTCAGAACTCCACTGACGCACATGCTAGATTCTCAATGACACGTGCGTGACAAACATTTCAAACCATGAACAATGGGTGATAAGCTAGACACTTCAAATTTAAGGAAGCACTCAGGAAAACTGTGTACGTTGTGGTGCTATTTTAGGTGCATGTGCTGTGGGCTAATTAGCCTTGCCTATCTTGTGAGCATTGTCTGTTACATCACATGAAGTGAGAGTGTTTGAGGTCCTCACTCTCAGCGGATGCCAAGCAGAGATTACCACTGTTGACTACAGTCACGAGTGAACTGCGTTTTCAGAACACACTGCTCCTGTAACTGAAGCTGTGCAGCCTGTGATCAGTTCCTCTCCCATCTTACCATTCTCACAACCACAGCGCACCCCCACCCCCGCTTCTGTGTGTTTGACTGGTTCAGACAACACAAGAGAAACCATTAGCTCTTTGTCCATTCTGCTTATTTCACTTTAGCATAATGTCCTCCTGGTTCATTCTAGTATGATTTCCTTTGCTTTTATGCTTGAAGGATGCTCTTTGTATGTGTGACATTTTCATTGTTCGCTCATCCATCAACAGGCACTCCATAGTTACTTTCCTGTTGCTGTGATAAAACACCATGGCCAGAGTGACTCATGGAAGAAATGGTATAGTTTGACTTATAGTTCCAGAGGAGGAGGCCAGAATGGCATGAGGAGGCATGGCAGCAGGCTCAGGAATCAGACAATTCACATCTTCAAGCACAAAGCAGAAAAAAAAAACACACACACAGGAAGTAGGACAAGGCTACAAACTCTCAAAGCCAGTGACCCAGTGACATACTTCTTCTGGCAAGGTGCCACTGCATGAAAGGTAGTCTCCCCCAACAGCACCACCAACTGTCCCCAAGTGCTCCTGTACCTGAACCAACTGGGCAGGGGCATTTCTCGTTCAAATCACCACAAGGCATTTCTATTGCTTCAAAATCTTGGCTAAAATGAGTACGTACCCTGGAGCAGACATTGGAATGAATCTAGACCCCTCAACGTGATGATTTATATCATGATGCCAAATTCTCACATTCTCTAATCTGCACTGACAATTGTTACATTTGTCAAAAGCATTTACAATAATCACGCAAAAATGTGTGAGGTGACCATGGTACCAAAAGAAATCTATAGATAAATGCTATCGGTACCAAAATTCCAATGAGATCCTTCACAGAAATGAGGGAAAATCCTAAAATCCATATGGGTCTATGGAAGCCCAGCATTAATTGGTGGCACACACCTGTAATCCCAGAACTTGGTAGGTACAGGCAGGAGGATCAGCAGTTCAAGGTCATCCTCAGCTACACAGCAAGCTTGAGGCCAGCTGCACCACAAGCTGCACCACAAGATGAAACTCTGTCTGAAGAAAACCCAGGAGGCAGAGACAAGTAGATCTCTGAGTGTTAGGCCAGCCTTGTCTACAGAGTGAGTTCCAGAACAGCCAGAGCTAAATAGAGAAACCCTGTCTCAAAAAACCAAAAAACAATACAACAAAAAAGAATAAAATGAAAAATTAATGGCCAAAGCAATTCTGATAAAAGGATAGTTGACCTCAAAACATACTACAGAGTCATAATAGCAAAAAGAGCACAATGCCAATGCAAACAATTTTTTAAATGTATTTAATCACTTTACAACCTGATCACAGCCCCCTCCCTCCTCTCCTCACAGACACAGACACAGACACACACACACACACACACACACACACACACACACACACACACACACTCCTCCTCATTCCCCTCTCTCCTTCACTTCAGATAAAGGGAGGCCCCCAATAGGCATCAACCCATGCTGGTACATCAAGTTACACCCTAGCTAAGAGCATCCTCTCCCACTGAGGCCAGACAAGGCAGTCCAGCTATGTGAAAGGGATCCAAAGGCAGGCAATAGAGTCAGAGGCAGCTCTTACTCCAACTGTTAGGGTGCCCATATGAAGGATAAGCTGCATATCTGCTACATACGTGTTGGGGGCCTAGGCCCAGTCTATGTATGCTCTTTGGTTGCTGGTTCAGTCTCTGTGAGCCCCCATGGGCCCAGATTAGTTCACTCTATAGGTCTTCTTGTCCATGTACTTGATCCCTCCATCTCCCTCAATTCTTCCTCCCCACTCTTTCCCAAGAGTCCCCTAGCTCTGCCTATTGATTGGCTGTGGATCTCTGCATCTCTTTCCATCAGTTCTTGGATGAAACCTCTCAGGGGGTTATAGCTCCATTTAAATTGTTACCTGACCTTGACTAACTAGTAAGTGCTATCTATCAAGAAAATTGTCCATTTCATTTAGATTTTCCAATTTTGTGGAATACAGGTTTTTGAAGTAAGACCTAATGACTCTTTGGATTTCCTCAGTGTCTGTTGTTACGTCTCTCTCTTCATTTCTGATTTTGTTCATTTGGATACCGTCTCTCTGCGTTTTAGTTAGTTTGGCTAAGAGTTTGTCTATCTTGTTGATTTTCTCAAGAACAAGCTCTTAGTTTTGTTGATTCTTTGTGTTGTTCTCTTTGTTCTAATGAATTGATTTCAGTTCTGATTTTGATGATCTCCTGTCATCCACTCCTCTTGGGTGTGTTTGCTTCTTTTTGTTCTAGAGCTTTCAGTTGTGCTTTTATACCAATGGACTATTAATAAAGGACCAAACATAAACTCACACAGCTACAGCCACCTGATTCGTAACAAAAGTGCCAAGAAAGTACTTTGGAGAAAAGAAGGCCTCTTTAGTAAATGAAGTAAGAAAACTAGATGACCATATTTAGGATGTGTCAAAGGTAAACCAACCTCTTACCCTACATAGAAATCAGTTCAAAATGGATCAAAGGCCTTAATGTAGACCTGAAACTTTTAAGGACTTGTGAGAAAAAGGAGACCCCTCCAGATATAGAAGTAAGTAATATGAATATGACTCTATTAGCTTAGAAAATAACACCAAAAATTGGCAAATGGGATTGTATCAAATTAAAAGGTTTCTTTACAGCAAAGAAAACAATAAACAAAGTGAAGAGAGAAAACCCACAAAATGGAAAACCATCAGCCTTTCATCTGATAATAGATTAATATCTGAATCTCAAAAAATAAATAAAGAAGAGAAAATAGTCAAATAAATGAATAGGCAACTGAACTGAACAGAGGTAATTTGAAATATCTACAAATGCTGTACCATTATTTCTAACACACCAAAATTAGACAAAATCATAAAAAGGAATGATCAAATTTTAGTATACTCATTATATTCCAATGCCACATGGCAATGAAAATTAATAGTCCATAACTACATGTATCAAAGTGTATGAATCTCAAAACTCTAACAATGACCAAATGAGTCAGAAGAACACATAAAATGGATATCAAATAGGAAATCCAGAGAGATTTCAGAATATATCAGATATAATTCATTGTGATATTTGTTGCTCAATTCTGTAGAAGAGGGATGGATTGTTTAATAAGTGATCACAGGAAAAAAAATTGGTTCGTCTTCAAAATCAGATTTCATGCCTAATTTATACCACAACTGAAAACAAATTATAGTTGGCAATAACTTGCCAGGTTTTTTGGGACTGATCCTCATGTTCACCCAACCTAACAAACTTAAGTAGATTATAAAATGCATTTCTGCGATGCTACTGGAGAGCAGCAAAAGCAGGGAACACAGTAGAGGCAAACTCTGAGAAAGTAGAAAGGACAGGTATCTAGTGCTTTACACCACTTTACCCACAGAGGACAGTCAGGGAAAAAATGCTGTGACTGAAAATCTGAGAAGCTGAGCAGATTGCAATCAATCTCATAGAACTAGGACACAACAGAATTCCATATTCTTCCAATAGGACACAGCTCCCAAAATGCTTCAAGACTTCCTATGGAGAGCAAGCACCATCCTCAAGGATAAGACAACAAACAGAGTAAGCCTAAGATCAGGATATTCTGACTTTATTAGGGTAGTCCTCTGTTTAGCAAAAGTATTCCATATAAAAAAAGATGACATCTGACTTTCCCTAACAGT
Organism: Acomys russatus; assembly: GCF_903995435.1. NCBI lineage: Eukaryota > Metazoa > Chordata > Mammalia > Rodentia > Muridae > Acomys > Acomys russatus. The sequence continues at coordinate 28,331,089 of NC_067137.1, forward strand.
GCTCTGTAGTCAATCAAAAGTAAACAATGTACTGCTTGGTGGAAAACCAACAGAAGAAAACAAGCAGGCAGGCAGTTCTGATCCTGAAGGTACTAAACAGAGTGGGAGGTGACTGATCTACATAGTCAAGGACAAGATAAAATGGAGATTGTTTTTAACAAAGAACAGGAAACAAGAAAACTCTGATAAAAATCACAGAAAATTGAGAACTCAATACTGAGTTAAGAACACAATTCTGAGTTAAGAATGTTTTGAACTAGACAGAGCTATAGAAAAATGTGTAGACTGCAACAGAACACCAAAGGGTTAGAAATGGAAAGAACTGTGTGGATGTGTGACAGCCAAAACTAACATGATGGTAGCTAGCATCCCACACTGGAGAAAGAGGAAAGGGTTACAACAAATATTCAAAGATTTTGTATCTAAGAAGTCAACAAAACTGGACTGCAAAAAAAAAAAAAAAAAAAAAAAATAGTTAAGTATTAAAAAGTGATTGAACTTCAAAGAGAAGAATTCCAAAGCTATAAACCAAAGCATACTATACAACTGTCTTAAGAACAAACAAGAGAGGAGGTAGACTAATTAATTTAAGAGAAAACAAGTCAGATGTCCTTAAACATCTGAAAGGTGAGTACACATCTAAAGTTCATCACTGTAGTTGATTCTATAAACCAGCTTGAGGTTTCTTGTGGAATTATATATCTGGGCATGTATGTGAGGTTGTTTCCAGGAAGGTTTAACTAAGTAAATGCAAACTAAGTGGCCTATGCCATTCCGCAGGGTCCAAAGAGAGAAGGTGAGCTGAGCACCATCCAGCTTTCCTCCATCACATCTTTCCCTGCTATGATGTACCAAACTAAGAACACAGTTCTTAGTTCTTTTGTTGATTATTTGGTTAAAACAATAATAGAAAGGACTAATACAATATTTAAAATGTAAACCTAAGTCTATTGTCAAAGTGAGAAGTTATACCTTGCTCTCTACCCAATATAAAAATCTGAATGATTGACATTAGCAAAAATATAGAATACCCAGTTAACACATAACTTCAAGGACTGCTTGGAACACTGCATGCCCCCAATCCTACAGTCTTTTCACATAAACGTACAACCTTAATAAATTAGTTGTGTGTGGCTCATTGATCAAGTGTCAGCAAATGTAAAAGAATTTAACTTGGAGCTTGAGAGATGGATTAGCAGTTAAGAACACTGGCTGCTCTTCCAAAGGTCCTGAGTTCAATTCCCAGCAACCACATGGTGGCTCACAATCATCTGTAATGAGATCAGGTGCCCTCTTCTGGCATACAGGTATTGCATGCAGGCAAAACACTGTATATGTAATAAATAAATAAATCTGAATTAGAAGAAGAGGAGGAGGAGGACAAGGAGGAGGAAGAGGACAAGGACGAGGTCGAGGTTGTCAAGGAGGACGAGGACAATGAGGAGGACAAGGAGGATAAGGAGGAAGGAAGGAATTTAACTTTATTAAGACAAATTCTATAACAATGGAGTTGGTTTGGAAGAAACAATGAAAAACATGTTCAAAGCATGAAAAGCAACTGCTTTATTGTTGTTTGTTTGTTTTTTACTTTTGTTTTTGTTTTGAATCATGATTCATATTAGTTTATTTTTTATTGCTGTGATAAAACACTAGGGATCAAAAGCAATTCCAGGAGAAAAGGACTTGCTTGGATTACAAATCCTAATTATAATCCATCATCAAGGGAAGTCAGGACAGGAACTCAGTAGGAAGCTAAAAGCAGGAATTGGAATTGGAGGCCATGGAAGAACATCTGGCTTGCTCCCCAGGGTTCACTCCCCAGGGCTTGCTCAGCTTGCTTTCTTAAATACCGTTGGCCCATCCACCCAGGAATGGCACTGTCCAAGGTGAGCTGGGCCCTCTCATGACAATCATTATTCAAGAAAATGCCCCATAGACATGTCTACAGGCCAGTCTTATGGGGACATCTTTTCATATGAGATGCCCTTGTTCCAAATAAGTCTATCTTATGTCACGTGGACAAAAACAGAGCCAGCACATGGTTTAAAGGAGAAATGTAAATTTAAAATGTCAAGATGAATGATAATGAAAATAAAGCATGGGATCAGCCTGAAAAACTGAAAAAGAGCACATTAAAGCCAAAGAAATTCAAAGGGGAGGTGCAAAAAGAAGTCATTCATCCATCAGGCATCCAGAGCCTTGTGCCTAGCATCATTCTCAAATAAAGGGAGCCAGAGCTCTTATACATGTGGCTGATTTCAGACCTGGAGCATCTTTCAGTGTCAGACAGAAAAAGCTATGTTCCAAGGCAAACCTCAATGTGACTGTATTAGTTAGGGTTTTATTGCTGTGAAGAGACACCATGGCAACTTTAATAAAGAAAAGCACTTAATTGGGGCTGGCTTACAATTCAGAGGGTTAGTCCATTATCATCATAGTGGGAAGCATGGCGGCATGCAGGCAGACATGGTGCTGGAGAGGTAGCTGAAAGTTCCACATCTTGATTGGCAGGCAGCAGGAAGAGAGCAACACTGGGCCTACTTTGAGCATTTGAAACCTTAAGGCCCACCCTCAGTGACACACTTCCTCCAACAAGGCCACACCTCCTAATGGTGCCACTCCCTATGGACCTATGGGGGGGGGGGCGTCATTTTCATTCAAACCAACTACAGGGATAATGTAGAAGCTGCGGGACTATAAGATAAAAGAGATTCTAAGAGCCTGATTTAGAATGATCTGAGTCACAACATAGCCCTAGGTTATACCCCAAAGTATCAGACAAATCTCCATAGGTCCATACTGAGAGGGGAGGGGAGGAGGAGAGAGAGAACCCGTGTAGAAGGAGGTAATTTCAATCTGTTGTGTGTAGGTCTGATAAAGGAGAAGTCTTACCAAGACGACATCAGCCTGGAGAACAGGATGTGTTTACATCGTTACTGATGTCATGCTAATAATAAGCACCCTTGATAGCACCTCCCTAGTATCCATATCAAATATTACTCCAGATCATAAGACTGTTTTAAAGGTTGCAGGAGAATATTATGGACAATTTATTATAATAAATCTAAAAATTTCCAATAAAATGTTGATGAAAGTCAATAAGAAAAGATTTATCCTATAGAAAATGTAACTCTAAAGCTAATGAAGGAGATCAATAAACATGTAACATTTGACTTAGCTGCAGAGAGATGAAAAATTACAACCACCATAGGATCAGATCATACTATTCATCAAAATGGCTAAGATGAAAAGCAACGTGGCAGAAATACAAGTTTCAGCACCTGATGGTACTCTTAGGTGTATGAAGGGGGAAGCCACTTAGGAAGCCTGGGACTTACTAACAATCTGTGGTTAGTGACTTATCTAGTCCCTGTGAACTGTTGGCTTCTCTCTCTCAAGTTCATAGCGTGCTGGAAGAATTATGCACAGGGCTGTGGACTGGGAGCCCAAGCATCCATCAACAGCGTAACAAAGGGAGTCATCAGATGAAATACCAAGCCGCAGGGAGAGAGAGTGGGCTGGCCACCACAAATAGACAAAACGCAAGCAAAAGAAACTGTATTTAAAAGATGAACAGCGGTTGTCCGGGGTTGGAGGTGGGAGAACGGGAAGACATTGGCAAAGGTAAAAAGGAGACGTTTAGACAGGAGAAATACTAGTATGTTCTAGCAATGTTCTGCGCAGTATGATGACTGGTAAGTCATAATGTGTCCTTGGATTTGCTAAGGAAGCTGCTCATCAACATTGCCATCAGGGAACAGTGGAAGGCGTCTGTGTGAGATGTGTTGATTGGCTTAAGTATAGCGATCCCTTCACGGTGTGTACACTCCCCATCACAGTGTACATCCTACGAGTATACAATTTTACCTGTCAACATACCTCGATAAGGCTGGGAAAACATTTTAATTATGAATAAGGAAAGGTTTAAAAGAAAACATATTAGCCAGCACAGTTGCACATACCTGTAAACCCTACGCTTGGGAGACAGACTGCTGGGAAGCAGTGGCCAGACAGGCTTATTTATGAAAACGTTGTAAATAAATAAATATTGTACAAATTAACATACAGTGAGGTCAGTCACCACTAAGATGAACTACTTTATTTAGCTTTCAGGTTTAGAAGACAAAATTGGGTGGAGGGGGGAATTACCATAGATGGCACAGCAGCTTCTAATCACCAGGAACTTCAGAGCAGTCAGGAACTGCAGGGTCCTTTCTGAGTAGCCAGTTGATGATAACTCAGGCAGGATCTTTTTCTTATTATTCCTCTAGTAATACACTTTTTCTGTACAAATTATACTTTAATTTTTAACTTTATTGAAAAAAACTCGAGCTGAATAAAGATTTTGTTGCAAAACTCAAACAAAGAGAAGCAAGCCTAGAAGCTACAATCCACGTAATGCCACCATAAGACTTAAATTATATGTGAAAATCCAGAATCACAATATTAAAAATGGGCATGATTAATTACAAGGATGATCTAAAGTTCTCTTATGAACTTTGCACTTTACTTATAAAATACCTGTACACTGCATGATGAATCTCATACAAAATGCAAAGATCAGATGACCCATACAATAAAAAATTCAGAATTGACAAATACATAAGAAGTTAAAATTCTCCAGCAGTCAGAAAATTGAAAATAATCACTTTATATCTCTCATCTAGGTAAAATGTTTAAGTGATTCAAAAATCTCATGTTGACATAGGAACTGCAGGATATGTTAATTTGCTTCAGCACAGTGATCAGCTCACTATGTATACACCCATCACATTGTTCGTCTCACTAACCTATGCTTGTTAATTTCCCTCAGTCAAGCTGGAACAGAAGATAAGTATTACTAATGAGATGGGATTACACAGCTACCTATCAGCAGGGAATGTGTTACATCTATTAAAATGGGTACATTCTTTTGCCCCAGCATTTTCACTGACTAGAAGTTATCCTGGAGAAATGAACTGCCCTATGTAAGGGAATATTCGCATATATGTGTACAGCAGTTGTATTCAGTGTGGCAAAGAGCTAAACAACGGATATCTCTCATTGAAGACATGCTGAAAACAAAATTAAAACACGTGCATAATGTTAAATACCATAATAGCCTTAAAAAGAATAACTACTAATAAGTTAGCTATCTTCGAAAGTCTTCCAGGAGATATACTAAAATACAGGAAAATGTATTTTTCCAAAACACAGGAAAAGTGTGCACAGTATCTTTGTATATTTATGGAGCCTTTTCACTCATGAAATGAGCTACATGCACACAGAATGAATTTAAAATGTTGTTATAACTTAACTTCAAGGAAGCAAGAAAAGGGGGTGGGGAAACCAAGCAAATGAAGGAAAACAAAGTCTCAGGAAAAAGAAAACAAAAACAAAAGAAAAAAATCAAACAACAACAACAACAAAACAACCAACATCCCAGTCATATTTATGTCAAATTATATATCTGTGTAAGATTCAGCCTCAAAAATATGGTTAACCAACTTTAGACATACTTTGTCTTTTTATTTAAAATTTAAAACGTATAAAACTTAAGGAAAAACAATTGTGGAGATGCTTAGCAGTTCAGAGCACACGCTGCTCTTTCAGAAATCTGCAGTTAAGTGCCTAGAAACCACGTCTGGAAGCTTATAGCTGCTGTGTCTGCAGCTCTGGGGTATCAGATTCCCTCTCTTTTAGCCTCCAAAGGCATCCACACATAGACACACGAATACAAAATAGGTTTACAAATAGACAGAGCTATGAAATTTCTGACATACAGTTCCAAATACCACTAGATGTCAGCAAAATCCCCCCAGAATTATAGACTTGCTCTTCTTAACTATGGCAAAGTTTGCACTTTGATCCACCAGAGCTGACTTGGCTTGTAGGGTATTCAAAATACATGTATGGACGATCAGGAGATGAACTAACTTCCTGAAAGACAGACTATAGGTTTTATTAATGGGCAAGGCATCAACACAGCTATAATACATTCCCTATTTACTGAGCTATGTATATCCTTTTGTCATAATTTTGTTCATGAAATAGTCTTTTAAAAGGTAATAGTGTTTAATAGTAAATCAAGATGCATTTATCTCATACATTGTATGTAAGATATGGAGGCTATTTGAAACAATCACTATTTATTGAGGTTTTTTTTTAACTGATTAAGAGAACACAGTGCCATTCAAATGAAACACTACAATCAAAGCAGTGCAAACTAGTTCACAGTTGTGCATCAGCTATCAGGAGCTTCAACAGGCACCAGACTTACTATCTCCAAGCTAAACAGTGAAGCAAGACAACCATCAGGCAGCCAAACCTGCTGTCACAAGCTTTTGCCCTGAAGCTCATATTTCATTCATTACCAGGTGGCTTCATAATCCTGCGAGAATACAGATAATGACTCTTTAGAGGTTTATCAGTCACCCACTTGGTCCAGTTACTACTTCAAAGATTCATATAGGAATTCCATGGGTCCTGTATCTTGGAAATGGGCAAAATGGAGTTGGCATGTATCACAAAATGCTCACAGTCTCAATGAGGGGAACTCAACTGTCTGCAGCTGGTACTGTTGACCAAATTCCCCGGACCCATGTGACTTGTATTTTCTGTGTCAGGTAGTTGGGTTTCTCAAATATGGTCCACAGTATCAGGTGTAAGTACTCCAGACAATAAGGCAAAAGCAGCATAGTTTGTGACCCAGACTGGTAGGGTCACATGACATTACTCCTACCCACTATATCATGGGTCAAAGCAGTTATGAACCTCCCAAGATCCAAGAGAGAGAAAACAACATTCTACCATTTGGTAGGAAGTGGACAGGTAATATTGGGTAAGAATAAGATGGGGGAGACTGTAGACATCCTTGAAAGAGCCTGACATGATCTGCGTGCTGAACAAAACTCCACATCCTTTATAGGAAGACCATAGTGTACTCAGTCCCGAGGGTGTCCAAGGTCTCATTTAGGTCTGACATGAGGATAAAGTCTTGGTTTTCATCACCTAACTCAAGTCTGTCCCAGCAATGCGGCACATATTTGTAATCCCAGCATTCAGGAGGTAGAGAAAGGAGGATTGAAATTGAGGATCAACATTTTGTGACCAGCCTAGTCCACACAGAGGTCCAAGGCTAACCTGAACTATACAGATAAGACCCTGGCTCAAAACTAACTAAATTAGTTAAAATAGCACAGGCTAAAAACAGTAAGTGAGATCCAGGAGCGTACTGGGCTTCTTGATGCTCCTCAAGCACTCTTCTTCTGAGAACCTACAAGACAAAGCAGCAGGTTAGCCTCATCATCACTCAGCACCCACATTCTGAGACGAGCACACTGACATTCCCATTATAAAAAGCAGACACTGAAAATGCACACAGAAGCACATGGCCATTCCTGGATTAAGCCTTAGTCTGCTTCCTGGGAGCTCTTCCCCGGGGCTCTTAGCTTCACTAACTACACAGTCTCTTGGCTCTAATCCCCATGCCATCTTTCCCATCCCATTTTCATCTGAGAGGTGTTCTCCATGTATTTCATCATCAGAGGCTTTTTTTTTTAAATCAAGTGTGTAAAATTTGCCACAATTTATTCCAAAGCTTTGTGAGATTCCCGTGGATCAATTATCAGGCCACTCTGAGCTCACACACATGTAAAGCTCTCAGATCTTCATTTGCTGGAGCATCTTTCTTAAGAGGTAGCCCTAAGTCCTCCCGCTCATCAACAGAAAGCTCTGTGAGCCAGCAAAGGGGGGCTGTACTCCTAACTCAGACACTGACGAGGAGGATGAGAGTTCAAGGTTGGGCAGAGTTACACTGAGACTGAGACACTTTGTTACAAAAAAAAAAAAACAAAAACAAAAACAATATAAAATACTGTGAGAAGCCACCTAAGAGATTTCTAAAGTCTTAAGAAAGTTTTGTAAAACACACCCAAAGCCCATCTTTACTTCAAGGTCACTTTCTGTCAACAACGTAGAACTGATACTTGGCCTTAGGGTACATTTTGAAAATGGAAAATTTTGTCATCTTGAAAAGCTAGGAATAGAAGGAATTCTACGTTTAAACCCAGAAAAAAAACATGAATCTCGTATCTAAAGCTTTATAAGTAAGTAAACAAATAATAGACCACTCTCTCTGGTATTCCGTATAAAGCTTCCACCACACCCAACATTTTTATCCTTCTCTCTGCTCTCTCTCTTCTTTTTCTACAAAAATAAGAATATTACCCCAACTGCTTGGAAACTAGAACTTCACGGAGGGTAAGAAGCAACTATCTTAGCAGGCTACCAAGAAGAGACTTTATACTCTATGAGCATATACAGGGGAGGAGGTCCCCCTCAGTCACAGTCATAGGGGAGAGGAATAGGGTGAAAGTGGGAGGGAGGGAGGAATGGGAGGATAGAAGGCATGAGATAACAATTGAGATGTAATATGAATACATTAATATTAATAAATAAATAAATTTTTAAAAAAGAAAAGAAGCAGCAACTATCTTAATTGGAAGTAATATTTCCAAAAGTGAACCATAGAGAGGGATTTTATTTTCAATAATAGAAATGACTTAATGGAGTTAAAAAAAAAAAACAGAATTTACCAGTATTCTATATGGAAATACATTAGACGAATGTCTCCAGTCCAACCACAAATACAGAATATCTCCCTTATCATTGGTTCTCAACTTGTGGATTATGACCCCTTATGGGGAAGAACGACACAGAGATCACCTAAGACCATCTGAAAATTCATATATTTACAATATTGATTCATAACAGTAGTAAATTTACAGTTATGAAGTTTCAATGAAATAATTTTATGGTTGGGGGTCACCACAACATGAAGAACTGAATTAAAGGGTCACAACATTAGGAAGGTTGAGAACTACTGGAGTAGATGTATTCTGGAGAATATTGGTTCTTAAAGTGTCATTGAGTCCTTAAAACCCATTCTGAATGTCTGTGAGACAAAACTACTTTTATAGTAAAAAACTTACTTTTATAGTAAGATGCCACCTGCATCTTTCATTCTTATTTTCTTGAGCATTGAGTTTTCAGTAACCATGTGATGTGTGATATAGAAACAGACCAAATGAATAAGGAAGTGCCCAAGCCATACTCTACACACAGATCTGACAGAGACCTTCAAACTTTTACAATGCCACCTTATCACTATTTCGTCTATATTTCTTATTCATCCTTATTACTTTTAGTTATGAATATATAGGTGGTGTGAGGTGCAGGTGTGTGCACATGAGTGCATTTTCTCTACAGAGGCCATGAAGCTGACGTTACAGGAGGCTATGAACTGCCGGATGTGGGTGCTGTAAATCAAACTTGAGTGACCTAGAAAAGCAAGACATGCTCTTCACCATTGAGTCAGCTCTTCAGCTTCCATTTTATATACTAACGTTAATCATGATATAACCAGATTGGTATTTATATGTTTTAATATGCAAGGTAGCAAATATTTTTTAATATTTTATTAATTTATTCATATTACATCTCAATTGTTAGCCCATCCCTTGTATTCTCTCATTCCTTCCTCCCTCCTGCTTTCCCCCTACTCCCCTCCCCTATGTCTGTAACTGAGGGGGACTTCTTCCCCCTGTATATGCTCATAGGGTATCAAGTCTCTTCTTGGTAGCCTGCTATCCTTCCTCTGAGTGCCACCAGGCCTCCCCATTCAGAGGATGTGGTCAAAAATAGGGCACCAGAGTTCGTGTGAAAGTCAGACCCCAGTCTCCACTCAACTGTGAAGAATCTCCTGTCCATCAGCTAGATCTGGGTAGGGGTTCAAAGTTTACTGCCCGTATTGTCCTTGGCTGGTGTCATAATTTGAGCAGGACTCCTGGACCCAGATCTGCCAGTCATAATGTTCTTCTTGTAGGTTTCTAGGACCCTCTGGATCCTTCTATCTCCCCATTCCCCCCTCCTTCAATCACCTAAATTCCTAATAGGATGTCCTCCCCTCTGACCCACTTTCCTGGTAAGTGAAGACTTTCATGGGACATGCCCCTTGGGCTAGTGTCTCAATATAAGTGAGTATATACCATTTGTCTCTTTTTGCTTCTGGGTGAACTCACTCATTATGATAATTTCTAGTTCAATCCATTTGTCCACAAATTTCAGGAATTCCTTGTTTTTAATAGCTAAAGAGTATTCCATAGTGTAAATGTACTACAGTTTCTTTATCCATTCTTCTACTGAGTGATACTTAGGCTTTTTCCATGTTCTGGCTATTATGAATAAGACTGCTATGAACATGGTTGAGCTTATGTCCCTGTTGTGTGGTGGAGCATTTTCTGGGTGTGTTCCAAGGAGTGGAATAGCTGGGTCTTGAGGAAACCCTATTCCTATTTTTCTGAGAAAGCACCAGATAGGTTTTCAAAGTGGTTGTACCAGTTTGCATTCCCACCAGCAATGAAGGAGTGTCCCTCTTTCTCCACATCCTCACCAGCATGTGGTGTCACTTGAATTTTTGATTTTAGCCATTCTGATGGGTGTAAAATGGAATCTCAGTGTCGTGTTGATTTGCATTTCTCTGATGACTAACAATGCTGAGCATTTCTTTAAATGTTTCTCAGACATTAAGAGAAGTAGATGAAAATAAAATAAAATAAAATAAAAATTTAAAAAGAGGAGTAGACGTCAAACTCAGGGCTGAAATTAATAAATTAGAAACTAAGACAACAGTCTAAAGAATCAACCAAACCAAGAGGTGGTTCTTTGAGAAAATCAACAAGATAGACAAACTGGATTGTATCCATGTTTACTGTGGAAGAGAATAAAATCTAACACTTAAAATATTTGCTAACTTTATTTTTTTTCTTTTTTCTTTCTTTCTTTTTTTTACTTTTTTTCTTTTTTTAATTAATTTATTCATATTACATCTCAATTGTTAGCCCTTCCCCTGTTTCCTCCCATTCTTCCCTCCCTCTCACTTCCCCCCTTCTCCCCTCCCCTATGTCTGTGATTGAGGGAGACCTCCTCCCCCTATATATGCTCTTAGAATATCTTCTTGGTAACTTGCTATCCTTCCTCTGAGTGCCACCAGGTCTCCCCATCCAGGGGACGTGGTCAGAAAAGGGGCACCAGAGTTTGTGTGAGAGTCAGATCTCACTCTCCACTCCATGGTGGAGAATATCCTGTTCGTCGGCTAGGTCTTGGTAGGGGTTCGAAGCTTACTGCTTATATTCTCCTTGGCTGGTGCCTTAGTTTGAGGAGGACCCCAGGACCCAGATCTGCCTGTCATAAAGTTCTTCTTGTAGGTTTCCAGGACCCTGTGGGTCCTACTATTTCCCCATTCTTCCATGCTACTCTAGCCTAAAGTCTCAATAAGATGTCCTCTCCTCTGACCCACTTTCTTGGTAAGTAAAGTTTTTCATGGTATGTATCCCTTGGACTAGTGTTTTGATATAAGTGAGTATATACCATTTGTCTCTTTTTGCTTCTGGGTGAACTCACTCATTATGATAATTTCTAGATCAATCCATTTGTCCACAAATTTCGGGAATTCCTTGTTTTTAATAGCTGAGTAGTATTCCATAGTGTAAATGTACCACCGAGAAACACTTAAAGAAATGCTCGTCCTCGTTAGTCATCAGAGAAATGCAAATCAAAACGACACTGAGATTCCATCTTACACCCATCAGAATGGCTAAGATCAAAAACTCAAATGATACCACATGTTGGCGAGGATGTGGAGAGAGAGGAACACTCCTTCATTGCTGGTGGGAATGCAAACTAGTACAACCACTTTGGAAAGCTATCTGGCGCTTTCTCAGAAAAGTGGGAATAGGGCTTCCTCAAGACCCAGCTATCCCACTCCTTGGAATATACCCAGAAAATGCCCTACCATACAACAGAGACATATGCTCAACCATGTTCATAGCTGCTTTATACATAATAGCCAGAACATGGAAACAGCCTAAGTGTCCCTCAGTAGAAGAATGGACTAAAAAACTGTGGTATATTTGCTAACTTTGAAGTAAGTTCTTATGATTCTTTGTATTTCTTCAGTCTGTTGTTATGTCTCCCTTTTCATTTCCGATTTTGTTGATTTGGATAGTGTTTCTCTGTCTTTTAGTTAGTTTGCCCAACTGTTGTAAACTTACTAAAGTGTCATGTTCTATAGTATTGAAAACATTAGCTGCAACAAATAAATGTTCCAGTTTATCTGTTCAGCTATTTCCAAAAATAAAAGACATAAAATATCAGGATCCATGAGTAAAGTTGAAAAGACTTCTGAAGAACTGAAATCCAAGAGGGCCTTTGTTAAGTTATTGCCTAAGCTTCAATTGGTATTGGAATGCACATCCTGTGACCCTAGCCGTGTCAATGTTGCCATATTCTCCTGTAGCAGAACAAAGAAGAAACACTTCCCTGATAAATCCATCATAGAAATCCATAAAACAAATTGTTTTTCCAATACAAACATTTCAAAATTGAAGAAAACAATCTTCTAATTTTTCAAGGCTTATGGAGACATAATCCAAAAGTATTCAAGTGGTTTTGATTACAAAGTATAAATACTAAACTATCTGATAACAATAGCTGCAAAACAGATATTAGCTATTAGACGAAAACAAAAACAAAAACAGATAGATGATAGATAGGTGGGTAGGTAAGTAGATAAATAGATTCCCATTCTTGAATAATCTTTAAAACTCAAGATGCCAGACAAAATTACATTATCATTATAAACAGCAATATGTTTAATATTATTTCTCAACCTCAATGCAGTTACACCAATCTATTTAATATGAACACACAAAGATATTCCTGAATTTTTCCTTATTGCTTTGAATTTTTCTCCATTTTTCAAATATTCATTAAATTAGCAAATGTTTAATAGTTCTTCAAAACTACACTATGTGGACTCTCAAGTACACTTGTAAAAGTTGATAGTTCTACTTTTCAGTTGAAAATACTGTTCTGCTATTACTCAGTTAATGAACTTTTACTTGTAAAATACACTCTAATTCATAGGTGAATGCAATGGCAAGATATAGCCTTCCCCTCCCAGTACTTAAAAGTGGCCATGAATGGCATGCATATCTTCATTTTTAAGGCAAAGAAAATCAAACTGGATATAGCATGTTGCTGTGCAGAGGTTTAAGAGCAGCAGGGGAGATTTGGTCAGGGCATGCTACATGCATATGTGTGTATACCACATAGAACCTCATGGGTAAAGCATAAAGCATAGCATTACAAGTTAACCAGAAATGTGAAATCAAATTAAAAGCAGACATGAGAAGCCAGGTATGATGGTTCATGCCTGCGATCACAGCACTACTTGCAAGAGTTAAAGGCCAGCTGAGAGTTTGCAGTGCAATTCTGGGCAGCCTGTGGTATATTAGGCTTTGCTTCAAAGAAAAACAAAACTATAATCACAAATACTTGGCATGAAGAAATTAGATAAACACAGGAGAGGATGGGATTGAGCCTTACCTGATCCTATATTCTTTCAATAAACATGAGTCTTACATGCATCCATATTATCTGAGGAAAATGCCCAGAGAGTGAACTACGTATATTATAATCACAACTGCATGTGTGATAAGCAAACTAACAAGAGAAACAAAGACATGCGAGAAAGGATAAGAAGGGAATGATTGAAGGACATCCACTGGCTTTCAACCACACTCAAAGGGTGGTTTATTAAATGAAACTGTTTTAAGATGCTGTCCTGGTTAGGGTTTCTGTTGCTGTGACAAAACACTAATGACAAAAAAGCAAGTTGGAGAGGAAAGGGTTTATTTGGTTTACACTTCCATATTATATGACATAGTCCATCACTGAAGGAAGCCAAGATAGGAACTCAAACAGGACAGGAACCTGGAGGCAGGAACCGAGGCAGAGGACATGGGAGGCGGGGTGCTGCTTATTGCCTTGCTCCCTATGGCTTGCAGAGCCCGCTTTCCTCTAGAACCCAGGACCACCAGCCCAGGTATGGCACCACCCACAATGGGCTGGGCCCATCAGTCACTAATTGAGAAAAACATGCCTTAGAGCTGGATCTTTTGGAGGCATTTCCTCAATTGCTGTTCCCTCCTTTCAGATAACTCTTATGCCACATTGACATAGGGCCAGGCAGCACAGAAACTACGGAATGATGAGCCACACTTCCTAAACAGCACCCATTCTTGGCCACAGAAATTGTGCATGGCACTTTAGAGCAATCTTGAAGTAATATAATGAAGCACTCACATGCATTAATCTGAGAACATGCCCCGCGCTTACCGCTTTCCTTGGGCTCTGGGACCAAAGCAAGAACAGCACAACAGCAGGGACCCGTTTTTGCAGGAGTTTGGTAGTAAAATTAAACCTGCTCTCTTTTTCTCCTTTGGTGTTTTGAGGCAGGGTCCTCTGTGTAGCACTGGCTGCCCTGGAACTTGCTCTGTAGACCAAGCTGGCTTTGAACTAACAGAGGTCTGCCTGCCTCCGCCTCCCAAGTGCTGAGGTTAAAGGCATGCGCCACCACCACCTGGCTAAATGTGTTCTTTACCATTTTTTTGTTTTGTTTTGTTTTGTTTGAAAACTATGACCACGGCAAGTGCATAAATTTGTAATGCATGAAGTCCTGTTTTTTATATTTGTTTCCTTAAATAGCTGTCAATATTTGTGTTTAATTTGGGGGAGCATAATAGTGTTTGGTTTATCTAGGGACTCTGTGTGCGAAGAGCACCAGGAGATGAGGAGGGAGAACAAAAGTCAGCTCTTTGAAAAAAAAAAAAAAACTCATGGGGGAAAAAAACCCAAAGAAGTTTAAAAATACATGCAGCTGAAGGGTGCTGCATGGAAGGGTGCCGAATGGAAGATGTTATATGCAAGCCAGCGTGTGTGGTTTTCCAACCAAGTGTTTATTTTTGTTTTAAGCTTCCCGAATCTCTCAGTAGCAAATAGTTGGCCCTGATTAAAGTAAATGGGTCACAAAACAAGTCAGTTCATGAAAGTGGCAAAGAGACAGGGGACAGGGGAGGTGGGGGATGGGGGCTGGAGGGCAGGAGGAGAGGGACAGGGATCAGGAGGTTACACAGATGTTTCTGCCTGCTTTTTGTTCATCATTTAAGCAATTTAACGTGGCATTGGCCTGTAATCTCAGCTATTTTGGAAGCTGAGGCAAAGAATAAGAGGTTCAGTATGGGCTTGGCAACTTGAGACCTTGACTCAAAACAAGTAAAAAGGAGACAGAGTTGCTTATCAAGCTGTCTTACATGTACAGCCCCCACCCACCACACACACACACACACACACACACACACACACTCCTATGCAGTATCTGTGCAAGTAAATCTAAATATTAGTAATTCTTGCTTCAGTATTGATGAGTCTCGTTTGGCCGTGAATACAAACCGTTTGCTTCAATATTTCTTTCAATACTTAATCTTTAGATGTATGGTGCTTTATTGGCCAGTAGTTGTGGGTTTTGTATGTTTACCTGTTTGTTTTTTTAATGTTACTGTTTTGGTTTGGTGTGACTTGGAGTTTTTGCTTGTTTTTGTGCTTACTAGGCTATGAATGTAGAGCCATATATACTTTGATACTGAGCCACATCTATGTCACTTTATTCCACTCTTTCTCTTGAGACAGATTTTCATTAAGTTGCCTGTGTTAACGCTGAACTTACTCTGTAACGGAGGCAATCCTCCTGCCTCAGCTTCTCGAGCTGCTGCAGTTTAAAGTCTGTGGCAGGATGGGACATTCAGCTTCAGTCACTAACCATTGCTCTCTTTGTCTCTTTGTCTCTCTCTAAAGTCCACCCCTGCCAGCCAAGAATGATCATAGTTCATTGTATAGATGTATGAAATTCTCAATGAATAATAAGTAAAGTGTACAGAAAACTATACATTAAACTGAAAAGGGAGCATAAAAACAAAATCTCAGTATTACAAATGATAGTTACAGCTAAAGCCTCGCCTTCCTTGAACTTGTGTGCAATATTAATTCCACTGATCTTTCTAACCAAACTTTAAAGTTTATCATCCCATCAACCTGTATGATACGTGTATATAACTTCTTTGATGAAAAACAAAACAACTATACCACTATGTTTTTCTTAACCAAAAACATTTTAATTTAATTCTTTGGTCCACTGTCTTAATTAAGATTACTATTGCTGTGATGAAACATGATGACCAAAGCAACTTGGAGAGAAAGGGTTTCCTTGGCTTACACCACTGAGAGGAGGGAACAGCAATTGAGGAAATGCCTCCAAAAGATCCAGCTCTAAGGCATGTTTTTCTCAATTAGTGACTGATGGGCCCAGCCCACTGTGGGTGGTGCCATACCTGGGTTGATGGTCCTGGGTTCTAGAGGAAAGCGGGCTCTGCAAGCCATAGGGAGCAAGGCAATAAGCAGCACCCCGCCTCCCATGTCCTCTGCCTTGGTTCCTGCCTCCAGGTTCCTGTCCTGTTTGAGTTCCTATCTTGGCTTCCTTCAGTGATGGACTATGTCATATAATATGGAAGTGTAAACCAAATAAACCTTTCCTCTCCAACTTGCTTTTTTGTCATTAGTGTTTTGTCACAGCAACAGGAACCCTAACTAGGACAGCATCTTAAAACAGTTTTATTTGATAAACCACCCTTCGGGTGTGGTTGAAAGCCAGTGTATGTCCTTAAATCACTATTCATCACTGAAGGAAGTCAGGACAGGAACTCAAACAGGTCAGAAACCTGCTATGAGGGGCAGGAGCTGGTGGAGAAGCTATGGAAGCTCACTGGCTTGTGTCATCATAGACCTGCAGGACCCTCGGCCAAGGCAGGAATGGCAGCACAAACAATAGGCTGCATCCTCCCCCATCAACCACCAATTAAGAAAATGCCCTACTGGCTTTTCATGAATAACCACTTTTCTGGCTATGTCCCCCTGCACCACACACAGCTCATCTCCTAAGGTCAGGCCAACTCCACTCCATGGCTACGCTTTTTCTTGGTGGTCATGTATGGCATTGGCATCTCCAAAATGCTGGGGTCTCTTGCCACAACTGGGCTTCACTTTCACCAACGGCCTCTCCTCTGCTCTCACAGTGTCAGGCCTCAACTCTTCCTCATAACCCCTTCGTGCCTTCTTAAAACCAGTACCACCTGGGTGAATTTACACATGGCCACATTTAGCCACCACCATGAGGTACACCCTTGGTCACCTCTGGAATACCACTTCTGTGTGCTGACCTCCCAGAAGATTTTATCCCAACAATGCTGGTTTCTTTATTTAATCATCGATAATGTCAAAGTTCAGCTGATCAAAACTGAGTATTCCAGCAAAGCAAAGGCTTTACTGTAACGGTTCTAGTGTCTTGCTAGTCACACCTGATTCCTCAGCTTCAGCTAATAGAAACATTAACTCTTAATTCAAAACAGAGAATGGCCCCCATAGAATCTTTATTTTCTTTAATCTGATTTTTAACTTTTTTATTTTTTTAAATATATTTTATTAATTTATTCATATTACATCTCAATTGTAAAATCCTTATATCCTCCTATTCCTTCCTCCCCCCCCCCATTTTCCCTTTACTCCCTTCCCCTATGACTGTGACTGAGGGGGACCTCCTTCCCCTGTATGAGCCCCATATTTGACCACGTCCCCTGGAGGGGGAGGCCTGGTGGCACTCAGAGGAAGGATAGCAGGTTCCAATAGAATCTTTAAACTTTCCTCTGCTTCACAAGCCGGGCCTTTCTGTATTTTTCTCAGTACTCTTTTCTTCCAAGTTCCCACAGAACAGCTCACCAAGGTTTGAATGCTCAATAGCTTTCCTTGCCCAAAGTTCCAAGATCCCTCCACAGTCATCCTAAACACAACATACATAGCCAGGTTTGTCACAGCAATACCCCACTGCGCTGGTACCAGTTTCTGACCTAGTTAAGGTTATTGTTGCTGTGATGAAACATCATGACCAAAAAAAAAAAAAAAAAAAAAACTTGGGGGAGGAAATGGGTTATTAGGCTTACATTTCCTAATGACTGTTAATCATCAAAGGAAGTCGTGACAGGAACTCAAACAGAGCAGGAATCTGGAGGCAGGAGCTGATGCAGAGGCCATGGAGAGGAGCTGCTTGCTGGCTTGCTCCTCATGGCTTTCTCAACCTGCTTTCTTATATATAGCCCACAGGACCACCAGCCCAGGGATGACACCACCCTAGACCCTATGCCCATCAATCACTCAGTGAGAGTATGCCCAACCTTATGGAGGCATTTCCTCAGCTGAGCTTCCCTCTTCTCTTATGACTTTCCCTTGTATCAAGTTAACATAAAAGCACGCAGTACAGCCATGTAACTTCAACAGCTGCCACAATCATATGCATGACAGTTAAATGCTGTTGTGTCTTGAGAAGCTCAAGCATAAATAACCTGTATGTATATATACTAGTATGCTTTGTCTTGTTTTGTTTGTTTTGCTTTAGAGAAATATTCTCATTGTGTACAATGGCTGACTCTTTACATGGAGACCAAGATAGCTTCAAACTTACAGATATCTCTGCTTCTGCCTTCCAAGTCCTGGGATTACAGGCATGTGCCACCACACCCTGCTGTGACTACACTTTCCTTCAACCTCTGGCACTCCATTTCTCTACTAACATCCACATTTATATCTATATTTAAAAACCTGTCTAATAAGCTGTAGCCTTGCTTCAAAACAAAAACAAATATGAATAGGGTGGCTTGCAATTCAGAAAAACTAGGGCATAGGTTAGGTCCCCACTTGAACGTTAATACCAACTTCTATCATAGTGTTGCAGTAAGTGTTCAGTGAGAGAACACATACAACTCTTAGCACAGTGCCTGGAATATAGCAAACCGCCCTCTGCTGCCACAACTACGTGTACTAATACAATAATGTGAAAGATTTAAGAGATAGAAAGAAAAGAAGCCAGTTTCATCACTCGTCAACTGTAATCATTCTAAATGTGAACTCAGATAAAATGTGTTAGCACCACAGTGCATCAGTAAAAACAAGACATCTCTACTCACTGCAAGAGTATAATCTGTGACGACGTGAGTTGCGGTTTGGGATATGGGATAAGCATTATTTCCAAGTCTGAAATAGCAGTCAACAAGAAGGGACATCATCACCTATAAAACCCACAGAGAAACGTTAATAAAATGAAAAGCAGGCAAATCAGGCAAATGGCACACAAGAAAGTAAAATCTTAATAATATTTTAGAATCTACTTTATGTCTACTGGCTTAAGAAAATATACACTTCACTATGTTTGTTCAATAAACTTTAACTGACTTAGCAATATGCTAGAAATACACTCAAAAGCAACTGGATACACAGTTTATCTGTTGCAAAAGGAGCCTAGGAGTTAGCTAACCGTAGGAAGATTTGCCAACCTGAACTCTGACAACCTTGGAGTTTTATGAAACTCTGAGTAGCATTTGTAAAACATCACACATGTGTACATGTGTGTAGTTGTGGAAATAGCTACTGTTTGCTAAAATCTAATAGGGACAACATTCAGAAATGGTAAAGATGGCAAAACAACATTTTATAGTGCAAGTCATCATGCTTGCTTGTTTTTAGGCATGGTTCTTCTATGCAGCTCCAGCTAGGCTGGCACTCTCAGTGCAGCAGGGGCTAGCCTCGGGTGCCCCGTTTGCCTCTGCCTGTTAAGCTCAGGGACAGTAGCTACAATACACCATGCTCATCTCTATTCAGATTTGCTACTAAGAATTTTCTTCAGTAATATGAAATTTTCATTCTGAACAATTTCATTCCATTAAAAACAAAGACTGAAAAGTAGAAACGCCTTTGAAAACATCGACTTACTTTTCGAGTGTTCTATTGAAAATTTTTTCATTTAACACCCACTGCTTTTGAGTCCATTGTGTAACTCTTTTCCTGGAATCCTTCAGTTGATGGGTTTTTCAGAAATGTTTTCAAAGTAGCTTGTGCTGTTCTCCAAATGATCACAAAGTCCCCCAGATGTACATGCTACGCATATCTCAAACAGAACTTACCTTCTGAAGTTCAGTTTCCCACTAATGATGCTTCTTCTCAGTTTTACATTTCTAGAGGGTGATTTTTCACTAACGTGGCTTTTCCTTAAGAGGTGTATAGAAACATTTCTCCTCTTTGTAGGTTTCGTCTTCTGTGGCAGTTGTTTGTCGGTGCTATAATTAACATTTTTTTTATTCAGTTGAGCATTTACTAGACTAATTCAGGTCTGCGATGTTACAATGGAGCACTGGGATGTCACAATTCAGTATTGTGAGGGTATAACGGAGTATTTGATAGCACAATGATGATACACAGTGGCTTCCTGAGGAACGCTGTACTGTCATAATATATTCTGGTGTCTGGGGGGTATTTTGATATCACAAGACCTCTGTGTTGTCACAATGTTACATGATGGTACAACAGGGCCTTAATTATATCAGTTTACTTTTGTGACATAGGAATGAGTCATCATGTGATGTCACATTTGAGTGTTGTGATGACATAATGGTACAATGTGATTGCTCAGACCGAAGATATCCATATGGCTTTCGGTGGTAACTCAGGCCAGGGATCTCATCAATAGGGCTTTCAGCTCCTGTAGGACCATGGATGACACCCACAGGAACCTCTGGCTTCAACACCACCTGGGGCAGTGGACCACGGGTACCGAAGTTGTCTCCTGAGGCAGCACCGACTTTAGAGGTCTTTCAGGGAGGTCTTGCAGAAGCTTTAAAACACTGTTTGTTCAACCCTAGGCAGACAGGATGGCTCTGTAGTTGATTCTGGGCCTCTAAGGCCGACCAGCGGTAATTCCATCAGGGTAAGCTAAAACTTTAGGATGCACCGCCAGACCAGATGCCACTAGCGCGTCTGTTACACTGTCGTTCTCCTGAATGACATCCACTTCAGATGCTGTTGCAGGACCATACTCCCTAAACTGAAAACCTAAGCCTGGTCTGCTTGAAAAAACTGTCTGACTTCATTATTCCACAGATTCCCTGGCAAGACAAGGTACAGGCTACATGGATAGCTCAGCGTTGGCAAATTCTTAATTCTCTCAGGTACAGATTTAAGATTTGCTGCTTGTGAATAAGGTATATAAACAGTAAGTCCATAGTCAACCAAAACAAGATGTAAAGATTGATCTGAAACTTCAGAAATCTCTGCTCTGATCCAGTGATCTCCCGACTCACTCTTGAACAAGTAACTGGAACCGGGATCACGTGCCCCCGAGGCAATGCCTCCAGGGGCTCTCGTATGTCTGACAGAAAGGTAAAGAGGCACTTCATGGTATCAAAGAAATCCTCTACCTGCACATAGAAGTCTGAGGGGTCACAGACAGCAGTGGCGATGCCACAGTACCGCCTAAAATTTTGGAGTGATGCACAAACAAACGGCTGGATTGCACACGGAGACAGAAGTGTCTGGGATTCTAGACACAAAGCAGCACGTGAAGACTGCAGTTTCTGTTCTTCTACCTGAGATGTAGTTACGTTTTAAAAAAAAACAAAGCAACATGCCATCTACCAAAATTTCCACTTCCCAAGTATAGTCTAAATATTTCAGAGAAAGGATGCTCATTTCCAACTGATCAAATAAACACACAATGAACTCAAGGGTAGAATGTGTAAACCAAATCCATTTATGAGGCCCACCTTGTCTTTGAATATTTACGATCTCACTACTAGGTTCCTTGGAATTATTTTTGGACACTACTTCATGCCCTCCATTATCTATTTAAAAAGCAAGTACTTTCTCATCCACCCACTGCTCTTCTGTTTTGGGATGGTACCACTTTAAAATTCCTTTAGAGAGTGCCAAGAATTCTGATCCCTTTTAATATTATCCATTGATAATAAAGAGGAAATTGTATCTTCTTTAGTAGTAAATAGTGATAAATCTGATGTTTTCTGTGTTTTCTGCAACTTCACATGAAATGTAAGTCATTTCATTTTTTTCAAGCTGTCCATGTTCTAAAAGAGCAAAAGGCTTTTTTCACCCAGCGGTAGGGAGAATGGCTGGATGGTTGTGAAGCTTCACGTGTATTACTCTTCCTGTCTTCTCGTCAGCATCATCTTCATAGGTACTGACTTTGTGAGAGAGGACCCGAGGCGTCTGCAACGCTATCTCTTGTCACTTAGGACATGGCAACCACCTCAGAAATCCCCTGATGACGCATGTGTCTCCACAAGTTATGTTTACTTCCCGTTCCTGGTCACGAGCCTTCACAAATTCACGAGAAACTGTTCTGTTAGTTACTCCCAATCATCTGCAATTTTTCTTTGACACATTTCAAGAGGCCCGTTCCATCTTTTCCCATTCCATCTTATCCTATGAAGGAAAGAACAAAATCCCAGCTGGGAGACAGTTAAGAGTTCCCTGTTAACTGAATAAACTTTAGATCCACTGGCTATGGCAATGTTACCATGATCAAAAACTTCCACTTCAAAGGACCCTTTAGGCAACATTCCTCTAGGAACATGTCTGGATGAGGCTTCGTCATTAGAGTAGTCTACATCACCTCTCACTAGAGGGCTCAGGCAGTTCTTGTTTTTCTGGCTATCTGTCCTTTCACTCAGAACACCAGTGAGTCCCATTGCTTCATTTCCACTCCCAGCAAGTGGAATATGAAAGTTTGCCGGCTGATGGATAGTGGGTGCAGACCCTTTGACCTGGGTACTCAGGGCAACGTGGCGCTGAGGAATCTCTGTGATTGGAGGTTTAATGAGGATGCACAGGCTTTCAGAAGCTGATTGATTTAAGTCTTTGGTAAATAATTTTGATACCTTCTCTCCTGACTTGGGGCTCATGCCACTGTCTTTAGGGAATGAGTGCAGACCTGGAAGCAAGTTTCACATTTTTAAGTCTACCCTTCAAGGACTTCTTCACTTAGCTTTTTGGCATGGGCTTAACTCTATAACAAACTGATGGTTTCAAACTTCTGGCATATATGCTTTGGGAAAACATCAATTTTGTTTTGTTTGCAGAATGTGTTTTGAGGCTAGTTTTATTTATTGCACTGTGGCAACAGCTTCTTTCTGTGTTTTCTTTCAGAGAAGCAGAGGATGCCTGATTTAACCTCTGATTCTTTTCCGCACACCATGCTTGCTCAGAATGTCTTTCTCCATAAATATTAAGTAGCAATTTTATTGTCTGATTTATATGTTGATACCCATCATATAAGTCTATACCAAGCTGCCCATCTGATTCCCTAGACAGTATTACAGCTTTTAATGGTTTCCCTAAGAAATTGTCTTCAAACCATCTATTGATTTCTCCTGGAATATCAATGTCTCTAAGATCTGACAGAAAACACTGAATTGCTTGCATAGGTGTAAATAGCAGCTCTGGAAATTGATCAGAAATGGCACACAACATGTTTTCTTCTACCGACTGCTCATTCCCGTAGTCCACAAAATAAACACAAGGAGTAGATGAGGACTCTTTTGGCTTCACCAAGGCTCTGTATGAGAGCCCATCCTCTATGTATTTAGAGATGCACAGTCTCGTTCTGTTCCACTCATACTTGGAACACATTTTGAGGCTAATCATTTCCGTGATTCTTGTCTCCAGCATCTCTAAATCTTTACTGTTCCTACAAAGCTGGCAATAGAACTTCTTAGGACTATACACATGAGATATGTACACATCTTCTTCATTTCCAATCTTTATATCAAAGGAAGAGTAATAGTAACTGTAAAGACTAACTGAGAATGGGAGTGGCCTTGATAAGATGCTGTAGTGGGTGGAGCCATGGCGAAGAAGGAATTCATTTGCACTGGTAAGTGATGATTGTAAATCCACTAAGTTACATAAGCATCTAGGGTGCACAAGAACTAAAGCATACACGATACAGGTAAGTAAGCCTCCACATGAAGAAATGAAATTTCCAAAGTCTCTGGATGCTTCTGCTGTCCAGTATAGTATTTTACAATTAATGGGCTCAACTAAATAGTTGAGACAGCATCTGAAAGCCTGGGCTTCTAATGCAAGAAAATGTGGGTTGATAGCACAAAGATCTTTAATGAGGACTCGTTCTTGATTGCCATAGTCAACAAATATTAGTTCAACTTCTTGCTCTGATACTTGAGTCAAGATGGCAGCCCTGTACCACCTGCCATCTCTGGAATGCTTAGCAACACATGCTACTTTCCCATTCTGATATGGCTCTGGGTAGATGCTATAATAATCTTGGATTTGTTCCATCAGTAGTTTTAAATCTTCTAACTTACACTGAAGCTGGCATGAAAAGTCACCTGGGCTGTGGCAGTAAGAACAGTAGACTTTGAGAAGTTTTCCTGGTTTGAACACATGTTCCTTGTAAGGCTGTGATGACTCGGGTTCAAAAAACAGGGTGAAAGAAGAATTTAAATCCAGGAACCTGCACAAAGATGAAATGTTTTCTTTCAGCTTATTGGAATGAGACTTCTCAGGCTTGGATCTTTTGACAGGGGCAGAGGCTACATTTCTATCACCAAGTGTAGCTTCAGATTTTAACTTTAGCACTGAATAGTCTCTCAGAGATTTGGGGGAAACCAATGCTACCTCTGTAGAGTCTGCATATCCAGCTTGGAGCATCAGAGAGACAACATTGATATTGTCAGGGGCTTCAATATTCTGAATATCCACCATGTATGTGTCATCACTTTTTGCTATAACTTGAAGCAAAATTTCTTTGTTCAAAATGATTTTTTTAAAATAATCTATTGCTGCCTTTCTCCATACATCTGTTGCTGGAGATACATATGCAAGTGAACAGTGTATGGCCAAGGGAGGCAACTCACAAAATTCTGGAAGCAGAACTTTCACATCAAAAACCGGTATGGAGTCAGTACTTCCATAATCTAGGAGGTAAACGTTAATTTGATAATCACTCATTTCTGTGATGATGGCTCGGTAGAAACATCTATCCTTGCTATATCTGGCACAACAGAATAGTCCAGGTTCAGGGTTTCTCAGAGTTAGGTCATCATTTTCAGACGCATTATAAAACCGATTTATAGTTTTCATTATATCTTGAAATTTGTTCTGATGTTTATTAATGCGAACCCAGAAATTTGATGGGTCCAACACATTCACTACAAATGCTACGTACATAGATTCTACCTCCATTTTTACAGTTCTAATTGGAAAACTTGCTTTTAATTTATCCTTTACATTTAGTCCACCCACTGACTGCTCAACGTTTCCAATAAAACTATCCACTGCAAAGCTGTCTGTCCCATAAGTGCCTGCCTTGCTCAAGGCATTGGTAAAATTTGACTCAAATGCAGGACAGCATATTTGTGTGCCCTGCAGCAGACACTGAGAATTAACTGCAGATTCTGGAGACTGCAAAGTCACATAATACAAATGTTCATTCTCACTGAACCAATCAATGTGGGCATATACTATGTGTCCTAAAAGGGCTTGCTTAAATATAGTCAGTTGCCACTTTCTTTCTTCTTGGTCCGGACTGTGTAAACATGTCAGAGAACATGGAAATGAAAACAACGGTGCAAAAATAAAATCCTGTTTCAGTTTCTTCACATGAACAGAGGGGATGGCCTCACTGCTACCATAATCCATGAACCAAATTCTCACCTGATTATCAGGCAGGAGCTCCTGGAGGACTCCTCTTTGCCACCACCCATTTGTCCCTTTAGCAACACACAGGAGTCCAAAATTATCACAGGTGGGGCCAGTCTCGTGACTGACTGTGTTGTAATGCAGATTCATACACTCGGTCAAGTCTTCTAGCTCTGGAATCCGCTTAAGTAGTTGACAATAAAATTTACTGGGGCTCAGTGCACATGACACTTTGACGCTGTCCAAACTTCCCACCGGCAAGGATGGCTGGAAGTTATCTAGGACACTGTGAACATCAAGGGAAGTACCATTATTCGTACTTAATGAAAACTCAGGTCTTTTATGTTGCAGTAAGTCTGGCATTGGCTGGGGGTTTTCCTTTAATATTTCCACAATAAGACGAAATGTATCCTTATCAATAAATCTTCCTAATTGTAGTTCAAGAACACCAGATATTACTTTGGGTGCCTCGAGAAGAAACATTTGAAGAGGCAAAATTGTTTGCATATTGCCTTTCAACTGTATTCCTACTAGTGACCTGAAATAATTCAAAGCTCTGGGAGACCACTTCTCTCCAAGTGGGAGTATGTTGGCAAAAATGCCAGATATGACTCTGGGCGGGAGCTCAAATAACTTTCTGCAAGCAGAGGCTACCCTAGTACCATCCACGCTCAGTTCTTCTCCTCGGTCAATGAGCAGCACTGTGTAGACTTCATTCTGCTTTCCCACGACTCTTCCTCTCTGCCATTCTCCAGTCACTCTTTCCTCCACCAGGCAGAAGTCATCAACAGCCATGTTACTCCTCACTTTGGGCACATACTGTATTTCCCTCTGCAATATGTGATAGTCAAACTGACACTCACTGTTATTTTTGCCTTGAAATTTCACAAGCATATCCTTGGGAAGACACTCAATATGTAAAACTGTCAGATCTGCATCTAAAACTGTTGGCAATAAAGATGTAGAATCCATTTTCTAAAAAATAAAAAAACAAAGAAGGACAAATTTTAAAAAATTAAAAAATTAAAAATTAAAAAAAAAAAAGAAAGACGAATTAGCTTCTGATGGATGGCTACCACCATTACGTAAAATTTGTCTTATATAATTTTTAAGTAAATAGAAAATTCTGTATCTGTTTTCACATTTATTTGGGGGCAAGGAGGCGAGACATACATGACAGAGATGTGAATGGAGTTCCCAGGACAACGTGTGGCAGTTGTTCCATCCTTCCACCTTATGGGCTCTGGACATCAAACTCAGATCATCAGGCTTCGCAGCATGGGCCTTTATTCATGGAGCCATCTTACCAGCCCTTGTGTTTTGTTTTGTTTTGTTTGTCATATCAAAGATGTTGGCAAGAACTATATGCACAAGGCAAGATGTTGCCGACATAAACAAGATGTTGCTGAGATAAGCACTGGCCTTTACACATTAGAAAACGTCACTAAAAGGACAAGACAGGATAGTGTGGATTATTATTGGAACATGCAGAGATAATCCTCACTTCCCAGAAAATTTAACAAGCGTCTGTCTACTATATAGCAGATGTGGTACAATAGAAAAAGAAAATCAGATTTACCTGCGACCTCATTCTCCTCCTGGCAAGAGAGAAGAAAACAAGGGCAGATGAAAGTCAGAAAGGAGACAGGTTGTATTTTTTTCTCTCGTGTTAACTTTTGATACTTAGACACCACTGATATTCAGTCCCAAGGTTATTCACTGAGTGGGGGCAATAAGCTGAGGTCTGCACGCCACCAAAGCAGGATACTCCTGGAAAGTCAGTGATGCCCGTCCATAACTAACCCTGGCAGGCCCAGCCACAAACAAAAAGAAAAATCATTAGCCATGAGAGATAAGTTTGCTTCTATTTTGATCTCCAGATTTAGAGGATTCTAAAGATAATTAAGTAAATACGCAGAAAGTTTAATATTCTCTCGGTATTGCAGTTTGGATTTGAAGTGTACCCCCAATGTGATATATGTGCCAAATACAATCATAATATTAATATTATGACTTGGTCCTCAACCAGTAGGTCCAGTTGATAGATGGTCCATACTTTGAGCAGTATGCCGTATTTACTTAGTATTTAAAGGGGGACATAGCAGAACTACTTTGTCAAATGTAAATATCATGAATATTATTAGCTAATCCAAGCCCAAAGGCACAAGGACGTGTATGAACAGACTCTTGAGTCACTAGGAGCCTAACCCTCCCGGCCATTTTTATTCCTTCAGACAATCCAAGTGCTCTTAGAAACTTATTTCACACCAGTAGAATGAAAAAGAATCTAAGCCTGGGTTACCCATGGCTCTCACCTAAAGCCAGTAAGCCCTGCCCCTCAAATGGATTGCTGAGGAATTACACTCCAACCTAATGGGGAGTTTCCCTAAGAAATCAGTGGAAATTTTCACAGTAGACAAACATACTTTGACATGTACTGTATCTGAAGAAAAGTCGTTTCAGCGGAAGACACATGAAGATTCATGGACATTAGCTAATGCGTTCCAGAGGGCAACGGGGATCCACAGGAGACAGCCTGACAGATGTTCACATAGGGGTGGGAAGAAGTGGTTTGCAGATGGCATCTCGGATAAAGATGCTCAACAAAGACCTACAACGTGGGATAAATTCTTAATGGTGTAAAACAAAATCTTTCCTGTAGGTGGCAGTTGGCTTCCTACACCTGCCTGCCCAGAGCTTGCTCAGTGGTATCATAAAGAAAGTTCCCGCATGATGGACAAAACCACACATTCTTGCACCTACTGACCAACTAAAATTCAGAGAACATTCAGGAAAGATATAAAAGCTAGGAATTCAAAAGAAGATCAGTTATTTTATACAATGAAAGAGCAGGGTCAAATCAAAACATAATTTAAGACATTACATTTAAGACTAAATTTACATTCAATCCCAGGGAGATCACTCACTGTGCTATCAGAAGTGTGTTGTACTAACACAATTCAGATGTCACCTTTCACCTGAACCTCAAGTAATCCTGTGGAATTTCAGAAACTTGCTTTTGCTTCTATTTAAACACTAAATCTATAAAATAAAAGGTTTAATTAAATTAGGGCTTTTCAATTTTTTTTCAGCAAAAAGTCATTAAAGATAAAAATAGATAGAAATCTATAACATAGATTTATTGATATTCTAATAATCTCAAGTTTATAAAATTTAATTTTAAAATCATCAAATGAGAATACAATCATTCTAATGAACTCAAGTTCACATGATGTGTCTTTATATTGTATCCCATAGCACAGTATTAAAAATATCAAATTTATACATTGCTAATTGCCTATCTTCTTCTACAATTGTGTGACAATCAACACAGACAGATACAATAAAACATATGAACTCCAGGAATTCATTGGATGCACTTGTGTCCTCCTGTCCTTTAAATTTTTAGTATACATTTGAATATTTGGTTTTACAAAGCTAATTGCATCTATGTTTTTTTAATTAAATTCAAATTCATAGATTTTTTAATGGTTACTACTTAAATCATATTAAGTATTCAAATGGAAAAATAGACATATATGCATGTCTCAATTCAGACCAATCATGCCTCAAGCACACGTGTGTGTGTGTATGTGCGTGTGTGCATGTGTGTGTGAGTGTGTATGTGTGTGTACATGCATGTGTGTGTGTGTGCGTGAGTGTGGGTGAGTGTGTGTGTGTATGTGTGTGTACATGCATGCGTGTGTGTGTGTGCATGTGTGCATGTGTGCGTGAGTGTGTGTATGTGTGTGTGTGTACATGCATGTGTGTGTGAGTGTGTGTGTGTGCATGAGTGTGTGTGCGTGAGTGTGTGTGTGTGCATGTGTGCATGTGTGCGTGAGTGTGTGTATGTGTGTATGTACATGCATGTGTGTGTGAGTGTGTGTGTGAGTGTGTGTGTGAGTGTGTGTGTGAGTGTGTATGTGTGTGTGTGCATGAGTGTGTGTGTGTGTGTGTGTGTGTGTGTGTGTGTGCCTATTGAAGAATGTAGGTTAAAACTCATTCCCATTTTGCTTTTCATGGACTTAATGAAGAAGCATAAAGGAGTAGTCCTTCACACTTACAATACTTTAAGTATTTAAAACCATTTCAGTACATGAGTTTAACTGATTTTTTACAATAAATTTTTTGTTGTTCAGGTCACAAAACTGTAGGTCAAGAGGTTCGAAAGCATCAGCCCAGGTTTTCTGATGTTTACCCCCAGTGTATTACCTTTCCCAGCTTTTCCCAATGCTGTGTTACATGCACCACAGAATTATCAGAAAAATCAAAAATCAAAGGAAGAATAAAGTTTCAAACACAAGGCCAACCAAAGCCAATATGGCCAGCTTATTAATGTTTCCTTGTTTAAGATGTAGGCTAACTATGGAGAAACTGCCCAAGAACCCAGCAAAGTCACTCTGTACTAAATCATTCCATTTGGAAAACACGTTGACAGCCCTTCAAACACTTAAGTAACAATTTTACATCTAGACTTATCACCAAGAAAACCAAGACTATATATCAATACAAAATCATGTCCACAAATGCTCATAGAAACATTACATTATATCTGAAAGTAAACACTACCCTGAAATCTATTGTGTTGGACTAATGCATTTGGTCCTTGCAGTGGAATATCATTCAGCCTTTTAAAATGATTAAACCTACAAGAAGGATGAAGCTTCAGAAGTAAAACCAAAAATTACACAAAAGCTTCTGTAAGTTGGACTGGAAAGACGACTACCTAGTTCAGTTCATTGGCTGGTCTCGCAAAGGGCCTGGGTTTGGTTCCTTGCACCCACCAGGCAGCTCACAGCCATCTGTGACTCCAGTTCCAGTAATCCAATGCCCTCTTCTAACTCCCACAAGCAGCAGACATACAAGTAAACATGCTTACAAGCAAGTCAACCATATATAATTAATTAATTAGTTTTATTGTATTTATTATATTTACAGCACCTTTCTCCTAACTAAAGTCACATTTCCACCCACACCAGAGTTAAGATACAGACATGTCTTTCTAAGGGAGACAGTTTGACTTATAAGATTGTTCTATCAAAACATATAGGAAGTCATTCCTTACACCACTGCTTGCAAGATCTGGGAGCTTGGTAACTAACTTTAATTCAGTTGGTGAGTAAACAGTTGCATAAAGCACACTATACACTATACAGTAATGAAGAGTGAACAGACTGAGGCTGCAAACATAGATCATATCACAAGTACAAGGAGAATCAATTATAGCTACCATGATGTCATGTAAGTGTTCAGTCAGAAGTGTTCAGATGCTGCCCCACCAACTGTGGGAAACACATAACCAGGCATGAAAACAGTGCATGCTCGGTTCGAGAGCAAACAAATGAGCAAAGCAGGACCAGGGGAAGAAAGTGTATCCAGTCATTTTCTCAGGGTTATTTTTAGCACAATTATTTCTTTCTTTCAGAATTCTCTAGTTGTTATTTTTTTCTATAAACAACCATATATTTTTCTCTAACAATAAAAAAAAAAAACAACTTAAAACAAAACTGTCTTCAGAGCACGGAAATAGGGAAACATAGGAAAATATTCACAACACTTTCAAGGAAGATGAGAAATTCTGAACAAGACAGAAAGTAAATCTGTAAGGGAAATGGTGTGTATATTCCTATGTAAAGTAGAGTTTCATATGAGTAAGCAACAGGTTACTTTAACAACTGTAGCATGCAATAAAAACTTAAGTTCTCAGTTCAGCAGTCTGAGAATCATAAATTTAAAAAGCTATTCTGCCTCTTTCATCTATTGTCTATCAAAACTGTAAGTGTGTGCCTGCAGCCAGATTAAATAAGCAGTTAGAAAGAAAAACTCCTGGGGTCCAGGTAGGATAATGAAGTGCTATTTTTCATCCTTGTAAACCTTAAATATCTATTAGATATTAAAGTACATCTTTTGATTAAAATCTATCACATTTTACTGCTTTATGGAAGCAGACTGAGGATATTTAATGCAACACTATACATTGAAGAAAAGGCTAGAAACACAGTCACCAAGGCTCAAAGATGGCTTTGTCAACATAGGCACGCATTGCTGCAAAGTTACCTAATTTATCATGGCCAAATTCACTGGTAAAAGTGACATAAACATAGCCGATATTCTAGTGTGTTCTTTACCCAACATTAGAGTGTTAGTTCTACACCTTCTACAGGAAACCACAGTTTAAACACACCAATAACACTCTCAAAAAGGAACAAATTCGGGGAATTTTTATTACTGGTTTTTCAAGTAGGTCTCCACTTGTAGTGGTATAGAAAGGGGAATGCAATTCCTGTAAACAAATGAGAAAATCCAGAAATAAGATCTACCTATGAAAGGTCGAGAAAGGAGGAAGAGATTTCTAACCACCAAGCTGAGCAGTTTAAAATGATGTCACAGTGACTGGGACTTGCCTTGGTGGTAGAGTACTTGCTTAGCAAGTACAAGGCCCTGGTTAGACCATTAATGCAAAAAATAAAAATTGTAAGTATAAATATTTTTTTAAAGGATGCTAAAACAATTGCCACATGTGAAGGAAAAACAAATCCTCACTTCCTATCACAAACCAATCTGTTGCAAGGAAATCCGTGAAGATAAAACAGATCTCAAAGCAACTTGAAGTGACTGATGCGCGTGTATATACATATATATATATATATATACATACATACATACATATATATACATATATATATATGGTCTGCTTTAAAATAAATAAACCTTTCTTGTAAAAGCTTCCCCAACCAGAGCACCCCTGGTGATGCAAAAGAATGGCTGGGTAATGCAGGTCAATACTAATGCTTAGGTGAGAAGCTTCTCATAAAGCATTTAAGGGATCAACATCTGCTGCCTTGGGTACCACTCAGCCTCCTCACGCGGCTGCAAATATCCCTGCACACGAGTACAAAGACATGCACCTGCTGACGCTTTTTTTTAAAGGAAGATTATGTTATCGAAAATAAGGAAAGAAAGCAAAATAATTTGGAAGCAAATTGAACTCTATACAAGAAAACCAAAAGCA
The DNA here is from genome assembly GCF_903995435.1 of Acomys russatus. NCBI lineage: Eukaryota > Metazoa > Chordata > Mammalia > Rodentia > Muridae > Acomys > Acomys russatus. The sequence goes on from NC_067137.1 coordinate 28,363,592, forward strand.
GGCAAAGAGAGCCTCTAGAGAAAAATCAGTGCTTACTGAAATTTGGGAGGTGGGGCAGGGGGACTTGGATGACTAGACTTGTGTGGAAGATACACAGATCCTTCACTCAAATTACAGTGAAATAAAATGTGCAGATGCCACCAGGGGAGCCAAAGATGAGATGCTCTAGGTAACTTTAAATAAAGAGCCAAGGAAGCTCCAAGCAAAGCCAGAAACACAAATCACAGTTATGCACAGTTGAGGAACAAAGAAGGAACTGGGAGAGAAGAAGAAGGCCAGGTTAAAAATGAAGCCTTATATCACAGAAACTGTGGTATATTTACATGATGGAATACTACTCAGCTATTAAAAATGAGGAATTCCCGAAATTTGTGGACAAATGGATTGATCTAGAAATTATCATAATGAGTGAATTCACCCAGAAGCAAAAAGAGACAAACGGTATATACTCACTTATATCAAAACACTAGTCCAAGGGATACGTACCATGAAAATCTTTACTGACCAAGAAAGTGGGTCAGAGGAGAGGATATCCGATTGAGACTTTAGGCAAGAGTAGCATGGAAGAAAGAGGAAATAGTAGGACCCACAGGGTCCTGGAAACCTACAAGAAGAACTTTATGACAGGTAGATCTGGATCCTGGGGTCCTCCTCAAACTAAGGCACCAGCCAAGGAGAATATAGGCAGTAAGCTTCGAACCCCTACCAAGACCTAGCCGACGAACATGATATTCTCCACCGTTGAGTGGAGAGTGAGATCTGACTCTCACACGAACTCTGGTGCCCCTTTTCTGACCATGTCCCCCGGATGGGGAGACCTGGTGGCACTCAGAGGAAGAATAGCTAGTTACCAGAAGAGACTTGATATTCTGAGAGCATATATAGGGGGAGGAAGTCTCCCTCGGTCACGGACATAGGGGAGGGGAGAAGGGGAGAAATGGGAGGGAGGGAGGGAAGAATGGGAGGAAACAAGGGAAGGGCTAACAATCGAGATGTAATATGAATAAATTAATTTAAAAAATGTCTTAGATCGAGCAGAGCCCCTGGGCTGTGGGGAGCTGTGTTAAATTCTGCTAGGTCAGAAATCCCGTGCTTAGGCTGCATGTTGTGACCTTTCAGCTGTCAATCTCTGCCGGAGGTGGTCTTTGTGTTCCAGGCCATCCTTGGACTATTTACCTTTGAAAGAAGTAGGGAAATCCCTACTGAGAAACACCTGGAGGGTTAAGGAGCTATTCAGGCTATTGTGTTCTTCTTGCCTTGGGAGCTAGGGAGAGAGGGATCAGAACAGATCCTATTGACCCTGCAATATAAAGAGGAATCTTGATCAGAAATTTCCTGACTTGATTCGTTATTTCTCGCGTCTCTGTATCCTACTTTCAATCCCCACTCCCTCTTTCAGGTGAACCCTGATTGGCTGGGACCCGACACTGGGCCCAGATCCACCCAACATAGTGTTCTTGTAGGTTTCTAGGACACTCTGGATCATCATCAAACCCCTACCCAGATCTAGGCAAGGGACAGAACATTCTCCACAGTTAAGTGGAGACTGGGGACTGACTGACTTTCACACGAACTCTGGTGCCCATGTTTGGCCATGTCCCCTTGATGAGGAGACCCGATGACACTCAGAGGAAGGATAGCAGGCTACCAAGAAGAGACTTGATACCCTAGCATCATATTCAGGGGGAGGAGGTCCCCCTCAGTCACAGTCATAGGGAAGGGGAATGGGGTGAAAGCTGGAGGGAGGGAGGAACGGGAGGATGCACGGGATGGGATAGCAAATGAGATGTAATATGAACTATTTTATTTTTCAATAAAAAAATGTGTTAAAGAAATGAAGCATTGAAAGAAAATTGTATGGGATTAACTAAGATCCCCAAAGAAATGGAAATCAAAAGGTCTAGAATTGAAAATGGAGAGACAAAAAGGTGCCCATCATGCTTGCTAAAGAGTGTGCAGTGTCAAGACAAGCAAATATTCATTATAATGAAATCACCTGCAGCTGGGACAGTGAGAGGACAAACAGACAAGGAAGGACCGGACCAACTCACATCAAAACAACAGGCAACAGAGACTCCTTAGGTTTTCATCTTAGGTTTGCATCTTCTCTTTGTTTTGAGAAGCTTTTAAAAAGAAAACTAAAGTAGGACCATTCCAATGTTCCCCAGGACAAAGAAAAGGTTTTATTTTGTTGTTGTTGTTGTTTTTTTAATGTTGCTTTCCAAAAGACAAAATATATTTAGTCTATGTTTCTGCCCCTGTTGAGGTGATACAAATATGAAAGGAAGACTCTTCACAATTGCCTTTGTAATGTGAGAATGTAGCAGTACAAACTTATCAAACATGTGCTGCGTACAAATTAAAGAGAGAAATACAAACGGCCAATTTCAAAATTCTTAGTTATGGAGTAAATGCATCTCAAAAGTACATTTCAACTCTGTCTGAACCCAGGTAGAATGGCAGTTATTAGGAAATCTTGAAGAAGCGATGCTGGGCAGTTCACAGGGTGGGAGTGGGGAATTCACACACACTCCTCTGAAGAAGGTAAACCGTGACAGCCACTACGGACATCACGCTGCAGCTTCCTAGCTAAAGGGCAGCACGTGACCCAGCTGCTCTGCTCCTGATGTGTGTCTACGTGAAGGAATCTAAGTCAGTATCCCACACGGATATTTGCACATTTGCAGTTATTGCTCCATTATTCACAACAACCAAGATGTGGAATCAGCCTACAGGTCCATCAACACACAAATGGGTATGGAAAGTGTGGTACATGTACATAACGGAGTTTTATTCAGCCATAAAGAAAATGAAATTGTGTTATATGAAGGAAAATGGATAAAACTGGAAATTATTATGTTAAGTGAAATATGCCAGACACAAAAAATCACTGCATGTCTTTTCTCATATAGACCATCGAAAATTTAAAAAACAACAAAAAAGCAGACAGGGGCTATTTGTTGAGAGGAAGCAGACCAGTGATGAGAGAGAGAAAGGAAACAGTAATGGAAGGGTGATTAGGACCAATATATGTGATATTCATGCAGGAAAAGTCACAATTAAGTTCATCATTTTATACAATAAATATGATACTAAGAAACTAAAGAAGAATTAAAGACTATACAACCATTGAAATAAAGAATGAAAACCAATTTTCATCGGCAAGAGTACAAGAGAAAAATAAATAGTATAATAAAATGGATGAAATTTTTAGCAGTCATTGTATTAAAAAGATACACATATACAAAGCTAGGAGTGTCGAGTGCCTGCCTAGAATGCAGAAAGCACTAGGTTAAAGCCCCATTACAGCATAAAAGGCACATGGTGGCACAGATCTACAATCCTAGCTTCTGGGAGGTAAGGGTGGGAGGATCAGAAGAAAGGTCGTCCTCGGCCCATGCATAGCAAATTCAGAGCCAGCCTGGAATACAGAAAAGCATGCAAAGAAAGAAAGAAAGAAAGAAAGAAAGAAAGAAAGAAAGACACACCCATTTATGTGTATATACACATGTATGTGTGCATTCATTTATGTGTATACAAACCAAAAACTGGTGCATAAAAAAGATGCTCAATGTTCATTTATATAGGGAAATGCAAATTAAAGTCTACCACAGTACTGGTCCACACACTGTAAAATGGTTGTCATTAAAGGGGAGCCAGCCTGAGCGTGGCTGATGGTATGGAATAGTAACTGGAAACATTAGTGGCTATGCATGGCCATAAAGCGCTGCACACTTGCAAAGTTTGATGGCTTTACTTTAAAAAGTTAAATTTTGTGTGTGTGTGTGTGTGTGTGTGTGTGTGTGTTCCTTTGGCTCAGCCAATTCACTCCTATGTCTGAAAAAAGTCACAGGGATAAAAACATGTAAGAAGACTGTGGCAGAATTGTAAAAAGCGAGAATGAGATTAATACAAACGTCGAAACTGAGGGCCATACAAATGTCGTTTAAAACAGCAGGAGAGGCACACAGCAGAGGAATAGCTGGCATTCTATGCTACACAACAATGAAAAATCAGTGCTATGTATACAACAGCACACATGAGTCAGAAAACATGCTGAGTGAAAACAGCAAAGAGAAAACACACCCAAGTACATACAATTTAAAAAAAAAAAAATGCAAACTGCCCTGGGAAAAGCTTCCGGTGCCTTCCTAGCAGAAGGATGTGAAAGACGGTGTCTCATCAAAGGAAACCTAGTTTAGGGGATATGTTTATTATTCTGTTGGTTATAGTGTTTTTATGGCTGTGTACATGCTTTTAAGTGTCAAAAAACTTTACACTGCAGAGATGTGCAGTTTGCTATGGTTCAGTTACACTCTAGTAAAGCTGTAAGTCACAGGCACAAGCTAAACGGTGGGCTAGCAGAAAAATGACAGCCTGTTTTATTCTAACTAATATATACTAATATAGATATCGTATATACATATATGTGCATTTTTTGTGTGTATATATGTATTTATATATGTATAATTCTTACTGATTGATGGAGAAACTTAAGAAATTTTATTTAGTTTGGGGGGAAATCTTCCATGTCAATGTACACAGAGAGTAAAATATTATCCTAGACCAAAATGTCCTTTTGAATGCAAGCAGAGAAAGGTGCGTGGGATACCATTAAACGTTAAACTAAGACATGAACTTGGAAAAGCCGAAGACAGTCTCATTTTACTCTCTGGCTTAGCAGGCATGCTGCGAAGGGCTTGCTTATTAGTTTTAATTCCAAAAGTGCAGAGGATGGAGGAGAAAACACTTTTGGAATCTGTATTAAGTTATAATTAAATAACTCAAAAAATAAACAAACAAAAATCTTCAAACGGCACTTCATACACTCATTGTCCCTGTGTCTTTGAATCCCACACCTCAAGAGAGAAGACGCCAGTACTATTGGTGGGGAGTGGGCCCCAGAGAGAGGCTGTGCAACCACCGTTGGAGGTGGAGGGGTGAGGACCTACCCACAGGGATGCGGGAGATCTCAGGACTATGGAAGGCCGTTGCCCCGGAAGCTAAAAGACACAGCGAGGTCAGGCCGTAAAAAGACAGAGGAGTCAAGGCATAGAACCTAGAGCAGACTGGCTGTAAGTTGAGCCTGAACTTACCAACAACCTCAAGGCAGGCCAGGCCCCTCTTTGGGGAACAGCAGCCAGACACCAAGATGGCAGCGAGCTCTGAGCCTGCTCGTGCCCTTTCACTCCAAGATACCCCGTTGCTGAGCCTGAGGCCGCGTGCACACAGAAGGAGGCTGGCAAGCTGCGCGAGGAAGGATACCTCTCACCAGCTGCATGCATAGCGGAAGCTACCAATGCCCAGCCTGCGTCATTTCAGCTCCAAATGGGCATCCCCGCAGCTGGTGTCTAAGGGTAGAAGGGCAGGTTGTCGAATCTGGACATAGCTTGTCTGGGTGTGCCACACTGCTGTGGTGGAAGGCGTGTCACTCAAGTTCTCTGTTTGCCCAATAGTTACTGATCAAGAAGAAACAACCAGTTTGGGACTATTCATGATAGATCCATAAAAGTCCCAGTGAATCTTCAGATTAATGAAAAGAATATAATTACTATGGATTTATACATTTATCCCAGGTTTTCATTTTCTTAGCATAGCTTTGATAATTTTATTATTTTTAAATGTCTAAATTTTTAAACTTTGTTTCCTGAGAAATGTACTTAACAAATTTCCTTTTAGACAATGTTTCAGTTGTATAGTTTTAAGTTTTAACGCAGTTATTATTCACAGCTCAAAATGTTCCTTGTTTTTATTAAGATTTCTTTTGTTGATGTCACTTAATTGGTACCGTACCTTGATGTGGTGGGAATGGCTCCCATAGACTTGCATATTTGAATACTCGGTCCCCAGTTGATAAAACTATTTGGGAAATATTAGGAGGCATGACTTGTAGGAAGAGGTGTGTCACTGGAGATAATCTTGAGGTCTCAAAAAACTGTTAGTAATCCCAATCAACGCACTCTATCTCTGCCCTAAGGAAAATTAAATGCTTTATTTTACAGGTTGCCTTGGTTATGGTATTTTGTCACAGCAATAGGAAAGTAACTAGCTAACGGGTATATTGCTTTCTCTGTGTTACCTTTCTGTGTCCTTGTGTTTTCTTGGATCCCCTATGGGTAATATGTAATTCTAATGTCTTTTTTGTTAATTCATTGCTTACAAGCGTGTGGGATGAACTTTTGGTCATGACACTGACATTGCTGGTTTTTAATTCATTTTTCCCACTTTGTTTTGTGCTTCATCTAGCTGTTATTTCTTGAAGCTTTCTCATTAACCCCATTGATGTGTTCTCTTGGAACGATTCTCTTTTAAATCTTTCTATGGTTCTCTACCCCAGTGCTCACATCATACGCTATTTACATTTTTCCATTTAGGAAGTAGTCACTCTAGCATTACCTTTTCACAATCATCCTACAATCTGGACATTTAATTTTAAGCAGAAAATTTGAGCAAATTCTTTAGCTAATGTCTTTAGCCTCCACATAAACAATGCAACAATGCACCTTCTAGACCAGGAGATGTCCGACTTTATCGTGCTTTACTTCTTGAAGTCTGCTGGAGGAAGTCTCCAGGAAGAGCAGTGAGTAAAGCATCCCCAACACTTTACCAGACTTTCTCGCATACTTCAAAGATCAGTGTAAATGGTATTTCTGCCAAAAAGACTTCTGAGTCTGGGTGAAGTGCCCCATCCAAGGGGATACAGAATAATTTTAAAGGACTCAATCCCTAGATTCTAGTATATTTTGTGTGTACTCTTTAATGATAATTGTCTATCTAAGGAGCCAAGGCAACTCCAGGCCAGAAACATTTGGTCAGTTTTGTGTTTGCCTTTCTTCTCCTTACTGCCTCACCCACAGTTCATAAAAATCAAAATATGTTTCTACCATTTTTGTGTGCTATTGTTCATTTCTCTGAAGTATAAATTCCTCTCAAACATCAAACAGGCAGTTATTCAAAATATTAGCATCAGCAAGATTTTTTGTGACTTACCTATATTGTTTGTATTCTGTGAGAGGCAAACACAGCATTAGAAACAGCACAGCCTGGTACATGTTGAGTTGCTGATAGGCGTGCTATACAGTCAAGCAATAGGAGCGTTACCAGATTTAGCAAGTAAAAATAGCAAGTAAAAAATGCTGCAATTAAACTTGAATGTCAGGTAAGTAGCCAATAATTTAGTATGAATACACTATTGAAATACTGAGAGCTAGTTTTTTGAGATCCAAATTTAACTGAGAATTCTTGTTTTATCTGACAACCCTAGAAAAAGTAAGAATATTGTTTTCATTCATCTCTTTAACATGTTTAAAACCAATACAATGTGCCTAAGGGATGACTTTCTTATACAAAACCCAGTGATATAGGTAAAAAATTTGCGTGCAGCAGCACCTGATCTTATACAGTATATATACCCCAACTTGAAGATTTTCTAAGCTACTCTATAAAGATTAGAACTGAACACTATAAAATATGTGTATAAACACATTGTAAAACCAAAATCTGATTGTTGCCAGCGTCTACCTGCTAAATGTTCACTAACTGTATGTTACAGATGGATACACTATAGCATATATATGTTATATATCATTGAAATAAAAGCATGTGAAAGATAATAGTATATGTTCTGGATATGTTAAGCAAGGTACTTTAAGTATAATAATAACATACAATTTGGTAATTTTTATGAGGATTTTTGTCAAGCTTTTTAGAAATTGAGAAGGTAATTAATGCTAATACCTGAGTAGGAAAATACTTTCCAAAACAAATACAAATACAAATTTTAGTAATTAAAAAAATACAAGTATCCAGGCAACCTATCAACCAATCATTAGAGATATGACAAGTTAAGAATCACTAAATCTTAGCCATTCTGATGGGTGTAAATTGGAATATCAAAGTGTTTTGACTTGCATTTGGCTGATGACTCGAGACGTTGAGCATTTCTTTAAGGTTTTTTTTGTTTGTTTGTTTGTTTGTTTTTTTTGCCATTCCTCTGTTGGTAATTCTCTATTTGGTTCTGTGCCCCATTTTTTAAATGGATTATTTGGTTCAGTGGTGTTTAGTTTCTTGAGTTCTTTATATATTTTTGGATATTAGCCCTCTGTCAGATGAGTACATTTACACAATGGAATACTACTCAGCTATTAAAAACAAGGAAATGTTGAAATTTGGAGGCAGATAAATGGAACTAGAAAAGATCATCCTGAGTGAGGTAACCCAGACCCAGAAAGACACTCATGGTGTATACTCACTTATAAGTGGATATTAGTCACATAATACAGGATAACCACACTATAATCCAAAGACCTAAAGAAGCCAAATAACAAGAAGGGCCCTAGGGAGGATGCTTAATACTCATTCAACAGGACAAACAGAATAGACACTGGGAGTGGTTGAAGAAAAGGAACAGGACTGGAGCCTACCATAGAGGTCCTCTGAAAGGTTCCACCCAGCGGAGATCAAAACAGATGCTGAGACTCACAGCCAGACTTTGGGGTGGAGCACAGGGAGTCTTATTGAAAAGTTGGGGCATAGAAGGACCTAGAGGGGACAGGGGCTCTACAAATAGACCAATGGAGCCAACAAATCTGGGTGGCGGAGTGGCTGCAGAGAGACTGATGCACCAACCAAGGGCTGTGCATGGTGAAGACCTAGACCGCCTGCTAAGATGGAGGAGATAGGCAGCACAGTCTCCTTGTGGGTCCCATCATATGTGGAGTAGGGGCTATGGTGTCCATTCATCAATCACTTCCCCCCTGGTGGGGAGGCTTTGCCAGGCCACAGAGGAAGAGTATGCAGGCAATCCACATGAGACTTGATAATCTGGGGTCAGATGTAGGGGAGGAGGGCTCCTTCTTTCTGAGGACTAGAGGAGGAGGGGATATGAGGGAGGGGAGGAGGGTGGAAGGGTGGAAGGGTGGGACAGGGATGAGACAAGGGAGGGGGCTACACTAAGAATGTAAAGTAAATAAATTAAAAAGGGAAAATTAAAATAAAAAAATCACTAAACCATGCTTTCTCATAGGAACCTTAACAGTGTTTCTTACCTGTGATAACAGGTAAGTACATATTTATTGCTATTATTAATTTATGTCTGTTTCTCCAGCAGCCACACTCACAGAAACAATAGCAAACACACTGTTTATCCTCTGTGGACCTAAATGAGTGATTGAATGGGCCAAGGCATTCACACACAGGTTGCATTTGCAGCCCTGGGAGTTCTGATTTACCTCGGAACAGAGCAGGAAAGGAAGTCTGGCAAACAGCAGTGCATGGACAGCTCAGTAAAGATAGCAGATGTCCCTTGTTTGGGCAGGTTTCCTCATCTTCCTTTCCCTCCATTTTTTCCAGGGAGTAATGTTTTACAAAAGTTAAAATAAATGTAAAACTGATTTGTCAAACTGACCTTGTGACTGCTGTCACACATGTTCTTCTAAGAGGAATGATTTTTAAAGTTTCATTTAAATTAATTTACTTATTCACTTTACATTCTCCTCCCCTCCCAGTCCCACCTCCTCCCTCTCTCCCACCCACCTTTTCTGAAGAATAGGGGAGGCTCCTTTTCCATCCACCCCAGCTCATCAAATTGCATCAGGACTGCCTGTGTCCTCTTCACCTGTGGCCTGGCAAGGCAGTCCCGCCAGGGAGAAGTAATTGAAAATCTGACGAAAAAGAGTTCATGTCAAAGACAGCCCCTGCTCCCCTTACTAGAGGACCCACATGAAGCCTGAGCTGCTCATCAGCTACATCTGTGTAGGGGACTTAGGTCCAGTCCATGCAAAGTCCTTGCTTTAGTCTCAGCAGGCCCCTCTGGGCACTGGTTTGTTGCCTCTGTTGGTCTTCTTATGAAGTTACTATCACTTCCAGGTCATTTTCTTCCCCACAACCCCACTTTTCTGCAAGATTCCCTATGTATCACTCAACGTTTGGGCTGTGAGTTTCAGCATCTGTTTCAAGTCACAGCTGGGTGGAGCCTCTCAGAGGACAATTATGCTAGGCTCCTGTCTACAAGTATAGCAGAGTATTGTTAAAAGTCAGAGGTTGGTTCTTTCCCATAGGGTGGGTGTTGGGTTGAGTTGGGCATTGATTGGATCTTCCCTCAATCTCTGCTTTATCTGCTGTATCTTTATCCCTGCACATCTTGTAGGCAGGGTGAATTTGGGGTGGAAGTTTTTGTGGGTGAGTTGGTGTTCCCCTCCCTTTACTAGGAGACCTATCTAGTTAGAGGGGTCTTCTTTAGTCTCTATGGCCCCTGCTACTAGGAGTCTCTGCTAGAGTCCCTGTCATATCCTCCCTGGAGCATACCCTTACTTAGGTCTCCAGCTTGTCACAGAGATGCCCCTATGCACAGGTTCTCTTTTCTCTATAGACTTTTGTCCTCCAGTCCCATCACTCCCCAGGTCTAATCTCTATCCTCATATCTTTCTGTGATAGAACAATTTTATTAGCACACAAACTTTTGGTAGTGGTTTCTCACTGAGAAACAAGCAGTTAATACACCTTTTCTCAGAGCCTGTCACAGAAACATAAATTTTCTTTTGTTGTTCCTCAACTTAAGATATTATCAAGTGCTCCAGATCCAACATGTCACATACTTTGTTCACAACTCCAAAAGTATCTCCTCCACTTCTCATATTCCAATAGCCTAAAGTCAAGTCAATTTTTCATCTGTCTCTTCTACTCAACTTTCTAGACTGTTAACCCTAACCAAATTAACTAGGGGCTTGTTTTTAAAGTCAGCAGAAAGATAGTAGGAGCCAGAGGCAGTGGGTGACTACAAAGAAATAGTACTTTTCAGACACAATAGGGTAGGTGTTCACAAGAACTCATAGCAGTTGTGACAGCATCAGAAAATCTATGCAAGCTCAGGACAGACAAACTCTCATCATGGAATGAGGAAGTTGGTGCCAATTCACACCTTTAGACAAAGATCTGTTGGCTACTGGGAAAGGAAGAATAAATTTTATTTAAGCATGTGATTTCTCATAGGTCAACCACACTCCTATGGATGCACACATACCCAAAGTATATGGACAACAGAAAGTGAACTCAACTCCATGTTTGTTTTTCTTTTTATAAATAAATGAGGACGCCAAGTTGGGTAGAGGACAGTAGTTGAGTATGAACAAAATACATTGTATGAAATTCTCAAAGAAGTAATAACAATAATAAGAAAGTTTCTTATACTCAGACATCGTGGAAGAGGGGACAGAAAGAATATATGAGCTACAGAATGAGGAGAAAAGATGTGAAATGTTGTCTTCTGGGCATGACATAGCTGTGGCATGCAGAAACTTACAGAAATAAGCTGTGGTCACTTGTATAAGATCTGCAAAAGATCAAGATGATTAAAATTCTAGCATGGATAGGGAAGGCAGCAAGGATGCCTTGCCCCTAGCTGAGGAGCTAATGGCACTTGATAGGTGTTTGGAGATGCAAGTAACATTTTTTTCAGGGAATATGTACCCCAGTGGATGGCCCCACATGCATAGGAATACAGACAATATTAATTAGATTCAACAAGATCTGTATAAAATAAAAGAATATGATCACATTTGGAGGGAACAATGTTGGGGGAGAATGGAAGTGGCGAAGGGAGGTGAATATGATCAAGATCCATTGTATGTACATACGTAAGAACTTTGCAAAGGGTAAATAAATTAAAGACGTCTTTTGTTTTGTACCAAGTGTTCTGTCTTGCCACCAGAAGGCAGCATTGACTTTGTTAGTGATGATTTCAGTGGAAGAGGCAGAGCTACCCTACCAATTCTTAACAGGAGATATTCTTTCTACATATGGGTGTGGTTAAATCTCATCATTTCCTCTTCAGAGGGATGTGGAGAAGTGTGGACATTCCGACACCTGTGGCAGAGTGTCTATTGGTACAGTTTAGAAAGAAGAGAATCTCTGAGACCAACACATTGTCACATTCTTTGCTCTAGAATTCTCCTTTCTCACTCTCCTCCTAGCCCCATCCATTTCTCTTAAAGAAATGATTCAAATTGTAAGCAATGAGTTAACAATGAGTCAGCACAATGTTACTATAACAATTAAATAGATACATCATTAAGTCTCAACAGGAGAATGTCTGTATCATGCAATACAATAGCCTAAGGATGCTGAAAATAAAGCTGTTGGGGGAAAAAAAATCCCCAAAGGTAGAGCGGGTATCACCAGATATGACACAGGTGACAATTTTATGAGGTAGATGGCAGGACAGCATTTGTTTCCATCTTATTATATCTCTTCACTGCAAAGCACTGTCCTGACTCAGAGTGCAACTCCTCCCTCTTGGACAACTTGACCCAAATACTCAGGTCCTTCTCTCCACTGAGCTCTATGAGCTCCTGTCCTAGCTCCTCTCTATGGCCCAGCTTTATCTTTCCATCACAGCTCTGCCCTGTTCACACAACTTTCCCTCATTCTACAGTGAACACTCCACCTTGAGTGGGCAAAGCCAGGTCTTTTACCTTCAACTCCCACCCTTTCCCCTGCCCCTAAGCTCCAGTCTGTCTTTCTGCTCTATCATTTTCTACCATAAATTCTCAAATAATTTATGAATTATTTCTAATCCCCATGGTCTTCAAAGCATGGCCTTTTGCCTTTCTGTTTGTCCCCAGAGTCCCACAGTGTCCATGGATTGGCATCTGTATTTACTTCTTGAGATCTGAAAATATTCTGATTTTCTACACTGACCCTTTTATGTTCTTATCTTATTTCTGATTTTCTTTTCTCATGGCTCTTCTCAATCTTAACTGAAATTTCTCTATCATTTGGTTAGTTTTACAAGCAAAGTTTACTCAACCATCCTGTCTGACAGGTAAGAAACAACCTCAAATGTAATTTAAATATATTTCTACCTCAGCAGTGGGACAAAAGTGCTTGTCTTTCCATAACAGTAGTCACACATAGATGGCAGGCCATCTTCTGTCTGAAAATGCTTAGGATGTAAGGTGATATAATTTATGCATCCTGGTGAACTGGTCAAATGGAAATTAAAGAGTAGTTAATATTTCCTAGAATATTATTTAGAGTTGTGAAGAAATAGAAGGAAATACGACAAAATACAAGTAAACATTTTTTAAAATTAATTTAAATTAATTTCATTTGAAGGACACCATGATCTTTGTAGAGAAGAATTCTTTTAGAAGTTGGAAATTGAACTGTAATAAATAATATATACTGTTGGCCCATTTGCTCTAGAGCTGTAGTCTCCTTCAAGGGATTACAGGAGTATAAAAGTAGCCATTAATATGTGGGCTGTATAGTGATGGAATACAAAAGCTTACGATGAAGTCCTTGAAGTAGCCAGGCAAAGGTAACACATTTACAAAGGCAGGAAGCATTTTATATACACTTCAGACCCATTGCTGATTACAAGGCAGAACAGCTACTTTCATGATATTTTTCCATGTCCTCTAAAAATGTCAAGGTAAATCGGATCAAATGTTAAACTGGAAGTACAGTGAGTAGCCAAAAGCATACACATAAGCATCTGGCAAGGAAAGGGGAAACCTTAGTATTATTGATACAAATAAACTTTGGCAAGTGATTTTTATACATTTTATACAAATGATTTTATACATTTTGTCCACATGTGTCAAGGATTAAGTGGTCCCTCTTTATTTAGCTTACTTGCTTTCTTCTTCTTCTTCTTCTTCTTCTTCTTCTTCTTCTTCTTCTTCTTCTTCTTCTTCTTCTTCTTCTTTTTTTCCAGTACCTAGGATTGATGTCATGGTCACATTGCATATTTCAAGAAAATGTTCTACCATGGAGTTACAATCACATATCTCTCCTTCATTTTATTTAATTAGTTCTCTGGTTCTTCTGATTCATATTCTCTCTCTCTCTCTCTCTCTCTCTCTCTCTCTCTCTCTCTCTCTCTCTCTCTCTCTCTCTCTGTCTTTCTCGTGTGTGTGTGTGTGTGTGTGTGATGCTAGGATGCTGGCAATGGGAACACAGGGCCTTTCATTAGCTGGGTAAGTTCCCTAGTACTGAGATATCCCTCAAACCAGAGCCTTATTTTTATATAGACCAAATCCTCACTTTCAGCATTTTTAGCTAGAATTTCTTTAAAATTCGTTGCATGTTATACATTTCCTCTGTTCTTAAACATTTAACTTGATTGAGCAAGTCAAGGCCTTCATTGTGAGTTCCTACCACAGTACAGTGGAGGCCAAGAAAAGACTATTGGCCTCTATGCCAAATGCCCTGAGTAAGTAAATACATTAAATCTTCTGTTTTGCTTTGTTGATGGTTTTTCATAGCAGTAAAAACATGGTATCTGTGTTAGCAACTAATAAGAAACAGTACTGTACAAGCCTCCCAAACTCTTAATTTCTTTACAAGTAATATCAAAAAGGCCCCAACAAAACATCCTCAATGGTGCAATACTGGCATTTTTACCGTAAGGGTAACCAACAGCTGTCTAACTGTACTGAAGGTGCATTCAGAAGAGGGAATTCATGCCTGGTACTGTAAATCTAGTGGTCTGCCCATAGCTGGAGATGCCATGGACCCTAGAGGAGAACCTGCTACTGCCAATTGCTCGATCAATATGATTTCAAACTATATTCTAAATATGTATCTGTATACCCACAGATAAGTGTCTCTCTCATGCCTCAGAGAAAAATCTTTTGCAAAAGATAGAGACTACTACAGAGATCATAGCAAGTGACCATGGGGTGCCTCAACCCCAGTCAATGCACCTGCAATACAATCTCTAATCCTAAGGCTCAGAAAATATCATGGAAGAAGGAGCACGGAGATTATAAGATACAGAAAAACAGTAGACCTGCCATGAGATAGTCTCTTCTACACAAGGAGGTGCCATGTTTTATCTGTGGGTATATGTTGGATAACACTTTCCTTCAAATTGAAATATTTCCTCTAAGAGAGACAAGAGTGCTCATAGAATGGAGGGAGGACACCTCACATGTTTTAGAAGGCTGAAACTTGCAGTATGCCCCCTCCAGCTTTACAGAAGGTGTCAACAACCGCTGGATTCTTCATATCCCACTTATATTGCTAATCCCACTACATGGGAATAGCTTTGAGACTAGCAGAGACATGAAGATCTATGCATAGACAATGTTTTTTGTTGGTTACAGAATCACTGTGACTTATTATTAGATGCCATTCTTCATATGGCATGAACGAAGACTTACAGATGTCTTTTTTCTGCTCATACAAAGAGAATAAAACTACCCTTAATTGTTCTGTGCATCCCACATACCTCATACATTTACAATTTTAGGACTGTATAATGCTTGTGAGAAATTATAGTTTTCAGAACAAAAGAACCAGACACTGATGCTGGATCAGACCTGACAGGATTCATTCCTCTTAGCATGCTGGACCCTGACATCCTTCATGTTCCAGCACCAAGTACTTCAGTTGCTTTTCCTCATCAGAACGGGACAGCTCCCAGGACAGCTTCAAAGAAAGCTTCTGATCTCAGTAGGTCCAGCATTTCAGACTGTCCCATACAGGACATCTATTAAGCTTGGAATTTCTCAACATTCAGAAACTGGATTGACCACAAATGCTATTCCTAGTTTGTTTAACCATTTCCCCAATTTTATTTGGGCCCCTACAAAGGTATTATTTGTCCCAAATCAGCCAGAAGAAACCTTAAGAGAATGACTCCCCATTTCCAATAAGGGGATTGGTTTTTGGTTGCTTTCTTGGGATATAGATGTTTATTTTCATTGGGAGTTGGTTATAAGTTACTATTGGTCTTATTCAGAGAGAATATGAGGTTGGACTCAGGGATGTCTCTCTTATCTTTCTTTCTTAGGTTTGGAGACAGGGGTTGAAAAGAAAAAAAGGGAGAATATAAAATATATAGAGATGATAGGAGAAAAAGTAGATTATTGAATCTACTCCTCAATTTAATGCCTTAATTGTTACTCACAAGGATATTTTTAAATCATTAGTATAGAATTTTGTATAATGATGCAAAATACATTTAATTTTGATACATTGGTATATAATTCAAATTTAATATTATTGTTCATAATATATATATATATACTCTAATATGAGGTATTGTATTCATACAACTCAAGCAGAATACAAGGTTTACCACCAATATTTTGAAAGTGCTACTCCAGGCTGTTTAGAATAAGTAAGTTATACAAATTAATTGTTAGTTGATCAAATCACGGTTATGTCAATTACTAGTCCATTTTCATCACAGGAATATATATCCTAGGTGTAACAGATATGATTCTATAGAAAGATAAGGTAATATAGTTAGATAAGGTCTTCAAAAACCTCAGAGACATACAGAATACAGCATTTAAAGATGTTTTTACTATTTTAAAGATTCATTGACAATAAGGCAGGTTGACCTCCTGGCAACATCCAGACTACGTCAAAGAAGATAATAAGCATCGATGAACCTCCTTATGGAGATGGCTTCAAATATAGCAAATAAGCCACTGGACAAAATGTCCTCATTTCAACCACAGACAGAATTCTGCCTAAAAGTGGGCAAGCTTAGATGCAGGCAGAATCAATGGCCAAACTCTGCCAAGATAGCATAAGCAAGTCCTTAATAGCTCCTGCCTCAGATATATTGGGCCAGAAAGCTGAACATGATGCTCCAATGTTATAGAGAGTTTTGAGTGACTGTTCAGGCAGTAGACTGTCTCTGTCATTTTTTTCATTTTGGAAGCTGCTAATCTGCACTTCCTGTTTTCTCAGGTGATTAATTTTATTCCTTCTCAAGTCTCTGATGGGGTTAAAGACCAGATAATTTAGTTTTACAATTAAGGTTAGTTTTTTAGGAGTTAAAATGTTTTTAGGTCTAGATTGATGTTTTAAGTTGATTGAGATAAAATGTGATAGATATTGATTTACATTCAGGATTTTAGACTCTCCAACATAGGAAAGATGTTTTCTCCAAAGTCACCAAATACAAATAGCCAAAACTCTATTAATGTAACATTAATATAATTCCTAATTGTTTTGTGGTTCTTCTTGCTGTATGTGTTCATTTTATATGTGTGTAATAATTTAAATATATATATATATATATATTTTAATATTTTTTTAAAACTCCTGAAGAGGAGACTGGTGAACTGAAATGCAAAACAAAGATTCTGAGACCTACTAAATTTCTTGCATCTTGTGCAGAAAACTCCTGGAATGCCACTTTTTTAGGTTGTCACTCTTGTCAGATGGACTTTTTGGTGATGCAGTTGCTTTTGAGTCTTCCCTGCCCCTGTAAATCACTCCTCACCATAGTCTTATTAGTAACCCCAATAAAAACGCATTGGTTCACCAATTCGGACCTTCGTACAAATGTTACGTTGGTTTTCCTTGGGTTCCCTCTAAGAATAGACCTGTATGGTTTGCATCCCACCTCTCAGAAAAAGTCTATCACATAGCAGTATCTATTTTATAAGTGTGTGTTTTAAATAAGTTATCATTTAAAATAATTTGAGATGCTTAGCAAAGGAAACAATCACCAGAGTGAAGATGCTGCCTAGTGAAAGGGAGAAAATCTTTGTTAGATATGCGTCTTACTGAGGACTAATATCTAGATAACATATAGAAGTTTAAAAAACTAAATATCTGGGAATTCAAAAAACCAGATCAATACGTAGACTAATGAAGTAAACAGAGTACTTAAAACTTTAGGTACAAGTGGCCAATAAACACAAAGGAAAATGTCCACCCTCCTTATCATCAAGGAATGTAAATTAAAACTACATTGCAGTTCCATATCACCTTACATAGAATGACTATCATTAATAACACACGTAAAAACAGATGGTGGTAAAGATGAAAGAAAGAGAACCCTTACTCACACATCCCTGATCATGTAATTTAGTCCATCTACTATGGAAATCAATATGGAGGTTCCACAGGGGGGAAAGGGGCAAAAAATAGAATTTCTATATGAAGTGCTACGCCACTCTGAAGTGTACCCTCCAAAAACAAAACAATCTAAATCAATAAAGCTGCACATATATGCCCACTGCCCACACTAGCCAAGTTGTGGTGTCAGCCTAGCTGTCCTTCAACAGGTGACAAGATAATGAAAACATAAGCACACAATGGAGCTTCATTCAGCCACAAAGACTAGAATTACACTGTTTGTATGAACATAGATGCAACTGGAGATCATCAGGTAAAGCAACATAAATCAAATGCAGAAAGACAAGTATTATATGGTTTCTCTCATCTGTGGATCCTAGTTCATTTGTAGATACAAAAAAAAGTCTTGTATATAAACACACATGTGTATATATGATATGGAAGGAGAAGTGAGACTATGGGAAGGACAGGAAATAGCAGGAGGAGGATGGAGAAGAAAGGAGATGTAATGAGTAAGTACAGTTAAAGTATGTGGTGGTTTGAATAAAAATGGCCACCATAGGCTCATAGGGAGTGGTACTCTTAGGATGTGTGGCCTTGTTGAATGAAGTGTGTCACTCACTGAGGTTTCAGGTGCTCACGCAAGGCCCAGGGTCATGTTCTCTTCCTGCTCCCTGTGGATGCAGATGCAGAACTCTCAGCTACCTTTGTGCCTGCATGCCACCATGCTCCCCACCATGATGGTGACACACTAAACCTCTGTAATTAAACAGTTTCCTTTATAAGAGTTGCTGTGGCCATGGTATCTCTTCACAGGAATAGAACTCCTAACTAAGACAAAGTACAGAATGCATTTGAGTGAAGATGTCTATATAAAGCCTGTATCTATGCATAATTAGCATGTGCCAATAATAAATAAAATACTAAAATTAAAACAGGTATAGACAATTTTCTTTAAGGATTAAATGAGCCAGCCTCACAAACAAAAGTGTCATGTATTTTCTCTAAATTGTAGAATCTAGGGGAGAGAGGACAAGGCACCTAAAAAGAAGACAGTCAAGGATTCAGACAGACAAGGAAGAAAAGAGAGCAACAGAGAAGCTGACTGTGACCAAGAGACATTGTATGAAACAGAACTGTCATCTGTACAACACACACGAGTCAAAGTAAAGGCTTACCTGTTACACCATGTCACATAAGACATTCTAGAAACCAGAAACAATAGAAACGGTGAACATACCAGCCACTGCAAGAGGTTGAGATGAGGAGGGTTTCATGACTTATAGCTACATGAGGGAATTTTGGGGATGAGGGAACTCTTCTTTATCTGTGGTAGCTGCACAACCCTACATTTGTCAAAATGGCTACAATCGAATGCAGAAAAGGAATTGGTTTACTATATGTAATTAAAGATAATCTGTAAATTCTAATAAGATAGTTTAGAAGTTTATTAAAAGCAGCTATAACTAAAAATTTAACACAACAAAATATGCTTTATATTCCTGGAAAAAAAATCCCACAAGTGGCAGTCACTTCAGTCACAGAAAAGGCAAGACATGTTGGCTCTATTAGACTTTTTTTTTGTTATTATTATGTGTATATGGGGTGCATGGGTACCAGAGTGGGGCAGTAAGAAGAAAATTCTGTGAAGTGTTTTCTCTCCTTCTACCCTATATGGATTCCAGGGATTGAACTAAGGTCATCAAGCTTATGTAGTGGCAAGTGAACCATCTCACTAGCCCACCAAGAAAACCTTAAGAGACATTAATAAATTGAGAGCTGTGACTGTAGATTGTTGAGCCCAACTATTTAGTAATCTCTAAAGGCCAAAATGGAGGCTGCTTCCCACTAGGCAGTTGCAGCCTGTCTCTACATGCTTGCTGTTACATTCCATGGCCTGATTAATCATTGCTTCAGGTGAGCAAATGCCCTCTGACCCTCACCATGCAAATGAAATGTCTGCACTTTACAAAGGTGATGTGAAAACCGAAAAGGAAATTAGCTGTGCTATGACTTTCCCCTCTCTTAATACTTATCACTCTGAAGCCTGTCTGTCTGTCTTGCAGGCCTGTCTGTAGTCTCAGCACATAGTAGCCACAGAGTAAATGACCATGCACTGAATGACTGGACTCCAGGATAGTTGATTGTGTAAGCAGAGGAATTGCAGCTCCTACTGGCATGGTGGACTTGCCACAAAGTAGGCCCAGGCAAGCCTTTAGAGGTCTGAATGAAAAAGAAAAAGCTAAAATGCAGTTACATTTCCCAGGTATCTGTCTGGAAGGAAAGTTCCCCAACCTAACCTACCTCCTCTGAGAGTGTTTAGCCATTTCCTCTAGTTGCTTTGGTGTGTGTCTCACTCCTGTCTCGGGACAATGGGACTTTTGAAGCATCATAAGAGAAGGGCATGCTCCCTCTTCATAACTCACTACAAAGTGATATCACAAGTAGAAGGAAATCATCTTCCTTACAAAAAAGGAATCCATTTAAACACTTTAAAGCTCCATAGAGTTATATTGACTTTTTAATATGCAACTTAAACCCATTCAAAGTAAATTCCACTTACCTGGCCTGAGTTATCTGGCAGCAAATGAAGGGACTACAGCATGTGTATCCAGGCCACCTGCAGGGCAAGGGTTCCTGCCTGCTCAACTATTTTTCATTAAACTTCAATGAACAAAGACAGCTGCCAAACATTTCCTAGGTCATTTGTTCTGTTTATAAACAGAAAGTGTACACTATTTAACAAGATGTAATCGTTTGCAAACTAGATTTATGCAGAATGAAAGAAGCAAAAGAGGGAGGAGGGAAATTAATGCAAGTCTTAAGTGCTTAATGACCCCATTAATTGAGAGAGAAGTAATTGCAGAAATTAAACAGAAGATGTAATGGCCTTGGAATCATTAACTTATTCTGGGAGTACTGCTAATGTTTACCAGGTGATTTTATTCTGAACTGAGAACTGGCAATCAGTCCAATGCAATAGTTCTTTAATCTGGTTGAGCCTAAGAGACACTAGGGAAACTACACAGATCCCTAAAATCTGCTCATATTTCCTAGGACCCAGAGTCATGGATTTTTAAAAAAAAATAAGACTAACTTTTTTTAATATTTGTGTTTTAGATCTGTGAGAGTGGGAAGAGGAGCTCAGAAGTCCAGAGAGCACACTTGGAAGCCAGAGGACAACCTTGGGTGTCATCCTCGAGATTACCGTCTACCTCCATTGTGACAGGTTCTCGTTAGCCTGATGGCAGTGAGCCACAGAACTCTACCTCCCCATCACTGGGATTACAAGCACACACCAACATATCGACCATTTTTATGTGGGTTCTGGTACTTGAACTCAGGTCCTTATGCTTGCAAAGTAAGCATTTTATCAGCTGTGCTATCTCCCTGGGCCCCTTTCCATCTTTTGATTAATCTGATCCTGTGCAGACAGTATCATTTACTCTGGGCACTACTAATTGTTAAGGATGACCAATTGCTGTGGAAGTATCCCATATGTTATATGATGTTTAGCACCATCCTTGGCCTCCACTCAGTAGCCCTTACTTTTTTTTGGGTTTATAGCATTAAATGTCCCCTAGGTACTGCCCTTTTCCTCTTGGGGATAAAAATCTTCGGCAGTTGGAAGTAGTTTCCATTTTCAGCAGTGCTGTCAGAGGGTGCTCACTGCAGAAGAGGGATGGCTCTGTCTTCTTTGTCCTGTGCTGGTTTCACAAATATCACGTGCTACTGAGCACCTGGAATATGGCCAGCACTGCTGGGAACCAAGTTTTGCTTCATTTTATTTTTAAAGATTTTAATTTTAAAATCATGTATGACTAGTGGCCATTATACTAGATAGCACAAATTTACCCCCGATCTGCCTGTAAGCAATACAGCCTACACAATTCCTCCTAAATGCTTCTGAGATCCATTATGTCAAACTAACATGTAAGAATATGAAATTTTTCCCACCATCCCCTGCCTTGGAGAGTAAGAATAAGATGTTGGGACCAAAGAGGGATTTGCTTGCAGTTTTGTTTTCTAAGGGTTACCTTGGAAACCGTTTTATTGACCATTTTTGCCATCTAGGTTGTCAGAGCTGAAACAAGCTGTCTGGAGAGTCTTGTGTCAGTCCCAGGAATGACCTTCTTTGAATGTCAGTCCTTAACAACTTCGTGAGAAAAGTTTTCACTGTGGTCTTGTTCATTTGTTTTTTTTTTTTTTTAAGATCAATTCTTAGCAGATTAAACGCATAGCTTACATATTATCCAGAATGTCACTTCTTTTTCCCCAAGAGAGACAAAAGCATATCCACATAAACACTCATATTCAAATGCTTATAGCAATGTTATTAATAGCCCAAAGGTAGAAATAACCCACATGTTCTTCCAATGGTGAATGTACAAACAAAATATGCTGTGGACATGTGAAATGAGCATAGTAGAAAACTACTTTGTAATTAAAAGAATAAAACTACTGATATACACCACAGGCCAGAAGAACCTTAAACAGATGCTAAGAGAAAAACACTAGTCACAAAAGACCATCTGATTCCATTTACCTGAACATCCCAGAATAGAAAACTCCATGGAGCAGAAACTACATTAATAGTTGCCCAAAGCTGAGGTGGATGGAGAAAGGAAACGTTTGTGATGATAGCTATTAAGATACAGGGGTTCTTCTAGAGGTAATGGAAAGATTCTAAAGTTAAATAGTGGTGATAGTTGTATAATTCTGAGCCTGTGCTAAAGAAAAATTTAAACTATGTGCATTATTTGCATAAATTACATGCTAAATGAATTAGAGCCAGATTAAGGTATTCATTACTAAATTCTATCACATTAGTAGACCCAATGAAAAAATATGTTTAATTGGTGCACAATATATATTAGAACTAGAAGTAGCATGTAGGCTTTGCGCTCTCTCTCTCTGTCTCTCTCTCTCTCTCTCTCTCTCTCTCTTGCTCTATGTGTGTGTGTGTGTGTGTGTGTCTGTGTGTGTATGTGTGTGTGTGTGTGTGTGTGTGTGTGTGTGTGTGTGTGTGTCTGTGTCTGTGTAGGCCAAATGTCAATGTCAAGCATCTTCTTCAACTATTTTCCACCTTAAAAAAAAAAGTCCATCATTGAGCTTGCTGATTGGCTAGAGCTAGTCAACAAGCCTCCCAGTGCTGGGATTATAGGTACATAGTGCCATGCCTAGCTTGGACATGAATGCTGGGGATCTGAACTCAGGTCTCATATTGTGTGGCAAATGTCTTACCTACTGACCTAACTCCCTAGGCCTGAAAGTACATTTTGAAAACATTATTCCAAAATAATCTTTCTACTATCCATTCCCTCCTTATTTACAGAATAGCAGATGTGGCCCTGACCTCTGTCCGAACACATCCTAATTCAACGAACTTATTCCACTCTAACTCACTTCGGGGTAGCGTACACATATGAAAGACACCTTTAGAGTGACCCCAGCCTTCTCTGACTGGACCCATTCTTACAACACCTGATTCTTCTCTGGTTCTTAAATCCTTCTCCAAAATAATAATCACATAATCAGTGCCTAAAATAAAAGAATAATAGGCCTCATTCTGTCACAAGGCAAGCTGGTCAGAAGTTGCCCTGAGTTATAAGAGCACCTGTGAGTCTAGAAGCACAAGCATCCTGGCAGGGTTAGAAGATGCATGTGCTTTTAGGACTGTGCACTCTCCCTGCAGTTTCAGAGCCCATTCTCCAGTTCGAAGGGCACTCTCAGATCAGATCAGCTTTACAAGAAATGAACACCCTTCTGGGATTCTTAGGTATAAAATCAGCACTGATATGGAAATTAATAGTCAGGCTCACAGTGCTTGCTCATGGGTGTTCAGGACACCATCAAGTGTACAGAAAGAAGAAGACAGGGAAAAATACTGAGTGAAGACAAACCTTGACTCATGCAAACCAAAGAAAGCATCAAAAGTCATTGTAAGGTGTAATGACACCTTACAGGTCAGGTGTAATGACACGCACCTTTAAGGCTAGCATGGGGTTATGGGGAGGTAGAGACAACAGATTTCTGAGTTTGAGACCAGCCTGGTCTACATAGGGAGTTTTAGTAAGGCAGAGAACTACACAGTGAGTCCCTGAGTATTTCAGAATTTTGTTTTGTTTTGGTTTGGTTTGGTTTGGTTTGGTTAGGTTTTTTTGGGTTTTTTGTTTTGTTTTGTTTTGTTTGTTGTTGTTGTTGTTGTTTTTAGCAATTATGCTTTTATGAAAAAGAAAAGATAGCTCATGAAGTTAAGGAGCTTACATAGCCAGAAAGAAATGATGCTGAGTTGCTTGAGACAAGCAGACATTCCACTTAGAAGGCAAGAAAGAATTGACTAGTAAAAGAAAAACCCCACGGCGGAATAATGTCAATTCAGGAAGCTGTTCAGAGTTACGTGTGTTTAAAACAGCGACACCCTGGAGTTGAAAATAACTTAAGGCTTCTCTAAAGCACTAGAAGAGAGGAGTGGGAAGGTTTCCAGCGATGTGTCAGAAGCAGGTGGAAATGTGAATTTCCTTGATGAGATCATTGCAGACTATACTAGGCAGGCATTGACTGGTCCTATCATACTTCCATGAGTTTGCATAATTAAAAATGATAACACTGAAGTGCCAAGCTGTGTCTACAGAGCCTTGTTTCCAGCCCTTCTTCCATTTACCCAGGATGCGATGGATACAGAGAGGCTGGGAAGAGAGCTGAGTCACTGAGAAGATCTCTGGAAAGATTGATTTATTTGGAAAGCTTTTGCCATCTTCAGACAAGCTGTGTTGGCTGCGCTGGCTTTGTTTGATGTCCAATGGCGGTCCTGACTCTCCCTGGATGCCTGCATTGGGGGAGCTGAGAGCAATGGACATGTGTCCTTCCATAGCCCTTTAACTCTTACTTTTAATGTTCTGCTTTTCAAGTGTTCTCACTAGACATGAACTTCCCAAGAAATGAAACTTACCGTGATTCATGTGACTTTTGCCTGTCAACAGTGTCTTATCGAACCTTATGGACTGTTTTCTGATCTTGGGTGGATGCTGTTTCATTTTCAAGTGCTCCTTAGGACAATTGGCTCCTGCTCAGACAAAGCAACTCAAAGGTTAACCCCATACCTGGCCTCGGGCCTCAAGACCTTGTGGTAAAATTGAATGCCCTATATTACTCAGTCCCAGTGCTTTGGAGACCAGCCTTACATAAAATTACTCACAAAAGTAGAAATTGTATCATTATATTGGCTTCCAGTAAGATATTTTTCAAATGATATTGTCATATGGACTTCAAACCATCAAACCATATCCCCGCAAATGGGAGCAATGGTGCAGGGACACTATTCCTCCAGTCATGTTTGTGTTAGATGTAAAAGAAACAAATGTCTCAGGTATATGGAGGGAGATTGGGGGCATGGACGAGGTCATGTACCTTCCCTGTTCCTTATCTTTGTGGGAGGAGTTGGGCTGGAGGGACAGAGAAATACAGTCATTGAAGATTATGATTAATATTATCAAATATGTACCTAGATAGCGATATTATATCCACAGATTCCCCAGGACTTGTCCTCATTCTGTATTTGTTTTAACTCATTCCTTCTCTGAAGAGTTTGCCAACTGCAGACAAGAGGCACATTTTCATCAATTCCTTGCGTTATAGCCTTTCCATTTACAATCAGTAAACATTATAATGGACGCTATTCCTTTGTCCTGGTCTGTTTGTGTCAATGTTGACATTACCACAATTTGAAAAGAGACCGATAGATGAAAGGCCTGGGTATCCCCAGAGTAACAGCAGCTGTTATCAGCAAAGCGGTAAGAAGGCCTTTGGCAGGTCTTGCAGATTCTGAGGTGAGAGAGATTTGGACAAAACGCTGTTTTAGTTTCAGAGACCATATGCACAGGTGGACTTCATACAGAAGAAATCTGTATTTGCTGAAACCTTTGGTCGGAGTTATAAATCTGTGTGTTGCGTGGCAGGGATGTCTCTGACTCTGATCACGGGACAAAGAGCATTTTGCTTAGTCACACTGAGCAAGAAGTGGAAGTAGCAGAAACTGCTGTCCAAGCTGCTTGCCTCTGTCCCAGGGGTGTCCCTGTCCTCTGTTTTGACCTGTCAAGTAGAGATTACTGGAGTGTTCAAACACCAAAGCTTTGATTTTTAAATGGTCCAATTAGAATCCCAAATTAGTCCAAAGCCCGTTATTTAAAACGATGGTGAGCGTAAATGGTTCATGGAGTCACGTGACTTTAAAGGAGCAAAAAGATTCAGTGTCAGGGTGTGACTTCAGTCAGAGACTGGTGGCCAAGATACAATGCCCCAAAGCCTCACAATTCCCAGCAAACTTGGTACGTTACCTTAAAACAACTTATTTTCTATTCACAAGTATACTTTATTATTGTTTTGTAGTTGTCAAAGGGTTATAGACTTTGTGTTTCATAATCCTACTGTACCCTACTTTATTCACTGAGCTTTTTGTGATTAAAGATAAACTTATGCAATGACGGGTCATAGAATGAAAATGAAAACTCCAGGTTCAAATTTTGTTTGGGTGTTTTTTTTTTTTTTTTTTTACACTATATTTTGCAACTGATTGAATAGGACATTAAAGCATACTTAAGCAGGGACTTTGTTCACAATAAGGTGTGAAGATTGTGAAATCAGACCAGATCCTTGCTAACCTCATTTGGCAATGAGTGAGTTCTGCAGACATGTTAGATTACCTCTGGGTTCTTACCACAGTTGCTAAAATGCAGGTAATTAAAATGGAGAGAAAGCAGTTGCATGGATGAAAATAAAGATGAAAGTTTATGAGCTACCACTGGGCCTGCACTGACTTGTGGATCCAACAGCTTGTAGAACTGCCCTGTAGAAGGAGAGACTGGTCTTCATAGGGTGGTCTCTAAAAACAAGGGAAATGTAATTAGGTAGATGGGAGTTTGGGTAAGAAAGAGTAGCAGGTAAGCATGGGCCTAGGCGCTGTTGGCCTTATCTCTGTTGATTTCAATGATCTGTAGTTTGGGTTGGTCTTGAGTTGTCCTGTGCATTCTATAGAACCCGATGGGTCATTTGAAGTCACGTCTACATAAAAATGTCAATTCCTTGCATCTGGGATTAATGCAAACTCCTCGCTTTTTAACACCACTTTCTACTGTACTTGTCAATTTCCAAATTAACAACAACAATAACAACAAAGCAGTCATCGCCACTGGCTGTGGTTGAGCAGAGTCATCAGCAAATTCTCTCAATATCTGCCCTCCATGCTGTGTGGTACTTAGGAGGAAATGTCTCACATCAATGTGACATCAGCTTTCTGTCTGTGAAAACACCAGAGAAAACCAAGCTCTAAAGTGTTAATTTTAGCTCAAGGTTGTATACACTAGTCCATAGAAGCCCACTGAGTTAAACACAGGGTGAGCCTCCTCCACAGCAAGGGCTTACGGCACAGGGGAACTACTTAACTTATGATTAACCAGTGAGTGGAAAGAGGATGGGGGGACTCTGACAGTCTCCTTTTGGTGGAGGTAAGCCCCTGTGACTTGAATCAGGATTTTTTTTCTTTTTTTTTAAATTTTATTAATTTATTCATATTACATCTCAATTGTTAGGCCTTCCCCTGTTTCCTCCCATTTTTCCCTCCCTCCCACTTCCCCCCTTCTCCCCTCCCCTATGTCTGTGATTGAGGGAGACCTCCTCCCCCTATATATGCTCTTACAATATCGAGTCTCTTCTTGGTAACTTGCTATCCTTCCTCTGAGTGCCACCAGAATCAGGAGTTTGAGGATGACCTCGGGAGGCTCTCTGGATAGCTTTGTCCCTCTTCCTAATGTAGCCACATTGAATGAAACCTTTTTCTGCTGCCATCCCTGATCTATTTCTTAATTTGGCTTGTTGAAGATGGCCAGACCTGTCTTTAAACACTGATTCTGACCCCCCAACTCTGAAAATAGAATCACTGAGCATCCTAAGTACTGCAGGCAATGACAGTGTGGTCACTACTCCATGTCAAAAGTTGGAAGAGCTAGGGCATTTGCCACTACAACACTACAAGTTTCCTTGTTAAGTGACTCATGAGGCATGGTTCTTCACTCACTAATTACTGTTTAGGAAGTTGCAGCTTCCAATGAGAGATTTCAAAGACTAAACAAGGAGTGAAAGAAGACAAGGGTAAACAGTAGTACCGATGCTATTTTTTTTTCAATAATTTGCTTTATTATTTTTCTTCTGATGTTTCAGGTGCATATGGCTTACTAGTGTCTATAGCATATCATTTTCTCATCAAATGTATTATTACATGATTTCCAGAATAGTTTTCATTTGTTTTGGTACCTGCCTGAAATGGCCATTAATGTAGCTAGAATGCACACTAATATTCTAAGTAGTTCACTGTTTAATCTCTTTACTATAAAGTGGACAATTCTGATTCCTCCTTTACCATAGCAAAGAAACGAGGTGTGGATTTTAAACACTGAAAGAATCAGAATTCTTTCTTCCTATTATAAATCAAGTCACACATATTCCATACAGGGCACTCTGAGTAAACAACTGATACACAAATCTGAATAAGTATGTAGATTTGCAGTAACTCCCTACTAGATAGATCTCTTTCTTCTAGGCTGGGTACCTTAAGCCTCCTACCTGGTACCCACCCTTCATCATTCAAGATGCATAAATGTCAGATACTGGCGTTATCTTCTTTAATATCAGACCAAAAGCACAACTCCATCACATCTTTTCAGGAAGAACATGGAAAACAACTCAACAAGGCTACAAAAAGTTGTCCATCCAAACTGGGCTGTGGTGGCATCACCTTTAACCCCAGCACTCAGGAGACAGACAGAGGCAGAGCTGTGTGAGTTTGAGGCTAGCTACTCTGCTCTCTAAACAGTTAGCTCCAGACCAACCAGGACTACAGAGTGAGGCCAGAGTGGTTTAAAAAAATAATCTGCCAAAGAAAGGCTCAAGAACCCTAGTCTACTAGATCATTTTGAGCATCTTTTCTGAGGTGTTAGTAGACACTGAAAGTAAGAAATTTAATTGAGTGTGCGGTCTGTATTCTCTACAGATCAATGATGAAGAGATTAAGGAAATAAAGTTTATCCAATGCCACGAAGAATAAATTTCCCACTCGACAGATTCTGTGTAGAATGAGAGAATCTGAAGATGATGTATGAAATCATTCTGTTTGTCCTCTGATTTTAAGCGATCAGCAAAGACTTTCTGAATGGCTTCCCATGCCTTCAGACTAGGCTAGAGTGAATTTTAATGCACAGCCTCTTTCAGATCCTGAACTATTTCAAAGCAGCCGTTGATACCACTTCACAATACCTTAGTAACGCCAGCTACTCAGCATCTAGCCTAAACCCTTCCTGGTATTTATGTGGCCATTTATTTCCTTTGGTGCCTTGAAAGAAGAGCATGCCTCCTTTTATGAAATATTTTCTCAATGTGTGAGCTGCCCTCTTCTGCACTCAGAATCAATAATACATACAGAAGAAACTCTCAAAGAATATAGCTTCCTTAATTTTCCCAATTTAAAAAAAAAAAACAAAAACCTGAGACAACAGCACTGCTTACTGCTTACACACATTCACTCTGTTACTTTGAGCAAGTGATATAACATTTTTGAACTTTAATTTCTTTTGTAATATAGACAATATTCTTAATTATAGTAAAGCAGTGGCACAGTACAGAAAAACTTGAATGTTTATCTGTGGCTCATGGGAATACAAAATGGTACAACAGTTAAAGGAAGCAGTGCAGCAGCTCCTTAAGTCATTAAACACCAAATCATCATAGCACCCACCAATTACACTTCCATGTATGTGTCCAAAAAATTGATAACAGAAACTCAGAAAGATGCTTGCATGCTACTGGAGAATAGTTTCCACCAAGATTAAAACCTTCCATCTAAGAAGGTAGCTTAAGACACAGGATATTCACAGAGAGGTTAAACACCAGGATGCTCTAAGGATAAATGAAACATTCTATCCTACATGGAAGCTCCCTAAGCTCCTTAAACAAGTCAAAACAGCTTCAGGAAGTTCCTGAAACTAACCAGATTCATTAGGCTCCTCCCTCCTCAAGTGTATATGACCAGTAAGGACTGTTGTCTGGAAAAAGCAGATACTAGTGGAGGTGCCTAGGAGAGGCTCAGACTGAACTTTCTGGAAAGAATGTTCTTCAGTCTGTTAAGCTGCCTAGGGATTGTGAGGTACACTCAAGATTTCCAACATTTGTGACTTGTCACCCATGCTTGGTGGGCTTTTGGTGATACAGTTATCTCTGAGTCATTTATCCTTCTATAAGTAACCCCTCACCCATATTGCTATAAATAATCCCAATAAAACTCATTAGTTCATCAATCGAACTTTGGTATCATCCTTACTTTGGGCTTTTGGTTTCCTATGCGTCGAGTTAAAATTTATTCACATATCCCCAAGAATAACGTCATACAACATACACCATAGCAGCACCATTCATAATAATCAATGGGTATAAACAACCCAGAAGTTCATTGACAGAAGAACTAATAAGCAAATGTGTGTGTGTGTGCGTGCGTGCGTGTGTGTGTGTGTGTGTGTGTGTGTGTTACAGCTTTAGTCAAAAAAATGAAGGCAATATATACTCCATTATGGATAAATCTCAAGAATACAATGCTAAGAAAAATGTCAGACATGAACGATCAAAGGTCATATAACTCCATCTATATGAGGTACCTGGACTAATTAGACTAACACACATGGTGGCTGTACTAGTGGTGTTTATTAAGTACAGACTTTTATGTTTAGGGTGATGAAATAGTTCTCGAGATAGGTCACGGTGATGGTTAGTCAACAAGGCGAAAGTACTTAACAGCCACTGGACTCTACATGTAGAGTGGACTAACATGGTCAATTTTATGTTATGATTATTTTATCACATCTTTTACCTTATTATTCTGGGTCCCACAAGGTCATTTTCACTAAGAATTCAATGCACACTCCCTCTCACATCCCATTGCCCCCCTTCTCTAACCTTCCTATTGTCCCCTTCGTCCTCCCGACTGCTTTCTCTTCTAGTTCATATCCTCTATATAATTATGATTTTATAAAACTATAAAGTCTAGGAACCACAAATGAGAGAAACATGATCTTTTCTTTCCTCACACAGACAGTTTACTGACCATGCCCTGCTGCAGCCTCCACTTCCCTACAAATAATATCATTCTGTTCCATAAGGTTCCATAACTTAGCTACTGTAGAGAGCACAATAACCCTATCCCTAAACCTAACCCTAATCTAACCCTAACCCTAACCCAAACCATGAAGGAGATCTTGATGCACTTCCCACAGCTTAGGGGAGCCACCAACGCAGGAACCAGCTCCATTTCTGTACTTGAGGCTTTTGGAGTGTAATAATGCTCTAATAAACACTGAAGATAAAGAATCTGTAATACACTGACTTGCAGTCATCTGGATAAATACTCAGAAATATAAAAACCAAGACAGGGAGCAGTAAGAAGAGCACATGGAGGGAATAGATACATAGGAGAGTTAGGACCATTTCCATTTGCTTAGTGAGGCTGGACAAATACTAAAACAATCCAGAAGAAGAGACAACAGCATTGGAATTCTGCTCTAGAAATTGAGAAAAGGGTAAATTAAAGTAAGCCTTCTACACAGAAGCTATCTAATAACAAGCCCCCAAAGCCATCTTTAGACAATGGATGCCATTTTAAAAGAGCTGAGAATTCTCTGAAGTCTTCTTACAGTGAATCTCCATTACAAACTCTCAATTCACTTCTTAGAAAAGCACATTTATTCAAAATAGTGAAAATTGAAAACAACTAAACTCCTCTTTTACCAATCTGTACCCAGAGGAAACATAGATCTCCTAATTATGCCCATGTCAGGTGGCTCACAACTGCCTGTGATTCCACCTCCAGGGGGATCTTCCACGGGCACCTGCACTCATTTATGTATATTCATACATATACACATACATACACATGATTAAAAAAAATAAAAATAAAATTCTAAGAAACAATATCCGTGCCAAGTTCAGAAGGTGCCATCATTTTTAACTACTATTTGAAGAAGAAATTAAATATGATACAGACAGTACAATGAGCCAGGCTTACAGCGACCTTTCAAAGGTCTAAGGGTCAGTAAACAAGATGGGTGGTTGTGGATTGCTGGTGAAAAAATAAACTCCTGAAGCTTCTCTGCAGAGGAAAGTGATGGGGTTGTATCTGCCAATTACTTACTAGCTGTGTGATGCTGAGTCTATTTCCTCATAAGAACTAATTGATGCCTCCTACCACTGTCCCAATAACTAAGCCAGGAAGGGTACCTAATGCATAGTACCTAGCAAATATTATGTTCCTTTTCAGCCGAGGATGCCTTTTCAGAACTCTGTAAACTAGATTGTTTCAAAAATAGAAAGCTAGTTTCTCAATTACAAAGACTCGAAGTCCAAAACCTAGGTGTGGGCAGGTGAGTTTTCACTCTGCTGTCTCTCCTCCGGACTTATAGGCAGCTGGTGTGTGCATGGGGAGAGAGTGACCCTCACCTTCAGAACCATATCTAATCCTAAACTACCTCCAAAAGGCCCATCCATGAGCAAGCACCACCCCCATAAGGGTCAGAGTTTCAATATACAAATGTGAGTGAAAGATCATAATGCTCAGTCTATAACCCCTCTGTTTTCAACATCACAAACCTTACCTGCCCAGAGTTAACACCCATCAGCCAGCTGTTAAGGAATCAATTCCAGGGTCCCATGTATAAGCTGGAATTTCAGTTTTTTAGTCAAAGAACACATTCCAGAGTTTGCACTTCAGGCCCCGAGGCAGGAGCAGGATCAGCCTATCAAGTGCAGACTCAAGTTGACTGTCCCCATCGGGGGTCTGGAGAAAAGTCATTTTCTCCCTGATCTATTTCAGAGATGATAAAGAGTTCAGGAACCAACTGGGGCTGCTGAAGCATAAAGTGGAATGGGCTTTGGATATAGAATAGTACACTCAAAGCTTAATTAAAATTTTCCTTAGGCTTTCTTGGCCAACTCACCAGAAGGTGGGAACACACCAAGGACCTTTCATACATCTGCCTTCATTCAGGTCTGATTGCGGTTGCCTCAGTAATAATGGAAATTTGCTGCAAGGAGACTCCAGAGAATTCTCTATTCTTTTTAAATAGAATCCTTTGTATAAAGATGACTTCAGAGAATTTTTATTACAGAGTTTCCATGTTAAAGACTTACTTTAATTCCCAGGTCCCAAATAGTTTTCCAAATAATTATTTCAAACTTCACCACGCTCTTCAAACCCTTTCCCTCAATCATCCACTCCCAACATCACAGAGAAATCAAAATTGTCAAGGATTCCCTCAAGCAGATGTTGGCTTTCCGTCAACGGCTTTAACGTGTATTCTACCTCCTGCGCTCTTTCATATCCACTCACCCCACGCACCCCCGCTCCTGGGTGAAGGGCAACTGGAAAGTTTTTCAAAACTAGTGTGTCAGCTTTACCCCACTTCATTCTGACTCCTTTGACAATTTCTTCATCAGCCATCTTCTTTTTTAAAATCTAAGATGAAAATCATTCTTTCCAGGGCCTTCTCTTCTGCCTAAAATCACCCACATATCATGCCCATGAGAAAAAACACACATTTTCTTGGTTATACTACTCCTCCCAGATATTTATAATCTTATTAACACTGGCAGAGTATGCTTTCTTTATTATCACGGGCCTAACTGATGAATCGTGTGCACATCTTAATCCCAATGTCTCTGAGGCATAGAGAAGCTTTAACTGATCACCTTAAGTGAAGCATCATAAAATTACATACATACACACACACATACATACATACATACACACACATACATACATACATACATACACACACATACATACATACACACATACATACATACATACATACATACATACATACATACACACATATATATATATGTTTATCAATAAGTGAAACTAATAAAGGTGTCTATAAGATTGCTGTATACAATATCGGTGAAGATGAATATTACTCCTATAAAGTGCAATGAACAGTGCAATGAACTGTGAAAAATGGATCTAATAAGACAATTTCATTCACTACAGCATTTAAACAATAAAATATTTAGAAATACATTTAATAAAAGAACTGAAACACGTGGGAAGGAATGAAGGAAGGAAAGAGTTCAAGTGCTCAAACTGTTGAAATAGGCAGATTTTCTGTTTCAACAACAGATTTGCTCAAAACAACTTTAAAATCTCATCTGGTTTCATTGCTGATATTGACCATATGGAAATGCAAAGAAATGAGAGCAGACTATCTCCGAAAGCAATGATGGAATTGGAGGAGTCACGCCACTTCAAAACTGACTGCATTCCAGTGTAGTCAAGACAATGCTCCTGACATAGAGTAGGCACAGATCAATAGACTAGATTGAAAACCAACTTTTGTGATTTTACAAGGATACAAAAGCTGACCATTAGTGAAATCAATGATTATTTAAGGGCACTTCCAGGAACTGAAATTGGAAGCTAAGCAGCCAATTTCAGACCTTAACAAACTTGAATCCAAACAGTCACTGAGATTGAGTTGTCGGCAGCAGAAACCACTGTAGTCATAAATTAATAGGAATGTTTAATGAGAATGTTTGGCACATTATGAAGGTTGTGTGTGATCTAGCTGGAGAGTGGGGAACCCCTGGGGCCACAGGTACATGGGGGAACCTTACATATTCATGAGCTTTACTTCCAGAAGCATAATATGTTTTCATATTATGACACAAGAAAAATCTCACAACTGTAGGTGGCAAGGAAAAGCTTCCATTTCAAAATGCCTTGAGCAAGCTCTATAACTAAGTTCTACTTCTGTAGGTAGGTCTCGGCTCTATCCCCACTATTTTTCCAGTCTTCCCAATTTATCTCCCACAAAATTTCCTTAAACTAATAAATGATTTAGCAACATACAAATGTTAGTTTTCTATATACCTACAATGAACAATTGGAGTTTGCATTTTTTAAAATTACCTTTGTTTGCTTTCCATTACTGTGATGAACATCATGACCGACAGCACCTCAGGGAAGGAAGTGTTTGTTTGCCTTACACTTCCACATCACAGTCCATCACTGTGGGAAGTCAGGGAAGGAACTCAGGCAGCACTTGGAGGCAGAAGCTGAAGCAGAGGCCATGAATGCTGGTTACCGGCTCCTTTTCCCTGGCTGGCTGGACTTACCTTTCTAATCCAGCCTAGGCCCAGAGACAGCACTAGCCACAGCTTGGTGGGCCCTTAAACATCAATGGTCACTTAAGAAAATGCCCTGCAGACTGTCCCTCAGGTCAGTGCTAAAGAGTAGATTCTTTAGTTGACAGTCCCTCTTCCCAGATATGTCTAGTTTTGTGTCAAGTTCATCAGCTCTGTGACATCCCACCTTTTGCCAACTTTGACACACAAGCACATGTCTTATATGCTTTTCATTTGCTGCCCCCACCAAGAGCTCATGTTAATATCACAATAAAAACCACAATCCCTAAAAGTCTCAGAGTTTTTTTTTAAATGCTCTAGCAATTTAGAAGTCCAAGTTCTCTTTAAAATTCAAATTCTGGAGCTGGAAAGATGGCTGATGATTTGGAGTATTGGCTGCTCTTCCAGACCTGGGTTTGATTCTTGGCATTCACATGGTGACTTACAACTCTCTGTAACTCCAGTCTCATGGGAGCCACCACCTTATTCAGGCTTCCATGGGCACCAGGCATGCAGATAACACATGCAGGCAAGATACTCACACACATAAAATAAAATAATCTTTTGAACCCTAAAGTCTCTTAACTGTGGGGTCCTATAACTTTTTGAACTTAACATAATTTCTTGTTTCAAAAGTGAATATCCAAGGCATAGTTACAATAAGACCACAGTGAATCCAAACTCCAACAGTGTAGTAGTCCAGTTTCCAATTCTTGAACTCACTCATTATCTTCTGGGTTTCCAAAAAGCTTAGGTATCCCCACCTCTCCAGCTCTGCTATTTACAGTGTACATTGCTTAGAGCAGAGGCCAGCTTCACCCCATAGCTGATGCCGTCCTCAGTAGTCATACTAGAGTCCCAGCATCTCTAATATGTGGGAGTCTTAGCTGCAACAGAGGCTGGACCTTCACCCATGCCCTCCTGGCCTCACTGTAGAAACTCCAAGCCTATCATGTAGTGCCTTATACAATGTGCTTTTGAATGCTAACTCTTAGGAATTATTTCTCAGAAGACTTTTTGCCTCAGTGACATTGATCTCTTATCAATCACAGATGATTCTTCAACCCCTACTGACCAGCCTCTCTTGCCCAGTAAAGGTTTTACTTCCATAGATCCTTAAACCAAAGTATCCCATGACTAGCCCTGATAGAGTCTTCACTTCTCTCTGAAACATCACAAGCCAGCTCTCCATCATCTGCATTTGCCTCAGCATTATCTTCTGAGCTCCCAGAGAACAGCCCACTGAGCTCTTAGCCCTCAATATTATTTCCATCTCAAAGTTCCAAGCATTTCCACAAGCCTCCAACAAAACATCCTCAGGTCCACATCTCTGTGACACCCACTCCAGGCCCAGGGCCAGATGGTTTCAATGCAGAATTCTACCAGTCCTTCAAAGAGGAGCTAATACCGATACTACTCAAGCTATTCCGAAAGACGGAATATTACCAAATTCCTTCTATGAGGCCACAGTCGCATTGATACCTAAACCTCACAAAGACCCAACAAAAAAAGAGAATTTCAGACCAATTTCTCTTATGAACATTGATGCAAAAATACTCAACAAAATACTCGCAAAGCGAATACAACAGCATATCAAAGAAATCATTCACCATGACTAGGTAGAATCATTCCAGGCATGCATAGATGGTTTAACATACAGAAATCCATCAATGTAATCCATCATATAAACAAACTGAAAGAGAAAAACCACATGATCATCTCTTTAGATGCACAAAAAGCATTTGACAAAATCCAACACCCATTTATGTTTAAAGTTCTGGAGAGATTGGGAATACAAGGCACTTATCTAAACACAATAAAGGCTATATACAGCAAACCAACAGCCAACATTAAATTAAATGGGGAGATACTCAAGGAAATCCCTCTAAAATCGGGAACCAGACAAGGCTGCCCTCTGTCCCCATATCTCTTCAATATAATTCTTGAAGTTCTAGCCAGAGCAATAAGACATCAAAAGGAGATCAAGGACATCCAAATGGAAAAGGAAGAAGTCAAATTATCCCTATTTGCAGATGATATGATAGTGTATATAAGTGACTCCCAAAATTCCACCAGAGAATTCCTACAGCTGATAAACACCTTCAGCAAATTGGCAGGATACAAAATAAACTAAAAAAAGTCAGTAGCTTTCCTGTATACAAATGACAAATAGGCAGAGGACGAAATTAGGAAAACTACTCCCTTCACGATAGCCACAAACAATATAAAATATCTAGGAGTAACTCTAACCAAGCAAGTGAAGGACTTATTCGAAAAAAACTTCAAACCTCTGAAGAAAGAGATTGAAGATGACATCAGAAGATGGAGGGATTTACCTTCTTCGTGGATTGGGAGAATCAACATAGTAAAAATGGCCATCTTACCAAAAGTAATTTACAGATTCAATGCAATCCCTATCAAAATACCTACAAAATATCTTGAAGATATTGAAAGATCAATTCTCAAATTCATATGGAGAAATAAAAAACCCAGAATATAAAAAACAATCCTATACAATAAAAGATCCTCTGGAGGAATCTCCATACCTGATCTCAAGCTGTACCACAGAGCAACAGTAATTAAAACAGCATGGTACTGGCAAAGCAATAGGCTGGTGGATCAATGGAATCGAATTGAAGACCCAGAGATGAATCCACACATATTTGCTCACTTGATTTTTGACAAAGAAGCCAAATCTATTCAATGGAAAAAGGATAGCATCTTCAACAAATGGTGCTGGTCTAACTGGATGTCTACATGTAGAAAAATGCAATTAGACCCTTATTTGTCACCATGCACAAAACTCAAGTCCAAGTGGATTAAAGACCTCAACTTAAAACCAGAGACATTAATTCAGTTAGAGGAAAAAGTGGGGAAGGGCCTGGGACACATAGGCACAGGAAACAACTTCCTGAACAGTACACCAACAGCCCAGGCCTTAATGTCAACAATTAATAAATGGGACCTCATGAGGCTGAGAAGCTTCTGTAAGGCAGGAGACACTGTCAGTAGAACTAAGCGACAGCCTACAGACTGGGAAAAGATCTTCACCAACCCTTCATCTGAAAAAGGTTTAATACCCAAAATATATAAAGAACTCAAGAAATTAAACACCACAAAACCAAACAACCCAATTGCGAAATGGGGCTTGGAACTTAACAGAGAATTCTCAACAGAGGAATATCAAATGGCTGAGAAACACTTAAAGAAATGCTCGTCCTCGTTAGTCATCAGAGAAATGCAAATCAAAACGACACTGAGATTCCATCTTACACCCATCAGAATAACTAAGATCAAAAACTCAAATGACACCACATGTTGGCGAGGATGTGAAGAGAAAGGAACACTCCTTCATTGCTGGTGGGAATGCAAACTAGTATAACCACTTTGGAAAGCTATCTGGTGCTTTCTCAGAAAAATGGGATTAGGGCTTCCTCAAGACCCAGCTATCCCACTCCTTGGAATATACCCAGAAAATGCCCTACCACACAACAGGGACATATGCTCAACCATGTTCATAGCTGCTTTATACATAATAGCCAGAACATGGAAACAGTAGAAGAATGGACTAAGAAACTGTGGTACATTTACACTATGGAATACTACTCAGCTATTAAAAACAAGGAATTCCTGAAATTTGTGGACAAATGGATTGATCTAGAAATTATCATAATGAGTGAGTTCACCCAGAAGCAAAAAGAGACAAACGGTATATACTCATTTATAGCAAAACACTAGTCCAAGGGATACGTACCATGAAAAACTTTACTTACCAAGAAAGTGGGTCAGAAGAGAGGACATCCTATTGAGACTTTAGGCTAGAGTAGCATGGAAGAATGGGGAAATAGTAGGACCAACAGGGTCCTGGAAACCTACAAGAAGAACTTTATGACAGGCAGATCTGGATCCTGGGGTCCTCCTCAAACTAAGGCACCAGCCAAGGAGAACATAGGCAGTAAGCTTCGAACCCCTACCAAGACCTAGCCGACGAACATGATATTCTCCACCATTGAGTGGAGAGTGAGATCTGACTCTCACACGAACTCTGGTGCCCCCCTCTGACCCCGTCCTCTGGATGCAGAGGCCTGGTGGCACTCAGAGGAAGGATAACAAGTTACCAAGAAGAGACCCGATATTCTGAGAGCATATATAGGGGGAGGAGGTCTCCCTCAATCACAGACATAGGGGAGGGGGAAAGTGGGAGGGAGGAAAGAATGGGAGGCTAACAATCGAGATGTAATATGAATAAATTAATAAAAAATAAAAATACATCATTAAGATAATGGGGAAAAACAAGACATAGCGAGCTAAGAGAAAATATTTGTAAAATATCCTGCAAGTGAAACACAAGTCAAATAAAAAGAACGCGTCCAAACTTATGAAGAACTCTTAAGATTTAACACCAAGAAAACAACACAAGTTTGAAATGAGCTAAAGATCTAAACATACATTCCACCACCAAAGGAGAAAAAAAGAAGCAAAATTATCCCGTGAAGAGACACTTATCATCATGCATAATTAAAGCATTGCAAATAAAAACACCATTAATGTACTGTTGGACCGATCCTCACATCCAGCAGACTGGCAAAGCCAATTATTAATGATGATGCAAAGCATCTTATTCAGTGCAGGGAGAGTCCACGATGAATGGTCATGCTGCTTTATGAAGCTTGTGCATGAGCTCCTATATTTTTAAGATAACCAACTGCCCTGAAAATGGATTTCTAGTCAGAAGCCCACATGTAAATATTTATAGCAGGGATCTTCATAATTGCCAGTAACTAAAAACAACTAAGGTATCTGGCAAATTGTGATAGATCTAAGGTAAACTGTGATATAACTGTACAATGGAATATTACTCAGCAATAAAAAGGAAAAAACACCATAGATGAAATCCAAATACATATCAATAAATGAAAGAAACCAATTAGTGGGACTGGGGCCTGTCTCTGACTCTTTTGCCTATTTGTGGAACACTTTTCCTTCTACTGGG
Organism: Acomys russatus; assembly: GCF_903995435.1. Taxonomy (NCBI): domain Eukaryota; kingdom Metazoa; phylum Chordata; class Mammalia; order Rodentia; family Muridae; genus Acomys; species Acomys russatus. The sequence goes on from NC_067137.1 coordinate 28,403,631, forward strand.
TTGCATCATCCAGCCTTGGTGTGATGATATATGCCTGGTCTTATTATAGCTGGTTATGCCATGTCTGGTTGATGTCCCTGGAAGGACTGCTTTTTCCTGAGAGGAGATGGAGGAGAATGGATCATGGGGAAGAGGGGATCTGGGAAGTAGAGACTGGGGGGCGGGTGGAGGAACTACAGTTGGAAAGTAACATATGAAAGAAGAATAAAAATAAAAAAAGATACCATGCGTGTGAAATTATATAATTTTCATTATATGGCATTCTAGAATGGGGATAGCTATATGGAAACATTTAAAATATTATCAGCTGTTAGAAATTTGGAGAGAAATGGGGATAGGTAAAGTAAGTGCATGGGGCTATTTTTAGTAAAATCAAACTACTGTTAAGATGCTACGTGTTAGTCAAATCCTAGTGAGCTTTGCATCATCAAGAGAAAAGTCTGTATCATGCAGATATTTTAAAAATGATTTAGGACATAAAAGAAACCCTCAAACTGAATGAATAAAAACTTTTTAAAATATATGGAACAATATCACTGAGGAGAGTCAGCAGAATGGTGCTCCTCTGAGTACCCTTGTAAGTGAGTGGAATCTGGAAATTAAAAGCAAAAGCAAACAAACAAGAAAGCACTACTCATGAGCACTGCACTGGGGCTGATAGAGTTTTTCAGTGTGAATGCAGTTCTCATCGTGCTGTATACTGAGACTGAGCAGCTACATTAGTGGAGGGAGGACAGACAAAGCCAGGCTTTCCATGGTTGGAGAGGGAATTTGCTAAAAGAAAGATGAAGAGAGCAGAATGATTTATGATGTATGAGGTGGAAGATATTGTGCAGTTCATACTTAGCTTAATATAAATATAGATGTTGCATGTATGCATGTATATATGTATGTATGTATGTACTATGTACGTACATATGTATGTATGTATATATGTACACATAGGCTCCTATACACACATATTGTCTTGCTATATCTGGTCAAAAGGATTTGAAGCAATGATACTCAAGTATCAGTGTGTGTGTCTTGCATCCAGATGTTGACTTTTATACCATCCTCCAGTACCATGAACCCTGTGCTTCCGGACAAATGGTTGATTCTGGGAACGGGGTAGAAGGTAAACACACACAGTGATGGAGGTAGGGTCAAAGAGCACACTGGATAGAATTGGAAAAAAACTCCCCAATGGCCAAAGGTAGAACAAATTGAGAAAAAAAAAAAAAGTACTGTGAGATTTCCCCTAATTTCATTTCCGTTGCTGTGACTAATACCCTAACAAACTCCATTTACGGGAGAAAGGACTTAATTTTAGTTCACAATCCCAGGTTACAGTCTATCACTGCAATGAATTCCCAGCAGCAGGAGTTTGACAGATGCTCACATCGCATCCATCGTCAAGAGAAGAGAAGAATGCATTTTCTTGTTTGTGCTATATACATTACACATATAACGGTATATGTTATACGCAGTTATATATTTTATATGAAACCTTTATTATTTATATGTTTATTTATATAAACCTACATGTATGTTATATATTTTGCATATATAAATATATAGCTCCACATTCTCATAGTTTGGGATGCCGTCCTAGAGAATAGTGAGCAAGGTCTTCCTATTCGTTCACATGACTAGGAACTGACACACACAAAGGCAACCTGATGCAGATAATTCCTCATTTTCAATTTCTTCCCAAGTAATTCTAGGCTGCGTCAAGTTGGCACTTAGAATTGAGCATCACAGGATTAAACTACAAAGAATTAGATAAGCATCTATGAATAAAATGACGTAAATAAGTGAGTGGTTGATCGAGTGAATAAATCAGTAAGAGAGAAGTGACAAATATCCCAAACAGAAATTTCCAAGTGTCTATAAAGATACTCCATCCTCAAGGAGATGTACTACCATATCCCGCTCCACACTCTGGGGAGATAAACAAAGACTTCCTTCTAAAATGCACGTGGAATGTGAGGGACAAACAATAACTTTCCAGTAGAGGAATCCAGAGAAGGTGATTTCAGCTAGGTGATCAAGGTCAGCATCCCCAGTCGGATAGTGTGTGATTGTGGTGTGTAGCGTGTAGTGTAATGTGATGAAAACATCACTTCTCCTCTGTTCACCCTTTAAAAAAAAAAAAATCACACCTCAAGTCTGAAGACCGGTCACAACTGAATCACTAGAAAAATATCAGTTAAATCCCATCAGACAGATACATTTCGATTCAATGTGCCTGACCATTATTCCTTGAATCTATCAAGGTCATTAAAATGAAAAAATAAATAAATAAAAATTCTTTGTAAAGGCCTCCTTGACAGGATCTTGGAACAGAAAAAAGGAAAGTGTGTCATATAAACTGTAGGGAAATCCAAATAAGTGACGGACCTTCTCGACATACCCCGTTCATCCACTGTAGCAAATATTTTTACAGTAATGGAAGAAACTTGGTGCAGAGGAGCACTGAATTCTGGACCACCTTCCTAATTTTTTTGTAACTGTTTTCTAACTGTTTGAAAAAGTAAATGTTAAGGAATCCAGTTGGACCCCCTTCCTCAACAACCCAATCATTGTATCAGATGCTACAATGAATCATAAACTGGTCAGACAATGCCAAAGCACTTAGAAAAATGTAGGATTACATCTTTTGACCTTGGGCTCTTTATTTTTTTACTTTTTTAAGTTTTTACCCAAAGTAATGTGGTTCATCATGACACCAGCACGCGTGTTTCCCTGTACTCAGTGCTAATGTGCCGCTGTTAGTGTTCCCTCATACACAGGCCCCTCCTGGCCATTACTTTCTCTACCTTACACAGTCACTTCTTGGCTCTTTTCATATTGTGACTATTGGTTTCTAGTTGTTTCTTAGAAATGATGACAGATTCACAAATGAGAAGAGCAGGCATAGCTTGGACTGCATAGAAACTTGAGACCCTCTATCCTTCAAATGACAGAATCAAGAAAGTAAGACAATAAATCAAAGAGTGGGAGGAAATACATATTTTCAAATAAAAGGTAAAGGACTGTGTCCACAATAATATGTTCTAAATGATAATTAAAAAATAAATACCCTAAGTATCTTCCACCATACAAAAAGGGCATTTGCTCAACTATGTTCATAGCAGCTTTATTTGTAATAGTCAGAATCTGGAAACAACCTAGATGTCCCTCAACAAAAGAATGGATAATGAAATTGTGGTATATTTACACAATGGAATATTGCTCAGCTATTAAAAACAGGGAAATCACGAAATTTGCAGGCAAATGGATGGAACTAGAAAAGATCATTCTGAGTGAAGTAACCTAGACCAGGAAAGACACACATGGTATGGACTTACTTATAAGAGGATATTAGCCATATAATACAGGACAATCATACTACAATCCACGGACCTAAAGAAACTAAGTAACAAGGAGGATCCTAGGAGGATGCTTAATTCTCATTCAGAAGGGCAGACAGAAAAGACACTGGAAGCAGTTTAAGAGACAGGAGCCTGCCATATAAGTCCTCTGAAAGACTCCATCTAGTGGGGAATTGAAGCAGAATCTCAGAGCCAAAATTTAGGCAGAGTTCAGGGAGTCCTGTGGAAGACTGGGGAGTAGAAGGACCAGGAGGGGACAGCAGCTCCACAGGAAGATCAACAGAGTCATCAAATCTGGGCCCAGGGGGTCCTGCTGAGACTGATGCACCAAAGAAGGATCATGCATGGAGAGGATTCAGGCCCCCTACTCAGATGTAGTTGATAGGCAGCTCAGTCTACATGTGGGTCCCCTATTAAGCAAAACTGGAGCTGTCCCTGCTGTGGACTCTGTTGCTTTTACTTTGATCACCTTCCCCTGGAGGGGTGCCTTACTGTGCCACAGAGAGAGAGAATGCAGCCAGTCCTGATGAGACTTGATAGACTGGGGCCAGTTGGTTGAGGAGACTAGTTCTTCCTCTCTGAGGACTAGGGGAGGGAGTAGGGGGCAGAAGGAGGGAGGGCGGGACTTGGAGGAGACAAGGAAGGGGGCAACAATTAGGACGTAAAGTAAATACATTTTTTTAAAGTAAATTTAAATTTAAAAATAAATATTCTAGTCAGCCAGTGATGGTGCATGCCTTTAATCTCAGCATTCAGGAGGCAGAGGTAGATGGATCTCTGTGAGTTCAAGGCCAGTCTGGTCGACAGAGCTAGTTTCAGGACAGCCAAGTCTTTAAAAAGAAATTCTGTCTCAACAAATAAATATCTAAGCAATGACGAAACAACCACATTTAAAATGACAAGTGGTCTGAACAGACCCTGAGAATCAGGTATCAGTAGCTTAGTAACACAGCCAAGATGCTCAATGTCATTCCATCACTAGAGAATCTTAAACTGAGACCAGAATAATGTAGTATCCACACCTGTTAAGATATCTCTAACCAAAAGGACATGTAATGTGGGTGTGGAAAAGCCCGATGTGCTCTTTCATTGCTGGTAGGAATGAAAAATGGTATAGCAGGGACAGGTACAGAATCAGCCCCCTGGGCATTCCCAGTCCTGCTTTTCTAGCTATTCGAGCTCAGCAATGGCCTCTTGGTGTCTACTGCAATGTGAGGAGTGTGCTTAGGAGCATCCCTGACATATGAGGTGTGGGGGGCACTTCTCACTTCGCCTCTTCAAATCAACCGAGTACAGTTCTGCCCTGTGAGAACTGGCTTGTCCTGTGTCTGCCAGAAATGAGATAAGAACTCACATGACACAGTATTCTTGAACCAAATACTTGTTCTAAGCTGCCACCTGCTGATTCAGACTCAAAGTACCTGTATTTTTTGCTTTAGGGGGATTCATTTACTTTTAATTAAATTCTCATCTGCATTCTAGAGGAATTTTATGGAAAACTGCATTTTATTTTATGGATATGTGTACATATATATATGCAAGAGTTTATATTTGAAAGTCAATTATCCATGGAGGAGAAAGGCAAGAGTTGTAAAGCTTCTTTTACTTATTCATGTTTCCAGGACCAATTTTAATGTCATTTACTCCCCGAAGACTTAACTGATCCTTCCTGATTTTTTTCTCTGTGTCCCACGTATCTTTTCCCTTACTTGGCTTCATTCATTTGGCCATTCATAAATTTTCTAGCTTTATCCTAGCCTTTTTCTGGGGATTAATGGGTTATATGGCAGATGCTTAAGCTCTCTAGCACTTTTCACTGTGTGCAGTGATTGTACTGTTTCATAATTCTAATCTCTGCGTGTCTCCTCTAATCACAACTGATAATCTTTTAGAAACATCACTTTCTGAGTGTGGCTTACATCTGTCCTAAGTTACTGGAAGGACAAAAAGATGAATGAATGAATCAATGATGAATCAATGAATCAATGAATGATTGAATCAGCATGAGATTGTCTTTGTAGTGACAAGGAGTCCTTTGTAAGGGACAGTCAGTTCTAGCTCCCAGCCTTTTCTAATCACGTCTTCTGGGACTTTGACGTGCTCCTTCTGAGAGAAGTGCAGTATAGCCGACAGTGATATAGGCCCAGGAATCTTGGCCTTTGACCTTGAATATTCCACTATGTATCTTCACAGCCTTGGAAAATGTCACTGTCTGTGTCCCAGTTTACCTATCTGTATGTTCAAACTTCTTTTCAGATCAAACATTATAAGGAATAATTACACCAAAGGAACAAGACACTAGGATAAACTTGGCATCTAAAACATGTAATAGTATTTAGCACTGCACAGCTGTTCTAGGTAGGCACTGTTTTGAGGACCCACCTGGGTTAACTTATTCATTCCTATTAGACCACATTATTTTATATCCACATAAGAAACATAAAAATGTGATGTAACTTACATACGTGGTGGCAGAGACGACTCAGATCCACAAAGTTTGGCTCCAGAAGCTGTGTCCATAATTCTGCTGTGTGCCCAAGACGCCTGAGTAGACACAGCCCCAAACCCCAGACTTCAAGTCTACCACTCAAAGATTACACTGTTTTTCCAGCAGGAAATGCTAATGATTCTTGGTACAGAACACAGTCTTCTGGAAAGCAGGGAGATGTTTGTTGATAGCTTCATTTGAGCCAAGAGCTTCTGTTTATTTGACTTTGCAAAGTGGGATTGGGAAACCGGGGGAGTGCAGAGAGACTGCTGACCTGACTTTTTAAAAGAATGCTGCTATTTTCCCAAAACCTTATCAAGCCAGGGGGTAGAAAGGTGAATGTTCTGGTTGCGACACTCCTGTTTTCCTCCTGCACACAAGGTTTCCATTTGGCTCTGCATTCACGGAAGGCTTCCCCTATCTCTGCAGTCTTCCCCAGCAACTGAGTTTAGAAATCCACAGCACAGCTGAACCCTAGCCTTTACCTCAGCTCAGAAGTATCAGTTACAAGAAACCTGCTGAGATAGTTAAACAAGCCTGGGGACACCAGGTCTGGAAGAACAAATCAACAAGGGGACTGCCATCCCAGGAACCTGTACTTTGAGTTCAGCAAATCCGACAGAGTAACAGCTAAGATAAAGCCCAGTCTAGAGCTAACAGAGACGGGCACCAACCTGCAGACCTGATGCTGCTCTTCCCTCAGCTCCAGCTACACATTTCCCATGCTTGTTTTTATGCTGCCCTTACTTTCTCCTTTCTTCCCACAGTTCTTCTTTCCACCTTTCTTTTCTTTCCCAAGTACCCACAAGTCTGCATCTTTCCCCTCTATAGATCATATAGAAAAACAGACTCACAAAAATGCATCTAAAAAAATCTTGAGAGCAACATAGAAGTTGTGTGTGTGTGTGTGCGCACGCGTGTAAATTTCACAATGAAATCCGTTGCTTTGTAGTGTGACTTTTAAATATTTGAAAATAGCGAATGCCTAGATATGTATAGAATCCATATGTGGTTTAGTTTCCATCCATATATCCCTTAATTACTCAAAATCTTATCATTCTGTGACTTTTCAGTGCCACCACTCAGCTACGTAGCTCCTTGTACGTGACTGTGTAGACTTCGGGGCAGGTGGAATGTGCTGTTTCTCCAGGACTGTTGGGTTTATCTAGGAAAGCTTCCCAAGAAACTGAGACTGTGTCTCATGCTTGTTCTGTATCCACTGATGGTAGAGTTTTGTAGAGGCCTCATCTACAAATGTAAAGCCTTAATAAATTAAGTATTTGGAAAACATAGAAGAAACAGAAGTTTCCTGTTTAGTGCTTTTATTGATCTTGCTGAAATGATCTGGGCCCAAACAGTATCCAACTATAAGTACCCCCAACATTCACTGAAGAATTTGCTGAGTACTTGGAAAAAATTTCTACTGGTTCATCTATTGACTGACAGACCCTAGAATGAGAGGAAAACAGAATTATAATATATTGTGCAAAGATTAAATAGAAACCTGTCTCTAAACACTATGTCAAAGCTAGGGCATAGCTTGGAACAAGAGACACTACTCCATTCTGTTTCTTGCCTATTTGTTGATTACTCTACGGCACTGTGTAAATTCTTGGCCTTTCTGTTATTACCACTCAGTTGAAGAGGCTACATTAGATGCTAGATGCAGCATTGTAAAGTGAAAATAGCTTTGGGGTTAGAATCTAGAGACTAATTATAGCTGTGTCATCACTTGTTCGCCTTAAGACCTAGTAAAACTCAGCGCAGAACTGTGATAAAGATTCACTTTAGATATTATGTAAATTAATAAATAGGGAAACATCTTAGGGGCTTTAGAGAAGAATGCAAACAGTGAGATATAATATGACCACACTGGAGTCAGCCAATATTTACCAAGCAAGTAGTCACCTATTTAATATGTGAGAAAATAAATCTAATGGATAATGTTAAACATTGTTTTAATTTTTAAAAAAGACAGGAAACAGACCATATCACTGAGTAAATAAATTAATAAGCTTCTAGAAGATTGAAGAATCTCTCATACTCATGGGTTGGAATAATTACTAGTATGAAAAATGGCTATACAATCAAAAGCAATTTGCAGATTCAATAAAATGCTCACCAATGTTACAATATGTCTTTCTTCATGTAATTAAAAAAAAAATCTTAAACCCCATTTGGAAAGCAAAGACTCAGAATAACCAAAGCTATCATGAATAGAAAGAAAAAAGCTGGAAATATAACGACACTTGATTTCAAGTATACTACAGAACTATAGAAACAAAAACATGGTACCAGGACAAAATAGGCATGTGGATGAACAGAGTTAAATAGAGGATTCAGATGTAAACCCACAGAAATACAATCATCTGATTTTTGTCAAAGAAATATAAAAGACACATTGGAGAAAAGATAGCCTGTACAGTGAAAGGAGTTTGGAAAAATTGGATATCCACATGTTGAAAAAAGAAACTTTCTCCCTGCCTCCCACTCTGTACAAAATTCAACCACAAATGAATCCAGGACCTCAGCAGAAGCCATGACTCTGAGACTGTTAAGGACATGTAGGGAAAGCATGTCACGATCTAGACGTGTACTTTTTGACTGCAACTCCAGTAGGTTTGCAACAATTGCAATAATTAGCACATAAGAATTTATGAATTAAAAAAACAACATAATGAAAAAGACAGCTAGCAATGTGGCAGAAAATCTTTTCTAGCAATACATCTTACAGAGGGTTAATATCTAATACTTACAAGAACTCAAAAAAAAAAAAAAAACCTGAATACCAAGAAAACAAACAACTCAGGGTTTTTTTTTAATGGACTAATGAAATGGATAGAAATTTCTCAAAAGATAAAGTACAGCTGGTCAATGAAGATATATAAACATGCTCAACTTCACTAGCCGTCTGAGAGATGCGTTAAGTGATTAATTCCAACCCAGGTTTTTATCAAAATTTAAATAGATCAACAAATGTGCTACATAGACTCAGTGGACTTTTTCTGTGAGATAAGAACAGTGGACTTGTTTGCAGGACAACACATGCATTTGGAGATCACCACCTTAAGCAAACTGTCAATCTCAGAAAAACTTTTATCACATATTTCCTCTTACATATGGTTCCTAGATTTCATATGCAGGCATGAAATTATTTAAAAAATAACATATGTATGCTATGATATTAGAAACAAAAATGTCTATGGGGACAGAGGACTAACAGCAGTGGTGGTTGAAAAAGAAGAGGCAAAAAAGTATGATTGTGAAATATACTCAGAGTACATTATATAATTGTATTATTAATATTTTCTTATACAACTGAGTATCATGTACAATGAATATATGATATATATTCTGTGTGGGTGCTCAGAGATGGGGTGAGTGAGGCAAGGAAAATGCCACAGAACACAGGGAATTGGCAAGAGTCTATCCTTGTACATTGCTTCTTTCCAAGTTCCTGCCCAGCAAACCCCCTCTGTGTCTTGGGGGGACTGCATAGACAGACCATGCTTCCGTATATATATATATATGCTTCAAATATACCAAAATACAGTGTATTGTGCATTATATGGGTAAGTTTGCTTCAGGTAAAATTTGTCTCTATTTTATGCTTTGGTATGCATGTATTTTGTTGGGATGAAAAAGTGATTTTTTGATATTAGTTAATTTCAAAAGATGTTTAAACTACTGAGGTGGGTCTTAAGATTATTCAGATTCAGCTTCACTTCCTTTTTGTGACTTAATAGGTGAAGTATTAACTTAGTCCAGCATTTCTTGATTTACATACTTGTTCTATCCACAGCATCTTGCTCTCAAGAACTTACCTCTGGCAGACATATGACTAGAAATAAGTAGATAATATTTAGAATATTTAACTGCCACACTTAGTGAAGACCATGCTTCAGGAAGAGCATGCTGTAAACAAGAGGAGATTAGATTGAATTTCCAAGATATCCAATTGGTGTAGTCCCTGGGGAAAGGTGCGAATTCATTCATAGAGAAACAGAGCCAGAAGGCCTAGAGTGGAGGACAGAGCCTGAGCTAATGGGGGGTACGGAAGCATGGTCTGTCTATGCAGTCCCCCCAAGACACAGAGGGGGTTTGCTGGGCAGGAACTTGGAAAGAAGCAATGTACAAGGATAGACTCTTGCCAATTCCCTGTGTTCTGTGGCATTTTCCTTGCCTCACTCACCCCATCTCTGAGCACCCACACAGAATCTGGACCATCCCTTCATTATCTTCTCTCAGCTCTGCCCCTGGCTGGTTACTATACATCCTTGCAACCAGGAGAGGGCAAGAGGCAGGAAGGCTGCACACAGTAAAAAGCCAGACACCCTGATCTACCATACTGGTGTTCTTAATGTACTGTACTTGAAAGAAACCTTTGCCCACAGCACATTTTCACAGCAGGTTGCTATCTGCACTGATGAGTCATCAGTAACACACGCTACCTGTGTGACTCGCTGTGGCTGCACTGTTAATGCACTTTTCAGGCTAGCCTCTGTGATGCTGCCAGAGCAAAGGTCACAGATCAATGTACACAAGTGTACTTGAAGACTTCTCTCTGAACATGGAAAGACCCACAACTTTGGGGGCTCCTTCTCTGAAACTTGTCTCCTAACACAAACACACCTATACCTACACACGCATGCACACACGCACACATGCACGCATCGAACGAAAGCTCACGTCTCCTCCTCTCCATGAAGGTTCTACAGCTGGAACCTAGACAAACATGAAGCTATTTTCTGCATTCATTCCTTATCAAGATAGATGATCTGAACCTGTGACCCAGCTGCTTCTTGATCTCATTCCAGAGACTCACTGCCAACTCCAAAAAACGTCGTGTTTTCACATATACCTTCTCATGCACAGAAGTGGTCAAAGCAGAGTCACCCTGACAGCAGTGACCTCATTTAGGACTTTCATCATTGCAGTTTAACTGGGGTTGTCCCTTGCATGGGATAAAACAGACGGCTTTGTCCAGCCCTATCAAGTCACCCTGGAAGCCTCCTGTCCTGAACACAGACAACACACGGCTGTTGGAGGGCATCAAGCTCCACAGATGGAAAATTCTAGAACAGTGAATGTCTGGATGATTTTCCATTTGTGCAACAGAGATCTGTGTGGGTAGGAACAGTACAGACTCAGGTGATGACTCATTCCCAAAGTAACTGAAAACCTACAATAGTCTAGTCACTGTGGTAGGAAGCTAGAGATGAGTGACGTAAGCTTGACCCTGTGGTCACCTCAGTCACCATCTCCACAGAGGATCTGTAAGGGTCTACAGGTAGAGGTTTCATGGAGTTCACAATTTTTTAAAGTTCTATGCAAAGTACCTGAGCATTTGTGGGTTTTTATAAGAAAATTCTTGTCCACATCAGACTATCAAAGGGATAAGTAATTTAAATAAGATTGATTAGTTCCCCGCCTGCTGTAATTTTTGTATATTTTCAGGGTAAGAAAATTGATTTTATACCTTAAATAAAAGACAAAGGTGGAAGTCTTTGTGCTGGCAGGAAAAAATGTCATTTGTATGGTTGTCTGTCCCAACATCTAACATTTTAAACAAGAATTCAGATAGCAGCATCTACTAATCACATTATCTTGGCTTTAATGAAGACATGTGTTCTGTAGAAACAGCAAGCAGGCTGCTTTGTCCAAAACTAAGGGGCAGCCTGATTTTCCAAGAAGTGACACACCACGGCTCCTTGCAACATCCAGTAGCCTCTCCAACTCTACTCCCACCATAACAACATGTTCAAAAGAAAAAAAAACAACAACACAAATTATAATGTAAAGCATATAGTCCTATCATCGGAGGAATGTAAGAATGCCCCTCGTGGTAGATTTTTATTACTGCTATTAAAAATACAGAAAGCAAAGACCTTGTAGACCCCATCCCCAAGCCCACCATAGTGTGACTATTTGAGTTGGCTTACTGCAGTTCAAACTTCCATCCTGACTAATTGTTCACATGATCATGCTGTGTACGTATATGTAATCTGAATTTTAAAGATCTGGATCTGGGCAACTCTAAACTTTATCCTTATTCTTTTGTGGTAATGAAGGCAAGTTCTTTTCTAATCTTATTTTATTTTTTTTATTAATTTATTCTTGTTACATCTCAATGTTTATCCCATCCCTTGTATCCTCCCATTCCTCCCTCCCCCTCCCCTTTTCTAATTTTAGAATGTCCATAATGTTAAGAAACTGAAGGAAGAAAGTTTACACATGAGAATTGTCCCCTAAATTGCTAATGACATGTAAGTGAAGTCTAGCTGTTTTATCAAAAGAGGAACTACAGTCTAACTCCACAGGTAATAGCTTTCCAAGCAAAACAAGACATATATGTAAAGTAGGATTTTGTCTTTTTCCTTGTGTGATAATGCTTTATCTGAGAAGCAACGACATATGAATAATTGGATTTGTTATTGTCCTACTTACCGTGGTATGTATCTTATGGAGAATAAATTATCAAAACTAATTTTTTCACCTGTGTAGGTGAAAAAGTTAGATAACCTATCCTTGATTTATTCTCAATTATTTTAAGTTAATAAATATCTTTATCAGAATTAGGTCATTACTCACAGAGTAATAAAGAGCCAAGTTAACAGTTAACCATACCATGAGCCTTAAATTATGTAATGTTGATTTGGGACAGTTGTGTAAGGCTTGCACAAAATCAATTCTGGCTGGCTGCTAAGGTTAAGATGACGTCATCTTTGTGACACTTGAGACTATAACATGACAATTTAAAAATAATCCATTTAGTACATGGTGGTGTATCTCAAATGATAATGGGAATGATGATTAATGTTATCTCAATGGCATCATCCAGATAGCTGTCTCATTGTTATTAACCGGTGCATCCTTTTGCTAAGGAACTGAGCAGGTGGTCCCTGTAACAAAGAGTTTGTATTTCTAAGTCTAGCCTACTTCTTTTTCTATTTGAAATATCAAAGAATTTCATTAAAGAAAGCTTGTGCTTATTACTGAATCACATAGGGAATACAAAAGTACACTGTGTGTCTTTTCTCACAGTGCCTTTTTTAAAGAGCAGAGCTAGAAGGAATTTCTCATGATGCAAAGGAAGAATACTCTGTTGGGTCTAACCAGTCAGCAGAAACTGGACAAGACACTATGCATTGTCCTAAAGTGTATTCAAACTTCCCATCTAATATTCATTAAACGTTGAAGTGCACTGGAGTAGAGTGGATTGTGCAAGTTGTAATAATAATGTACAACATGAGATCGGCCCACACACTGAACTTCTAAGTGTGTGACACATTGTTGTAAACTGTACAAACACCAGGTTTCTCGTTCATTCACCATACTTGACTGAAACTTTATCCCGTTGCTTAGTAACTCCCCATTCCCTTGAACCTTGGCAGCCACCATCCATTCTGTCTCTGGACTCAACTATTCTGGACTAACTAACTCATTCTAAAAGTAATTATGCAGTATTTGTCTTTCTGTGACTGGCTTATTTCATTCAGAACACTTCCCTTAAGATTCATCCACATGAATGGTGCATAGTGAAAAGTTTCCTTCTTCTTAATACCCAACAGAATTTTATTGTTCACAAATATCACATTTTCTTTCTCTTTTCATGGGTCTGAGCATGAGCTTTGTCTCCACGTTTTCACTGTTGGGCACAATACAGCAATGAACAAGGATGTGAGCATCTCCCTGAGACCCTGATATCAAATCTTTTGGATAAATGCTTAAAAGTAAGGTGTTTATATCATATCAGAGGTCACTGTTTGGTGATTATATCATATCAGAGGTCACTGTTTTTAGATTTAGCAAGTACATCTGCGCACAAATATTTTTAAAGTGAATTGCCACAGTCCCATTTTTACCTTTGTTAATCTTTTAATATGTGTGTCATATAGAAGGAAACTACATTTTAAGAAATTGCATGGTGCATCCAGGAAGTATTCCTATCAACACTGTGATTTAACCAAATGACAGTTTTTTCATGGAACAATAAAAACTGCCTCAGAGGGGGAAAATAGTGTAGTTGTTATCTGAACAGACAACTAAGGCTTGGGAGGAGAATAACTTATAAATGACAGGTGCAAACTGATTATCAAGCTCTGATTAAGCATCAAATGTTTGTCACTAAAGATGGTGAAAGTGGTTTCTTCTCACAGTCACAAAACAGAAGAGAGAGAAGATTTCGCCGACTAATTAATTCATTCACACGTCCAGCATGTCACATTTGAAATATCTGCAGGACATTGTGCCAGTCACAAACATTCTGCTATGCCTGGCAGGCAGATGACAAGAACAAAAGGCGTAGCCACCATTCCAAATGTTCAGAGTAACGAAGGAATGAGTGGCCAAATGAACAATTAGAGTAAAGTCAACAATTATGGTAAAATTGGGTATTTCTATCAAAATATATACAAAACCCATAGATTGCATTGGAAGGAACAGCTAACTTTGCTGGGGATTTCTGTGGAGACTATGGAGAAAAAGTTAAGGTTGTTTGTCAAATGAATGGAAAGGGAGCATTCCAGGCAGATAGACTTGAAATCACTAGACACCTTGAACTAGCAAGGAAACCAAGGACTGGTTCTGTGTCTGCTGTAACCAGAGAGCAGAGGATCTGTTGCAATAGTAGGAGAGACCTGGTCAGTTGGGTAGCCATTGAGGGGTTAGAGGAATGTGAGGAGGACATACTTAGAAAGTCAGCTTTCTAGGTTCCATGATGGATAGGGGTGGGAGTAGTAAGTGAGAGAGGGGACTGTAACAACAGCTGCTGGGCCTCTGGCTGGGTAAAATAAGTACTCCTTAGTAAAATAGGGAAGATACAAGAGGAAGAGACTCATCTGGCATTGAAGATGCTCGAAATAATGTATTCTCACAACATATCTGGTAGTAATTGTATTCAGATCTCTGGAGAGCTGAGAGTGGGGTGGGGGACTAAGCTGAAAATATAAATATGGAACCGCTGGTATAAAGAAACAAGTTAAGGAGTTAAAAAGATAGAGCCAAGAGAGAGGTGACATGGAAACAAGAGATGGGACAGAAGGTATAAAACACTGAGCAAACACCCTATGCACAAGCTAGGAGAACTTGTGGACATGACAGAGAGCAGGCAGAAGCACAGGAATCTAAGACATGGACAGTGCATACAGTGCCAAGAGCCATAGTGTTTGTTTGCTTGTTTCCTTGCTTCTGAGGAACGGCCATAGTGTTTTCTTAGTAGCTGCACTAACTTACAGCCTTATCTACCGTGCATAAAAGTTCTCTGCATTGATTTCCTCCCTAGCATTTGTTAACTTTTGTCTTTTTTATAATAGCCATTCTGTTATCTACAGGGTGATGTAATGTCTTTGTGACTGTGTGTGTGCATGTGTGCACGTGCAGGGATGCTTGCTATGATGCATATGTGAAAATCAGAAAACAACTTTGAGGATCGGGCGTCACCTTCCAGTATGTGGGGTGTGGTCTCTTTTTCTTGTTTCTGCTGCTGTGCATTGTACTCAAGAATCACCCATCCTGGCCTCCCATTTCACAGTAGGAGGCTGAGATTGCAGACGTGCATCACCATACCATCCTTTTACATGGGTTCCTGGAATAGAATTCAGATCACCAAGTTTATGTAGCATCTCTCGGGTCTTCAGTGTGGTTTTGATTTTCAGTCCCCTAGTGACTGGTGATGTTGAGATTTTTCTTTTTCATACATTAGGCACCTTTCGGTCTACAAAAACAGCTGGAGTGAGATTCATCAGGGGATTAATTGAGATACTGCCACTGAGTTCGTGAAATAAGCTTCAGCAATGTTAACAAGGCAGTGTTGTGGTTTTTGCGCAGTAAGACGGGCTGCATCAGACAGCGCTGAACTGAGAGATAAGGAAGTGAGGAGATGACTTGTGTGAAGTACACTGTGAAGATATTTAGACGGAAGCCAAGGAGAACATGGAGTGATGGGTGGAGACCAGGGTCCAGATTTATCTTTAAGATGGCAGATAAATTGGAGAGATTTTATGTTCAAAGAGTGTAAGACTTTTCATATTTGCTATTTTAGTACATCTACCCATACCTTCCCAGTTAACTTTGGAATCACTCTGAAAGATAATATTTAAATTTTTATTAGGTACCTCCCAGGGCCAGGCAGTGTTCTGACATTTATTTCTCCGTTTGACCTTCACAATTCTTATGAGGAAAAAATATTATCACACCCATTTTGCAGGTAAGAAAAGAGGCACAGAGAAGTGAAGTGTTTCTAAAGCTAGGAAGCAGCACACACATCTGGCCTAACAGTCCAGGTGGTACCAAGATATTTCTTGTTGACCTTTTAAAGATGGAGAAGCTAGCTGTGAGAAGTTAAACAACTTACCTACTCTAAGGCCAGGGCTCCTGAATCAGACTGAACACCCAAACCTAATTCCAAGGCTTGGGACAATCATGTCTCAAGGGAGTAGCCTTGAAATAGAAGAGACAGCCATGACAGGCAGAACAAGAAGCTGTGAAAGCAGTAGAGGGTAAGAACACAGGCAGAACAATTAGCCTGTTGTCAGAAACATGTCAACAGGTTTGGGAATGTACACAGAACAGGAAAAGCAATCCCAGAGACAACCCTGGCGCCTTCTTAGCAACTAGCAAATGTAGACAGGAAAAGTGTGTCTGCCTAGTTGGGCAAGTTTAGAGGTCAGGAGATGCTGAGAAGAGTGGTGGAAATAAGGCATCTGACCATCATGAGGGAGAGAGAGAGAGAGAGAGAGACAGAGACAGAGAGAGAGACAGAGACAGAGAGAGACAGAGACAGAGAGAGATATAGAGACAGAGAGAGACAGAGAGACAGAGACAGAGACAGAGAGACAGAGAGAGAGACAGAGAGAGACAGAGACAGAGACAGACAGAGAGACAGACAGAGAGACAGAGACAGAGAGACAGAGAGAGAGAAAGAGAGAGAGAGAGACAGACAGACAGACAGAGACAGAGAGCAGTATTTGTCATTGACCAGGGTTCCCCAACCTAACAGAGTTTCCTGTCTCCTCTTGCACACACCCCTCTTCATGATCTCAGAACACTAGACAAACACTTACCCCAGCATCCTCCCACCCCCAAAGAACGGGAAGTGGTGGTAATGAGGACTGATGTGACCAATGCAGCTACCTTTAGCAGATACCATCTCACTGTGCCTTTATTCCAAGGACACCTAGAGAGTCCTAGCAAAGCAATGCCGCCGCCACCGTCACCATTCCCTAGGACTATCAGACTCAACTCGTTAGTAGCTTGCCCGAGTAGTGAGGAATAAAACAAATTCTGACTTAGTGGGAGAAAAAAAGCAGGAGCTCAGCATATTCTTCTGCTTACTCTAGACATTTCTACTTAACTCTCTGCTGCTTCTGTTTTTTTATGAGAGTGACAATGGTGCTGTATATGTCTTTCCCATGTGGGTAGTGCATGCAGAGTACGGGGTGAGGCTCATGACGGAAGTGCTCACAAGATGAATGAAAGCTAGAAAAAGCAAACATAAAGTGCCTAAATGTAAGACGACCTTGCATTTTGTGAGGAGCTTCTCAAAGCAGCTTTGCCTTCAAAACAGAAATGGTGCCTGGGAAAACAAAGTGCAGAAGGATCCAGAGAAATGAGTAAATAGGAGTGTGCTCTTCCCTTCCCCACCCTGCCTCCTTCAGGGGTCCCATTCTCAACCCCTAGTAGGACTGTCACGTGATAACTCAGTATCTATGATGGTATTTTTCTTAAAATAAAGATTATTCAACTTCTTATATTTAAGAATGGCGTCTTTTGTTGTAAATCGCCTGTCTGTATGTTTTGCCATGTCTCTGATATGGTCACAGAATAGCCCTTTGTGACCATCAATACTGCATGTCTCAGAAGTAGTCTCAGTCTATATACATAGTTCCATCATAAATTACAAGTTGAAAGCTTCTGTCACTTGCAAATCATTGTCAATTTTTCAAAGTTAGGACCACTCATGAAACAGGTAAGTAACAGCAAAATTATGCTGTGACTACGTATGTTATATGTTTATACCTATGCCTTAATGTGAGGCTAAAGTATCGCTTAAATTAGTTTAAGTTGGGATACATCTAATATATATATATATTAGATGTAAAGATTCCTTCATTGCTACTGTTCATTTTTCTTAATTCCAAAGGACAATGAAGGAAGGAGGTGACAAATGAAAAACGGCCAGTACTAGGCCTAGAAGTGTGGTCAGGGTTAGCTGGCTGATTCTTCAAAAGATGCATCCAGCTTATGATCCAGAGCACTAAGTGGAAATTGTCTGGTGCATAGGTTTTATTTCAAGATCGGTTTTTTGTTTTTTGTTTTTTCACATTGAACCATAGGAGATGTTGAATATTCAATAATTTGTGCACTGTAAAATTGGTAATGTCAGGAGTAGCTCAGATTAACAGATAAATAGGTAATGGTATTTCCAGAGGAAACCCATCCTGTTTAAAGCAGAGAGCAGTAGAAGAGTAACTACCAATGGTTAGGCTGGGAAAATTCTAGTAAGCATGTATAGAGGATAAAGCATGTCTCAGACAACATGGCAATAATATTTGTATTGTATCTTACCTACTATTACCATAATACTGTGAACCTATATTAACTCCTTTAGTCTGAATAATAGGTAGGAGTGTATTTATCTCCAGTTTTACAGTGAGGACACTATGGCATAAGGAGATCATGGAGTTCCAGCAAAAGGTTCAGTCCCACGCATAGTAACTTTAAGTGCCAGGATCTTAACCATTGGCCTATACTGCTGATTGGCTGTAAAGATGATGTCATAGGGTGGGGCTCTAGGGTTTCTAGGAGACTTGGGCTCATGGGCTCAGAGACCTGCAAATCCATCTTTAGTGTTCATCCTTCTCTTTGGAGATGGGACAGACGGAATGGGCATCCCACCACCATCCTGTGCCGTTTCTTGTTATGCTGCTCTCTGGTCCCTTCCTCCATCTTTTAACCACATGCTTCAGTTTCTCCAGTGTTCATCTCTTTATATAGAATTTCTTACTAAGTTGTTTTTGTTCATAGGAAATCTAGAATCCTTGCCATGATGTATGCGAATGTCTTAACACTCAGTCCACATATATTGAAAATACATACATGGATTGAATATGGACCTTACAATAGGCATTTTAGTGAGATATACTGATAGCTGAAGCGTGAGGGTGTAGCTCTGAGAAGTCTTGGTCTATGACAGCAAGTCATTCCCTGGGCCTTCCAATATTTAGAAGCCAAACCTTCCTTCTAGTTTCTTTGTCTTGCCACCTAGAACCACACATGGTTAATAAGGTAAATTAACCAAACACAAACAAAAATTTTAAAAATCCTTAAAAAGAGAAGTTACGTATACCTGAGCCAATCAACATGAGCAAACACACATCTATTTTATATATAATGGAAGAACCCATGTTTTTGCATATGGACTTTACTTATTTATAATAAAATATGTTCTGAAACAATAAGAAAAGCCACATATAAAAGTTACATTCCAAATGCTTAGCTCATTTGTACTTGGCAACCTTGAAGAAAATACTGTCTATCCAACTAGGTGAGTCTAAAATTTTGTACTTAAATCATTCTTTATCATATCTTGTATTTATCAACATAAAAAAATAATTTTCTAGACATTAAAACATTTTCTTAATCCTAAACAACTTAAGCCCAATTCTAAAACTCTAACAGTCTAGTCTGCAACTCCATCAGAGACTTGAGAAGGAATAAAATTATGTCAGAAGAGCAGACAAGCAGCATTCAAAACTAAGAGATGACAGAGACAGCTGATCAGTCACCCATTTGCTCTATATAACGTTGGAGCACCATCTTCAGCCTTCTGGCCCACTATATCTGGCAGATATAATTGTAAAGCAGGACATATGAAGGACTTGCTTACCCTGTCATGGAAGAGCTTGGCAGTCAACTCAGCCTGTGTCTAAGTTATGTCCATTTTGGACAGCATATTGTCTGTAGAGAGAGCTGGGGCATTTTTGCCCCATGGCTAGTTTGCCATTAATGAAGTTATCTCCAAAAGGAGATTTTATAATGTTTATCATCTTATTTGAGGTAGGCCGTGAATGTTGCCAGGAGCTGACATGTCTCAAGACAAAAAAAGGTTTTAAATTAGTAAAACTATCTTTACATGCCATATTCTATAAGTCTCTGAAGTATTTGAGGACCATCTATTTATCTCTTTACATTCATATTTACATCTACACACACACACACACGCACACACATGCACCCCAGTCTAAATAGGTAAACATTGCTTGCTTCTAGATATTTATCATCTGTTCAACCTAGGATGTGTATTTCTGTGACAGACTAGACTAGTATCAGACATGACCATGAGTCTGGTGGGTTAGCCATTAATTTGTGTAAGTTAATTATCCTAAAGAGTTTGTAATAGCACTATTTAATAGGACTGGAAAAAAACCTTACATTTGTAAATGGGTTGTACAGGTCCAATATCTCATACCAGAGTAGAAACACATGTGTGTGTGCATCAAAAATAACCTTAAATTTGAATCAATATATAAAGTTCTATACCCATGTATCAAAAATAACCTGATTTCTGTATCAATATACAGAACTCTATACCAATGAATTAAGAAATATTTGAGAATGAAAAAAGTTTTATAGTTGAAGAGCATATTCAATAATTTATCCTTTTCTTCTTTTATTTCTATATTATATTCCTATATTCCCCTTTTCTTTTTTTTTTTTTATCATTTTGATGTTTTCATTTTTTCACTTCACACCCCAATCCCAACCCTCCTCGCCTCACTGTCCATCTCTCCCACCCTCTTCCCTACTTCACCCCTCCCCTTCTCCTGAAAAGAAGAGGCCCCTTTTCCCACCCCCTCCCCACAAATTACCAACCCTACCACAGCACATCAAGTCACATCAGAACCAAGCAAATCCTACTCTGCTGATGCCAGACAAGGCAGCCCAGCTAGGGGAAAGTGATCCGAAAGCAATCAGTAGAATCCATGTTAGAGACAGCCCCATTCCACTTGCTAGGGGACCCACATGAAGACCAAGCTGTCCATCAGCTATCTGAGTGTCGGGGGCCTCGAGCAATGCACGTTCTTTGCTTGTGATTCATTCTCTGTGAGCCGTCTTGGGCTTAGAACCCAGTTTACTTAATCACAATCTACCTCCTCTCTCTGTCAGCACCCAGTAAAGGCTGAGGGATAATGATATTGATAAATACTTTCATCCTGCTCTCCTGATTGGCTGACACTAAGAAGTGTCATTGTATTTGTTTTTGAAACCCAGCTTCATTTGTATTTAGGAGCTTCAACACCCTTGTCCCAGAAAAAAAAAAAAAAAAGGAGAAAACACAGCAAGGATATAAATAAAAACAGCAACAGCATCAACAAGTAATATTAAACTGGTATTTATAAGAATTGGAAAAAATCTCAGCGTAATACATTTTTTTTCAATTGCCCACGGAACATTCACCAACAGAAACCATATTCTCGGCTGTAAACAAACCTCAACAAACTTTAAAAGATTGGAATCATACAGAGTAAATGCTCTGACCCATAATGGAATCAATTCATTTTTGTGCTGAGAGAAGTGGTATAACATTTTCACTTTATTTTGATACCATATTCTATTAATATGCCTTTTGTTCATAGGCTGGCTGGTGTCTTCAGAGTCACTTTAAAGACATCACACATAAAGAGCCAAAAGATGCTTCCTCTAGCACTTCTTTGAAGAAGCCTGGCATTGCATCTAAATGAACCCTTTCTAATTTCATAGTTTTGGGTCTCTTCTTTTCTTAAAGTGGTACTTTTATGTCTCTCTTTTTTTTGGCAACCAAACTGTTCGCTGTCCTGAATCGCCACCACCACCACTGCACGCCCGCGCTGCACCCCCCCCCCAATACTGATTAGAGCAAAGTTTGTGGTCTTCTTATCTCTTTTATTATTTCTTTTAGTCAACATACAAAATAATGGGCCTCATGACTGCGTTTTCTTATGTGCATCATTGGACTTGTGTTTCCTTTTGAGCTAAGGGACAGCTAAATTGAAGATGCTGGAGAGTCCATAGCTCTCTGGGAAGTAAGTGGCTTTTGATCCCTCCACAGGGCAAAGTCAACAAGCCTTATCATGCTTCTTCCTGGGTTATTTTGCAGTGGTGAACAAGCTATCTTTGTTCCGAGCAGTTGTTTTCTGGGTTCGTCCTCCCTGGAGAATGAATGTCACGTGGGGTGGAGGAGTCACGCTGACTAGCAAGATGCCATAGCAGCATTCTCCAACAGTGTCCCTCCGCAGAGCACTCGCCATGGCTGAAGATCACCTCGGGAAGCACTTGTATATGGGGGAGGCCGTGTTTCAGAAGCAGCCACACAATCAATCAGAACATAGTCCTTGTCACCCAGTGAGCTGGCAAGGTTTGAGAAGCTTTCCAAAGCCATTCTTGGGAGACATAGGAAGTGTAGGCCAATGTCATTGCCCACTCTAAGGAGCTTGTAAGTCTCTTTTCAACTTCCTGTGGACCTAGCTGTGACCTTTTTACACAACAAAGTCTCCCTAACAAAGCAATGTAGAGATGTTCCTCTGGGAAGTAATTAGACTTAAATTAGGTCATGAGTACAGGACCCTCAAGATGGAATAAGCCCCCTTTTATGACATGATACTAGAGCTCTCTCACTCCCCCCACCAGTCTCCTGCCATCTGAAAAGACACCAAGAAGGCCGTATCTACAAGCAAGGGAGACACTTTGCATCCTGCTCTCACTTTGCCAAATCCTCAGAATCTAGAAAATAAATTGTTTAAGCCAAACCCCAAGTGGAATAAAGCATGTGTGGCAGCTCTGAACCTCAGTATCTCTAAAAAGTTACAATAGGGCACTAGCACAGGCCCTAGCCCAAGAGGACTAGTAAGGCCCCCTTAAGAGGAGACAATGGGGCCCAGGCACACACAATGGGAAGAAGAAACCAACTTCAAGTCAGGAAGAAAGGACTCAGAAGTGCGCCAACACCTTCATCTCAGACTTCCAGAATCCAGACTTGTGAGGGGAAAAATGTTCTATTGCTTAAAACTCCCAGTCTGCAGCTCATTCACACAGCAGCTCAAGTGGGCTAATGCCCAGACTCTGTGAAGAGTCATCTGGGGGAGTTCCACAGGTGCTAGCATCACAGTCCATAAAACCACTCAAAATAAATCACTCGGAGATGGTGGGGCATTGGATGCTAGAGAAGAGAAGACACTGTCGGGGAGAGCAGGATAGATCGCTTTCATAAAGAGTCTGGATATTGGAGTGGCACTGGGGGCAGGGGGGTGATAGTGATGCCTGGAGAAGAAGGCAGGCATACAAGCAAAGGATGGGAGCGGGAGGGATATATATGTGAGATGCTTTCACTCCCTCCGTAGAAGATAGGCAGGAGGATGAGTCAGGACCCAGAGAGTAGCTGCTACTGGTCTGTCCAAATGATGGGGACAGGTCACCACTGAGACGAGCTTGGAATCTGCCAAAGCCCCTCCCCCATCTCGCTCTTCCCAGCCTCTGTGATGACTAGAGCTGCAAGCATCTCATCAACCTTTCAGCAACAAGGAAGCACAGTGATATTATTCATGAAGTGATACCAGAGTCCCTGTCTGGATTTCAGTGTTCATCACGACTCACAACTAAGATGTCCAAAGCAGAAAGAATATAGAGTCCAGCAGATATATGGACTTAAATTAATTGGCCTGATTTACTGTCTCATTTCATCAGACTTGTCCAAATGAAGTGACACAGTTGTCCTCAAGCTTTGCCTGAAGGGCCAGCAAGTGATGGTGATGCCAGCCACTCCCCATGGACTCCAGTTTAGAGCACTGACCTGGTCCAGATAAGAAGACACATGTCTCATTTTTATACTGACTCAGTCTTGGGGTTTTTTCTGGGTGTGATGCAGTGTCTCACACATCAGATTGTTAATCCAACAGGAGTTACGCTCCGAGCAATACTGGGCGAATGCTGGGTAGCTATGGAGAAAGAACTAACCTGGCCACGTGAGCTTTTGTGTTTAGCTGCTTGGGAAAACCTATGAAGGCATTCAGAAGAGAAACATGATCAACAGCATTTGCATTATGAACACATCACAGCAAATGCTCCCACTCACTCAAGCTTCTCCCTTGAGCAATTTCAACAGAAAGCTGGATGTTATCAAATACATACCTTAGGAAATACCTTTAAGCCCTGTACCCTTTAGCAGCCTTCAGAACACCACGGGGCTTTCTTATTGTCTCCCTGGGTGTCCTCTCTAGAAGTCAGCTAAGACTCAGGACTTCCCTATTTCCCCAAGGAATGTCATAAAGAATCATGGCTCTCCTCACCCTCTTACTGAGATTCAAGATGGCGAAGTATGAATTTCACATGCCATAAAGGCAGAACACCTGAGTTTGAGTTATAGTGTGTCTATTTATATGTCAGGTGGTCCTGAAATCAATTTCAAAACCAGGCAGCTTCAGGTACATCACCTACAATATGTAGCTTAAAACCCACACTTATTAGGATTAAAAGGCTTAATGAACACCAAAGCAATCAAGTACTGTACAATGTTTTGCCTTATTACAATACAAATTGTACAAATAAGGCCACAGTCCATTTCCCTAGAGAGAAGGCGGCCACAGCACTGAGACACTATTGTTGCTCATTTTGTATACATATATATTTATAATTACCTTTTCTAGGTGCCCATACTTGCAAGTGAAGACAGTGGAATTTGATTTCATATAGGGCCTTTTGCCCTGGCTTTCCCACTTGTAAAAATGATCGTTAAAAATATTTATCTTATAGTTTTTAAGCATTTGATTATCAAATGAGAGCATTTATGTCCATCAACAAATAAACCAAACAAGAAAGTGTGGTATATTCATACAACGGAATTTTATTCATCCATAAAGAAAAATGAAAATGATTAATGAAGTAATTAAAAATGCCATTTCCAGGCAAACTTGATAGAACCAGTGCTTAGTGTGCTGGGTGAAATAAGCCAGACTCAGAAAAACAAATACCACATTTTTCTCTTGAATACAAAACCTAGACTTAAATGTATATTTATTTACACATCTGCATAGGATGTGAAAGTAGAATAGGGGGTTATGAGAGAAGAAGATGAGACATGAAGAGAGGAGAACAGGAAACGATAATAAGGCAAAAAAAAACAACAAAATATTGGGCATTTTCTCTCATATGCATAATCTAGATACACACACACACACACAAACACACACGCACACAAACACACACGCACACACACACGAAGAGAGCAGAGGGGGATTATGGGGAGAGTGAGGGGAAATAACAGGAGAGAAGGGTGGCAGGAAGCAGTGGGGGTAGATATTGCATAAGAAAACCCCACCACCTTATACAATAACTAGAAATTCATAGCAGCATAAATAAACAAAATGACTTACAAAAAGAAACCATCACAAAAAAAAAAAAAAAAAAAAACCATCACGAATGTTGGCCCTTGGCAAATATTAGGGTTTCTAAAGTATTTATAATGCTGGAGTATTTTTCCTACTACTCCCCAGGAGTGGAGAAACAAACACCTCACTGTTGAGGCCCCAGCACCCCTTCATGACAGACCACCTCATTTTCCTGATTTGTCTTCCACCCTCACTCCCCACCTCCAAGACTTAGCTCCCCTTTCATCAAAAGGTAATCATTTCGGGGTGCTTGCTATCGCTTTGCCTCATTCATTTGTTAGTAATGCTTCCCATAGAGGGAGCTGGTCCATTTTGTGTGCCTTACATAACCACACATACTTTGTAAAGAAAAAAGGAAGAAGTCGTTCTCTGGGATTTGTGGACTCCAAAGGAGTTTGTGGTTTCGGCTTCAGACACCTAGAACGTCTCTTCACTTTCCCTCTGAAAAGATGGGTTCTTAGGCCTGTCTATGCAGTGACTACACTTCAGAGTCAGCGGGCTCCCACCGCTTTGGGAAGCACCAGGGTGGAGCAGAGCTTAATAATCAGCGTTAAGCAACAGGGTTGATGTCATCCTCTTAGCGGCTGAGTCACATCCTATGAGCAAGGAGGCAAGAAAAGCAGTACAGAGCCTCTTAACAGCTCACAGAATCTAAAGATTTCAAAGTCAAGGCTGAGAAGGAAACCTCTCTATAAAATTAACGCAACATGGATGACAGACCCTCAAGACAAGCTTACTGGAAGGAAAAACACAGCAGCAGATTTGCTTCACCTGGTTTTAGACAATGGTTCTTCAGAGATAGCATCAAAAGGAAAAGTGGCAGGAGAAGAATAAATTGGGCTTATTCAAAATTTAAATTGTGTGGGCTACAAATCAAGTTAAAAGATGATTCAGATTGAGAGAAAATATTTATAAATCCTGCATCTGATAATAGACTTTTATAGAGGACATAAAATCTCTTAGAGTTTACAATTAAAACGCCTAAGGAACTCAATGGAAAATGTCAAACCCAAGAGGCTGAGGCAGGAGGATTTCAAGTTGGGGGACCACAGTAAGACCATGCCTCAGAAAATGATGATGGTAATGGTGATGATGATGATGATGATTTGAATAGATATTTCTCCAGAGAAGATAAAAAATTGCCAAGAGTGGCTTAAAATATTTACCCATTTAATACTTGAAAATGCTTATCTTGGGAGTGAAAGGATGGCTCCACAATTAAGACTACTTGTTGCTTTTCCAGAGGACCCTATTTCAGTTCCTAGTGCCCCACATCTGGCATCTCAAAACTGTCTGTAATTCCAGCTCCAGGAGATCTAATTCCCCCTTCTGGCTTCAGCCCACAAACACATGTTGTGCGCACGTGCGCGCGGGCGCACACACACACACACACACACACACACACACACACACACACACACACACACACACATTTATGTATATGCATATGTATGTGTATATGTGTATGTACGGGTATGTGTATGTATAAATGTGTATGTATGTGCATGTGCGTGTGCATATGTATATGTATGGATGGGGATAGAGGTGGATCCACACAGCCATATGTAGATAAGCTGGGGTGCTTTCTCTTTTAAGAGTTCTTAAATGCTAGCTGACTAGAGTGTAACTTAACCTCCTCAAAGTTCATCAGTTAGACAGCCTATTAATGCTGCCCAGGTATTTAAAGACTGATGAGCATGCATATTGTAAGGAGAATTATTCAAGGACCTCTGGCCCTTTAAGACCCCAAACATTTATGTTTCTATGTGATGAATTACATTTTTTCACTTTCATTAAGCAATAAATTATAAGTAACTATACCAATACTAATTAAAGAGTCATCTTTTTAGAGAAATCTCCAAGCAATTGTATGAAGTCAATATAGTGCAATTACCATAGGATGAATATTCTAGGTTGTAAACTAGATGAACTCAGTCCAGTTATTGTCATGAAAAAAATTTTAAAGCATGTAAAACAATGACAAGAAAAGCTTAATTGTCTTGATCTCAGTTTCTCTATTCTAAAATAATACAATTAGTTCCCAGTTGGTGCCTGGCATCATCTCTGCCTCTGGGACTCTTAATCCTATTCCTGCATCTCCTTTCACAGCTCTCGACAAGAAACCTCCAGCCCAGTGCTTGTGGCCTTCTGTGTAATCTACAGTTTTAAAGGCATATGTGCCATGTTCAATGTAAAGTAAATTGCATGCTATTATAGTTACCTGCAACACAAATGATGCCTTTAATAGGCCTGGGAGCCCTGGCCCAGGCCTGGTACATGGTGCTCCCTACATATCCCAGATCTCACTTTCCCCAACTTTTCCAAGGACTCCAGTGGGCTCCCAGACTGTCAGTCCCTTCTAATGTACTCCTAACTTGCTGCTCTCTTCAGTAGCAGCACTCATTCAGTGACCCAAATCCTGCCCAGCATCCAGGACTTGGCTCAGTTTTATCCCTTTCTGGACCTGTGGACCATACTGGTCCTCTTCAGTTCAGCCTTGCTGATGACACACTACACAGATTTGGCCTATACTCAGGATCTTGCCCTTCTCTTCACTAATAAGCTCCCAGGAGATGGTGTTCAGGGGGATCCCTGAATCCTGAAAGATGCTCAGAGGTCTTGTGAATCAGGATTACTGTGTCTCCAGCTGTCTCTCCCTAGCACAGGTCTCACTCATCCTTCTGAGCACTGTGTCTTTCTGGCTTTAGTCTTTTTTTTTTTTTTTTTTTTTTTTTTATTCTTGTTACATCTCAATGTTTATCCCATCCCTTGTATCCTCCCATTCTTCCCTCCCTCCCATTTTCCCATTATTCCCCTCCCCTATGACTGTTACTGAGGGGGAGTACCTCCCCCTGTATATGCTTATAGGGTATCAAGTCTCTTCTTGGTAACCTGCTGTCCTTCCTCTGAGTGCCACCAGGTCTCCCCCTCCAGGGGACATGGTCAAATGTGAGGCACCAGAGTTCGCGAGAAAGTCATATTCCACTCTCCACTCAACTGTGGAGAATGTTCTGACCATTGGCTAGATCTGGGTAGGGGTGTAAAGTTTACCACTTGTATTGTCCTTGGCTGGTGTCTGGCTTTAGTCTTATGAGAATATAAAGTTATCCTTTTTAATAAAGATGGAGCCAGTTAGATGATTCAGTGGATAAATATTTGCTGCACAGGTTTCCAGGATCCATGGAAGAATCCAGACATGGTGGTGCATGTGTGTAGGCCTAGCACTCTTGTGGCAGTATGGGAGACAGAGACTAGAGAATCCCACAACGGCTCATGGGCCAGCTAACCCAGAGTACACAACACAGCATAAAACAAGAAAGATTCTGCCTCAAACCAGGTAAAAGGCAAGGACCAACTCTCAAGATTGTTCTCAGTCCTCCACACACTCATTCACACACACACACACACACACACACACACACACACACACACACACGTTTAAATAATTAATAAAAAGAAATTGATAACACCAAGGCAAATGACGTCAAGGCAAGGATAAGACCTACACCCAAACTTGAATAAGAAATTGCAGAGATGTGGTGGTGCACTCCTGTAATCCCAGTGCAGAGGCAAGTGGATCTCTGTGAGGTGAAGGCTAGCTTGATCTACAAAGTGAGTCCAGGACAGCCAAGGATACACAGAGAAACCCTGTCTTCTAAAAAAAAACAAAACAGAAGAAGGAGAAAGAGGAGAAAGTAGAGGAGGAGGGAGGGAGGGGTAGAGGGAAGGAAGGAAGGAAGGAAAGAAGAAAGGAAGATCAAGGAAGAAAGGAAGGAAAGGAAGAAAGAAATTAATTGCAGAGGTTATGATTGGTGTACTCTGTTGCCTTGTTCCTGGAAGAGCCTGTCTTCTCGTCCCTCAGAAATCTGATAACATCTAATTTGTCAGCAACATAAGTATGATCTTTGCAGAATTAGAGAGACTCTCAGAAACCCACCCTATCCAGGAATCCTGACTCCTTAGCCTGAGCTTCTGACCACCACAAAGTCTGGAAACAATGTGATCTCTCTATGTATTTCTTATTCCCAAAGTGTCCATGGAATTGCAACAGTCAGAGATAGACTAGGCCTTGGAGATCATCTGGGTTTGCCCTTCCATCACAGGAAGAGACTGACACCAGTCTCAAAGGCTGCCCCCACCATCCATGTTTGCAGTTCCTTCTCCTGTCATAGCTTCAAGTTCACCACACATCCTAAATCCAGATGTAAAACATATGGAGCGATGCTGCAGAGTGAGCATGCGGCATGCAGGACAGACACCTCTCCCCAGGACTGCGGCACATGCAGCCATAGGGCTTATTCTTTAGCCATGCTCTGCTCATCTTGGGAGGCAAAGAGAAGGATGTACAGTGTACTCACCATGGTCCTTGCCTACCAGGCTTATGTCTCTGAATAGTAAGATAATGCATGAACAAGTGAAAAATTACAGGATGTCACGAGCTAAAATATAATTAATTTTTGTCAGCACAAGACCCTATTCATCATACGTGTGTGAAGACCCTTCATGCCTCATGTTCCACACTGAAATTAAGGCTGGAATCCATGAAATCTACCTGGAATAGTCTCAGTGGAAGGATGGCTTTGAAGTCAAGGGGGAGATAACACTACCCAGGGGAGCTCTCTAACAGTGAAGAATCGCGCTGTCCTCTGACCCTTCTCCCTAGGAAAAACTGCCACTCGACATTCTGACCTTATCTCCTGGTAGCAGAGTAGCAGAAAAGATGTGTTTGCTTTTGCTTCCTCGTGGGAGCTTAGTAATCACTCACGTGCAGTGTCTCCACCTGACTGATGCTGATCCACTCAGGAGCCTTCCACCTGAGTCGCTCGTCAAATACACCACTTTCATCTCAGTGTGTGTGTGTGTGTGTGTGTGTGTGTGTGTCTGTGTGTGTGTGTGCACGCACGTGCATGTTTCTATGTATATTTGTACACATGTGCTTCTGTACATGTTGCACATGCTTTGTTACTTGCATTTTCTGAATTGCTGGGCATGGTTCCATCCACAACCTCTATATTTCTTGAAATTTACTTCCTAGCTGCTAGGCATCATTTGCAATTATAATGCTGTCATGGGCAGAAAAGAGATGGCCCAATTAATAACTGTCAATACCACTCCCTATTTACCACATGAGTTTTGCTGTTGTTTTTGTAACAGCCTGGCTGGGAATAATTTATATCAAAATGTATTTCTTTGTTTTATATCACTGAAAATGTTTGCTTAGCATCATGGTCACTGTACATAAATTCCCTGGAAGCAATGGGGTATAACTAAATGGCATAAATTCATTTATTATATTCAGCAAATTATGTCTGAGCAGCTACTCCAGCACTCAAGCCCCACTGCGCTCAGCATTACAGGCTTCTGGGAACCTTAAAAGCCTCTATGGTTCCTTGAACTTGGTCACAAAAAGGCAGAATGAAGAATCTGCTTCCAGGGATTATAACTGAGATATTTAACATGGTCTGGTTCCTTGAAATTCCTGGTCACATGACTTTCTAATAGAAACTCCAGAGCCCTATGAGTACTCGATTTATTGTCCAAACAACAGGACTTAGCATTTGTGAGCCGATAAGTCATAGTGACTAAGTGAGATTAGTCCGTGTGTCATGACAATGACAGTTACTCGCCACCTCGCTTTAGCACAGCCTTCATTTTCTTTGGAAAGAGCACTATGAGATGCCAAATGGATGATTAGCCTGGGTTACAATCCCTCACAGATGCCCTCCCCACACACTCCTTTCCCTTGGCCTGGATTTGCCACCTGCGGCCTGTTAACGTCAGTTGCCCTATTGTGGTTACCGAGTTCAGGCAGGTACCTACCAAACACACGCCCACTGTAACTTACACATAAGGAGGGGTAGCCATTATCCCTTATCAAATGCCTTTTATCTCCCAGACATCTTGCTAGATGGTTTGTGTCTCACATCATTTTCCTTAATTTTCAGGAAAATTCCTAGAACATAAATAGTATTAATCCTGTGACCTCACAGAGACCTAGGAAGTTGGTGTCATTTAAAAACTTCACGTGAAATGCACTACAGTTCAGCCCAACCTATCTCCTCCTGAGCCACATACCCACACAGCAACTGGGCTCTCTAGAGACTAGGAATTTTCTCTGCTTCTACTCCCGGATCTCCTGACTCTTCATTCTATTTGAAGTCTTTCTGCAAACCAGCCTTTGAAACCTCCAAGTCACTCAGTGCAATGAGCTGAAAGGAGTTCCGCTTAAGGGAGATGGATGAAGGTCACAGTGGTGGTCACAAATACTTCCAGATAGCTTTTAGCCAACCATCTAGGCAGATTTTGTAATTTAAGGAAAATGGACATGTGGCCCTTTCAGCGTTTCTGAGCATCCTCTGTCAGCTCAACACTGTGACATTTGCTGTGTGGTGCCTGTGCACTGGACCCTGTCTGCAGATCCCAGCGGACACTTTCTAAAGGCCATCAAGAAAAGAGAAGAAAGCTGACCTCAGTACTTTGGAGGCCAGGGCTTTCTCCTACAGAGACGGTTCTGGGCATCCAAACATTGCAGCATCTTCTCTGCATCCATGTGACTGGATCCAGCCTTGAGTCCCTATTCTTAGAAATTATGTCCCCATTGATGTTGACGTTAGGGTGTGGGCTTCATTTGCTGCTATCAGTCTGGACTCTGTTCCTTTACTGTTATCCATCTCCTTCTCATTTCTCTACGCGTTCTTGCCCTTGTTTTCCTTGGAGCAAACATGTATGGGATAAACAGAACCATCTCCCCAAACACTGACGGTGCTAGTCTCATGCTCAGAGAAATGAAGCTCAAGAGTAATAATTTTACCGGTGCTTCAGAGCTTTGGGTCTTGGCTAGCCTTGGGGTGAGACCTCTGAAATGACCACCTTTAGCCATAAGGACATGCATGGTCCAAGACAGCAAATCACTAAAGTGAGTTTAGCTACTCATGGGGAGTTTGTGGCTACGAGCAACACCTCAACAAGGACAGGGGTGCAGGGTCAGGTGCAGAGAATGAGGAAATGTGGTGGTGAGTCTCTTCTGAGAAAATGGGAGGTTACGTGTGCTTCCTTATGAGTCCATAGCTAATGCTCCAGAACCATCTGTCAGACTTTTATTAGAATGTTTGGGCAGGTTTTTGTTTTGTTTTGTTTTGTTTTTGGTTTTGGTTTTTTGGTTTTTCAAGACAGGGTCTCTCTGTGCAGCCTTGGCTGTCCTGGACTCACTTTGTAGACCAGGCTAGCCTTGAACTCACAATGATCTGCCTGCCTCTGTCTCCAAAGTGCTGGGATTAAAGGCCTGCACCACCATGCCTGACTTGGGCAGTTTTTTTTATAAAAAGATTTGTTTATTTTTTGTGTATACAGTGCACATCAGATCACATTGTTATAGATGGTTGTGAGCTACCATGTGGTTGCTGGGAATTGAACTCAGGACCTCTGGGAGAGCAGTCAGTGCTCTTAACCTCTGAGCCATCTCTCCAGCCCTGTTTGGGCAGTTTTACAAGATACTTCTTACATCTTGATATATTGTAAATCAAGCACAACTGGTGCAGTGTGCGTTCTGTGCATAGAGTGCTCGCCCTGTGGCCAAGAGGAGCTGAGTACAGCAGCCATCAAAAAGAGCTATAGTAACAGCCAAGTCCTGGCCCCTGTGCTGAGGAGTCAGAGACAGAACCCTTGGAGCTTGTTACCAAAATGGTCTGGTCAAAATAGTCAGTGGGCTCCAGGTTCGGTGGGAGAATGAAGTTGAAAAACACTCAAAGTTGGCCTACGCCTTCTGTATGCACGTTTGTACAGGTTCATGCACATCTACATCTACATGTCCGTGAGCTTATATATTCTTGCGCAACACACACACACACACACACACACACACACACTCACACACACACTCACACCTGACGTACTATAGTGATAGATACTGGCTTTGACGACTGTACTTCTAGGACTCCATTCCCTCTCCGTTGTTCCTAGGCTACCACCTACTTCCACTCCTTCCCAAATGCCCCTCCAGTTACACACACACACACATACACACACACATACACACACACACACACACACGGGTTAATATTCTCTCCATCTGACTTCCATGGCTCACCAGCAGCTTCCCCGCTATGAGCCTCATTACCCCGCCAGCTAGAGTGGAGGTGCTTTGACAACACAGCCCAGCACAGACAGACATCGGCCCTTGAGGGCCACCACAGTTCTATCTCACCAGTTTCCTTCTGTGACTGACACTGCCCACAGCAGACGCTGGAGAACTGGTCTGCTCTGGGAGCCCCTCTTCACTAGATTTCTGGGAGACTTGGACAACAAACCCAGTCACTTACCAGACGCCCCAGGTTGCCCCCTTCTTTCTCTTCCCTCCACACAGGCACTTGTACTGGCTAAATTAGTCAGGACTGGACTGTTTATTCAAAATCAAAGTCCACCAAAACGGGAACACAGGAAGAAGCCGTTACCAGGACATTAAGAAACGCTTTCTAGAGGGCTCCATTGTCAGAGCAGGAGCAGGGCATACTGTCCCTGTGGTTGCTTATCTGCTGAAGATAGAGCAGCCTTACAGGAGAGTAAGCCCACCATCCACTGCCTGAGACCCCCTGAGAAAAGGCAAGCTCTGAGAAAAGCCCCTGGTGGCGGTGACTGAACCAGCAGTGAGACCCCTGTCGGATCCAGTCTTAGCCACCCAGATAAAGCTTGTGTGGAAAAGCAAACAGCGCCGGGCCATGCCCTTTGGACCTTTGGCAATTCTCCCTAAGCCAGAGCCTCCTATAAAAGGAGCCCTTTTCAGGTGGCCGGGCATTCCCATCAGTGGCTACTGTGGATCAAGTACTTGCCTGGTGCTGCCTCAGAAGACCGAGTGGAGCCAGGAGCGGAGCCAGGAGCAGGGCTAGGCCGTGGCCAGGCCACAGGCAGGAAGCCACCCCACAAAACCATCGGCCATGGCCCCACAGAGGCCTGCCCTGCGGCCGCCACTGCCGCTGCTGCTGCTGCTGTTGCTGTTCTTGGATGCCAGCGTCTGGGCTCGTGAGTGATGGGGGAATGCCTGAGTGGACCAGAGCGCTAGGTTGTGGCTTCAAACCACCAGTTACATAGGGGAGTGGAAGTGGTGGCCTGGTGACTGCTAGGTAGTTTGGGCCAGGTGAGAGGGAGGGCAGCTGCTGGGGGTCTAAGGAAGAAGGTGATGAGAAGTAGAGCTAGCAGGTGACTCCTGGAGGGTGGGCTGCGGGTGAGGGCAGAATTAGCGGGAGAATTAGGAAGAAAGCTCCAGATAGCACTAAAATAAATAAGGCCTGTGAGGGGGTCTGTCCTGTCAGGCCCTGGAACTCACTGGAAAACATGGGAAAGCCAAGGTTGCCTTTTTCTCTTACAGAAGATGAAGTCTTGGAAAACTTCCGCTTGAACTGTCCAAGTAAGACATTTCTTCACTAGACTGGGCACCTCCCACCCTGACTCTCCTCTCCTCGCACCCTCGTCTGCACCTGTTCCTACGGGCTTTCCTTTCACATAGTACCTACATGCTCAGGTCAGGGGGCACTGCTCTGACCCATGGAAGCTAAGGTTTTGAGTCTCCGTGTACCCAGTCTCCTCTCACAAAGGCTCCCCAGCCCTTTCTACCTCACCCTTCTGCTCCATTCCAAGGTTTGATGGAGGTGGGGTAGAGACAGGAGAGACATTACTGTGTTTATCACTGACTAATCATTGATCCCGAGTATGTGAGGATGAAGAAATGTCGACTTTAACCTTTGTGCGGAACTCCAGACCCCTCCGCCCCTTCCTATTTACCGGACCTAAGGGGTCAGAGGATCAGACCTTGTGGCAATACTTGGTGTCCTCCCTAGAGCCAGAGCGCCAGGGTTGGCCTCTCCTCTGATGGGGCAATACCTCCATCTGGTGGCCATATTTCAGTACTACATACGGATTCCTATCCAGTTACTTTTCTCAACTCAATCACAAAATATCTGTCAAGCACAGTGGAATCTTCCTGAAGTTTCTTCTTGCTGGGTGGAGGGGTGAGGGAAGGGTCTAAAAGTCAACCAGGTACTCCTAACCGTTAACTTTGTCTCTGGTATTTCGTAGACTCAAATTAGTCACATGCTGATAGCACCTTCAAACCGAGAAAACATTTAGTGTCCCTTTGATAACTTAATTTTTCAAAGGGCCTTCCAATGGACTTTCATAACTCCACTAATTGATGTTGGCCCTCATTTTCATGTACTTCAGATGATCTAGTCAAGGAATCCCAAATAATTTAAACATCAGGCTTAGCCCAAATAGTGCCAATGTGAAATCTATAAAGACAAATTAAGTATAATGCAAGGTCAAGCACAGATAACCCAGTCACCACTTTCATCAGCTATACTGCTGCCCCTCTCTGCCCAGCAATAGCTGTCCCACTTCATCCTCAGGCCTGACTTATTTTCTCCTCACTTTAGAAGATGCAACTCGTTTCAAGCACCTGCGAAAGTACGTGTACAACTATGAGGCCGAAAGTTCCAGCGGTGTCCGTGGCACTGCAGATTCCACAAGCGCCACCAAGATCAACTGCAAGGTATGGAGGACAAGGGCTGGAGGAACCCGCAGCTGGGATCCAGCCCTATTCCACCCGCGGTCCCTCATAGAAACCTCCTAGCCGTTTCTAGCATCTGCTGGAACCTCAAGTGACAATAAGGCACCCAAAAGGGGGAGGATGGGGGAAAAGTCCAGCCAAATTATTCTTCCATTAGCTTCTAAAGTGTAATTGGAGGGAATGGTCTTTGAGGCCAGGCGCATCTGACCATGAGAGACTGTGAGCATACAAAAGAAGCTGGCCATTGCTGGAGAGTGCTGGGCATGCACATGGATGCTGTCAAACATAACATGGAGAGACATTTAAACATCTAAAATGAAATGTTACCTACTGAGGGACCTGTCACACTCCTGTCTATGTTCATAAAGTCAACCCACGCCTTGCTGTTAGGGTCTGTGCTGGCAAGAGAAGCCCATTTTGTAAAGCTGCCCTCTTCCCTCTTCAGCCATAGCGATGATCTGTATGGTCAACCACAATGAGCATTGGGCACAGGTGGCCATTTAAGTTGAATAAAATACAAAATGCAATTATTATCTTCACTCCTTGAAATATAACAAGCATCCACTTGTGACTCACACTGCCACATTAAGCAGCACAAACACAGAGCTTCTCCATCAAGCTGGAAAGTTCTTTGAATAGTTCCAGAAAGCAACAAAGGATCGATTTTAATTCTGCCCATATATGAAGCTCTCATCCGGCACTTGTAGATACAGTTTGGAAAAATGATATCAAGAAAACATTCACTTTTCTGCTTGCTATTTTTGTTGTTGTTGTTGTTTGTTTCATTTTGTTTTCTTAACTCTCATTCCACTACGCATTTCTTCTAGGCAATCACCCCAAACTCTTTATAAGTAAAGTAAGTAAATTTAAAATCAATGCAAGGACATTCTCCTTCCCGCGTGTAGGGGCAAACATAAGAAGCTTCTTAACGTAGGAAGAAGAGATATAAGCCTAGGCATGGAAGCGCAGGAGATGCGTTTAGCACTTGTGGTTCTGGGGACTCCATGACATCATTCTCAAAAACCTTTTCCCTCAGTGTCCTGACTGGAGACTGGGCTGCAGTGATGTCTCCTAATTCTGGATGGAGAAGCTGAATGTGTCGCTACTTCCCATTCTCAGGTGGAGCTGGACGTCCCCCAACTCTGCGGTTTCATCATGAGGACTAGCCAGTGTACCCTTAAAGAGGTGTATGGCTTCAACCCTGAGGGCAAGGCCTTGATGAAGAAAACCAAGAACTCGGAAGAGTTTGCAACTGCCATGTCTAGGTAAGGCCTGTCTTTAAGTATCTGAGCTTCATGGATGGTACATGAGTTGATCATGCTACATATGCATGCGTGTGTGAAGATGTGAGTGTGTACACTCGTGTCAGGCATGCCTTTGTGTGCTAGCATTTGTATTCAGTGCCTACGACAGCTCAGGGTACTGTGGTGTTTTCACATCTATCTAAAGGGGGCGGGGGAGTGTTATTGACTCTCCTCTACTTAAGTTCCCTTGATTATCATTTAAATTGTTCTTCTAACAGATCTCATGGTTGAAGCACTTTTGAGACTATAAAGCTGAGATGGTTTGTTTAAACAAGCAAGATCTTGTTTAGAGAATTGAGCAAGGATGCTGCCTGGGGGTCTTCAGGGTGGATCAGGCAGCCATTGCTGTGCTGTGATCACAGGTGCTGCATGGATCCCTGTGTTTATGAGGGTGTGGCATGTGTCCAAGCGAGGACAAAGGGGAAGCAGGACCTTAGCAGGCTATGCAGGACTGCCACGCAGCTACTGTGCACTGGAGGCCAGTACTGTCATTTATAACTGGCATGTCTCCTAAGACATCAGTGACAGTGCTGTACCAATCTTCAAGTGGTTTCACACCACCCTTGCCTTGCACCAGTCTAGTTTAGGAAGCCTTAAGTATGGGGAACACAGGCAAATACAGGGTTGTTAACTTGGTAGCAGGGGAAACTCTTGCCTATTTTCAGATTTTCTAAATGTTATGACCTAGTCTTTTATCTGAGAAATAGGCAAAAATGTCTCTGTCTTCCATCAAGACTTCTCACTTACTAGAGACTTAGAATGTGAGGGTAAAGCTGTAGTGAGAGGAGAAAGTGGCAGTTATTCTTTGATCCTTTCCCCTTCTCTTGACCACAAGGACTCTGCAGGCTTGCACTACAGTTTCTAGAATGTTCTGAGAGGTCAAGAGCTATGGGAGAGAGGTGAGCCTGGTCCTCTTCTCCTGTGGACTTAACTGAAGCTGGTACAGCCAGGCCCTCAGTGGTTCAAACAGTCTCCAAGAGTAAGGCAGCCCCTAAGATCAAAGTAACCTGGACTTCCATCTTGGCCTGAGACTGAATAAGAAAGTGGGTGTCTGACAGCTGTATGAAAAGAAGCTCAAATTCACTAGTAGCAAAGAAACGCAAATGATGTATTAAAAAAAGGATTTCGCACCTCACACCTATTGAGCTACAAAACCTGAGATGGCACCCATTGCTACAGGGAAGAGTAGTATATTCTCATACACTGGTGGCAGAAATGAAAGCCATGGAGCAATTGATAATATTTAAATGTCCAGCTGATAATATTTTTATGTTGACATAGCAGTTATCTCCGGGACTCTGGCCCATCTAAATAAAAGCAGTCATGTGTGAAAATAGATGTATATGGATGTTTATTTCAGTAGTATCTGTGTGACCACTGTGTGTGTGTGTGTGTGTGTGTGTGTGTGTGTGTGTGTGTGTGTGTGTGAATGCTCTCAAATGGTGTAATGTTTAAGGAATTGTATATAACCTAAAAAACAGGAAACATTGTGTAGCTTTCAGTAGAGACTCTAGTGGGGCAACACCAAATGATTCATGTGTCCCCAGAGTATAATTAAATGATTATGAATTAATTAAAGATGAAGAAAGCACACACTTAATGTAATGCCATTTGTGTAAAACATGCCAAAAATCTCTGTGTTTACATCCACAAGAGTCTGTACAGAATCATATGAGCAGGACATGACATTGAAGGGTACAAGGAGATGTCCATAGAAAGGATAAGAATGGAAGAAAAGACAAGGGGAGAAAAGAAGGGAGGGCTGAATCAAGCCAAAAAAGAAAAAGAAGGCAAGAAAAAAAAGGAGAAAACTGACACATATTTGTAGATTTGGGGGAAATGTATGGGGAAGGTGACCATTTGTATAAAGAAGCTATGTCCCAAAAGGAGCCATTGGCAACCCTCCCATGCCCCTGGCTCCCTCTGCAGGCTCACAGTGAAGAAAGGCTTTCCTGTGAGCGTGTCCCTCCTTTCTCCTGGACAGGTACGAGCTCAAGCTGGCCATTCTTGAAGGGAAACAACTCGTTCTTTACCCGGACAAGGATGAGCCTAAATACATCCTGAACATCAAGCGGGGCATCATTTCTGCCCTCCTGGTTCCCCTGGAGACAGAAGAAGACAAACAAGTGTTGTTCCTGGTGAGAATCTTAAAAGCTGATGACAGTGGCCTTTCAAAGTCCTCTTCACATGTCAGAGGCCAGCCGCTGGTTAGATAAAATACACTGTCTCTTGATAGGCTGTACAGTGGTTACATGGGGGACCCTGGACTTGTGTGATACCAGGGACCACAGTTCCCCATCTCCCCAGAACCCACTGATAGACCACCTTGAACACATTGGGTCTGCTTTAAAAGCCACTCCATTTGCTATGGTTAAGGTTTCTCCCCCTGTGCCTATATCATAACACAGGAAAGACTTGAGTATTTTAGACACCAGAAAGATTAGAATATACTGTATTTCAAATCAACCTCAGAGAGAATCACAAGAACATTTCTGAGTTCTGATTTTATTCTAAGCTCTTGACTCCACTATGTTTGGACAACAGAGAGACTCATCCTGCCTGTCTTGCCCTGAGAGCACTCCCATCATGGGCCTGCCTCATCCCCTGCTCCCCCA
The DNA here is from genome assembly GCF_903995435.1 of Acomys russatus. Lineage (NCBI taxonomy): Eukaryota > Metazoa > Chordata > Mammalia > Rodentia > Muridae > Acomys > Acomys russatus. The sequence continues at coordinate 28,443,373 of NC_067137.1, forward strand.
TGTCCAAAAACAAAAAAACAAAAAAAACCTACCAGCTGGTCAGTCACAGCAATGCTACCCTCTGGGGACTAAGAAAATTCCCCAATCCATATCCCTCCTGCCTCTGGACCCAGGTGTCTTTCCCAGCCCTCCCAAGCACCTGGTGTGTTTTCCCACATAGAATGTACCTTATCTTGGGCTCCCACAGGATACTGTGTATGGAAACTGCTCGACTCAGGTTACCGTGAATTCAAGAAAGGGAACAGTGGCAACAGAAATGTCCACAGAGAGGAACCTGCAGCAATGTGATGGCTTCCAGCCCATCAGCACAGGGGTCAGCCCTCTTGCCCTCATCAAAGGCCTGGTAAGTCTCACACCACATCATCATATACACTAAGCAACAGTCTTCTTGGGAAAATTCTGGCATGTTTCTAGCCAGTGGGAATCTCAGAGAAGAGCCTTCCCAGTTTATCCATTATAAAAAACTTCAGTGGGACCCTGAGGACCAGAAATGAGAAGGACTTCCAAGGCTGAAGGGCTGTTATAAATTACGCCAGGGATAGATTTGGATTCTAGACTCCCACCCCAGAGCTTGGTCCTTCCTGCTGTCCTTCTGTCATAACACCAACCATCTAGCTGTGTACCCCTGAGATGACATACCTGTCACTTCTTTTTTCTACCCAGTAGTTGTCTGTCCTAAGTGAGTGGTCTCTACAGAATTTCTAAGGCCTATGTTCTCTCATCTCCCTCAGGCCATGAAGTGACATGAATGATTGTCTCAGCCTCCTGTTCTTCATCCCAAGTAGAACCCGCCTAGAGCTAAGTCTCTGGGTCCTGCCTAAGCTCCTCTGTCTCAGTGCTAACCACCTCAGTGCTACACGGGGTTCTATGGCACACATTACCTGAGTTTTCCCAGTCCCTATAACACAACCCAGGACATGAGTCACAGGTTGTCTCAGTCAACAAGAACTACTGAACAATTCCTACCATCCCTGCCAAATTTCCTGGACATTTTCCTTGAAGCTAGAAAGTAATGGTCATTAACCATAAGAGTCAGACAAGGCCAATGCGCTGGCTTGGCATGTTTTCTTAGAATTTGCTTTGTGCTCACCCTTGTACTGAGGGAGAGAGGAAGACAGAGAAGAAAGAAAGGAAGATGGAATTAGATGAACCATGGATAGCATCCCCTCAACGTGCTTCCAGCCTGTGTGGCAACAGAGTTTACACATCTGCCAGTAAGGGACAGTATTTGATAAAATCATAAAGTGACTTGTGCAGAGAAGCATTCCTAGGCCTGACCAGGAAAGACCAAGAATCTGCCATCTGTGTATCACACTGGACAGAGTCATGGAGATGTGGAAGAAATGTGAAAAACTAAAAAGCTTATATAAATGGAAGCTGTGAGGTATACATATGCATGGGAGGTAATGTAGGATGCAAGGTGCACGTGTTAAACATGAGGAACACTCTGCTGGGATAGAACATGCATCCTTGAATGTGCTGTCTTGTGTCTGCTTAGCTAATGTCAAGTGTTGGGTTCTCTTCCTTTCACTGAGTTCACCAGTGCTACAGACTTCCAGCCTCTGATTTCTTGAAGACTACTCCCTATGGCAAGAGCCAGCTTGAAATCCCAGGGACTGACCAAAATGCTTTCCTCTGTTCCTGTTTACAGGTCCGCCCCTTGTCAACTCTCATCAGCAGCAGACAATCTTGCCAGTACACCCTGGACCCCAAGAGGAAGCATGTGTCTGGAGCCACCTGCAATGAGCAGCATCTTTTCCTTCCTTTCTCCTACAAGTAGGTCACCCATGGTTTCTGGTGCTCATCAGTTAGTGGGCTGGTAGAGGTGAACACCTCCTGAGGGCCCAATCTAGACTAGGATGGGCTTAGAGGAAGCTGTGAAAGGTACAAGGCAGAGATCACTGTTGTCCTGCTTTTAAGATAACAGAGAGTTTTCCAGAAAGATCTTGAGCATGTGCAACAATTAGAGGCCAACAAAGGGTATCTCAGACTAAGACCTTAGGGGCTTGTGGAATCAGAATAGTTGTGAATTGTTGGTTGTATAATGCCCTAGTTAGAAAGAGCTTTGTGAAAGATTTAGTATTTTCCTGATGGAGACTTAGATATCTAACTTCATATTAAAAACTGACATTTGACTAATATTTGTTAGATAATGGTTGTATCCTCGAGTCTGGGCTGTGAGAGCTACAAAAGAGTTTCAAGGCCTGGCTATAGTCCCGACCCTCTGGGAATTCTAGACTGGTATAGAGTATAAGAAAGGATAATTCACGTGAACAGGAGGAAGTGGGCACAACCCATCAGAGGCTCAAGATAGGTGGATTTCAACATCCTTTGAAAGGTGGACAAAATTGGGGCAGAAGAATAGATGAAGACATTTCAGCTTGAAAAGAATAGCATTTTCTTGAGAACTGGTCACCCATAATGCAATGTACTTATTGTGTTACCAGGAATAAATATGGGATCATGACACAGGTTACACAGACACTGAGTCTTGAAGACACACCTAAGATCAACAGTCGCTTCTTCAGTGAAGGTAAGACTTTATGTCTCCCAGGTGCCAAGAAATCTGCCCACAGGGTACCATCCATGGCCTAGCTCTTGGCATGGTCCCTCTTGAATGCCTGAAGACCAATAAGTGATATGGACTATGGTGTTCTGGCCACTGGATTGTAACTATCAAGAAAGCATTTCAGGGAACTGGAGAGATGGCTCAGAGGTGAAGAGCAGTGGCTGCTCTCCCAGAGGTCCTGAGTTCAATTCCCAGCAACTATATGGTGGCTCATTATGGTGGTTTTCTATAATGATATCTAGTGCCCTCTTCTGGCAAGCAAGCATACATGCAGGCAGAACACTGTACGTGTAATAAATAAAATAAATCAGAAAGAAAGAAAGAAAGAAAGAAAGAAAGAAAGAAAGAAAGAAACAGGTATTTCAGGGTGTCAAATGATTGTCAGACAAAGTAAAAGGAGGCAATATATGCAACTGTCTGGTATTGTATGTGTAGAAACTGGAAATCTGAGGTGAATGTGGTAACTCTGGCAACACTGACAATCTACAAGACTCATATAAGATTTATAAGACTATAAGACTCAGACTCATCCCAGATGATATAGAGAAGGAGGAAAAGAACTTCAGAATCAGGCCAGGAAGTGATCTAAGGAAGTGATCTTTAGAACTTAAAAAAAAGCTTTTGGAAATTCTAGTTTAACCCCAGGCCAGCGATGTTTTGTATGTCAATCTGTCAACACTTGGATTTGTTTGTTATTTTATTGTTTTCTTTCTTGATTGGTAGAGCCTGTGAGCTCAGAGGGTGGAGACACATACCTATATGTCCAGCCCATAGACCAGTGGTTCTCAACCTGTGGGTCATGATCCCTTTGGGGCCAAACGTCCCTTTCATGGGAGTCACCTAAGACCATCAAGAAACACAGATATTTACATTACAATCCATAAAAGTAGTCAAATAACAGGTATGAAGTAGCAACAAAAAATAATTTTATGGTTGGGAGTCACCACAATATAACTAACAGGACTAGGAAGGTTGAAAACCACTGCCAAAGGGGGGATTGACACACAATGAGGTTTAAAGGTAATATCAGCCATAGAATGAGTACCTAAGACTAATCAAAGTCAATACTGTAGCTTCTAATGGGGCTGCAAGGAGTATCCCCTCTCCACATGCTGCTAAGAGGTCCAAGTGGAAGAATGGATGGGTGGGGAGCACAAAGTTTAGCCTCAGTGTTGCCATGGCAGGAGTAGTGCCTCCTAGACATTCTGTATGGCACAGGATGATCTGATAACAGATTCACACACTCTTGGATTCAACTCCAGGTTGACCTCAAAGACCTAGAGAGTTCTTGGGTAAGAATTCTCAAAGTAATGGGACTGGAGAGGTGGCTCAGCAGGTAAGAGCACATGTTGCTCTTTCAGAGGACCTGAGTTCAGTTCCTCGCACTCCCACTGGGTGGCACACAACTGTCTGAAACTCCAACTCCAAAGACTCTGACACCTTCTTTTTTTTCTTTGTGGGTAACTGCACTTATACACACAAATCCACACAGAGATACACATAAATTTAAAAAAAAATACTTTTTGAAGAATTATCAAATAAATTGTTCACCTTATTTCCCTTCTCCTTTCTTGGAGCTGTAGAATACCACCCTCCCCTCTAGAAGGCTATGATGAGTGAATGAAAACATCCAGTTCAGAGTCTGATGTCTAATAAAAGTTGAGAAAGAAGTCATTGTCTTTTCTCCTCCCACTTCTGATACCTATGCCATTTCCAGTTTATATTCAACAAAGTCATTGAAAAACAAAACTCTCTTGACACTTCTCTTCTTCCAGGTACCAAGCAGGTGGGTCTGGCCTTTGAGAGAACCAAGTCCACGTCACCCCCAAAGCAGGCTGATGCTGCTTTGAAAACCCTTCAAGAACTGAAAAGATTGTCTATCACAGAGCAGAATGCTCAGAGAGCAAATCTTTTCAATAAACTGGTTACTGAGCTGAGGGGTCTCAGCCATGAAGCAATTGCATCCCTCTTGCCACAGCTGATTGGTGTGTCCAGGTAGGTCTTTAATGGTTACAAATCAAATTCTCAATTGACCTGTGGAAGCTGCAGAACCTTTAGCCCAGGAATCTTGGGAACTATTTGTAAACTCACTTAACCCATTAATCAGCTCATACCTACTGTCTGGAGAACTATCATCTAAGGTGTTTAGCGTTTGGTAGGCAACACACACAAACACACACACAAAGCATTGAAGGCATCCATGTTTCTGTGTGCTAACCTAAAGAGTACTGAGTAGCTCTCACATTTTATGGTTATCTTTAATCCCTAATTCCACTGTGAGCACCATAAAAAGCTGGAGAAAAACATATTTTGGATCTCCCTTAAAGCTTTCTGGCTAATAGAAAGAGAACTCAGGTAAACAAAACAGTACAGGTTCTCCACTAGCTATATGGATAATACTTGCTCCAAGTGCTGAGGTCACAGGAGGGACCGAGGCCAGGGGTGGCCCATGTTTGTGCTGACAAGGTATGTCTATATTGCAACCAAAGGAGAGTGATAGCAGTCCTCATTCACTTCAGACCTGAGGGTCCTTCACCTGCCCTCCATGATGCTGCTGTGGTGGCAATATCCCTAGTGAAGACATCATGTAGGAGGTTCTCATGGTCCCTGGGCTTTGATCTGTAATCTGAAAGATAGATAGTTATCTCTGGGCAGTAAATAAAGGATGTGTGTACTCTACTGGCAGAGGACACACCCAGGTGCTGAGGACATTGGGCTCGTCATGAAGCTCCTCTGTGTAACTCTCTCTGCATGTCTCTCCTCAGCCCCATCACTTTACAAGCCTTGGTGCAGTGTGGACAGCCCCAGTGCTATACTCACATCCTCCAGTGGCTGAAAACAGAGAAGGCTCACCCTCTCCTGCTTGACATTGTTACCTACTTGGTGGCTCTGATGCCAAATCCCTCAACTCAGAGGCTGCGAGAGATCTTTAACACAGCCAAGGAGCATCCGAGCCGAGCCACCCTGTATGCGCTGAGCCATGTGGTTAACAAGTGAGTCTCCATCTTGCCTTGCTCTACCTTACAGCAATCCTCCTGGGAGCAAAGGAAACCCCAAATCTCTGCTTTGTGTGGCACTTTCCCCACCTTTAAATCCCGACACCTGCTCCTCTGCTTTTCTATTGCTCATTTTGAGAATGACAGATGGAAATAATAATCAGTAAACAGAAGTTTGGATTTTAAGAGAAGCTTAACCATGTTTAGTAACTTGTAATCTCTCTCTCTCTCTCTCTCTCTCTCTCTCTCTCTCTCTCTCTCTCTCTCTCTCTCTCTCTCTTAAACTTGGTAGTTACTATGAAGTGGACCCTACAAGGAGCCCAGACCTGCAGGATATTGCTGGTTACTTATTGAAACAAATTGGCAATGAGTGCTTGGGGAATGAAGACCACACCTACCTGATTCTGAGGGTATTCTTTCAAAATTTTGTATTATCTATACCATTTCAAAAATGTTCATCCCAGAAACCCCTTATTTCTACACTGTGATTAAACTCTTGTCTCATTTCTTCAATTAAGATCATTGGAAATATGGGCAGAACCATGGAACAAGTAATGCCAGAACTCAAGTCCTCAGTCCTGAATTGTGTGAGAAGTACAAAACCATCTCTGCTGATTCAGAAAGCTGCTCTCCAGGCCCTGAGGAAAATGGAAATGGGAGATGAGGTAAAGTATATTGTGGGGTTCTAAGAGCTGAAAGTTGATGGTGATCAACAAGGTTCAGAAAGCATAAATGCAATCAATTATATTTCACCACCCAGCCTTCCCGAACAATCATCTAAATTGTCAGTTTCAGTAAGCCCGTTGGGATCCTAGTACTATGTGGACATGAAAAACACACTACGTTGTAGCCAAATCCACAAGAAAGAACACATTTTTTTCTACATGCTACATGCTATCCTACTGCCAAATTAACCATTATCTCAGTTTGGGAAAACATAGTTACTACTCAATCTCATCAAAGTGAATAGTAAATTTAGTCCTACCTTATGTGGTGAAGAAACCGCCTTTCCTAAACTCACTATCATTTTCCATATTTATCTTTACATTGAAATAATCTACATTAGGAGGACACTTATCTTCACTAAGTAGCAGATCTACATGCAAGGCATAAGTTGGGCATGATGCGTGTGCTTTAGTGCAATTGAGCTCAGCACATAGTCTATACAATTCCTCTGGGAACCATTCCTTGGTCTGGTCACCCTGAGAGACACTGGAAAGATTAGGTATCAGCATTTGCAGCCACTTTATAAAGAAATTAGACTTTCCCATAAAGATGAGCTGGCAGACACTCCAGCGTCCATGCCATCCTGTCAATATCCTCTTCCCCTGCAGGTCCGAAGGGTCGTTTTTGATACCTTTATGGATGGTGTCACTCCAGTGGAGAAGAGACTGGCTGCCTATCTCTTGCTGATGAGGGCCCCTTCCTCATCAGATATTAACAAAATTGTCCAGCTTCTCCAATGGGAACAGAGTGACCAGGTGAAGAACTTTGTGGCATCTCATATTGCCAACATCTTGAACTCAGAAGAACTGTATGTCCAAGAGTAAGTAAGAGTCATGTTCTCCCATAAGCCACTGAAAACCCTTGGATGGGACATCAATCCCTCATTCTGGCCTTGCCTGTCCTCAGGGACACTTTAAGTGAATGTGCACAGACCTTGAGCCAAAGTCTTGGGACATATAAGTCCATATATCTTAGTTGCAATTAGAAATCTGTATCTGCTTTGGATAGGAAGAGATAATGAACAAGTAACATGGTATTTTCACTTAAGGTATATTTTTTACTTTCATTTAGTCTGAAAATTTTGATCAAAAATGCTCTGGAGAATATTCAACTACCAACAATCATGGACTTCAGAAAATTTTCCCGGAACTATCAAATTTCCAAATCTGCTTCGCTTCCATCGTTTGACCCAGTCTCAGCCAAAGTAGAGGGAAATCTTATATTTGACCCAAGCAGTTATCTTCCCAAAGAAACCATGCTGAAAACCACCCTCACAGTCTTTGGACTTGCATCAATGGATCTCTTTGAGGTGCGTGTGAGATTGAAGGATCTCAATGCCATTTGCCCATATTCTGTACAACACCGTCCTCTCCACTAGGGGTCATCTGAAGCATGACTTCTTAAACTATGTAGAACCCTTTGGTTCTCAGAGAAGTCCCTAGACCTCAAGCCCTAGAAAGCACATGAGCTCTCCATTGAGCTACATACATGATTCCTTCCCATCAAACCCTGAATCCACTCCTTGGTTTCGTTATTCATCTTCTCTGTGTTCTAGGGAAAGCCAGAAGAGTGCTACCTTTCAGGAGTCTAGTGAAATTTAAATAAACAACTTCCTTTAAGTGTTTCTGTCATGTTCATCTGCTGGTTGTTTTATTACATGAGCATATGGGGGTGGGAGCAAGACCTGCTGTACAACCAAAGGCTTAATGGCGTCTTTTGTCTGGTTTTCTTTCTTAGATTGGTTTTGAAGGAAAGGGCTTTGAGCCAACACTGGAAGCTCTTTTTGGTAAGAGAGGATTCTTCCCAGACAGTGTCAATAAGGCTTTGTATTGGGTCAATGGCCAAGTTCCTGACCGTGTCTCCAAAGTCTTAGTGGACCACTTTGGCTACACCAATGATGACAAGCACGAACAGGTATGTGTTTGTTATATGTCTCTTTTTGTAAGCGAAGCTTGGGTCTCACTGCCATACATTCATTCACCTCTCTGCCTAGAAGACATAGAAGTTCTACCTACCTGATATGCTCACTGTGGCTATACATTAGACACCTTTGTGGGAGGGACTAAGAGCCAACATCCTCTATAGATGAGGGCCTCTAGGAAGTAGTGGGAAAAGATCAATTAGAAGTAGTCCAGTGAAATGACTGAATGTGCAGCCTCAGACATGAGCTTGGGCTCACATCCTGCTGTCTCAAGCTGTGCACCTTTGGGAAAGTTGCCCAGTGCTAGGTGTAACTGATCTGTTCCTACATCAATGGGGTACTGACAACAATCCATATCTCACACCATCACCTAACAGCTGAGTGAAACAAGGTGCATAGCTCCTGACATTATTACTGATTGTTTAATAAGCCGACAAGATTATACATTTTAAGCTAAGCTAATGTTTTCATTGTTATTAATAACTTTTCCTCAGCTGTCACTCACATCAGTGCACTGGCCAATGAGAACAAACTCCATTTGGAAGCTGGCAGTAAGCACCTGCTTCAAGGAGTAGAAATGAGGCTATGTCTACTGGAGTTTCCTATTTCTCTACTTGTTTGTACTCAGAATACATACAGTCTTGTGATTGGCACCATGAAAGAACTTGTTAGCAAAGATAGTTCTTGTGCTTATCCACAGTCTACTGAATCCCACTCCATTTTATCAAGACTCCAGGGGACATGGACGCACAGTCAAGGTTTAGAAGTAGGGCCATAGCTTGTTTTCAAGTATTAATGGGTGGTCTGTTCCCAACTTCTGATTTCTGACCTCTACCTAAAGCTGGTCCATTTGAGGTCTTCTTCACAATGCCTCATGTCAGTCTATGGCGCTTTTTCTGTTTCTAATCATGGATCTATAGCCATGCGGCTTTCAAACTTCCATCTGATTTGTATAGTGGCCACCTTTTCGCAAGAAATCTAGCACTAATTCCTAGTAAAGGGCCAGAAGGCTGAGCGAGTGATGGGAACAGACAGCATCCTAATCTGGAGAAGCCTTGAAGATCCTGGCATCTGGAGAACAAGGTTTCCCTAATTCGCCTTCAAGCTAAGCATTGCTTTGAAAGCACTCCTGTCCCTGACAAGAGCTTATAATTCTTCAATCTCTGTTTAGAAACAGTCTCCTTCACTAAAAAGTGGGGCCCAATTCCAGTACCTGCCCTGCATTGCTTACAGTGATGGCATGAGTTTGAGCACATCGCTGCAGTAGACTGGGCGGAGGAGTCTCAGTGGGGGCCAGAGCTGGAATCTCATTTGATACTTTGTTACTAAACTCCTAGGACATGGTGAGTGGAATCATGCCCATTGTGGACAAGCTGATCAAAGATCTGAAATCTCAAGAAACACCTGAAGCCAGAGCCTACCTCCGCATCTTGGGAGAAGAGCTTGGCTTTGTCAGGCTCCGAGACCTCCATGTCCTTGGAAAGCTGCTTCTGAATGGTGCACAAACATTGCGGGGAATCCCACAGCTGGTAAGTCACCCAGGCCCTGTCTGAGCACTGGTTGTGCTCTTAGGTCCCCCAGCCTCACAAACCTGACAAAGCAGTTTTTATACGTCCTTCAAAATACAAATTAGTCCTGAATTTCAGTAAAGAGGATTCTGTAAGGAGGAGGCTAGATCAGTAAGGTTTGGCCTGATCTGAAGGCTGACTTGTGTTCAGACCACCTGATAATTCCAGCACTGAGGAGACAGAGACAGGCAAGTTCCTGGGACTGGATAGCAGACAAACTTAGCCAAATTAGCAAGTTCCAAATAAAACTGAGAGACCTTGTATCCAAAAACCACGTGAATAGCATCCTGAGGAATGATATTTGAGGTTGATGTGGTCTACACACATACATATACATATACACATTCATGTACATATGGACATGAGCACTCCCATACATGTGCAAACATGTAAACATGCATATATATGCACACATAAAGTCTTGAAAGATAAAGTCTCAGTGGGTAAAGCAGTTGCTATGCAAACATGAGACCCTGAAGTAGACTCTCCATCACTCGTGTAAAAGGCCAGCACAGCCATGCCTTTAACACTCAGGCCCAACTGCTGAAGTTAGACACTGGCTGATCCCGGGAGCTCATTGGCCATATAGCCTGGCCCAAACATGAAAGCTTCCGCGAGATACCCTTGTCAACAAAGAGAGAATGATAAAAGAAAATACCCACAATTAATTTCTGGCCTCCACACACAGCTAAGCGCATCTGCATACATAAGTGTACATGTGAACACACACACACACACACACACACACACACACACACACACACACGCATGCATACACACACACGTACCATATGCATGAAACTGTACTTAAAAGATGATTCTTGATATCTGAAAAATCGATACCATTTGGCATTGGAGCCATTCATAATAGTTGTGTTTCAAGCAGATTAATTTGATCTTCCAGAAAACAATTCTAGGCATACCTCCTGAGACCTAGGCTGGCAGCTTTTTTGAACACCAAAATGATACAATAGCTATGAAACAAAAGGTTTTTAGCAACTGTAACCCATGACCCACATTTGTGCTATGTTTATATTGTGTAAGTTTAGCAATATGAAGGGGAAACATACAACTATGTTGCCTATGATTAGATAAAAAGTTATGTTGGCTTTAAGCACAGAAGTCTCAAGAGCTGAGGGTGTAACTCAGTGACACAGAGGTCACCTGGCACTGTAGAGCCTGGGTTCCATCTCCTGCACTGTGTAAGGAAGGGGAAAAAAAGGACACTAGCATCAAATTCTTTTGCAAAAATGTTATATAAAATAAAGCATTAGTCGACATATATTAACACGGACATGCCCTTGATTGCTACTTACTTTCAAAAAGTTGACTCTACCGTAATATGATGAACTTCTGGTAATATCTCATTTGCAGTCCGATCTTTACCAGAGCAGTGTAATGCCACCCATCATACTTAAAGTTCATATAGCCATGAGGTTCAGCTCTAAGTCAGCAGTTTAAAATGACGTGACATTCAAGCCAGAGAAACTGCTTACACCCAATGCATTGACACCAATAATCATGAGCTTACGTGCAATGGGCCACCCAGATAATCAAAACCTCCTAGCTGCCCCCTTTCTGAATAAAGAAGCATTGCAGCCTGGCATCTAGGAGATCACATGTAACAAATCACCCACATCCTGCTTACTTTAAATTCTGTCTCATGGTGGGATTGCAGGTTGTACAAGCCATCAGAGAAGGCTCAAAGAATGACTTGTTTCTTCACTACATCTTCATGGACAATGCCTTTGAGCTCCCCACTGGAGCTGGGTTACAGCTGCAAGTGTCCTCGTCTGGAGTCATCACCCCTGGGACCAAGGCTGGAGTGAAACTGGATTTAGCCAATGTAAGACTCTGTGTTGATCACAACCAAACCAAGGACTGTTTGTTTTCCTTCGGGGTGGGATCCTTACACACACGTTTAAGACGTGCTCAAGTTCAAGGCAGAGTGTATCATGATTTCAATCTTCTTGCTAGTTTTTATGAGGAATTTTAGAATTTTGCCAGCATGTGTTATCTCTCACCATCTCTACTTGAGATGCGGTAATGGAAAGAGAAGCCAGCTGTTCTCCCAATGAATGAAGACTCTGGTTATCTTTGTATTCACTAGTGTTTAAAGTTAGTCCAGGCTCTTCCTAGTCCTAATGCCATGAATTAGCAGAGGCTTTTGCCACAGTTCACAAAAAGGGGCGGGGGTGAGCTGTCTTCCAGAGTGCCAAGGTACTGCATGCAACTGAACATGTCATCTTCTGACTTCCAGATTCAGACAGAGCTGGTGGCAAAGCCCTCCGTGTCCATGGAGTTTGTGACAAACATGGGCGTCATCATCCCAGACTTTGCTAAGAGTGGTGTCCAAATGAACACCAACTTCTTCCATGAATCAGGCCTGGAGACTCGAGTGGCCCTGAAGGCTGGGCAGCTGAAGGTCATCATTCCCTCCCCAAAAAGGCCTGTCAAGCTGTTCAGTGGCAGGTAATTCTATTGCTAGGGTCTACCTGCCCTGTTTGAAAGAGAGAATTGGGTATAGATCTATAGGAGTTAGCCAGGCTAGATAAGTAACTGGTGTGACTCAAGCTCCAGTGAAACAGGAGAGGATTGCCTTTGCCTCTACTTTGCACATTTTTCTGAAGGTTCTTGCGCCTCTCTGCATCACATTTAACATCTGCTGGCTGGTTGGTAATTATCTGGCTATGGGGTTCTGTTCAATATCATTTTCATTCAAAATGAAGAAACCGTACTGCTAGAGACATCCTACTTGGGAAATAAGCATGCTTCCCCCTGGAAATACACCAAAGGTCACACTGGTTTGTGGTGGCTGACTCTGATGAAACATGTAGACCACTCCTAATCACAGGATTATGGGATCTGGACTTTTATATTAAGAGTTCCACTTTCAATTGTATCCTCAATACAATCATTTGCTTGCTCTGCAATAGCATTTGATGGTGGGTTTGTGTAGAGCTTGTTGAAGGACATACCCAAGGACCCCAGTCTTCTTGATTTTAACTCTACAGGGAAGGCGTGCCATTAAGGAAATGGCAGCAATAAGTCAAGGGTTGGGTGGAGGAGGTATAGTATACTGTGAAATCATAGATCATGAAGCCTTTGGGAGTCAGAATGCTTTCTAAAGAACCCACTTTTGATCTCCTAGAAGGCCTATGTCATAGTTACTCAAGCAAAGGAGAAAGGTGTGTGAGTCCATGCGTGCAGTAACATATTCGTAATAGCCTCAAGAATAAAGACGATTGAAAGAGATGAAGGATCTGAGTTAGTAAAGTGCACAGGGAACATAAGGAAGCTATTGTGGGACAGAGTCATCCAGCTTGGACCATGACTAGCATCTTAAGCCCCTGTAAAAAAGGGTAGACTCTTCTGAAGCCAAAGGAATTGAGAACAGGGGTGTAAGCAAGGTAAGTTGGTGTTTTGAAGGAAGGTACTATGAGTCTGGGGAGCAAAAATGGTAGAAGAGAAGTGACTGGAAATCAGTTAAAAGTTAGGAGTGGAAGGAGACAGTGGCTTGTGCTGGAAGAACAGTAAGAGTAGAGCAGTGATCAGAAGCTCTAGAAATTGTAAAGAAGCAGAAAACTGAATGCTTGAAAACTGACTGTTTATGGGGTAAAAAGAAAGAAAAAAGAGAAATGATAGGGCCTTCATTGAGAGAGAGAAGGAGGGGACACTTTGGAGTAAGGTATTGATTGGATTGTTGGTTTTGGTATCCTATGAAAAGACTAATTTAATCTATGGGTCTGAGCCCAGTAAAGAGATAACCCTGTAGAAGCAAGACCAAACAACAGTTTGTATAAGACAAGACTCAAGAAACTAAGGCCAGACACAGATAATATAACCATGTGAATGGAGGAAGGGAATAAATAGAAAACAGTACTAAGGAGTGAGTGATGTAGACAAACCCTAAGGAGATTGTTACTGGCACCAGGGATGCTAGCACATCAGCAAAACTTGGCTTAACACACCACCAAAAGTAGTGGCGGCGCCACTAAAGAAAGCACATATTCCAGTGAAGAAACTAGGACATGGGTAGAATTGGTTCTATTTTCTCATTTTTAAAGCACATATCTAAAGGGTTACAAAGTTTAAAAAGGTTAGACTCTGCTATCTTAATCTGGATATGAGTAAGGATTGAGAAGCAAGGCAGGGATTGGTGATACCAAAGCATTTCAAGAGCATAAGGAGGGGAAACCAGTGTAAGTTGTTAGGTGTTAGGGCATTTGAAGAGAACACTGCAGGAGGGAAAATCTCTTGATGGTGAGGGAAACAAAATAGAGATAAAAAAGAAAGAAAGAGATATACAGGTGGGGTTGTTGCTGAAAATACAAATGGGCTAGTAACATTTATTATTTAATAGCCTATATTATTACAGTGGTGTTGTCTAACCAGCTATCATAATCAATAAAAAACATAGACAGCTTTTAGAATAGCCTTATTTTTACCTGGGGCTAGGCAGATATGAACCCCCTAAACTACCTTTACCTCCCAGCCCCCAGCCCATGCCAATTGCTCTAATAATTTCCATCTGGGCTACTTCTCATCCATAATTCCATAAATACTTGCTTATCCTTTCCATCTAGGTAGGCCGCTTCTCTCCACTCCCTTCTCAGAGTTCACGCCTCCTTGCCTACACGGTTCTTTAACTCTCCTCTGGCGGCTCTGTCCTTTCTTTCTCCTCCAGTACCTGTGATCCTTCTGCCCTCCAAGCCCATGAACCTTAACTCCGCCCCTCACGCCTGCCCTGCCCAGGTGTAAGCCTTTCATTCAGTCAACCAGGGAGGCAAGGTCACACAGCAATACTCAGGGTAGTGAGCTTCTGCTCCTAACAGACATCAAGGAGACCTCCGGGAGCAACATAATTAACAATCGAATACAAAGCACCAGACCATGCTGTTACGGGAGTGTTGGGTGGACAGATGCCAAAACTTGAGCATTTAGTGCTGCTAGAATGAACTCAGAATGTAAGAAACCTTGCGAGCCAAAGGGGCAGAGTTGCTACTCCTCCACCTGTGTCCCACCCCTTCTCTCCAAGCTTCTCTTCCCACCCGTAAAACTGGAACCCTAGGCCTGTAGCAGAGGGATGGAAGGTGATGAAGAACCCAGTGTAACACCTGAACTACAAGAGCCCTTACGACCATTTTATTGCTGCTCTCTGTACTCGTCTTTGTTTCTTGGTAAAGCAAATAATGTGAGGTGGGTGTGAGCCAGAGTGGGGGATGGGCATGCGTGGTGAGACTCCGCAATAGGCATTTCAGTTCATGATGCAAAGTTAACTCCACCCTTTTTTTTTTTTCTTCCCATTCTTCCCCAGCAACACACTGCATTTGGTCTCTACCACCAAAACGGAAGTGATCCCACCTCTGATTGAGAACAGGCAGTCCTGGTCAACTTGCAAGCCTTTCTTCACTGGCATGGACTATTGCACCACAGGGGCTTACTCCAATGCCAGCTCCACGGAGTCTGCTTCCTACTACCCACTGACAGGGGACACAAGGTGAGAGAGTCTCGATGCTCGCCCAGCATCTGCTTACCTTCTGCCTGGAGGGACAAAGAGAAAGATGTCAAGGATTACAGGTCCACATTTACCCATTTTAAGAGCTCACTTCATCTCCAGGAACTTAAAACAGTGCTCCTCTGGCCAACATTTTGGGTTTCTCCTTGGCCTTCTCCATGCACTGGATGAGGTGACCGTGGCAGATTCCAGTCTGTCAAGTCCTTTTCAGGGTCTTTAGACCCATCGAATAAGCTTCGTGTGCTGATCAGTGTGCTCAAAGACCTCACAAGGCTTTGGGGCTCATCTTCATCCCTATACCCCATTCTCACTGCTTCTTCTCAGCATGACAGGCACAAGTCAACTTTCCAACTCATCTCAAAAGCCCTGGGCATCCTGGGAGCTTCCCTTGACCAGGGCTTTTGGGGAGATTAATTAGAACCATTAGAATCATCATTAGCTAAGAGAAGGAGATGATGTTAAAACTACACATGTATTTTTGTTGTGTGAAGCTAGATTGCTGGGGGGATGATATTCTTCTCATCCTTAAAAAAGGTAACAGTGTACACTGGACATGATGTGACATCTTTAGGTATGAGATAGAGCTGAAGCCCACGGGAGAGGTGGAGCAGTATTCTGCCAGTGCAACCTATGAACTCCAGAAAGAGGACAAGTCTTTGGTCGACACATTGAAGTTCCTAGTTCAAGCAGAAGGTGAGTATACAAAATAGGCTTTTGTATATCTCTGCCTCAGTCATGGGTTCAGGACTTACAAAGGGGACATCTTTATGATAACGCCTTTAACAAATATTTCCTGTGTTCCCAGGAAGTGTCAGCCCTGTCTTAGAACTGAGGCTAGAAATGAAGTCTGTACCTTCATGGAAGTTAGAGTAAACAGTCAAACAAGTATTCAGGATGTCAGACCAGTGGTAAGGGGAGAAAACAGAGTATAGGAGGCTATAAGACAGTGGTTCTCAACCTTTGTAATGCTATGGCCCTTTAAATACAATTCCTCGTCTTGTGCTGACCCCAATCATAAAGTTATGTTTGTTGATACTTCACAGCTGTAATTTTTCTACTGCTAGGAATCCTAATGCAAATAAGTATCTAATATGTGACCACCCCCCTCCAAAAGGTCATGACCCACAGGTTGCAAACCTCTGCTCCAGGCAATATTATGAGTGGTAGGGAGATAGGTGGATGGTGGAAACAGTAAAATGAGAATAATAAGGGAAATTTTCACTGGTAAAACAAAATTTTTGCTTGTTGTTTTGGTTTTGTTTTGGTTTTTTGAGACACAGTTTCTTTGTGTAGCCTCAGCTGTCCTGGACCTCACTATGTAGACCAGACGGGCGTCGAACTCAGAGATCCACCTGTCTCTGTCTCCCAAGTGCTGGGATTAAAGGCATATGGAACCACTGCCCAAAATTGGCTTTGAAAAAGAGAAAAAGGGAAACATGGCAGAATAGATAGGATATATGCCACAGGGAAAAGCATTGCTAGGCAACTAGAATGTGCAAATACTCTGACGTTGGAACATGATGAAGACAAATGGGATGGAGACAGAGCTGAGAATCTAGTGTGTATATGATTTGAATAATCCAGTCAAGAGATGGCGCGACTCTTCACTGTTGTCTTGCCCTTTAACAGGAAGACATTTTTACAACCATTATGTAGGAAATAGCCCCTCTATTGTCCCTCTCCATCTCTTGACCTCATTGTCAATCTGCCATGTCTTTATGATATTTACTGCTATCTGACATAGGTAGCTGGTTTGCTTACTGTCTGCATGCCCCACTGACCACAAGGGCTGGGGACCCCAGGGCTGAGAACAGTGCCTAGCTCATAACAAGCCCCCAGTAAATACTTGAAAATTATTTGAGTGAATGGATGATACGTGGTCCATGGGAAAATCTTAACCAGAGTCATTTAAAGCCTCGGTAGTCAAGGTTTTGCAGCTTTCTCCTCTGCCTCCTTTTCCTTCACACAGCCTCCAAGCATGCATCTCTTGACTCTCTCCTATATTCCGCAGGAGTGCAACAGTCTGAAGCTACCGCAATGTTCAAATACAATCGGCGAAGCAGGACTTTATCTAGTGAAGTCCTAATTCCAGCGTTTGATGTCAACTTTGGGACAATCCTCAGAGTTAATGATGAATCATCTAAGGACAAAAATGCTTACAAACTCATCCTGGACATTCAGAACAAAAAAATCACTGAGGTCTCTCTTGTGGGCCATGTGAGGTAAGGAAAGGGTTAGGTGACCTGAGGTGAGCTGAAGACCTTAGTGGTTCTTTGCCTTCTTCTTCAAGATGACATGTGGACACGCCAGAGTCACCTCTGCTCTACAATCTTCCTAGAATTATAGTTCTCAACATTTTCTTCCTTTGCACATATTCAGCTGGAAATTCATACTATTTAACAAGCACTTCTTATCTATCTATCAAGTACTGTGCTTGTACCATTGCCTCATTTCCCTGTCCCTATTTATTGGCAAAGACATGATATATTGGAGTGGCTTAATTCTTTGACCAAGGCTAGAGAGAAAGATGAAAATAGTTTTTTTTTTTTTTACAATGCTTATCTACTTCCCTGCAATGCCATACTCCATGCTGAATATTGGCTTTATATGCTAATGAGTTTGGTCTGATTTATTTGTGTGTCTGGTTTGTATCACTAAAAACAAAAATTCTAGTTACTGAATCCTGTGTACCTACATCTTTGGAATGAACAAAAATCATTGATGCCAACTTGTTTATTTTTCCATAGTTATGACAAAAAGGGAGATAGCAGGATCAAAGGTGTTGTTTCCATACCACGTTTGCAAGCAGAAGCCAGGAGTGAGGTCCACACCCACTGGTCATCCATCAAGCTGCTCTTCCAAATGGACTCATCTGCTACAGCTTATGGTTCAACAATTTCCAAGAGAGTGGTGTGGCGTTATGGTATGTGTCTCTTTCATCATATGAGCCCTTCTTGGGGCACTTTGTGCTCAAGAGTAACTCCTGAGAGCAATAGCTATGGGCTTACCACACACCACTGACAGCCATTTTACACATGCCTTTTCAGATAATGAGAAAATTGAATTTGATTGGAACACGGGAACCAACGTGGATACCAAAAAAGTGGCCTCCAACTTCCCTGTGGATCTTTCCAGTTACCCTAGAACGTTGCATGACTATGCCAATAGTCTCCTGGATCACAGAGTCCCTCACACAGACATGACTTTCCGGCACATGGGTTCCAAATTAATTGTTGTAAGTATGGTCATGCAGCAGAATTAAACACGTGGCTGTAGATGCTGACTGCAGCACCAACTGAGTTGGGTGCAGATATATTCAAAGATGCATACACAAAGCTTGAATAGCTAGTTTCCCATGCTGCATTCAAAGCTGCATAGAAAAAAATATCCAATGGATGCCACTAAGCCAAAGAGTGTTCTGGCTTAAAGAAGCTTCAGGACATTGGCTAGGAATCTAACTAAGCCGTGTGTGTGTGTGTGTGTGTGTGTGTGTGTGTGTGTGTGTGTGTGTGTGTAAAGAGGAAGGAGGATCACTCAGTCAGTAAAGTGCTTGCTATGCAAGCGTTGAAGATCTGAATTTTACCCCCATCACCCACATAGGAAGCCAGGCAAGTAGCATGTACATGATCCTGCCATGAGGTAGTCAGAGACACATGAATCCCTGGTGCTCACTGACCAGACAAATTGATGAGCGCAGGTCACAGTGAGAGACCTTGGCTCAAAATAAGCGAGGCAAACAATGTTAAAGAAGGAAGGATACTTGAGATTGACCTTTGGCTTCCATGCAATCTTGTCAACACATGCACACATGGACACACTATTATATAAACACACACACATACATACACAAATAAATAAGTAAAACTTAAATACAGAGAAATTAGGGACTCCAAATTCATACTTTCCTTTAACTTATTTTTTAACTTTCAATGCATCACCTTGCTCCTGCTTGATAATTGGTCAGCTCATGGTAACTGTACTTGGAGGTCCATCCAGACCCATGTCTTGTTCTAAAACTGTCCTGTCACTTTGTAGGCAACAAACACATGGCTTCAGATGGCATCCAGGGGTCTTCCTTACTCCCAGACTCTACAAGATCACCTCAGTGGCCTCTCGGAGTTGAACCTGCAGAAAATGGGATTGCCTGACTTCCACATCCCAGACAACCTCTTCCTGAAGAGGTATGACGGGCAACCAGGGGGCATTATCTTTGTTCTGGCAAAGAAATGGGAAAGTTTTACCTAGCCAAATGCAGTCTTTATTGCTGAAAACTTTCAGAGAAATTATTTAAGCACTTGGAGACAATGAACAGCTACCGAATAAACACTGGTGGCTTTGTGTCATTAAAAGTGAGCTCCCGCTTTAATCCATGGTGGGCTGATGAGAAAGAAGTGGGAACTCAGAGGGTCAGAACAGCCACTGAGCATTAAATGAAGATACTTATTCCAAGAGATGGTTAGCAATGCACCATAATCCTAACAGGAAATCCAGAACCACACTGCTCACTTCATTTCTGTGTTAACAAACATGTGCAGAATACTTTATTTGTTTTGTGGGGAAAAAATGGTGGATCATGAGCTTAAAAGACAATGCTTTTCTAAGTCTCCATTATAATCCTCACAGTTCCGAATCTAAATGCCCTGGGTTCCGTGGGCCCCTTAATAGGTTGTGGCTAAGTAGCACAATTGAACATGCCTGATTACTATGACAAGGCAGAAATCTTCCTGAGCCCCAAACCAGACCCAAACTGCTGACGATCAAATTTGCTCTTTACTACGGGAACTTCAGTAGAACTCATTCATCAGCCTGCTGAACGTGGGGTCAGAACATGCAGCATACTGCCCATTTCACAGTAGTGCAAAGAATGTGCCTTCAACTGTAACACATACCACCTGCTTTACTTGTATGGGTCATCATCATAGTCCACTGCATGTAGATTTGAAAAGATTGCAAAGCTCATCTGATGCCTTAAGACTATTTCTGGGGTTCAGCAGAAAGGGTACTATACAGATAACATCGTTAAGACCCATAAAGGCTAATTCTAAGATAACATTCCCAATTACTGGTACATTCCCAATTACTGGTACATATTTCCTGACTCTTCCATCTCTGTTATTTTACATACCAAGTTGCTTCTATTAGGTTTAGCAAACACTTATCAAGTATCCACCATGTGCAGAACAGCAGAGTACAAACAGCGAGAAGGCAGAAACTGGGTAAGGTTTTGTCCTTTCTGCCAGGAACATACCTTTCAGACACCAACAAATTAATCAATAAATAACTGTATACACAGAATTAGGATATGCCCCTTAAAACTGGTATAAGGAGCCATAATGATATAGAGGTGGATCTTGGAAGGATTTAGCAGATAGAGAGAAAAGAGAAGAGTCTCAGGCATAAAAATATCCTAGTGAAAAGAACATAGTGAGGGGGGATTTATTATTGCTGAAGGAGTCAAGACAGAGTTTTGAGTTCTTAATATCTGACTGTGGGGACACTATCTTTGTCCATTTCAGTGATGGCCGGGTCAAATACACATTGAACAAGAACAGTATAAAAATTGACATTCCTTTGCCTCTGGGTGGCAAGTCTTCGAAAGACCTAAAGATGCCAGAGAGTGTGATGACACCAGCCCTCAACTTCAACTCTGTGGGATTCCATCTGCCATCTCAAGAGTTCCTGGTCCCCACATTTACAATCCCTAAGACACATCAACTGCAAGTTCCTCTTCTGGGTATTCTGGACCTTTCCACAAATGTCTACAGCAACTTGTACAACTGGTCAGCCTCCTACACTGGTGGCAACACCAGCAGGGACCACTTTAGCCTGCAGGCTCAGTACCGCATGAAGGCTGACTCTGCAGTTGACCTGTTTTCCTACAGTGTGCAAGGTGAGGCCTGATCAGGTAATGGGTCCACAGGGCGAATGGACCACACAGTCAGATGGGAGGGCTCTGATATAGAGATGATACAGGAGGAAAGGACTTAGGCCTTCCTCTAGGTGTTTTTCTTGCTAATCAGAAGTCTTTTCATTCATTCAACTCATGAAAAGATGTATTAAGTATATGGCAAGTATTCAACACTGTGTTAGGCAGTAACAACAAAGCATCTTCTTATCTTAATAAATATATTTAATTATACCTTAATAATTATATGTTATTTTAAGAAACATTATGATACAGTATATACTATATAGTATATAGTAAGAGGTGCAGTAGAAGCATCTGATAAGGGAACCCACCACAGTCTGGGCTTCCTGGAATACTATTGCCTTTTACCATCAACTTTCATGTATATATTACACAATTGATCCAGCTATGCATAAGGTTCCTACTGGGAGACTATCAACATAAAGATTGTTCTGGAAATGTATTGCTTAATTTAACCAGTATCTTTCCTTTTCCTGTTAGGCTCTGGAGAAACAACGTATGACAGCAAGAGAACATTCACATTATCATGCGATGGGTCTCTACACCACAAATTCCTAGACTCAAAATTCAAAGTCAGTCATGTAGAAAAATTTGGAAACAACCCAGTCTCAAAAGGTTTACTAACATTTGAAGCCTCCAGTGCTTTAGGACCACAGATGTCTGCTACTGTTCACCTGGACTCAAAAAAGAAACAACATCTGTATGTCAAAGACATCAAGGTTGACGGGCAGTTCAGGGCATCTTCATTTTATGCTCAAGGCAAATATGGCCTGTCCTGTGAGAGTGATGCTACCACCGGCCAGCTGAGTGGGGAATCCAACATGAGGTTTAACTCCACTTACTTCCAGGGCACCAACCAGATAGTGGGAATGTACCAGGATGGAACCCTCTCCCTCACCTCCACCTCTGACCTACAAGATGGCATATTCAAGAACACAGCTTCCCTGAAATATGAAAACTATGAACTGACGCTGAAATCTGACAGCAGTGGGCAGTATGAGAACTTTGCTGCTTCCAACAAGCTGGACATGACCTTCTCTAAGCTAAGTCTGTGGCTACGTTCTGAACATCAGGCCGATTACAAGTCCCTGAGGCTCGTCACCCTTCTTTCTGGATCACTCACTTCCCAGGGTGTAGAATTAAATGCTGACATCTTAGGCACTGACAAAATGAATACCGGCGCTCACAAGGCAACGCTACAGCTTACACGAGGTGGGCTATCCACCAGTGCCACCACCAACTTGAAGTACAGCCCCCTGCTGCTGGAGAGTGAGTTAAATGCAGAGCTTGGCTTTTCTGGGGCATCCATGAAATTATCAACAAATGGCCGCTTCAAAGAACACCATGCAAAATTCAGTCTTGATGGAAGAGCTGCCCTCACAGAGGTATCTCTGGGAAGCATTTACCAGGCTATGATTCTGGGTGCAGACGGCAAAAACATCTTCAACTTCAAACTCAGCAGAGAAGGGCTGAAGCTGTCCAATGACATGATGGGCTCCTATGCTGACATGAAACTGGACCATGCACACAGTCTGAGCATTGCAGGTCTCTCACTGGACTTTTCCTCCAAAATGGACAATATTTACAGTGGTGACAAGTTTTATAAGCAGACTTTTAACTTACAGCTACAGCCCTATTCTTTTGTAACTACTTTAAGCAATGACCTCAGATACGATGCTCTAGATTTGACCAACAGTGGGAAGTTAAGGCTGGAACCACTGAAGCTGAATGTGGGTGGCAACTTTAAAGGAACCTATCAAAATAATGAGCTAAAGCACATCTATACCATCTCTTACACTGACCTAGTAGTAGCAAGTTACAGAGCAGACACTATTGCTAAGGTTCAGGGTGTGGAGTTCAGCCATAGGCTTAATGCAGACATTGAAGGGCTGGCTTCCTCCGTTGATGTCATCACCAACTACAATTCAGATCCGCTACATTTTAACAATGTTTTCCACCTTGTTTCGGCACCATTTACCTTGGGCATCGACACACATACTAGTGGTGATGGGAAACTGGCTCTCTGGGGAGAACACACTGGGCAGCTGTATAGCAAGTTTCTGTTGAAAGCAGAACCTCTGGCACTCACTTTCTCTCATGACTACAAAGGATCCACAAGCCACAATCTCCCGTACAAGAACAGCATCAGTACAGCTCTTGAACACACAGTCAGTACTCTGCTTACGCCTGCTGAGCAGACAAGCACCTGGAAATTCAAGACCAGACTGAATGACATGGTATACAGCCAGGACTTTGAAGCCTACAACACTAAAGATAAAATTGGTGTCGAGCTCAGTGGACGGACTGACCTCTCTGGGCTGTACTCTCCAATTAAAGTGCCATTTTTCTACACTGAGCCTGTCAATGTACTTAGTGACTTAGAGATAAATGATGCTGCTGACAAGCCCCAAGAATTCACAATTGTTGCTTTTGTGAGGTACGATAAGAACCAGGATGTTCACACCATCAGCCTCCCATTCTTTAAAAGCCTGCCAGACTATTTGGAGCGAAATCGAAGAGGAATTATAACTCTACTGGAAGCCATGCAGGGAGAATTGCAACGCATCAATGTTGATCAGTTTGTGGAGAAATACAGCGCAGCCCTGAGCAGACTTCCACGGCAAATTCACAATTATTTGAATGCTTCTGACTGGGAGAGACAAGTAGCTGGTGCCAAGGAAAAATTAACATCTTTCATGGAAAATTACAGAATTACAGATAATGATATACTAATTGCTTTAGATAGGGCCAAAATCGACATCAATGAGAAACTCTCTCAACTTGAGACATATGTGATACAATTTGATCAGTATATTAAAGATAATTATGATCCACGTGATTTTAAAAAAACTGTTGCTCAAATTATTGAAAGAATCGTTGAAAAGTTAAAAATGCTTGATGAACAGTATCATATCCGTGTAAATCTAGCAAAATCAATCCGTAATCTATATTTATTTGTTGAAAATGTTGATTTTAACAAAATCAGTAGTAGTACTGCCTCTTGGATCCAAAATGTGGATACCAAATATCAAATCAGAATCCAGATAAAAGAAAAACTACAGCAGCTCAGAACACAAATTCAGAATATAGACATTCAACAGCTTGCTGCAGAGTTGAAACAACAGATTGAAGCTATTGACGTCACCGTGCATTTAAATCAATTGAGAACTGCAATTCTATTCCAAAGAATAAATGACATTATTGAGCGTGTCAAATACTTTGTTATGAATCTTATTGAAGATTTTAAAGTAACTGAGAAAATCAATATTTTTAGAGCTATAGTCCATGAGTTAATTGAGAAATATGAAGTAGACCAACAAATCCAGGTTTTAATGGATAAATCAGTAGAGTTGGCCCACAGATGCAGGCTGACTGAGACTCTTCAGAAACTAAGTAATGTGCTACAACAAATTGAGATAAAAGATTACTATGAGAAATTGGTTGGGCTTATTGATGATACTGTCGAGTGGCTTAAAGCATTGTCTTTCAACAATTTCATTGAAGAACTAAATAGATTTATTGACATGTTGGTGAAGAAGTTAAAAGCATTTGATTATCACCAGTTCGTAGATGAAACTAACAGCAAAATCCGTGAGGTGACTCAGAGAATCAATGCTGAAATCCAAGCACTCGAAGTTCCACCAAAAACTGAAGCATTAAAACTGCTGGTAGCAAACTTCAAAGCCAAGGTCTCTGACTATCTGGAAAGACTCGAGGACACAGAAGTAACTGCATTCATTAATTGGCTGCAGGATGGTTTAGTTTATATAAAATCCCATTTCCAGGGTTCTCTAGAAGATGTCCGAGACCGAATTTATGAAATGGACATTCAGTGGGAAGTGGAGCACTTCTTGTCTCTGGTAAGCCAGGTTTACAGTACATTGGTAACCTATATTTCTGACTGGTGGATTCTGACTGCTAAGAATATAACAGACTTTGCAGAGCAATATTCAATCCAAGACTGGGCTGAGAGTGTGAAAGTACTGGTGGAACAAGGATTCACTGTTCCTGAAATCCAAACATTTCTGGGGACCATGCCTGCCTTTGAGGTCAGCCTCCGTGCTCTCCAAGAAGCGACCTTTCAGACTCCTGACTTTATAGTCCCCCTGACAGATTTGAGGATCCCATCGGTTCAGATAAACTTCAAAATGTTGAAGAATGTAAAGGTCCCATCGAGATTTTCCACACCAGAATTCACTCTCCTCAACACCTTCCATGTCCGTTCCTTTACAATTGACTTGCTAGAAATAAAAGCAAAGATTATCAGAACTATTGACCAAATGCTGAGCAGTGAGCTACAGTGGCCTCTTCCAGAAGTGTACCTGAGAGATCTGGAGATACTGAACATTCCTCTTGCAAGACTCACTCTGCCAGACTTTCATGTACCAGAAATCACAGTTCCAGAATTCACAATCCCAAATGTCAATCTCAAAGAGCTTAAGGTTCCTGATCTTCACATCCCAGAATTCCAACTTCCTCGTCTCTCACACACAATTGAAATACCTGCTTTTGGCAAACTGCATAGCATCCTGAAGATCCAATCACCCCTCTTCACAGTAGATGCTAACGCCAACATACAGAATGTAAGCACATCAGAGAACAAAGCAGAGATTGTGGCTTCCATCGCCGCTAGAGGAGAGTCCAAAATTGAAGCTCTCAACTTTGATTTTCAAGCACACGCT
This sequence comes from Acomys russatus, assembly GCF_903995435.1. NCBI lineage: Eukaryota > Metazoa > Chordata > Mammalia > Rodentia > Muridae > Acomys > Acomys russatus. Next base: position 28,469,282 of record NC_067137.1, read on the forward strand.
CAACTCTTAGAGCTAAATCCTAATCCTCTGGTCCTGAAGGAATCCATGAACTTCTCTAGTAAGCATGTGAGAATGGAGCATGAGGGTGAGATATTATTTTCTGAAAATGCCATTGAGGGAAAATCAGACACTGTCGCAAGTTTACACACAGAGAAAAATATAGTAGAGTTTAATAATGATATGATTGTCAAGATAAACAGTCAGCTCACCCTTGACAGTCACACCAAGTACTTTCACAAGTTGAGTTTCCCCAGGCTGGACCTCTCCAGTAAGGCTTCTCTTAATAATGAAATCAAGACTCACTTAGAAGCTGGACGTTTGGCATGGACTTCTTTGGGGACAGGGTCCTGGAATTGGGCCTGTCCCAACTTCTCAGATGAAGGCATACATTCATCCAAAACTAGCTTCACTGTGGAAGGACCCATTGTTTCTTTTGTATTATCCAACAACGTAAGTAGCAAACACCTAAAGGTCGTCCAAAAACTGGCTTGTGAATCTGGCTTCCTCAGCTACTCTCAGTTTGAAGTTGACTCGAAAATTGAATCTCAGCACATGGGTTCCAGCATCCTAACTGCCAAGGGATGGACACTGTTCAGAGATGCAAAGGCAGAAGTGGCTGCTGAGCACAATGCCAACTTAAATGGGAAAGTTATTGGAACTTTGAAAAATTCTCTTTTCTTTTCATCACAACCATTTGAGATTACAGCATCCACAAATAATGAAGGGAATTTGAAAGTTAGTTTCCCACTGAAGTTGACTGGGAAAATAGACTTCCTGAGTAACTCCGCAATGTTTCTGAGTCCTGATGCCCAACAAGCAAGCTGGCAGGCAAGTGCTAGATTCAATCAGTACAAATACAATCAAAATTTTTCTGCTATAAACAATGAGCACAACATAGAAGCCGGTGTAGGAATGAATGGAGATGCCAACCTGGATTTCTTAAACATTCCTATAACGATTCCTGAAATTACTCTACCTTACATAGGGATCTCCACTCCCTTACTGAACAATTTCTCCATATGGGAAGAAACAGGCTTGAAAGATTTTTTGAAGACAACCAAGCAATCATTTGATTTAAGTGTAAAGGCTCAGTATAAAAAGAACAGAGACAAGCATTCCATTGCAATTCCTCTGAGTATGTTTTATGAGTTTATTCTCAACAATGTCAATTCCTGGGACAGGAAACTGGTGCAAGTCAGAGACGGTGCATTAGATTTTCTTACCACATCCTATAATGAAACAAAGATTATGTTTGATAAGTACAAAACTGAGCATTCCCTCGATCAGCCCTCTAGGACCTTCCAAAGTCATGGGTTCACTATCTCCTTTATCAACATTGAAGTGTCTCCATTTACTGTAGAGACACTGGGCTCCAGCCATGTGATACCCAAAGCCATCAGTACCCCAAGTGTCACCATCCCAGGTCCTAACATCATCGTGCCTTCGTACAGGTTTGTGCTGCCCTCCTTAGAGCTGCCAGTTCTTCATATCCCTAGAAATCTATTCAAGTTTTCCCTCCCAGATTTCAAGGAATTGAGCACTATTGACAATATTTATATTCCAGCCATGGGCAATTTTACCTATGACTTTTCTTTTAAGTCAAGTATCATCACACTGAATACCAACGCTGGACTTTATAACCAATCAGATATCGTTGCTCATTTCCTTTCTTCCTCTTCATTTGTTGTGGATGCCCTGCAGTACAAATTAGAAGGCACATCACGTCTGACACGGAAAAAGGGATGGAAGCTAGCCACAGCTGTCTCTCTAACTAACAAATTTGTAAAGGGCAATCATGACAGCACCATTAGCTTAACCAAGAAAAACATGGAAGCATCGGTGAAAACGACTGCAAACCTCCATGTTCCCATTTTAACAATGAACTTCAAGCAGGAACTTAATGGAAATGCTAAGTCAAAACCCACTGTCTCATCATCCATTGAACTAAACTATGACTTCAATTCCTCAAAGCTGCACTCAACTGCTAAAGGAGGTGTTGACCACAAGTTCACCTTAGAAAGTCTCACTTCCTCCTTTTCCATTGAGTCATCCACCAAAGGAAACATCAAGGGCTCCTTCCTTTCACAGGAATATTCAGGAAGTGTTGCCAATGAGGCCAACACATACCTGAATTCCAAGGGCACTCGGTCAGCAGTAAGGTTACAAGGAGCTTCCAAAGTTGATGGTATCTGGAACCTTGAAGTAGGAGAAAATTTTGCTGGAGAAGCCACTCTCCAACGCATCTATGCTACATGGGAACACAATATGAAAAATAATTTACATGTATCCAGTTTCTTTGACACAAAGGGAAAGCAAACATGCAGAGCCACCATGGAGCTCTCTCCATGGACAATGTCAACCCTTCTACAAGTTCATGTGAGCCAACCCAGTTCCCTCCTTGATCTCCATCACTTTGACCACGAAGTGACCCTGAAAGCTAACACTAAGAACCAGAAGGTTGCCTGGAGAAGTGAGGTCCAGATTCACTCACAGATTCTTAAGCACAATGCACAGCTCTCCAATGAGCAAGAAGAGGTACGCTTTGATATTGCAGGATCTGTAGAAGGACAGTTTGGGGACCTTAAAAATATCCTTCTACCAGTGTATGACAAGAGCTTGCAGGAACTCCTAGAGATGGATGGAAAGAGACAGTACCTTCAAGCTTCAACATCTCTTCTATATACCAAAAACCCTAATGGCTATCCTCTCTCACTCCCAGTGCAAGAACTGGATGATAGATTCATTATACCAGGGCTGAACCTAATTGACTTCAGTGGACTACAAATCTATAAGAAATTAAGTACATCACCATTTGCCCTCAACCTAACAATGCTCCCCAAGGTAACATTCCCTGGGGTTGATGTGTTAACACAGTACTTTGAAATAGGGGACTCCTCTGCTCCTGTTTTTGAGGTAACTGTGCCTGAAATTCAGTTAACTGTGTCCCAGTTCACACTTCCACAGAGCTTTCCCATTGGCAGCACTGGCTTCGATCTGAGTAAGTTAGCCAACATGATCGCAGATGTTGATCTGCCAACCATCACCCTGCCCGAGCAAACCATTGAGATCCCACATTTTAAGTTTTCTGTCCCTGCTGGAATTTTTATTCCTTTCTTTGGAGAACTGAGTGCACGTGTTGGTGTGGCCTCTACCCTGTATAATGTCACTTGGAGTGCTGGTTTGAAAAACAGAGCAGATCATGTCGAAACGTTCCTGAATTCCATGTGCAGTTCAACCTTGCAGTTTCTGGAGTATGACCTAAACGGTAAGGAAATGTTCCTCTACCTCCCTTGGATACTATGTGTTTTCAATGGAGTTCAGAGTAAACAATTGCATGTTTAATTGACAACAAAGGCACAAATGTTATCTGTAGCAAAATGTAGAGCTAAAAGGAGACTATGTAGGTGCCACCATATATCTTTTAAGCAAAACTAAAAAACCTATTGATGTTGAAGAACAAATTGAATGAAAATGGATTTTTTCCTACAATAATTTAAAGACTAATATCGCCTATTTATTTAAAGCAAAAAATCATAGGGATTTGGAGTATAGCTCTGTGGTAGAGAACATTCTTAGCATGTATGTGGCCCTGAGTTCAAACCCCAGTACTACCACAAAAAAATAATAAATTTCAAAAACATACGGACTACATACAGTATGTGTAAAAGCCTTAAGTTAGGTGTTTGATTAAGATATCTGTCCAAGTTCTCACTACACACACACACACAATGATGTACCAGTGCCATATAAAATCTCTTCTATACAGTTGTAGGAACACACAGAATTGAAGATGGTCTGTTCATCTGTAAGAATAAAGGAACGCTTCGACACCGTGACTTCAGTGTGGAGTATAATGAAGATGGCGTATTTAAAGGACTTTGGTATGGAAGTTCTACTGACACTTGGTGTCTTTTCAAAACTTGCTGTGATGCTTGCCATCTCTAGACCCCTTCTGTTATGACTTGTCTACTTTTCTGCTTTCAGGGTCTGGCAGGGTGAGGCTCACCTGGACATCACCAGCCCAGCATTGACTGACCTCCATCTGCACTACCAAGAAGATGAGACAAGTCTGTCTGCCTCAGCAGCCTCCCCAGCCATAGGCACTGTGGGTCTGGATTCGAGCACAGATGACCAGAGTGTGAAGCTGAATGTCTACTTCCACCCTCAGGTGGGTCCCAGCTGACACGTATCACATGCTCAAAAGCAAGAAAAGAACTAGAGATAATGCATTTCATTCTAGATAGTCTCTGAGAGCACTCCCAAACACAACTGGTATTTGAGCCAGCCAGAAGTCTTCATTGAGGTACTACTGTCCTAAAAACATCATAATCAATCCTTGCTGAGATTACTTATTAGATGCCCACGATAGCCAACTAGCACTATTATTTTAATGCTTTCTCGACAAAAGTGGTGGTCATGCTTCATCTCCTAAGACATGCACTAACTCTGCCACTTCTACTTTTTTTATTTTTTTAATTGTGGTTTCTGGATATTTTTTTTCAGTCTTCATAACTCTTCCCCCACTGTAAAATTGTTTGATTGAGACACATCAAATACGTATCATGTCACTTATAAGCTCCTCATGGGTCAAATCAAAGATGATATTGCTAAAAGGAAAGACGTAAACCTAATGCTGATCATAAGCTTGGCAAATGAACGCTGAAGTTGGAATGTTAGCTGGACTTTTCTTCTTTATTCCAGAATGTGTCCTTTCCTACCTCTTTCCTTCTTCTTCCTCCTTCCCCTCCAAATTTTCCATTCCAAGACTGTCTTGCTGTTAAATGCCACTAAGTAGATGACACACATATCTTTTTATCCTTCCTGGAGAATGTGATAAAGAGAAATTAACAACAATAGACCTGTTTAACCATAAGACAAACACATGAACTATCACAAGAAAGATAAATTCCCCCTTCAGAATATGAAAGACTCTCCTCTCATTTTTACTTTTAGTTGATAATGAAGTTTTAATGTACTATATTATATAAGTGGAGTCATTGAAAACATGTTCTATTCATCTGTTTTATTTTTCTGGTTTTAGTCCCCTCCAGATAGAAAACTCAGCATATTTAAAACTGAGTGGAGGTACAAGGAGTCTGATGATGAAACGGACATCAAAATAAACTGGGAACAAGAGGCAGCTTCAAGATTGTTAGGCTCCCTAAAAAGCAATGTGCCCAAGGCTACAGAGGCTATTTATAATTATATCAATAAGTACCACCTGAGAGATGCTTCTTTAAAGCTAAGAAGAAGTCTACAGAACAATGCTGAGAGTGCCATAAGGACAATTAATGAAATAAACATGGATTTGCAGAGGACAGCCTGTGATGCCTACCAGGAGTGGAAAGACAAGGCCTGGCATCTGTATGAGGAAATGGTGACTCAGGGGAACCAAAGCATCCCTGAGAAACTCAAGGGGAAGGTGTTAGACAGTCTAGCACATGCTACCCAGAAGTACCGCATGGCAGTCACACGGCTGATTGACTCACTCATTCATTTCATGAAGTTCTATAGATTCCAGCTCCCAGGGAATGCTGGAACATATACTACTGATGAACTCTGCACTATGGCCATGAGGGAGATGGCAAAGCCACTGTTTCAGCTACATTTAAATATCAGTAACAGTTTACAAAAACTATTTTCCGATGTTCAAGACCTAGTAGAGAAATCAGACTTAATCAATGACATAACATTTAGTTGTCCTTTTGCTTCAGAAAACTGTAAACTAAATGATGTGATACTGATATTCAGTGAGCACTTAGAAATATTATCATACTTCACCCAACGGCAATGGGAAGACCTCCAGGATACCAATTTTACAGCAACACTAAGTGTTTTTCAGTTCATTATGGAGAGAATGTTAGAAAACATAGAAGAAGAAATTAAATGTCTAAATGAATCTACTTGTTTCCATTATCAGGTCAACTCATTCTTCAAAATAAATGTCCCATATGCTTTTAAATCCCTAAGACAAGATGTGTTCCATATCTTCAGTGAGTTCAATGACTTTTTTCAAACCATACTTCAGGCGGGGTTCTACAAGCTACAGCAGGTTCATCAGTATATAAAGGCTCTTCGTGAAGAGTATTTTGATCCAAGTATGGTTGGCTGGATGGTAAAATATTATGAAGTTGAAGAAAAGATGGTTGACCTGATTACTAACCTTTTAGTTGTCCTTAGGGACTTCCACTCTGACTGCAGTGCCTGGGCTGCTGGTTTTGCCTCCAATATCTCAACTCAAGTTGAGCAGTTTGTGTCCATGGATATCAGAGAATATCTTAGCATCCTTGCTGATGTTAACGGAGAGAGGAGAGAGAAGATTACAGAGTTTTCTATCCTGGCAAAGGAAGCGATTGAAAGCTGGGCCACTGTGATGGAGGAAATAGTTTCCAATTACCACCGGCAGCTCAATTCCAAACTGCAGGATTTTTCAGACCAACTCTCTGGTTACTATGAAATTTTCATTGCTGAGTCCACAAGATTGAGTGACCTGTTCACTCAAAGCTACCATGTGTTTCTTAGATACATCACCGAGTTACTGAAGAAGCTGCAGGTGACCACAGCCAATAATGTGAGCCCCTACATAAAGCTTGCTCCAGGAGAACTAATCATCACCTTCTGATTCTATTATTAATCTATTCCAATTAAACCTTCACATAGTAGGAGAGTTTGTAGACTATTATAAAAACCATCCAACAGAGCCAGCCCTGCAGCCAATGACAGCAAGTGCAAGAAGCTCATGTGAACTACACCTGCACCCGAGCTGGCACAAGAACCAGGAACTTTGAAGCAGCCAGAACTCAAGATGACATATTTTTACAAGTTAGAGAAAAAAACAAGATCTGAGTTATTTTGTTTAACTTGGGAGGAAGGGGGAAACAAATAAATGACTTCTTTAATGTCTATCATACCCCTCAACTTGGCTCATTTGTATACTAGAACATTAGCATCGGTTCTAAAGTTCCGGCCTTCCTAGCCTCCACAAGAACACACACTGGTGATTGAGTGATGAAAATAAAGAAGTAAAGTAAGGGAGACATACTAGAGGTAAATATTTTTCCACCTATAAAAATAGGTAACTGATCTCAGTAACTGCATTAGCTAAGAGAGCAAAAATACGTTTTGTATAAATTTAATCCAAAGGACATCATATATCCCTCAGATATCTTCAAGTGCCATACAATTTTCCTTGACAACCTGCCTGTGTCTGTTGGGTAAGATTCTCTGTTAGAATCTGGTATCAACCAACTGGATTTTTCTCTGACTTGGCCTGCTAGTTGTGGAGAGGGAATAGCTTGGGAGGACTAGGCTCAAGGGGCTCAGGGTACTAACATCTCCCTGCTGCTCAGACAGGACTCATTCAAAGCAAAGCAAGGAAGGTATGAGTGAAAAGGGGACATGAATTCCTTAATGGCTTCTGCGAGCATGCATTCATTTGCATTCTCACACTCCCTTGCTGTAATACATTATCTGAATCCTATCCTGAGTGTAAGCAAAGCCTGAGGGCTACTCCTGCCAGGAACATTCATTTCAAAGGTTGATTTTGAATGTCAGAAATGTTTATCTGCCTCCAAGTGGAGCTCTTGGAAAGCCACAAAGAACCTGGGCAACAGAACCTCCACCGATACAATTGTGGAGAATGGTCCCTTCCTTCAGTGGCACACCTTGGAAAAATTAGAAATCAATAGTTGGAGACTTCCAAGTCCTACATGAGGGCTATTTGGAAAAGACCCATTTTTCAATCTCCATCATTTTCCCATTTGTGTCATTTGATGAAGCACACTGCAAAAAGTCACAAGCATTCTTTAAAAATGGGAACACGGGTTATCATTACCTTAGCATGATTCTTCTGTGCAGAACTTGGGAGTCAAAAAGAAATTGTTCTAGGTGTGAAAGAAAGTAGAAAACTAGGATTAAATACTAGAGTAACATACAACTTGCTCTGAGCTTAGTTCTATAGGAATTTCCATAAGTTAAGGGTAGCAGCCACCTATTGAATCTTCAGACTGTAATGAGACCTGCGTTATGACTTCACTTAGAGGGAAATAGAGAGTCTAAGGATGGTCCTGAATACTCATGAGACAACATAAACAACTGGAACTGAAATGAGGAAAAGAGAGCTATGAGTTGCATGAATGCTCAGTCTCACAGTGCCCTTGCGCAACTCCCTGACGGTTATCACTTACATGACGTGCAATGGTTGATTTAGAATGCCTTCATCATGTTGAGTAAGGCTGGAAAAAAGATGAATTCTCAGGAAGGTTTGGATTCTGCTCTCTTCTTCAGATTGCCTGTGTGTTCTAAGATGTTTCTTGGGGGCTCAAATAATAGCTAACTTCCTTTTTCTTGAACTTTAGACAGAATATCCTCCTCAACCCCACAAACCACAATTCTATTATAACAGGGATAATAGTGGTACATGGCTATTATTTCTGCCCTTGGTGGACTGAGGTAAGAGAATCACAAGTAGGGGCAATCCAGGGCTACATGGTGATTGTATCTATACAGAATTATTTATGAAAGATATTTAAAGTAATGGGTATGGGAAAGTTTTGTCACTTGCAATGTTACGTACAAGCAAAGAACTATTATTATGAGGTGGTTGTTTAAGTTTATGTTGAAGAAAGAAAGGAGGTATAGAGATTGGTCCTCCTCAATGACCGCTCACTACATCCTCTACAGTGGTGAGGCAGATTAGTAGATAATCTGTCTGTCTATCTGTCAGGCCAAAGTTGAGGGTTTTGTCTGCTGATGGCTATTAACAAATGACAATGCAGATTGTAAATAGGAAGAGTTGAGGAGCAGAAAGCTGTTGTCGGAAAGGTGGGACAAGTCCTGGGTGATATATGGACAATAAAAGGGAAAGGTCAATTCAGGAAGAGGAGAAGCATGAGTAGGAAAAGATAAATGAGGGTCTTCCAGGGAGAGTAAAAGGAAGACTGAATGGGAAGAGCCATCCTGGAAGGATTTCAGAGTTGTGGTGAAAGGTGGTACCCTCACTAGGGAAGAAGGGCAACCAGTGAAACATTTCAACCAGTGCTTACAAAAGTAAATATGGCGACATTTGCATGACTTACAATCGAGTAGATCTGGGATATGGGTCTGCCTGAGTCCATATAAAAGGTGGAGTTACATGAATGGTGCAAAGAATTCAAATAAAAGCAGACATAAATGCAGAACTAAAAGGAGCAAGTGACTCATTGTTCAAGACAAAAGCGATGAGAAATAAAGCTGACCCAGTGAGTTCAGGGTCAGAAACAGAAGGGATAGTGAGATAGATGGAAGAACAGGGGAACAGTCTGGGTACATTAAAAAGGGAAAAGTGTTTTCACAGTTCTGAAAGACAAGAAACACAAATGCATAGCACCTGTGTCTGGTGAGGGCTTTTATGTTCGGTCATTGTTTTAATGAGGGTTTTTATTGCTGTGATGAAATGCTATAACTAAAAGTAATCTGGGAATAAAAAGGTTTATTTCATTTGCACTTTTATGCCATAGTCCATCATTGAAAGTAGCTAGGGCAAGAATTCAAACAGGGCAGGAACCTAGAGACAGGACTTGATACAGAGGCCATAGAGAAGTGCTGTTTACTGGCTTCTTCCTCATGGCTTCCTCAGCCTACTTTTTTATTATTTTCTCCTTTTAAAATTTATTTATTTATTCACTTTACATTCCCATTTCAGCCCCCTCCCTCATGTCTTCCCACCTTCTTCCCCTTCCCCCCTCCTCTTCTTCTCAGAAAAAGGGAGCCCCTTCATCAACCCATCCCGTCACATCAGGACTAAATGCTTCCTCTTCCACTGAGTCCAACAAAGCAGCCCAACTAGGGGAACATGATTCAAAAGCAGGTAACAGAGTCAGAAACAGCCCCCTCTCTAATTGCTAGGGGACCCCCATGAAGACCAAGCTGCCCATCAGCTGTATATGTAGGAGATCTAGGTCCAGCCAAACATTCTTTGGTTGGTGGCTCAGTCTCTCTGAGCCTCCATGGCCCTATGTTAATTGACTCTGTTGGTCTTCTTGTAGAGTTCCTGTCACTTCCAAGTCCTTCTATCCTTCCCCCCACTTTACCACAGGACTCCCCGAGCTCTGCCTAATGTCTAGCTGTGAGTCTCAGCATCTGTTTCAATCTGCTGTTGGGTGGAGCCTCTCAGGGGAGACTTATGCTGGTCTCCTATCTGCAAGCATAGCAGAGTAACATTAATAGTGCCAGCGGCTGGCTGTCTCCCATGGGGTGGGTCTCAGAACCATCAGTTCAGGGTGGCACCACCCACAATGGGCAGGGCCTTCTAACATCAATTACTAGTTAAGACAATGTACTACATTCTTGCCTTTGGCTAGATCTTATAGATGTATTTATTCAGTTGAGGTTCCCTCCTCTCAGGCGACTCTAGCTTGTGTCAAATCAGCATTAAAACCAGTGCGCACAGTCATGAAATAGCAGAATGAAAAGCAAACTCAATGAAAGAGCAAGAGAGGCAGAAGAAAGAAGGAAGGAAGGATGAAAGGAAGGAAGGAAATAAATTGGATAGAATTCCCTTTTCATAACTAACCAACTCCCTTGATAAAAAATGCTTCCCCCATTCATAAGGTTTGTGCCCTTATCACAATGCTGTTGCTTTGGAGATCCAGGACAAGAACTTTAGGGATGATCTCAAGCCATAGCAATGAGCAAGGCAGACCTCAGAGTCTTGAACCTGTGAAACCTATGAAAGTAGAACTGGAAAGAATGTGACGAGAGGGAGACAACAGGTGCAGATGATGAACTTCAGAAACTGTCACAGCCATAAAGCACCCGTGGGATCACACAGTAGGTTCCAATGTATATTGCTGTGATTAAATGGAAATTTCCTACTAGGATAAGCTAGAGAACAACACTCAACAGGATGGGGACAATGTAACACTGACAGTACATAGCTCTAGAAAACGAATAAGAAAGCACAATGTTTTCTCACTGTATAATTAACTGGCCTATTATACAGCAATTGAATCATCTTGGACATCTCCTAAGAACATACTGTGAGGTGATGTGGGAAGTCTTCCTATAATCACAGATTTTCCTCTTATAAAACAAACATCCAAGGTTCAAATCAAAGGAGGAATCAAATAATGGCACCCTGCCCAGGACCCTGGAACTTTGTTTGCTTGACCAAACCATGCTCTGACTTGACTCCCAGCCCCAGCCAAAGCTCACCACACTGTACCCAGCAGAAACCCTGTACTGAATGGATTTGTGGACTGAGATCCCAGGTACCTTTGGTGTGATCTCCCTTTCCTTTACCTTGTCATTTGAAGACTGAACGGTTGACGAGCTCAAGTCTTCGTTTCTTGGTAAGATGAGTAAAAGCCCCCTCTGACAACCTATTCTCCGGGGCCCCTTCTGATCCTAATTTATGACTTAGTCCCCATTCAGTCAGAGAAAGGGCCAAAACAGCCTTCAAGTGGGGCCTACAATATGGGAGCCAGAGTGGACAAACAGATGTTCCCTCTAAAAGTGTCTAATAACCAGAGATAAATGTGCAGAAACAGACCCTTCCTCTTAGCTCATCTCTTTGTATGCTGTTTCACATTAAGAGGTCACTACGACTCCCTTTAGGGTGCTCCATTTGTTGGTGGGATGGCTGGGTGGTCACTAACAAATAGCATTCCAGAGCCTCATAAAACACTGGTGGGGCAGGTACATGTGTCTCCTTAAGCTGAGAACCCTGTTCTTCTTATCCTCCAAATGGGTTCCTTCCTCCCTGGATCTGAGGAAAGCTTCAGTGGTACTCAAAGCAATGGGCACTGTGCTCTGGTCCTGTGTCCATTTCTACCCAGAATGACACTAGCTAACCCAGTCTTAGAGTAGAGGAATCATTCAAGCCTTGGGTCTGCAGCCCCACCTTTGTCTATAAGCTTCAACTTGGGGTATCAGCTGAACTACAAGGACAGCAAGGCTCATTGCACAGGGGCTGCCAGAGTGGAGACACTACGCCAGACACTGGCCCCAAGAGACGCCAGCTCTGTGAAGAACCCAGATCCACAAATATTCCACAGTCCACCAAAGGGCCTCTTGGCTTCATGCCCTTCTCCTCCAGTGAGTGTCCCCACCTTGAAGGGTACCAAGGTTCTCACAGAGCAACAGATCCAATATGGCTTCAGGAGACTCAATGGCCTTGAATTATAATCAAACTGGCTTGAGCAGAGCTGTACCGCTACAACATTGGTGTGATGTATTAGATGTTTACACAGGATCGAGAGAGGGAGGGTAGAGTGCTGTCTCATAGCTATGCTAAGCATACAGTAAACAGGGAAAAAAGACACAATAATCCAGCATACCCCTCTCACTCAGCAAAAAGATCCAGTGACAAATTCAAGTTTCACCTCATCACGAATCACATAACATGCTTTTCTGAACCCTCAGATCATAACAGAGTAGGTGTGCGGGGGGAATGAAGGTGGTTCCCTTATGTTAGAGTTGCTGGGATGGCTGGACTAGATAACAAATGTCAACGCTCATATACAGACTGGAGATAAATGGACCGTGTCCCAGTGGCAACAATCAAAACTAATGACCTGTAGATCCAGTTACAGTGATGCAGAGAATCTGTACCAATATGATACAGAATAAAATGACAAGTCTCAGCAGACAGAATTGAGTTAAAGCTCCATGAAAACCAATGACTTTTTTTTTTTTTTGAAAGTACAGTTTTAAAACAGGGCAATGATAAGCTTAAGATTCAGGCTGGGTTACAGGAGGAAGAACAATGAAGGCCCACAGCTGGACAGGAGGTACGGTTACAGCTGTGGCCCCCATTCTGCTCCTAAGGGGGTATGCTGAATGGTTAGTATGCTACCGATTAAATTATATTGATGTATGGACTAATTTATACAAAAGGAGGAATAGGAAAATCTTTAAGTGCCTGGCAAACATTAATCACTTAAACTATCTCACATTGCCTTTTCCTCTTTGTGACACCTGAAGTGTTAAATGAACAAACTCTCCACTTCAAGGGGAAGCTACTTCCTGTCTTTGGCTGTGCTTAGCTAGCCTATCCTCTGGGCTAGGCATAGTCCTAAACTTTCAGGTTTAAGATGAAAATGTCGAAGTACTTCCACGAGGGGCTGGAGGTCACCCTCAACCTGGGAGAGCTCTGGATGAGGACTCAACAATCCTGGGGTCACTGAGGCAAATGGATCAAGAAGAAAGGAATCACCCCTGAGAGGGTGGCCTGGCTGTGAGTTTTGAGCTGGCCACCTGAATAGCTGACGTACCCTGGGAGACCCCTGTCACCCCTTTGATCCACAGGAACTTCACTTGCAAAGTGGTCACCCAAAGAATAATTATGTGTTCCAGATGAGCTGGCCAGATCTGAGTTCTCCCACGCTACCTGAAGTCTTATACTTCCAAAGCTGGTTCCTTTCTGTGCCTCTAGGAAAATCCTGAAAGATCCACAGAATGCATATTTTGGTCCTCACACCCACCTCTGGTCATTGCTGAAGTTTACCCATCCCATGCTGCATTAGTCACTGTCACCCTGACCCATGCTGATGCCTAGACCAAACTGTGTCTCTACCAGACCATCCCCACGGCTCCCTCTAGGATGTTACTGGATGGCTCCTGTGTTTTTACTTGACTGGTTAGTTGAAGGGCTTGTAGTTGCAGGTTCCCTAAGCTTACTAAACCACTCATTCCTTCTGTGGATGTCTCTAGTGTGTGCTGTCTGGCCACTGAAAGATTAACCACTCTGTGATAGCACTACACCTTAGTGTTTCCTCTCATGAGGGGAGGGGGTGGTGGTCCTAGGAGGCTATCATAGTCCCTGTCCTGTGAGGAAGCTGAGCTGACAGCAGTTGCTGAAAAGGGCATCTCTGTTCCTTCCTCCACTCCAATTCCAAGCCTAGAACTATCCCTGCTGCCACCAGTCCTTCTCTCCTTTTTTTGTGACAATCTCTAGCTCCTCCCTCCTGCCAGATACCATCCCCAGATACCCACAGAGCCTTAGTCACCTCTACTTCCTTTGTCCTAGAGAAACACCTGGTACAGATTTTGTTTTTTACAGAATTAGAAGTTAGCCCACTGGGTCCATTTTTCATGGCTTTTCTCACTACTTCCCCTTCCTCTGAAGCCTTAGAGCAGTAGTTCTCAGCCTTCCTAATGCTGTGACCCTTTAATACAGTTCCTGATGCTGTGGTGGCCTCCCAACCACAAAACTATTCTCATTGCTACTTCATAACTGTAATTTTGCTACTGTTATTAATCGTAATGTAAATATCTGATATTCAGGATACGTGATACGCGATTGAAAGGACTATTCAACCCCCAAATGGGTCATGACCCACAGGTTGAGAATAACTGTCCTAGATCAATTTACTCAGGGAGCTTAAGTCTATGGCGTGAGGTAATATGCTGCTGCCCCCGACTGCCTAAGGCTAGCACCTTTGAGCCAATGTCTTCCACAGCAGCTGCTTCTCGCTGCCATGACAGACTGCATATTGACTGTCCCATTCACATGACCCACCAGCTCTTTTTCTCTGACAGGAAAAGGTGTGATGTGAAGGTATAAGAGCTCCCCTTAGCCCAGAATACAGCAAAGGCACAATGCTATGACAGAATCCACACACAGCCCCAACTTCCCAGTAACTCCAGGCCTAGGGAAAATATAAATACTGGACTTTCTAGGCTTTAACTTCCCCTCTTCCAGGGATATACAGATCTCCCAGAATCCTCATGGGGGCTCTAGGACCTGAGAGAGAATGCCCTGAGGAAATCTGACCTTCCAAGGGATTTACATCCTGAGCTGGTGAAGTCCTTCCATAAACAGGGTTATCCACCCCAAAGCAGGTCTGTATGCCACTACAGAAGGCTGTGTGACCTTCAACAGGTCACACAACTTCTAGGTCAGCATTCTTATAGCCTGACCAATATGGACACCGTGGGGATTGAGTTATACTAGAGTGTGGCCTGCTTTAAGCAAATCCAAGGAATGGGAATTACGAGCGAGAAGACGCTGTTCCCAAATGCTGGCCGCCCGAGTTCTCAGGGTTGTCCAGCCATGTCCTCTTTAACATCTGGATGGTTCCATTAAGCCTCACCCCACATACCCTCCTGAAGTTCTCTGGTCATGCTTCCAACACGCCTGTCCCTGTGAGCCATCTATTCCTGTCTCTCTATCACTTTCCATTCTCTTTCGACTTGCCCCCAGCTCCTCAGACCCAGGCTTCCCTACCAAATGAAAGAAGCCCCCATCACTGTGGGATGATTGAAAATCAGTGGCCACAGCCCCCTCATGCAGGCTGCACATGGGGCATTGCTAGAGCAGCTGGAACTCTTCAGAAAAATCAAAGCTGTCCTCAAACTGGTAAACAGTTGCCTTTCTTTAAGCTAACTGGTTCTAACTACAGACAGCATTAAAAACAATTCTCCCTCATTGTACGGATACAGTGGGGACAATGGTTCTCCCTACCATGAGTTTTGGAGGCTCTATTTAACAAGAGTTTCAAATTATTTTACTGAGACAAGGTGAATGAGTGAAAAGAGGCCTGGACACCTGTCTTCTCCCGAAAGCAGAGATAGGAGTCTTGCACACAGAGGGAATGATAAAGGCTGTAGCTTCTCAGGAGAGAGGCTGTATCGATCCCAAGTCCCTGACAGAACATTCTTTCCTGGGCCTCTCCCTCTCTGTGCCTAGCAGGTGTGTCTGCCTTGTGGTCCACAGGCTGCATGTAGGACTAAGGAAAGCTATGACTACAGCCCAATGCAAACCCACAAACTTTGGTAAAAACATTACACGGTTTTCTTTTTGTAACTCAATTGTGCTATTCTTAAACATAAACTTTGTAGACGACGACCTGCGATGTCAAAGCACTAGACACTCTGCAGCCCTAAAGGAAGAAGTGGGGTGAGATTCTCAGGAGGCAGAACTTGCAGGCAATCACCACATTGTAACTGGATTTGATTTCTGCTTCACTTTATGTTCACTAGATCCTGGAAAACGTGAGACAGTGTTCACTCTTAGAAATCAAAGAGTACTTGAAATTTACAAATATAAGAAAACTTGATGGGAAATATTCTTACAAGTGTCTTCTTGTTCTATGGACCATTCTGGAAAAAGTAAGTCCAGCATACAGATTTCAGAGGTTGAGGGAGTTTGTATAAAGTGGGTTGGTAACAGGTCTGCTAAGGCAGTTGAGAAAATGTGTGCATTGGGTACACTAAGTAGCAAAAGGGACCTGTTCTTGCTGTCACAGAGATACTTCTAGTCCAAGAAATAAAAAAACAAAAAACAAAAAACAAAAACAAAAACAAAAAACAAAAAACAAAAAAAACTAGGCAAGTTACCTCACTTGTGTGCTTTCCCCACTGTACCCCAGACTGAGATGAGAACAGGAGATATCTTCCTCTTAGTCCTCCCATCACTGGTCCATGCCTAGGGCAACACTCCCCACCCCCCCCCCCACCCCCACCCCCACCCCCCCATACATCCCCCCGCCGCCTCTGCGCACAAGGAGTCGCTTAGTGACCTGGGTTCCACTTTTTCCTCCAGGGCAAACTTCTCTTGTCCCTCAGTCACAAACCATCTCTGCTTCCCAATCTCAGGTTTCACTCTCTCTTCTTCCCTTCCAGGCAAGCCTTCCCCAGGTTGTACCCCCCAACCCTTCCAGCCCCCCAGCCCCCCGCCAGCCCCCCATGCCTCCTTCCAAGAACACCTAACCCTCTTCTGAGCTCATTCAGCATTAACTGTTTGCCCAATGGTTAATCTCCCCTGCTTTCTCTCGCCTGTTCCTGGTGTGAGGCATCTTATCACATGGCCTCGTATCCCAACAAGAATGGGTCCTTGGATCATCTGGTCCATAAGAGTCAGTATGGGAACAAGGATCCTAGATGACACCGAGTCTGACCTGTAAACGGGATTGATTGTTTTCTCTCAGGAAGGGCATACTCCATCTCTAGAGAGTGCAACTTTGTGCACTGTGGACTCAGTCGGATGCCTGAGAAGGGAGAGGCCAAGCTGGAAAGGTAAATCAAGTTGTAAGAGAGCCTGGACTTAGTGGGTAAGGGGCAATCCAACGTTCCTGAGTGTGGATCTCAGTTTTGCCTCCGTGGTACCCTGTCACACTACCTGCTTATGGCAGTGTACATCTGCAGCTTCACACACTCCCTGGCTCATGGAAGATGGCAAGAAAAGGTCTGAGTGTGTGGATGGATTATGGTGGGTAGTCCAAACTCATCAAAGCCAGATGATTACGGCCCCACACAGACCTTGCCAAGCAGGCTTCTGCCCCCAGGAACCAGCTGCCGCTCAGCACTTGAGCAGCACAGCCCAGCTCCCCACACTTGTGTATTCCTTGCAGAAACTTGCCCCTGCTGGCTGACAGAACACACACTTCCTGTCAGTTTTTATTTTCGTGATGGCTTGCTTACAAGCAGGGCATTCTGTTCTTGGAATTTCTTGTTAAAATATTTCATTTAATTAAGTTTTTACAACCAGCTCTGCTTTCTGTCTGTTGGAAGGTAGGGGCCAGTGTAGCTCTCTAGCCTCTGCTCTCTGGGAGGCCAAGTCACCAAGACTCTGAAAGATCCAAGCCCAGGCCCTCAGGCTGCATTCCAAGGCTTCCAGCCTTCCACCTCAAAAGGGCTGGGTGTGTCAAAGGCTGGATCCCCATCGCAGGCCCCACTGGAGACCAGAAGGCCACCAGAGATGTTGTCTAAGTAGTCTCTGCCTGGGGGGAGAAGGGGGAGCACCTGTGTCTAAATCCTAAACTTTATCCAGAGAAAGTGTGCCATGAAAAAACGGCAGGTGTCCGGAAGCAGCTCACAACTCCCTTGTCTCCCACTTCGTGTGCTCCACTCTTTCCCACATAGCCTTCTCACCCTACTGCTCTAACTATCCTCACACTGCGCCCACCCTCCTGTCCTAGGAATCCCTCTCAGCCCCATGGGCACAATGCCACATCCTCTGTCTACTTTTCATGTGTGACTATGACCTCTGCCATGCCTCATCCCATCTCTTCCCTGTCATCCTCTGTACACACCTGGGCCCCAGTGGAGCTCCACTGGCTCCTTCACGGGCTAGAGGGGCCGCTGAGTGCTGAACAGGACAAGAGTGACTGTTCCCTAAGCGAGGGAATAGTCCCAGGTGAGGTGGCTTTTAAAGGGGGGGGGGCATCTCTGCAGGGGTGGAGCCGCTCTAGTGGCTCAGCCCAGAACTCCGAGGGTCTCTTTGTACAACAAACCAGCCAGGCCTCCATCTTTGTGTCCCACAGCCTCCACTGCAAAGCCCAGAGCCAGGATGACCCTGGACAAACAAAGCCCAGACAGCCCCCATGCTCCTACGAGTTTAACAAC
Organism: Acomys russatus; assembly: GCF_903995435.1. Taxonomy (NCBI): domain Eukaryota; kingdom Metazoa; phylum Chordata; class Mammalia; order Rodentia; family Muridae; genus Acomys; species Acomys russatus. The sequence continues at coordinate 28,487,609 of NC_067137.1, forward strand.
CTAGCTGTAGCCATCCCCTGGCCAGTCACAAGGTTGCAATGGAGGCTGATATCTGCTCTTCTGGGTGCCTTCATCTAAGGCAGGTGGCTTCCTGACCCCACCCAATACCTGGCCTTAGGCAAGCACTGGATAATTCTGGGCGCCTTGTGACAGTTGCTAAGATGCCAGCTGCCACCTGTCAGGAATGTGCAGTCAGGGGTGTAGCAGAGCGTGCTCTTTTCCCACACTTGTATTTTAAAAGGTTACAGGCCGTGGGTGCCTAATAGGCAGAACATTAGATCGCTTGTCTCATTTAGAACAATAATCCGTTTTGCTAGGGGTCAGCCCGACACAAAGAGTCTGTCCAGACCAGGTCTCTTGATGGGACTTAGCCCTCCCCTCAAACTAATGAAATTTTCAACTCGTGGGTACTTGAGTTAATAAAGTGTGCCACACATCTGCTCGGGCCACTGGCAGGAAAAAAGCCCTGAGGTTCAATTTTGAGATCACTGACATAGTGTTTGAGTGGTCTCCCACTGGCACCTGGCGGGACACCAAATTAAGGAAAGCCACACAATGAATGTGTGAGAAAAAAAATACATGAGTGTATACACACAGAGGCCAGGGACCCCCTAGGGGAGGGTGAGAGAACGGAGGCCTCAGAATTATAGGAGGGAGTGTCGATGGGGTGCTACTGCTGGGATTTCACGCCAGTGGCCTACAGGTAATGAATTATTTTAAAAGGAAATTGGCACCAACATGATCTTAGGTCAAAAAGTAAAAAGAGCGTGTTTTCTATGCGTGCTGAATTAACTGCCAAAGCCTAATTCACGTGAGTGCCTGTGAACAGAGCATAAAGCTGGAGGTGGCAGCCCCCAGAGAGGTGACTTCCAAGCCTCATAGAGCCCTGAGAATCCAGCTCTTCTCCCTTCCCCATTGCCACTGCTCACCTCCCCTGAGGACATTGTGTTGGCCTCAGGCTTGCTCAAGGAAAGGAGGAGCCCGTTGCCTGCTGGAATATGAACTAGTCACTAGTTAAGAAAGGAACTTAAAATTCATTTACATGTATAAAGCCTGATGGGCTTCCTCTCCTAGACTTTGGAAGACACTGAGTTAAGGAAAGAGAGTTGATCTGACCCATGGCCTATCTCCCAGGAAATGCTGTGGTATTGGGTCAGTTTTCCTCAAGACTAGTCCAGGGACATCCCCTCTCTGGAAGCTAAAGCAGGCCTTAGCGAAAGCTGTGTCTTCTTCCTAGCTCATCCAAGCACCTCCCTCCGGCATACATTATGGGGGAGCGTGTACTCACAGAGCTGCATGTGGGATTCCAGAGAGAGCAGATGCTCACACTGCAGTACCAAGAAATAGCCACCAGGGGGTCTTTCAACATGATTTTAAACTTCAAGTGTAGTGATCTGAGGGGCTAGGAAAAGGCCACACTACCTCCAGTGAGGTTGGTGGCCCTTCTGCCTGAGATGAGCTCAGCTAAGATACTCCAGCTCAGGAGGAGGCACGCAGCTACTTGTCTTTAGTTCTTCTGTTATGAGACAATCCATTTACCTCAAGTTACCCGACGCCCTAGTGCACACAGGGGCTTGGAGAGAACGTGTAGGGTTAGATAAACCAGGAAAACTCTGCTCACGTGATATGAGGAGACTCTTTGACACGTAAGGACACGAGCTCACAGATGTGGCTGACTAGGCTTTGCCAGTAGCCCTCAACCACTTACTTCCATTTCCCAGCAGCATGCCACCTCTTTATTCCTATAAAGCTCCCAGCATCATTGTCCTCCGGCAAGCCCTCTCTCACCCTACCTCCCCTACCAGGAGTATCTCTCTTCTTGGGAGTGAGATTTCTCTCATTCTGCTTCCATGGCCAGGGAACTCCCATAGCCAGACCTTGGTTTCACAAGCCTTGACCCTTCTGTAGCTTTGATGGGAGCCCAGGGGTCTGGTAGAGCTAAGCAAAGCCTTATCAATCAAGTTGGGCAAAGCTGGTCCCAGCCACAGATCATCCATGATTCTAGAAGCCCATCCTAGAGGACCCAGAAGGGCTCTCCTTTCTCAGGGAGAATGCTAGAAATTAAAGGGGAGAGGGCAAAGTGGAGTCAGTCCCCACATGGGTCCTCGTGATTAATGATGCTCCCAACATCCCCCTGAGGCTCTCTAAGCAACTGTACGTGGCTGCCTTGGAATGTGGCATCAGCTGCCCTTTGGGAGCCCTGGCCCCTCCTCAAAGCTCCAGAGCCTCCCTCTGCCTACATCAATGCTGCTGCTCTCACTTTCCCAGTGTTCTAACTAAATCTCACCAAAGAGGAAGGAGAGGCATTGCACTTTGTCCCATCCTCCAACTGAGGCTCAGAAAGAACAGATCCCCAAACCCTGCCTCTGAGTTCTAGTTCCTCTCCTTTCTGTAAGGGACACAGCCTGGCATTTAATGGCTGTTTCACACCCCTATTTCTTCATCGATAAAATTACAGCTCCAAGTGTTCTTGTGAAGACTGTGAAAGTTAACACATACCATTTGCTTAGGCAATTGACAGAATGGAAAGGCCCTGGAAGTGTTTGCTATTGTTATTATCTCTGGCTCCATCTCCAAAGATATACTCCAAAGAGTAGCAGTCAAATACTTTGCCAGCCTATACTCTCCCACCTAAGAGCAGCAACCAGCTTCTACAGTATTTGGTACCTAGATTCTGGCAGACCTTATCACGATGGATTTTCTTCTTATGCCCCTAAAACACAGCACCAACACAGGCATTACAACGTGAAGAGAAGGATCTTGGGTAATACAGTCAGCTCACCTGGCACACCTAGACAAGCCCACCAAGCCAGCCATCAAACAGGGAAGCCAGTGATAGAGCCTCTCACTTCTTTAAAGTCACTAGGAGCCTGGAGTCCAAGGACTCCACTGCCTATACATGAAAAATGAAGCCAAGTAATCCAAGTCCAAGTCGTGTGTGTGTGTGTGTGAGAGAGAGACAGAGAGAGAGAGAGACAGAGACAGAGAGAGACAGAGAGAGAGAGAGAGACAGAGAGAGAGAGAGAGAGAGAAATGAAAAGTTTATCTAGTGCAAGCATTTCACAAGGGCCCACTTACAGCTGTGAATCCCAGGACTTAGCAAAGTGAGCAAAGCCACACCCAGAGGAAGCCCCTTAGGGCGCAGCCAACATCCTTGGGCCACAGGCCCAGGAGGGCCTAAGTCAGTTCCTGTCACACCTCTCCAGACCATAGCAATCCTTTTGCGAAATGACATATTTGTCCCAGTGGTCTATAAGGTTTTCACGCTCCCACACACTACAGAGGGCTCAGACATACCAATGTCATCAGAAGGAATCATAACAGGGCATGTCTATAGCTCACCTGGTATGGACACTGTTTGTGATGCTACAATAAACCAATGGGGGCATACAGTGATCTGTGTTGTACAGATAGGGAAACATTCTTGAGGTATTAAACAGCTTTGCTTTGGTGACAGCAAACTGAGATTAAATGTTAGACCTGCCTTATCTCCATGGAAACACGCTGTTACTTTTGTAATGAACATGATAGCATCAGTAACATCTAGTATTTCAGGCACATCAAGGACCTTGTGCCAGACACTGCGCAAGTGTCATCTTGCTTCATCTTTCACCAACTCACACAATGTGTGCATAGTCGCTCCAGTTCTGTCACTCTTGGAATGGAAAACCAAGTCCACCTTAGCCAGAACACACTCTCCTGCTCACTGGCCCAACTTTATCTTTGGTAACTTCAGAATCACTGTGTAGTACAAAGAAGGTCACCTGCTATCAGAACACTGAAATCTCTTAACTGCTGCCCCAGATTCTCAAAAGCACCCCAAGAGCTGTCATTCTGATCCCTCTGTACCTTCAGGCTGCCTATGACCCTGAGTGATGACTTCAATACAGTGTCTTCTTGTATTGGTCAGTGCCCCTGGGAGTCTAAGTGTTAAATATCCTAAGCACTGTGTCTTGACATAGTAACCAAACAAAATACACAGACATGGAGATGCACATGTCATATCAGTGCCTGCCCTGTGCATTCACATGTAGGACACAAAAATGTAGAAATGCTTATGTTTAAATACACACACACACACACACACACACACACACACACACACACACTTGCATTATGTATGACTGAAAGTTTATGAAAAGAAACACCACACAACTATTACACATCTCTAGTTCAATTTCTTTCTCATTACTTTGTTGTGACTAAATACAAGAAGCAACTTAAGGAAAGAGGGGGTTGTTTTAAGATCTCGCAGGCTGAGGGAATGCACTCTACTGTATCACAGAAAGCTCAGCAGCAGGAGCACAAGGGACCAGCCATATTGTGCCCATACTTAGGAAGCAAAGAGAGATGAATGCTGGCACTCCCCTGGTTTCCTTCTGTTATCCTTTCTATTTGGTCCCAAACTAGCCTATGTGATGGGGTCACTTGCATTCTTCTACTCAGTTAGACCTTTCAGGGATGTTCTTACAGATGCTCCCAAGGGTATACCTTATTAAAACCCTAGGTGTTTTTTTTTTAATTACTTAATTTTTTTTGAGACTGGGTCTCACTAGGTAGCCTTGTTGGCCTGTAGCTTGATATGAGGTTGGCCTTAGAATTGTGCCAATCTTCCTGCCTTTCCCTCCTGAATATTGGGATTCCAGGTATGTGCCAGCATCCCCAGTTCCCTGGGTGTTTATTAGTCCAACCAAGTTGAAAGTAAAAATCAAGTGGAAGTCAAAAAATTAACCATTATACAGCCACACGCAGACTGACTGGGCGCCTCTGCTCCTGAACGCCTTTCTGCTCCCCACCACCCTCTTACCCGGCCCATGGAAAGTGAGGGCCACGAGACCGGATCCCTGCAAGTGCACAGGACACAGCAGCCACTGGCCCTTGAGAACATGAGCCAATAGAAAGCCCTGGTATGTAGCCTAGAGTGCCCTGCACAGGACTCTCACAGTGGAGCCTACATCAATAACTACACCTCAAATGGAAGAGACAGAAAGTGCTCAGATGACCCAGGACTGGTGGCCAAACCTCCACCAGGACAAGGACTGCATTGGGCAAACCAGGCTACCACAACCCAATCCCCACTGCTGGGGAATACAGAGGACCGGCACGCAGCTTGACAGGGTGCCCTGGGAGCTTTGTTGTGTGCAGTGGCTTGGGAAGACTGCCATGCATCCTAGAGATGGGGAAAGGGTGCCTGAAGGAGCTGTTCTTCTGTATACCTCCTGACTCCTTCTTGTCAGTTTAAGGAATCTGTTTGTGTGGGTCCTGGGTGCCAAGGTGATGGGCCTTGCCATTGTCCTTTGGCCAGGGCAGCAACCTCACCATTTAGCATCTTGTGAAGCTCTGCTTGCTTTAGCCTGTTCCTCTAGGGAGACAGTTCTCCAGCCCTCTGGGGACCTTTCTGCTCTTTGGTCTGCTCTTCCTGAAATAGAACAGAGGCAGCCCTGTGCACCTTTCTCCATCACCAGACCCTGGGAAAACTCTTCGTTTTCCCATTTGCACCTGTCCTTTCACACTCGGTACCATTGGCTAGCATATGATAAGGACCTGAAGTTGTCTCCCATCTGTGCTCAGGGTTGACTTGCACCATTCCTTGAGTCCTTTGGATACAGAGGGTTTCATGTCAGGGATAGCTCACAAGACTCAGACATTCTGAAAACACTCAGCTAGGGCCTGTGCAGGAGAGAGCACCCTTCACCCAGATGACATCACAGTGCTTTCCAATCCTAGAACACTGGAAGAGACTGCAGGTTTTCGTGTGGAATCTCAACTATGGTTTTGCCTGTGAGATTAGATGTCTCTGGAAACTTCTCTGATGAGTAGTTCAAGCAGGGAGGGATGCATGTGGTTCTAGTGCCCAAATGCCTTGTCATGTTTCTAGAAGTCACAGAGGCTAAGAGCTGTGATATTAGTGTAGGATACAGGAACAGAGGTCTGTGTCCAAAGCTACTTCAGGAGCAATCAAAGCTGTGGCTGCACCTGTCTCTTCTTGCTGAGGTGTGGGTGTTCTCCTGACTTTGGTATGGCTTTATCCAGCATGGGGCTCTCAAAAACAGGTGCCCATGCAGTCGTTCTCCGAATTCATGAAACATCTGTCATCTCCACTCAGTCCCCAGACTAACTGGCCTAATAGGAGTAATGGCCTGACACATGCAAGCTCAAATTCATATAACCTCTGGCTTCTGGCCTCCGACTTTCTGTGGATTTGTTGGTGCTCCCTCCCATCTACAGCACACCCTGCAAAGTTTAATCACTGGCCATAAAGACAGGTCCTTCTAACTTGCTTGCACATACAAGTCCTATGGCTGGGGCCTGCCTCGTCTTAATACCTAACAAATTTGACCATCACAGATGAAAAACTCCTTTCCCCCAGTCCATCAGAAATGCCAATGCTAGCTGAGGTGAGATTCTGCCTGCTGCACTCAGGCATCCTTGGTAGGCAGGTTGAGAGCATGATGTGTCTATGTCAGGAGGTGCCAAGCAACCCCAGCCTCTCCCTGTAACCTTCTTGGAGGCAAGTTGTCTATCAGAGCCCTGAGACTGCTGCAGAGTGAGTAGTCTAAGCAACAGAAATGTATTAGGGGGTGAAGAGATGGCACAGTGGATAAGAACACTTGCTGCTCTTCAAGAGGATTCAAGTTCAGATCTCAGCACCAACACTGGGTGGCTCACCTACCAACTGTAGGAAAGCCAGCACTCTTCCTGGCCTCCACAGGTATGCACATACACACATACATACAAGTAAATAAAAATTAAATATGTATGTAAATATATATACATACACAGATACACACACATATGTGTGTGAGTGCATGTGTGTGTGTGTATGTGTGTGTGTGTGTGTGTGTGTGTGTGTGTGTGTGTGTGTGTGTAAAGAGAATTATTACCTTCTATTCTGAAGGCCAAAGTCTGAGATCATGATATCAGCAGGGCTAGCACCTTCTGGAGCTGCAAAGTGGTCCACAGCATATCCCCGTGGATCCCTGTAGTTGCTGGCACTCCTTGGGATTTCTTGAGGTGAGCACCACCCAGAGGCCTGCCTTTGTCTTCACAAATCATTCTCCCAAGTGCTTGTACACAAACTCCTGCTGTCTACAGGGTGGCCAGTCTCACTGGGTCGCTCCTTACCTAGCTCACCCTACTTCTAACTGTGAAGATGACTTCCGAAGGAGCGCATTCACGGGCAGTGGAGGAAAGGACTCCACTGTGGGGTTCTGACAGGATGCGATCCAGCCTTTCTCTATAAAAGAAGAGTCTACACTCCTCTCCCCCCAAAGCCCTGCCTAGTGCATGATCTATGGAACCCAAAATGAGAAGCCAAAACCAACCAGCACCTCCTGAATCCTCCACCGGTCTCTTTGCCCCAAGGAAATTCTTCACATGAAACTATAAACACAAGGATGTACCTCACAGGTGCCCAAGACCAGCTCCTAACCAAACAATTCCATACTTGGGCAATATCATAATTTTCTAATCATCTAACAAGGTATCAATTTATGGGGATAGATTACATCCATATGTGAGTTGATATATAAAAATAAATAAATAGATAATAACTAAATAAATAAAACTGCAGTCATTAACAAATGATTTCTAGATAGAGGATGTGTGGCTTATGATCTCAGTTGAAATTTGCATGAGCTCTTATTTGCAAGGTAGAGAACACAGGTGTTTCCCTGCTCTAGTTGCACCCTTTCAGCAGAGGTGCCTAGCCAGGCTGGAGTTAACTCGGACTACATCAAATGGGAGCTGGAGAAAGAGCTTTGGCCTTTGCCAGAGTTCTGTCCCCTAGCTCCTCCTTTCCTTGTGTTTTTTTTTTCCACAGTTTTATGCTTTGAGTTAATGTCAAGAATAAATCATATAAGAAAGAAAAATTCAAAGCTGCTAATCAAACGGCAGCTTCCAGTACGATATACAGAGGCAGGTAGAGCTCTGTGAGTCTGAGGCCACCCTGGTCTACGTAGCAAGGTCCAGGCCATTCAGGGCTAAATAGAGAGACACTGTTTAAAAATTAAACGCAAAGACAGCTCTCTAGTCTGTGCTCCACAACAAACTATCTATGAAACCTTCAGTAAGACACTGGCCCCATCCATTCTACTCATTACTCCCTTGACCTTTCACTCTACAAACACTTCTGAATCTCTCACTGAATGTCAATTCCTATTTAGCCTGTGTCTCTGTCCATGACAGACATCACTGGTTGATTGCTGTACTCTTTGTTCCAGATCCTTCACTTATCTCACTGGGCACCCACTGAAAGACTCTGCCTCTGGGAGTCAAATCTCAGAAAGGCTTGGCATGCACGGTGTCTGGGGAGGTAGCTGTGTGTCATGTACTCATTTTGAAAGCATGAGGACCTGAGTTCAGGTTCCCAGCACCTGAGTAAACGCCATGCGCAATGGCGTGCATCTATAACACAGAACTGGGAGGCAGACAGAGACAGCAGATCCTGGGGGTTGGTTAGCTAGTCAGTCTAGCTGAAAGGGAAAGCTGCAGGTTCAGTAAAAGGCCCTACCTTGAAAACATAGATGGGATAGTGGAAGAAAAACATACCCAATGTGTATATCTGGCCTGCACATGCACGTGCATGGGTGTGTGTGCCTGCAGATAAAGACAGGGAGACAGATAGACAGACAGCAAGAGCCAGAGATAATGGAGACAGACATAGATGACAGACACAGAGACAGAAGGCAATCTTCACCCTGAACAGACAGGAAGCAGCAGAGAAGAGAGATCAAGGCACCACTGCCATAGAAAACAACATGAGAGACACCAGTGCTTAAGGACTCAAGAGTCAAGAGTCCAACACAGGAAGAGCTTGGTTTTCTGTCTGACCCAGATACAGAATCTCACCCATGCAAAGGGGGCTCTACCATCTGCAAGTAAGAGAGAAAAGGAGCAGAATTCAAGTGACTGTCCAGAATCAGTTTAAAGCTTTAGTTCTGGCCAGACTTAGCACCAGCGGCAGACTTCTATCCACACAGGGACCTGTTTGGCCACTTTTCATGGCTGCTGGGAGCCCCTGCAGCTCCCAGAGATGCTCCACATTCCAGTAGTTAATTGGTTTGTTCCTCCTACAAGAGCGTGTGCTGATCACATGACAGTCGCATTATTCTCCATCGTCTTTCAAATGGTATCCATTCCTGGGCTGACCGCAGGACTGAGATTCTCCTGGGTGTTTCTTGGGGCCATCGAGAGGGCGGTCGATGCGCCTATCAAAAAGGAAAATGTCTGCATCTTGGGTTGCAACCAAGCCACAACTCGGAATTTCCTCTTCTGGCTAAACTTCCTGAGACAAAAATACAAAAGATGGAGCTGTGGTAGCCTTGCCTCTGAAAACTAGACCACAATTGGTAGCTGAACAAACGAGGTGGTTGGCTGGAAATCCCATGTTCTTTGGCTGACATCTCCAATATATGACAGAGTCTTCCAAGATGCCATTTAAAGCAGGCAGCTGGCAGCTTCCCTGCCTCTATGTGCTGCTAACAGCCACCCTGAACATACGGCTGAACACAAAGGTAGCACCTGGGGCATGACACATATATGTTGAGTACAGACCTGACCCCAGTCACAGAAGTGTTTTGCATACATTCTTTTCCCTATCTAATCTTCACTCTGAAATTAATTCATAATTATCTCCATTTTATGGCTGGAGAAGCTAAGGCTTTGTGAGGTTAAGCAAGTTACCCAAAGACACACAGCTAGTAAATCATCAAGTGGAAATGTCAGCCTACGACTGACTACAACATCTGTGGCCTTAATTGTTCAGGCTCTGCCTGTGGCTCTCTCCCCATTGTTCTGCCATTTACTCCACCCCCAGAAGACTCTTGGCTTAAGCTCAATATTATGCCAGTAAGCAATTATCTGGGCCATGGCAATTCCAGGATTGTCTACAAGCCAGAACCAATTTTTGCTCTTCTCCCATGAAGTTCTGGGGTTGTGTTCCACAAACAGGGCCCCTGTATATACAAAGAAGGGGGGGCTTGGGTGTCTGTTCTGCCTCAACAAATTTATCACAGCTCTGAATGAAAGATAGGACTGTTCAGATCGACATGGAATAGCCCACCCCCAGGGGGAGGGGACCCTCTAATTTCTACACCCAATCTATGGCTTCAGTTTCCCCAGTTATGAAATGTTTTCAATTTAGCCATCCTAAATGCTTCCCTCCCAGCCTCTGAGAGACCCATGGGATGGTTTATATCAGGAAGATGATTATCACATACCCTGCAGGTGGTCAACAAGTACAATGCAAAAACTGATCATCCTTGCAACATCTTTCCCTCCATCCATCTACCTCCCCTCCTACTAATCCATCCACTCAAGAGCCTGTCTATCCAGCCTTCCAGTCTCTCCATCCTCTCATTCCACCCCCAACTATTCATCACCTGTCAGATCTTAGACTCACTGGGGTTTTAAATACAGAGACAAACAGCGTTGAATACTCATGCTGTTTTCAAGGTGCTCATAAGCTGAAGCCCTGTCAGGAGCCAGTATGCTTATGATCTCCCAAGAGGTCAAGCTAGAAACTAAACCAACAAGAAAGAAATTACTTTCACCAGGAGTCTTCATGCTCCATTGACCCTTCCTAGCATGGAAGAGGGGTTTCAGGCAAGAGGAATGGAGTAGGCATGGGGCAGAGTGCACTGTGTCTGTTAGCACCAGATAAGAGGGTGACTGCCACCTTGTCAAGATGTAAGTCAAAGCCAAAGAAAGAACATGTCCCTTTTGCAAGCCAGACTGTGCGTCCTTCCTTGGGTCTGTGTGTTGGGAAAGGGGAAGAATATGTAACACAGGCAACACATACACTCACCCAGCTCTGTCCACAGGTCACAAAGCCATGATTCCACGTGCAGAGCCAAACCCAACACTCTCTCTCTCTCTCTCTCTCTCTCTCTCTCTCTCTCTCTCTCTCTCTCTCTCTCTCTCTCTCTCCTTCCCTCCTATCTCCCTATCTCCCTCCCTCCTAACCCCCCCTCTCCCCCTACTCCCCAAAACAGCCAACTTTTGTAGGAAAGGGCCAGAGTCCATCCTTACACTTTGATGAGCAAACTTTCCTTGATACTAACTTCTCCCAGTTTAGCCATCATAGTTCCCGGTTGTATCAGGCAGAAGCATCAGGGAAGCCAGTTATATGCATGTCTTTTATATGTGTCACTAGAGTAGCTGATGGAAACAAAGGCACTTAACAAAATCAGTCAGGGTTCTCTGCAACGTGTTGGTCTGTCTTATTTATGGGCAACTTCCCTCCAGATTTCAAAGCTAGGTTTCCAGTTCACTTGTTCTGGGCCCAACGCTATGGTAATGGCCCATTTAGCCCTCCTTTTCTCTTCTGTTCTTTTCATAGATTCCATCCCTCCATTATGCAACTTGCAGACTTTCCCTCATATCAGTCCTTGTCAATCTTACTACCATGGACATTTAAGGCTGGATAATTTCTACCATTGTTGCTGTTGTCCTGTGCATTCTAGTGTTTAGCTGCCCCCCAACCTCTACTTACTCGATGCCAAAGCCCCTGTCTGACTAAAGTAACCACCCAAACTTCCTCCAGACATTGGTAAATAATACACTACAAAGTCCCCCTGTTTAAGAACTGTAGAGTCAGAGGAATGAGCTTCTCCACTCTGGGAGGGAGCATCATCGTGTCATTGTGGTGCAGAAAGGTTTGTTCCAACAAGGTAGAAATAGTTACTTTGTCCTCTCTGTCCATCTTTAGGCATCTGCCTCTTTGTCCACCCAGGCTGCTGCAACGCTACACCTTTGACTGAGCATATGATAAGCAACACAGATTTGCTCATGGTTTTGTGGGCTCCAATTCCAAGATGTAGTGCATTCAGTGTCTGGTAAGGGCCCACCCTCATGCATAGCACCTTCACTTTTCCTCACATGGTAGGAGGGGCCAACGAGCTCCACCCCATCTCTTTGTGTGTGTGTGTGTGTGTGTGTGTGTGTGTGTGTGTGTGTCTGTGTATGTGTGCGCGCATGCGCGCACGCGCGTGTGTGCCAATCTTATTCATGGAAAAGCTCTTATAACCTAACCATTTCCAAGGCTCATCTCATAATCACATCACTTTAGGGGTGATGTAGATTTAGAAGAACGTTTTGTTGCTACTTTTCCAAGCCCCCAAACTGAGAATTCACTAGCCTTCAACCACTACAATCTTCTGGGAGCAGAATTCATTCTTCTTGGCCCTCTCCTCATAGTCTAACATGTAAGAAGGCTGAAATTCTAAAACTCTTCTCCACTGGCCGCATCGATGCATACATACCACTGCATTATAGAGCCATGGTGGATGTGTTTTATACTTTTGGCAAGGAGCTTCTGGGCTCAAGGGTTTGAAGTACAAATTGGTGTCCCTCTGTTTAAAAAAAAAAAAAAAACAAGCCTATGGCTTCCTGGCCTGCACTCCTCCCAGACCAACAGGTTCTGGACTCTCATCTATTACTCCACAGAAAGTTGCTAGACCAACTAGGCTACTTCTCTTTCTCCAGGACAAAAAGATAGAGTGTAAACTAGCCTGCAGTTGGCCTATCTTTCATGTTAGCTTTCCCAGGATGGGCCAAGTTCCAGATTGAAGACAGAGTCCCACAGAGTGTTAATCTTGGTGTCATGTCACCATTCATTGCAAAGATAGGTATGATGGTGTAGGCGATGGCTGTGGTAGCGGGGACAGTGAGGAAGCTGGCAGGAAGGAAATATTCAGTACCTGACATCCTGCCACGGGCACCAAGAGGACAGCAGCTAACCCATGCAGAGGGGCTTTTAGTTTGCTGGTCCTAATGCCCTTGCCTAATTCTCAGGCACTTCCTGAATGAAATTGGGCTTGAAATGAGGAGTTCTCATTCAGAGCAGGCCCTCAGGAGGAAGCATGAACTCTGAAATGCACTGTTGTAGGAAATGTTAAAGCTTCTTTTAATATTCTGGTTGGAAGGGGGAAAAATTAGAGTGATTGCTGCTCTTGGTTTTTCTGTGAGTACTGATATCCACGTGAGGTCAGCTGGCACAAAAGGCTTTAGAAGTGGCACTCTGAGGCAGCTGGATAGGATTTGCCACCCTCAGTTCTCCGTGGCTCTCCACCACCTTTGGAATGGTTAGTTCTTAGCTAGGGTGATCCATATCATAGACCCCAGTATCTGTTCTCATGTTGTCCCAAACATGTGACAGCAAGCCACACAAGCCCCAAAACTAGACCATGACAGCGCCCCAAGATAGGAACACGTGTTCCAAATAAACATTTGCAAAAAAAAAATTTCCAAATATTCCTCATCTGTTTATGATGCAAGGAATATCTCCTGGTGACAATGAGAATGGCACAGAGATAAAAAGCATACACTGAGCCCCACAGCCAGAATTGCCTGTTCACCCTAGAAATTATGAACTTTGTATCTGATTGTCCACAGTGTAATTTCCTACCTGGCTAGTTGACTCAAGGGGTAGGTGATTTGAGAAGGGGTGGGTGAGAAGAGATGATGTGACAGATGTGGGGAAATTTCCAGGGCAGCCTCTCAGTAAGAGAGCATACGTAAGCTCACACTCACTCTGGGCAGAGGAGACAAGCCTAGGCACTGTGAAAAAGCATTTGGGTTCTTTATTTAATCTGGAACAGTTGTCCCCACATTAGGGTTTACTAGGGTCCCCAAGTCTTTATCGAGTCCCATAGCTACTCCAAGGAGCTCCATAAAGCTTTCTGTACAATGAGCAATGCCTATAACCTTAATGCATCTTATATCATATGAACTTTAAATACTTTTTAATTCATATAAATGCCAACATGATTAAAGATACAAATTTACCTCAAGATTTTCTCAAATTCACAGTAACATTTAGTTATTAAGTAATTTTTTTTCAAACACTCATTTGAAAGGTCCTTGAACTATTCTACAGAGCTTAGGAAATTTTTTGACATTAAAAATGAATCCTTATAATCTCTCAAACACTGGCATTCTTCTCAGGTTTCACTTTCCTGAATGATTTTAGAGACTTCAAAAGGTTGGAAGCAAACCCTTAGAGCTAACAAAAGCACAGGGGACACCTGTGGTCAATTGCAAAAATTGCCACAATTCTTTGCAGCTTCTACCATTAAGAGGTGGACTCCATTTCTTGACCTTGTGGTTTGGTTTAAATAATGGAATGCAGAGAGCAGAATGTTATATGAGCTACAACATCGAGCCTCAAGCATCTTTGCCTGCTCCTACATGCCCTCTTGGGATTGTGCCATCACCGTCCTGGACTAAAAATCTAGACTTGCCAGATGGAAGATGACAGGCTACAAGGGTCAGAGATGAGCCATCTCAATGAGCCCCTTTTAGCCAATCAGGCTCCAGTAAACCCAGTAGCTGATCATAGACAAATGAGGCTTCCTAACTAAAAGTAGTTGGGCTTGGCCAGCCCAGGTGATCCCGGCCCCAAATGTTCTCCTATAGAATTCCAAATTCAATAGATAGCTGTTTCTTCTACTCTTCTTTTTTCAAAGGGCGTCTTTATCACTGATAAGTGAGAATCTTTAGTTCACCTAATGCTGTGTTTCAGTTCCAAACTCCTCAATGTATACACAGACTGTTGCCACCATTAAAAAATTATAAGCAAGGTTATTATTAATCATAAAATGCTGATAAAAAATCCAATGCCTCAATATACTTTAACATCTTTAAAACTCCCAAGAGAGCAGCTTGTGAGGCTCTGTCCCAGCCAGAAACACTGTATTCTTGAGCTTAGCCATGGCCTTCTAAGCCAGAGCTTCCACACTTGTCAAGGAGAGGACACCTGAGAACAAGGCTACACAACTCACATATCAGACATCTGCCTTGTTCACCACCAAACAGTCTCAAAGCTGCAAAGGAGTTAGACATGATGGAGCCACTGTTTTAGCATGGTGACCTTCAACCCCTCCCTCCTCCATATATATCTTTTGGCCTGTCTGATTTTTATCATCTTAGGAGCCTTATTGAGATTTCCCTTTCCATCCACACAGCCCAAAATCAAGATAGTACCCAAACCATTCCACTGAGCACACCTCAGATCTTCCCAAAGAAGTCACGTCCCCTAATGCAGCTATGAATAGAGCATCTAGGGTCACCTGAGCATGGCAGGGGCCTAAGATTCCTGGAGAGAGCAGGGTCAGCACAATACATTTAAATCCTCCCACCAAGTTGGTAAGAAGAGAGTCCTGTGCTCACTTTATCCATGGGGCCAGATCATGGATCTGGGGAGGGGGAGGGGGAGATACAAACTAGAAAACAGCCCTCCTGGGCACAGCACAGCCTGACTCTACAGTTCTCAGCCTCCAAACTGTGTCTTATTCTCGCACTTTCTTTTCTAACTGCTCCAAAGACCACTTTTGCCTCATAATGTCAGTGTGCATCCAAGAAATCTTTGTGTGTGGAAACCATAATATTTAAGGAGATAGTTTACTAAAGGTAAAAATGAGAATTTAGACAAAAATTTACTGTAGAACCAGCTTTACACATCAGGCTTCCAGACATTTTATTCTACCTGTTCACCACCCGTCCCACCCCCACCAAAAAAAAACACCCACTGCCTAGTGTAGAATATTGAGCATAAAAGAAAAAACTTAAATTTTCCTCCCAAAGGAAACCTGGTATTCTGGCTTTGATTGCCATCCTCAGGGCACTGAACCATGCCATAGAAAGAGGCTTTTCAAGTCCAATCCATTAATTTCCCCTGGCAACCAAATACTTAGGGAAATATCTTAATTATTCTCACAGCAACATGAGTAGTTCATTGCCAGGAAGGAATGAGCATTTGTGAGCAAAGGGAAGAGGTCCTTTTGTCAGCGGTCACTGTTGTTATCTGAATCAGTTCAGCGTCACCTTCAATGCTAAGTATGTCTGGGCTGTGCTCGGTGCTGCCCTATTCTGCTCTCTACAGCGTGAATACAGACTTTCCCCAGCATTCCTTCCTATAGCAGCCCATGATTAGTCATAAAGATGTGACAAATTGGCAACCTCCTCCCCCAGAATTCAGAGCCTGACTTGCTTTAAGCTTTGCAAACAAGTCTGTACCTAGGCCTGTGTTGATACTGTTGTTGTAACGAAGAAAGTCAGCAGCAGCAGCAGCAGCAGCAGCAGCATCCTCACCATCATCATCGTCACAAACACAGACTGATCACTGCATGCTCAGCAATATTAACTCGTGCACACTCATAGCAACTACACGGGACAGACAGAACAGCACAGCCACTTCACAAAGGAGGAAGCTAAAGCGCGCGTGCACACACACACACACACACACACACACACACACACACACACACAATGTCGATTTATTGACTCAGATCATCAGCTGCTGGGAGTGGAGAACCAGAAAAGCATTTACCACCAGCCCTTTGCCATTCTGTGAAGCTGCCTCTCTGGGAAAGATAGAGCCCTGAGCAATAATAGGAAGTGTATCTCCAGCAAAAGGCCTGTGATGGACAGCACAGACAAGTGCTAAAGCGAGTGATGCTCTGGCTCTCGAGGCAGCATGTACAGTTGGGCTAAGGCCCATACCCATGAGCCTGGGGTAGGAGCTGCTGAGGGAACATCCATACCAATAAAACAGACGCTGAATAAACAGCAAACAGGAAGTGCCAAATAAGTAAGATGTGTGTTCTTGGGACTCAATATTTTGAGAGGACAAAGAGAGATTATCATCCTCATTGAGGATTTGTACAACACATTTTGGAATTTTATTTAGTGCCTCATGTTCACCAGATCTTATGCTAAAGGTTTACACACAAAATCCATATTTAATCCTTGAGACAAGTGTACATTGGTTCTCACTTCAACAAAGTCTAGTTTCCTGGAAGTTCTCTTAAGAATTGTGACTCAGAAGAAAACAAAACAAAACACAAAACAAAAAACAAAAAAAACTATGGTCTGGCCATCAAAGAACAGCATCCATTGGCACTGAGGTCCCTTGAGGAAAACCCCAAGCAACATGACCATCACAACACATTGAAGCCTTTTGAAAAGCCAGCTTTCTCTGCCTCCTCCTCCTCCTGCATCTCCTGTGCTTGGCAGTCTTCAAACCTCATTCTCTTTCCTCAGTGAGCAAGAAAACTGGTCCCCAACTGAGACCCTTCTGGCTCAGTGTCCTGATTCCAGCTGTGTCTTGCTCTTCAGCCAGAGGACCCTCCATTTGCATCAGAATTCTCCAGACTTCTATGCTTTTCTCTCTCCCCTCACCTCCCAGCCTGACTAGCAAAGACCTCAGGTAAGACACACAGTCCTGAGCAGAAAGACAGTGGCAGGGTGAGGCGTCCTGTCATGCTCAGTACTGAGTGTTTGCTGTTTGGGGGAGCATAAGTCAGTTATCAGTGACTGGCTTTAGATCAGGAAATGAAAGAGGTTCAGAAAAAATAAGAAACATTTTTAAGACAAACCAAGGAAGGGTTTGGGGTTGGGTCACATTCATACAAGTATACAAAACCACCAAACTGCTGCCACCTTTCAAGTGATCTCACTCAAATGCTCCTCCTGCCGCCCTTGCCTGGGTTGGTGCTCAGAATGTCCTTTACCATGGTCAGCCTTTGGCCCCTGGAGTATTGTGTGTAGGCACATACACACACACACACACACACACACACACACACACACACACACACACACTGCACTTGCAGATGAGTGAGCACTCAGTTACCGAGTCACACTTCCACCCACAGGACACTCACACAGTGTCCCAGAACTGTGTGATTTTTCAGCCACATCTGTACTAGAAAAGGGCAACCTGTTGTTCCAAACAGCTTCTGAGAACTCAGAACTTCTCCCTATAACTTTAAGTGCTAGGAATCAAATCCTTTGCATGAACATTTAAATGGTTTTAGGTCATGCTTGTCCTGCAAAGACATAGACAACTGACAAGCATTCAGTGCAAAATGGCCAGCCAGCAAAGACAAGTCCTTTCATCCACTGTGGGGAGCAAAGAGAACATGGAATATCATTTTAAATAAGAAATGGATACTTCATATGCTTCCATTTATAACAGGGACTATATTTTAAATAACAATTTAAATTAAAATATGCTATTATGTATACATATATTATATATAATACATATACAAATATTTATATATTCTCCTTTGCATTCTCTTTCCTTACCTAGCAATTTGTGTGGATCTATTTCTTGGTACCATTCTAGAATATTCTTATCCTCAAGAAGCTTGGCATAGAGAGACAGATCACACAACAAAGTAGAAAAATATGATTTTAGATATTTGTAAATTCTAGGAAAAAGATGAACTTGAGTAACACTATGGACGCAGTACAAGCTTTGACAAAGTCTGTTTTATGTTGAGGTCAAATAAGACTGGCTGAAGAAGTAGCATTTGACTGGAGATGTGAGTTTGGAGACAACAACTAAGCAAAGTTTGGCCTTGAGCCAAAAGCAAGTTTAGGAGGCTAAAGACAAGAGAAAGGACCCATGCTGTTGGTTATGGTAGATAGACAAAATGGAGGAACGAGAAATGGGTTAAGTTGGTGGGCAATTGGTTTTATAGAGCTTTGTAAACCAGTAAACAATGTTTTCTTACAGCAATAGAAAGTGTTTTGTTATTAATGGAAAATAAGATATATCAATTTATACGTTAGAAAGATTAGTTTGGATACTGGCTTCTTTCTGTGTTGGGAAGGGCTTCTCAGTCTCAGTACTTTTGACCTTTTAGACCCAAAGAACTTGTTGAGATGGGGTATGTCTTATGCATAGAAGAATTTTCAATGTCAGCCATGATTTCTACCCATTAGACACCAGTTGCCTCTCTCCTTTGTATTAGCAGCAGTTACCAAATATGTTTCCAGATATGGTCAAATGTCCCCTGGAGTATGGAAGAACTATGGTATAAAAATGTCATCTTCATAGAGAAAAAAGTAGAGCTAGAACCCCAGCTCAGAGGTTGTCACTGTGGTACAAGTGAGAGAGAGGGTAGCTTAAAGTAACCTTTTGGGGTACAAGATACATTTTGGAGTTAGAGCCGATGCGTTCTGCTGATGAGCTGAACATGAGAACGAGGGGCTAAGGGGTGACAAGTGTTTCGCTTGAACAGGCGATTAGATGACAATGACATTCATCAATATCAAGCAGCATAGTATAAATATGAAACACTCGAGGAAAGAGGCAGAAAAGTGGTTGGTTTGGGTAATATGGTTAGAGATCCAAGTTGAGAAGGCAAGCAGGTATTTAGATAGCATTCTAAACAGACTTCCAGTCAAGAGGAAAGGGTAACTTTGGGTAAAACATTTTAAGAAATTCAGGCCACATCTTTTCTTCTGCAGTATAGTCTGTGATAACTGCTGCCCAATGGAGAGGAAAGAGGAGGAAGGGAAAAGCTAGGAACCCAATCTTTCCTATTCTAAGAAATTAGACAGTAGAGATGATATGCAGGAAACCTGGGGGTGACACCAGCAGGTTCCATAATGTTGGAGAACTAGAAGGAAAATCCACTGCAAGGGCATTTTATTTTGTTGCCCACTGAGATGCCGAGCTAGGTTTCTTGTAGTCTTTGACCAATGTCAATGCCACACCAGAGATTTGCTTCCATGGGGGCTCTAATTCAACTTCAAGGGTAACAAACTGACCACTCAGACTCACATGCTTGAGTTCCTGGTGCCCAGGTAGGTAGTGCTGTTTGGGAAGACTAAGGACTCTTTAAGAGGTGGCCCCTCCCTGGAAGAAGTGAGCAGCTGGGAGTGGGTGTAAATCTCACTATGAAACATGCCAGGGCTGAGGAAGTCTAGACATGCGTATTAAGTTTTCTGAGCCATTTTCAGCTTTCCTGTAGCACATCTGGGATCTAGACATCCCTATGGGCCACCCAAGGGAGCCACCATAGCAAGTGACTCAATGACCTTGGACCAGATGCATGGGTGGACCTATTAGGTCATCGATATCTGGGTATGTGGTAGATCTTGAGTCAGCTGGCGAGGGGTGAGGGGGGTGCCGTCCTAGTTTCTTTTCCAGTTGCTGTAATAAAATATCCTGACAAAAACAACTTAAGAGAGGAAAGGGAGTAAAAAGAATGGTTTTGAATTGCCGTTCAAGAGGGCTACAGTCCATAAAAGTGAGGAAGATGTGGAAACAGGGACAGAAGGTGGGCACGTATGTCAGTTAATGCATACTGCATCCATGCCCAAGAAGCAGAGCTTAAACAGAAAATGAGGCCCAGGTATAAAGCCTCAAGGCCCACCTCCAGCTGCTCACTTCTTCCAGGGAGGGGTCACCTTTTAAGGGTCCACAGCCTTCCCAAACAGCACCACCACTTGGCCACCAGGAACTCAAGCATGTGAGTCTGCCTGGTCAGTTCCCATTCAAGCTCTTCTTGGCTTTCTCTCCCATAGCACAAGGACAGTTAGGTGAGTTGGGAGGGTGGCAGGTGAAAACAGAGCTAAAATTGAATATTAACTCCCACAAGCTGAACACTACAAAACACAGGCCATCTATTTTTTTTTCTTTATGACTTTGTTAACCTTGATAGTTGAACTTGGCTGTCAACTTAATAGGATTTAGAATCACCATGGTAACAAATCTCTGGACACGCATGTGAGGGATTTTCTAGATTAGGTTAACTGGAGCAAGGAGACCCACCTTAAATATGAACAATACCAATCCCGTAAGTTGGGTCCCCGGACTGAATACAAAGCAGATAGCAACATGGGCACAAGCATTCACTCATCGCTCTCTATTTCTTAATTGCGGACACGAGGAGACACCCTGATGCCACACCCTCCCTGCCAGATGTATTTCCTAGAACTATGAATCAACATAAGCCTTCCCTTTCCTACGGCTGCTTTTGTTAGGTTCCTTACCACAACAATGAGACTTCCAACTAATATAGTTCTCATTTTGCTGAGGTGAATTCTCCACACACAAACAGAACCAATGCGAAGTTGTCTACATCTATAAGCTTCTGCAGATTACTCCGTTCCTTGCCTCTGATACTAGCTTGCTCTGGGACGCTTGCAGTTTTCTTTAAGCTAGATGAAACTTCCTCCTTCCTAGGCTACAAAGAGAGTGAGCCTCACAACCACGGCTCTAGGCATAGGTCATGGAAGAGTAGGCATCCCAGCTGTCATATCTAAATTGTAAGAACGGGAGATAGGATCAAAAGAATCACCTAGCTCATCCCGTGGGCTGGATTATTTAACCTACAGGAGAGTTTGATACTGTACCCATCTCCAATACCATCTCTTACCCTGCAGAGGTAGCCCTGGGGGCAGGGAGTGAAGTAGGCTATGCCAGGAAGACTTGGGAACATTTTCCATGGCAGTCAAGAAAACACATCAAAAGAAAAACCCTGTTTCCCTTCTTCTCTTCCCTTTGTGCTTCCTTGAAGCCAAGGGGAATGACATCACAACAAAACAGAAGAGTTGCCAAGACATACTCTACAAAAATGTCCTCACATGGTTACATTTTCTGCAAATTACAGCATTTGGAGTATAAATCAGAGTAATTGTTTAAATCAGAGTGACTGTTGAAACAGATTTCCAGTGATCAAATCAAAAACGCAATCATTCTGCGGTTCCCCCTGGTGCTTGGAGCCCCCACATACTTCTGAAAGTGTCGGTTGTCAGTTACACGGGGGTGTTTACATTACCATGCTGCCCGAACAGAGAAAATATATATTTTAAGAAGAAAATGTGAATCCAGGGTTACAAGAATGTTTCTGAAACAGCTAAGTCATCTTGTTTCAAGTAAAACCAGATGTTTGCATCAAGAGAAAGCCAATCATTTCTTTTAATTATGCTCAATGGTCAGGCCACCAGGAATACCCACATGTGTACACATGAGCCAGTAGAAATCAAAGGCTTTGTGACAGAGAAAGCAATCAGCAGCTCCCAGACCACCAAATGGCATCCCCAGCACTAGCTCTGGTACTGCTTGGGTACATGTGCCATGAGAGCACTCAGCAAGGTGAGTCCTCTTTGTACCACACCCAGTGCCAGTGCCCACAGCCCACCTTGATGCCTGCCCTCCAGAAGTCTGGAAGAAGTCCAGGTCCAGAATGAATTCTCTATTTGAGAATATTTATGAGGCAAATCCTTGAGAAAGATCTCAGACAGCCTAGCTCTCCCCTAAAGTGCCCTCCATGGCTATTTGTTGCTGTTGTTGTTCCTAGGCCGTAGGAATATAAACAAAGAGGGAGCCCACTTCTTTGTCTTTGTTCAAGAGATACAATAGGGGTCTTCACATGGCCACACCTCCAGCTAGTAGAGGGAAACCTCACCTGTTATTCTGCCCTCGATTGTGATGTCCTCTTTATTGGTATGGTGGTTCTAGGGAGAGGTTATATCTTAGCAAGAGTGCAGGGAAGGTTCTGGAATTCTTTGCTACCCTGAGAGGACCTCTAGGCTCAATTTTAGAAGAAAGTCCATCCATCCACCAGGAAGGAGGCACTGAGCACAGTCATTCCCACCTGATAGTGAACTTCAGTGGTGCAGTCCCAAAGACAAGGTCTCCTGCCACTGAAGAAAGGCCATATTCCTAAGACTCCAGTAAAACAGCCTTGTTCCAAGTTGCTCGTAGTTCTGATTATTTGGTTTTGTTCCAAATGAACTCTGGAATTACCCCTGAAAGTACTTAATGGTACAAACATCATGCTCAGGGCTGGACACAGCTTGGTGGTAACACTACTTGCCTGATACGTCCAAGTCCTTGAGTTCCATTCTCAGCACTGGTTGGAAAAAATAATATTTCCTTTGAGTGTATTCCTCAAGTTTCATTGTGTAGGTACTTACCTCATAATTTTACCTACATATTAGTATTAGTTTTCTTTAACATATTTTCCTTTCTTCATCATGTGTTTTGTTAGGAAAAGCCTGAGGTAGACGCAATGCAGAACACACACAATAGAAACAGTGGCCATTTCCAACCAAGAGAATGAGACATTTTCTCCATGATTCATTGTGAGAGGGTGAGGGCACACCTAACATCTTCTCCACATCTTCACAGTGCTCCTAAAGTTCCAGGACTATATCCATCTTCTGTTCAAAATGGATCCAGCAAGAGAAGTTCTAGAAGGACATTAATCTCATCATTATTAAGCTGAGGAGCCTGCTTTGAACTCAGCCCAGAACTCAGACTGTGTCTGTGAAGCAGACATTTGCTTATAATGTCTTCACAGCGGTTGGCTAGTTATGTCCACCAAGCCAAACTGTCATGGAGACTCTTGAAGTCCGAAGTGGAGTGAGATTTGTCTAAAATTTTAAAACTCCATGCTTCTTGCCCACAATCCCAAAAAAAAAAAAAAAAAAAAAAAAAAAAAAAAAAAAACAATAATAATCTACATTGTTGCTTTGAAACATGCTTTGGTGCTAGTTTCCCTAATGTATACTTGGGGTTTTGGAGTCGTTATTGAAATACCCCAGCTGGATTGGGGGTTCCTGCCTTGTAATGATGGGGTCCACTCACCCAATCTAGTTCACATGCTGTAACTACAGCTCAAGTGCTAAACTGGAGCCTCCACAGATTCATCCATTGATTAAAGGTCTAACATAAAATTATTAAGCACCTATTGAGTGAAAACATCCCAACTCTTGGCTTCCAGGTATTTGAAGACGCATCAGTCATGACTATGAAGCCCCTGACTCGTCTGGAGACAACTGACCTTTGTTGAATCAGGGACAGTGTTGAGAAACACCCAGTCTCCTTTTAACTTACTAGACATCTGCCTCAGAGCAATGCTGCATGAGACTTAAGGAAGAATTCTGCTGAGAAACTATTCCTCTGCCAAGAGGTCAGAGACCGAATGGAATTTAGTTAGGTCTTTAACCAGAAGTACAAGTGCCATCAGGAAAGGAAATGCAAAGGGAAATTAAAGGGACAATTAGCTCAATTTTCTAACATCGGGTCCCACTCTGTTGGCTTAAAAAAAAGAAATCACTGGTTAGACCTATAAGATGTCTTCCAAGTATGTGGCACACACCTAAGTGCCCTCATTGAAGCAGGAAGCCCCATTAAACCTTTGACTATAACGTAAATCTCCCTTAGCTCTACCTATTAACCAATTCCATTGACATCCATCTTGAGGAAAGTTAGTGTGTGTGTGTGTCTGTATCTGTGTCTGTGTCTGTGTCTGTGTCTGTGTCTGTGTCACACAGACACACACAAAGGCCAGAGAAAGGCATCAAGCATCTTCTTCTATTGCCCTCTCTTTTAGTTTGGGGACAAAGTCTCACTGTGAAGTTTGCTGTTTGGCTAGGCCTGCTTACTACTCAACTCTTGGGATCTACCTGTATCCACCCCTAATGATAAGGTTACTGGCATGAGAAGCCACACATGGATTTCCTGGGAGTATATGGGATTAGAACTCAGATCTGCTTGCTTTCACAGCAAGCTTTCTTATCTATTAAGCCGCTGTTGTCCGCTCCCCCACGAAGTGGGTATTTGAAGGGAGAGGGCCTTTGCAGAGGCCTTACAACACGCATGTCAGGATCCACAAATCACCTGGAAATCAACCTTGCCTTGACCTTTCTGACATGGAGACAATCTGGAAAGCCACAGGCATCAACAAATCTAAGGCAAGGCTGTGGCAAGTTCCAGAGATTGCCACCAGAGGGCAGCAGGGCACAGAGACATCTTTGTTTCCACCATCCGGCGAGAAGGCTATAGGTGGGAAAGGTTATATAGGGAATGCAGGTTAGGATTGTGCCTAATGCGCTTAGTAAGAATGGAACACATCATAGCTCTGAACCTCAGCCTCCAACTCCTAACTGAGGCCTCCCAGGTCTCAGGAAAGGGACACTGTGGGTGGATTGTAGAGTTTTATTCTACAGCTGAAGGAACTGCCTGGAAAGGGCTCATTATCACTCACCATACCAATACTACAAAGCATGGGATTCTTAGTAATTTCAAGGTGCTCTAACCACTTTACCTCAAGCCATAGTTAAAATACATCTCACACTGCAATCCATGCCTAGCATGTTCTATCCCAAACACTAAAGCGCACCGCCTTTTCACACACTACCCTTCTCCCTCAGTTCTTCTTTCTCCTTAGGCAATACCAACTGCCTTAATTTCACAGAGTGCTAACTGACAAGCACACCTGGCCTGAAGTTTGGATGATAACCTAAAGGGTAGTTCTCCAAAGAACATGGAGTGCATTGCCTCCAGTCACCACAGACACCCTACAGGAGTCTCAGGGGATCTACAGATGATAAGGTCATCTATCATCTTATTGTAAAGAGAAAATAGCAAGCCAAGGAACACCCACATCAGCCTGCAATGGTCCTTTTGTTCATTTGTATCGGTGTCACTCCATCATGTACCTCACTCTTCCAGTACTAAAATACCTCTGGGAGTTTTGTCAGATGCTCCATGAGATGACCTCTGCCTTTGGAAAGTGTGCATTCAGCCTTCTCTTGCATGCTGCAGGGCCTGTGTGGGTTCCAGACCTGCATGAGATGGAGGAAGAGACAATATGATATCAGAAAGTCCAAAAATGCTCTCATCTCAGGGGCTTACTGATAGAAGATTCAAGGGTAAGGTTTTGAACCTCAGCGACAATGCACAAACAGAGCCCTCATGACACCCGCAGCCCTCAGCCAGATATGCTTCTCAGCCCACGCAGCAGACTCCTGCCCCTACTACTGGGCACCATTAATGCGTCTCCTGGACATTCCTTCCTGCCTCTACCAGGCTGAATCAGCTTCAACCCTCCCTTCCAGCATGTCATGCTATAGATAAAAAGCTCTCATTGCTAAGGAAAAATACCTAACTATAAAAGAAACCATCAAAGCCCCAAGACAAGACTCTATCCTGAAGACAGTCTCCCAGCTGGACACAGTTCCTGGTGAACAGATGTGGCCCCCAAAAGAAAGATGACTTAGGAAGAGCTGACTGCTTCGTAGTACATGGCCATCCATGTGCCAGAACAGGAGGTGATAACACCAAGCAAGAGTAGATGTTTACATGGAAGACTGTGTAACCAAAGACATCATCTATTTTTGTCTTCCCAAGCAAGGCCTTGGGACCTGGCTCTTCAAAAGGCAAAGGAGTGCACCTTGCCATCAGAACATGGAATACCAAGACCGGAGTAGGGAGAGAATCGCTATCCCTCTCCAACTCCCACTCCCACCCTGAGCCTGTTGTGTGGTGTCCCCTGGAGCTGTGAGTCGGGAGCTTGAGAGCAAACCAACCAGAAGCTCCTAGGCAAAGCAGCCATAGAGCTGGCCACTCTGATCTGCTCCACCCCCCTGCTCCCATCTGAGGGAGTGGGATTTTCCTAGTCTCTCCTGAATTATGACTTTTGAAAAGGCACAGAGAAGGAGGCAAAGCCCTGCAAAGTCACAGACATTAGACATCAGCTAGGGTACAAAGGGTCCTTTTGTAAAACTTAGTTGCTCTATTGAAAAAAGAAAAAGAACTTTCTTGCTCGTAGGAAAATGCACCTCGATGCACAGGTTCCTCTGGTTTTTATAAGTATGGCACCCTGAGCCCAACAGAGCCATGCCCAGGAGTGAGAGCACTGCCAAGTGCATCATACTTAAAAAGCACCTAGGACTAGGAAAGACACTGCTCATTCCCTGCTGGGCCCTTTTTCTCCAAACACAGACCTGGGGTGCTTCTTACACAGTCTGTGTGTGCTTACATAGCACAGAGGGAGATAAACAGTTGAACTCTGGCCCCAATATCCTCACTTAACTCCTGTCTCTCCGTGGCTTGTAAATAGTATCCGGGTACCAAGAAAACCCTATATGCTCATCAGCCATCAGTCCTAGGTAGCTGTTTGCAGATATCCATTATCCCAGACCACTCTGCTGGTGCGACTCCATCCCTGGGACCAGTTCCCCACATTCTCCAAGCACTGACCACCCCTAAAGATGCTACATATAAAGAAGGCACATGAACAACCGCAGCTGTTCACAGACCTCCAGAGCTCCCTCATGCTTCCAGCAATTTCCCTGGAACTTGGGAGCCAGAAAGTAATGAAGAATACCTCTTCCTTCGTGTTTCCCGTCTCTCTCCCTCCTTTTGTCTTTTTGTTCTTCTCCTCCCCCTCCCCTCACCATCCATGTATCTATACACTATTTTTAAATAATTTATTTATTTTTATGTTATGTACATTGGTGTTTTGACTGCTTGTATGTCTGTGTGAGGGTGTCAGATCCCCTGAAACAGGAGTTATAGACAGTTGTGAGCTGCCATGTGGGTGCTGAGACTTGAACTTGGGTCCTCTGGGAGAACAGCTAGTGCTCTTAACCACTGATTTATCTCTCCAGCCCTTAATATACTATTTTTTAAATACTTTCACAATTTTTAAAAACAAAATTTAGAATAGAAAGTGTCTTACAGGGAACCTCTGTTTCTGAACCTAGCGACAAGTATCTATAGACCAGGGATATCCCAGAAAGCCTAGCCCTACAGACATTAAATAGGGGTGGGAAATACATGGAGGGATACAGCTTAAATTCACATCTTAAATTTATCTTGACATGATTTCTTAAAATAGCAATTGTTTGTGCATCTACTTATTTAATGAAGTATTAACAAGCATACCTGCTAGTCAACGTAGTAGCCAACCCCAGTGGCAAATACAGGAGGAAAAAACCTACTTTTAAGCCAGGCAATTGTCACAAACACAGACAAAAAGAGGCACTAGAATTGACGTAAAACTTCAAGATAGTTCTGAGAGACTAAATCTGGGGATTTAAGGTCCCAGATGACCCTACCGATAGTTAAGCTAACAGCAAATAGGAAGAGCATACATCATAGATACCACAATAAGCGCTTCCTAAAAATAAGATGTGCTGTCATATCTGACTCCAAGCTCACCTCAAAACCTGCCTCAATATCTCCATTTCACAGATGACAAAACTGAGATGACGCATCTCGCCTAAGATAACACAGCCCATTGTAAAAGAACAAGGGCTCCCCTGGGGTCTATCTATCTGACTCTACCCAGTCCCCACTTCTGCTCCAAGGAGTTGAGCCATTCTTATAATTTTCTCTGATGTTTCGGATATTTCCTTCCTACCAGGTATTAGCATTTCAATTTTTCCACCTTGGTCCCCTGGTAAGGGCAACTTGAAAGGAGGTCACCATGTTCCCAGCTGCCCTCCACAGGAAAGACTTGTCCAACACCACCTGGTCTAGCCTCGCTGTGGCTCAGAGAGCTGGCCTCTCTCCATTGCCTGCCCCAGGGCTTGGCCCTGCCTCTGCTTCTCTGCCCTGGGGTTGAAACTGTAGGGCCAGTATGAAGTAGACCAGATGGACCTCATGGAGCCCACAGCGACTGGCTGGTGGTATTCAGGTCTATTTTTATTCACAAAAATCTGTTCTGTATTTTATTCTGCTTTGGGGCAAGGAGAGGTCAGCTCTGTTCACCTTTGTTGTAAGATGAGAGCACAGCAGGAAATGAAGTGACAGAGAAGCCAACCAGCACAAGGGAGAAAGGGCAGAACACTGGGAAATTAAAAACCTGTGTTTAGATCAGAGGGGAGGGTGTCAGACTGCCGCTCCAGGGGGTGGCTCCCCTGGGCTGGGTCACATAGACCGGTGTGTGGCTACCATGCATGACGAGTTGCACGTGCAGCCCACCAGTTTGGTGCCGGTGGCCTGACACTCACAATGACCCATCGAGGGACCCAAAATTGGCCCAAGATTTGGCAGATTTCCAGTCTCCTGTGCCTTCTGGCTCCACTGGGGTTACTGGAAGGAACTTTGCCAGGGAGCTGAGCCCACAGCCAAGGAGTTAACATGTCACCCATCCTTGTCTCCCTGTAG
The DNA here is from genome assembly GCF_903995435.1 of Acomys russatus. Lineage (NCBI taxonomy): Eukaryota > Metazoa > Chordata > Mammalia > Rodentia > Muridae > Acomys > Acomys russatus. The sequence goes on from NC_067137.1 coordinate 28,516,317, forward strand.
TTACTGGGTCTGCTCTGCATGAAAAACCCTGAGGTCCTAGGAAACCAGTCAATGAATATGGCCAATCACTCAGACATTGAGATGCAGCAGCTCGCTAAAGCATCACTCTCACTCCCATGTGACTTTACCTCCACTACATCTTTCGAGGGCTTTCTCAAAAAATCCATACTCACAGCCTTCCCTGATCCAGAGACCTTTGGGGGGCCTAGTACCCCCAAACGAATGCCATTCTGGCACTGATACTCAACTTTTCTCTCCACTGGGAAAAATGCAGAGGCAATGTTTCATTCTACCCAGAAAAGAATTACTGAGCGTCTCGTAAGTGCCAGCCATTGTGCTACGCTAATGCTGGACCACGGAACAAGTGTCTACCCAAAGAGGCCCAAGAAGAAGGTAAAAGAATAAAGACTCACACAGCTTATCATAACAGAAGCCGGAGGAGAAGCGCTGACCTGTGATTTCCAGTCACATACAAAAAAGGGACTCATTTCACCCGGATGACTCGACATGACGTTATGGAACAGAAGCATATCGGAGAGCAACCCAGAAAACAAATGGAATTGTTTGGTTTTGTGTTGACTTTGTTTATTGAGCAAAATAAGTGTGATCCCAGGACTTAGGGAGCATATGTGTAGCATACTACAGAGCGTTTTCAGTACCTGGATCTACCTGGGAAGCAGTGAGTAGCACAGCTCAGGTTTCCATTACAGAGAACCACAGCAGGCACCTTAACCAACAGAAGGCTATTTCTTGAGACTCTTACATTTGAAATCTGAAACCATGCCTAAGTGTCTGTTGGCAGGGCTGGCTCGTGGCCTTACAGATCTTGTTTCTTCCAAGTGTGTCTCAATGTCTTTTTCCTCAAAGAGTATACAAACTGGGTTGGACTAGAGCCCACTTATACTAATATCCCCATTTTAAATGAATTACATCTTCAAAGTAATTCATCTCCAAATACGATGCCACTCTGTGGAAAGGAAGTTTGGGGGCTTCACATATAAACTGAGTGGCAGGGGGTGAAATTTGATCAAGAACACATAGAACATCCAAAGAATCCCATTGTGTGGAGATTTGACTGAGACATCCTCCATACATCTCAAATATTTGAATGCTTGGTCCCCAGTCAGTGGCTGTTAAGGGAGGATTAGATCTTGCTGGATGGGTATGCCACAGGGGTTGGGCTTTGATGTTTCAAAAGATTTGTGCCATTTTGGGTTAACTCCCTCTACTTCCTGTTTGTGGCTTGAACAGTGAGCTCTCAGCTATTCCTGTTGCCATGGCTTCTATAACCCAAATAAGCTCTTTCTTCTATATAAGTTACTTTGGTCATAGTGTTTTATCACAGCAATAGAAAAATAACTGATACACATGGGAAACAGAAAGAAAGAGCCATAGAGCTAAGTAGCATTGAGATTAGGAGATCCTTGAGTTGAGGGCAAGTTTCAAGATATATTGAATCTCTACTCATTTGTCTGGGTTTTATACAATGCATTAATGTTGGCAAAATAGACCCTTTGCTCTGCTCTGTGCAACAGATAGATAGCAGGAACCTGGTAGCTGGTGCTCTGTGATCAAGAATTACCTTTCCTACAGGACTTTTTGGGACCCAATGTACATTGTAAGTCTTCAAACAGAAGCAAGAACAAGTGGGGCCCAATGGTTAGTAGAAGGATAGGCTCCCCATGCCCAGTGGCCTTTGCCACCCAGACAGGAATTCCTGTCCAGCCTCTTCTCCACTTCCTGCCCTAGCCATGGCCTCCCCAGTGAAGAATCAGTAGAAACACAGAGCCCTGCAGAAGAGGAGTAGGGGATTATGGAAGCTATAGGTAGCAGTGTATGCAAGGCCTGTGGGGAACTTGGATCATTATCCCAAGAGAGCCCACTGGACCACAGCCTCCAAATGGATTCCACCACAGCTGTGGGTGATCTGAGGCACAGGACAAGAGATTTAGCTACAGGCATTTGTTACTGAGGATTTTTTTTTTTTTATGGAGCCCCCTCCAGTCTATCAAAGACCCATTGTTCCTTCTTTATCTCTTTTGTTTTGCTCCCAACAAGTAACATATGTGACTCACACTTCTGTTACCTAGCCCTTAAGTGCCCCACCCATCTTTGAGTCGGCCTGCTGATGGTCACTTTTATACACATTAAAAAGGAAGACTGAAGAAAAAGGAAGACTGTACAGTTATTAGTATGTCTTTTAATGCCACTTCAATATATTTTTATGTCAAATGACACCATCAAATATGTTCTCTCCATCACAAGAAGAGGTCCTCTCATCCTTCCCAACACACACACACACACACACACACACACACACACACACGTATACTCAAGAGCATACACATGCAAGGGGTTAGTCAGGCCAAAGGAGAAAGACCATGCCATAATCCTTGCTTATGAGCACTTCACCGATGCCAACAATAACAGCCACATGCTACACCCCAAGTTTCATGAGTATTTGCTGCCATCAGCCACAAAGGTTCAAAAAGTAGAAATTTACAGAGCTTTTTCTTTCAGATAAGACTATCTTGTCTTGGGTCCTTAACATAGCCAAACTGCAGGGTGCCCTGGTTTTCAGCACAAGCTTTTCCCTAGCATATAATCGATATAGGCCCTTGGGTGCTATGAGTGGCACAGAAATTGAAAGACTAACATCCCTGGGCACCCTTCCAGCACCCGCTGGTACTCTGTCCAAAGCACCTATAATAACCAGAGCAGCCTCCAGGAATCCCATCTCCTGAAATCATTTCCTATGTGAAGATTCTCCTACTACATAATGAGAAGACCCCATCATGATCTGAGACCAGGGGCTCTCCATCCTGCCTTTTGTCTCCAACACAGCCAAGGAGAAGTGTAAGTCTCTTCAGTGGGAAGCTATCTCTGAGATTCCTTCCAGTTCTAAGCACATGGGTCCTGCACTTAAATAGCCTGGTGTTCACATGGGAGGAAAGGGATTATTTTTAAGGCTCTAAAAGTTGTAAACATAGACTGATAGTAACTTTGTATTGACTTGGAACACATTAATTCAAGGCTAAGTGGATAGCTAGACTATTACTTTAGCATGCTTTAAATGATTTTTAATAAAGAAGAAGAATTTGGGAAATTCCTGTCCCCCAAAAAGTGCCTTTGAGCACATACTTTCTTTTTAATCTTTGCAACCAAATGGCATTTTGTCCAGTTGTTCAAAGAGAAGGAGAATAGGTCAGAGGATTCTGAGTTCCCCTCAGTGTTATCAGTGGTCAGCTGTAGACCAGGTATTCCAGAATCTTGGCCTCTCATTCAAGGAAATAAAAGCCCACACAGATTGCAAGTTAGCATGGAAATTCTATTTAAAGCAAAGCAATAGAAAATATTGGAATCAGAGAACAGCAGGCTACAAGAGTGAAAATACTCAAGGATTAGTCTTCATGGCTTCCTTTTATGGGGTTCAAGGGAAAGAGGATCTTAGTTACTAGGATTTGGGTCATTCTCTGTTTTGAATAACAGATTAAGTCATTACTTTGTATTAAATCCTACCTTGATTCCCTGGGAGAGCTTTGAATGTGGAGGAAGACTCCTGTGCAGACTTCACTCAGCTGCTAGGGATAACTGCAGACAGTATCAGCTGCCTTTTGACCCTTTAGGCCTCACCGATAGATATCAGTGGGGTTCATGTGAGGGAGTTGAGGGATAAATCTGAAGCAAGTGTCCTGAGACATCTTGTGGTACTAGCAAAAGTGAGCTAAGGCATAGTCTTTTGTTGAAAATGGTGAGTTAGGTTTGATATGGATTAATGGAACTCATACATAAAAAGCAGCTGGTGAAGACCTCTACCTCTGCCCTCAGTGTTTTATGGTTTAATGCCAACAGGATGCTTTTAGAGGCCAAGAAGGGAACAAAGTTGAAGGGTACATTTGAGTCCCTTGAGTGGTCAGGTAGCATTGTCTGGTGTCTTTGGGGCTTCATGCTTGCTCAGTCCTAATTAATTCTAGACTATTCAACCAGAACAGCTGAGAACCCACGGGTCATAAACACCAGGTGTCTTAGACCTCCAAGGAGGGTGACCTTTGCTGGCGTGTGGAGGCCAGTGGCTTTTGGAAGCCCATGAGCTATTTTGAAGGTTTTTCTGATGTAAGGCCAGGAAATCATCAAGTGCCCCATTTGTTTCTCTCTCTGACTGGCCAACATGTTAAGTCCCAAATCCCAACTGTGAATTTCTAGGTCACAAGAGGCCATGGATTAATCAGACTATTTACAAAACCCTGTCAACACACGCCAAAGGGAACAGGACAGCTGATGCCAGTGACATTTTGTGGATTTCTTTAGCATGTTTTGACCATCCTTTTCTTATTAAACATTCAAATCCTCTTCATGTCCTCTAATACAAGGTTCTGCCGTCTGCTCACTCGCTGAGGGCCAGTAATCCAAGACACATGCCTGGAGCTACAGGGAGCTGAATGTCCCCAGTGCCCAATTCCACCACAGCATGCACACCGAACAGAAACACAGTAGGCATTCCCTGTGCCAATGCTCCAAATCATTCACTGTGAAATGTTTCAGTGAGAATCCATCCTCTGCCCCAGCTTTTTCTGCAGAGCTACCTTGCCATGGCTTCTACATGGCACAAAGCAAGGATGGATGGAGGGAGGGAGGGAGAGAGGGAGAGAGGAAGGGAGGGATGGATAGATGGATGAATAGATGGATGGGTGGGTGAGTGGGTGGATGGATGGGTGGGTGGGTGGATGGATAGATGGGTGGGTGGATACTTACTAGAAGGACTTTATGACATTAGCATGGCAGGTGCCATCCTAATAGTTAGGGTTCAGCATCAAAACAAAGATTTCTCCCTGTGGTGCTTAATCTTCATTGTCAATTTGTCTAGATTTGAAATAACCCAGAAGACTGGAGAGGTACACCTCTAGATTTGTCTATGCCATCTCACAGGCTACAGCCCAGAAGGAAGAAAGGGGAAAGGGGAAACCCAGGCAAGGGGCAGCATTTTCTTTACTCTGTTTTCTGGTTAGGCAAGAAGCAGGTATATTTCTTCTACTACACACTCCCGTGGCTGTAATATTCTGCCCAGGTATAAGAGACAAAGCAAGGATGGATGGATGGATGGATGGAGTGGTGGATGGGTGGGGTAGGTGGGTTAGTGGGTGGAAGGAAGGAAGGAAGGAAGGAAGGAAGGAAGGAAGGAAGGAAGGAAGGAAAGAAAGAACTGTTGGAAACCATGAGCTAGAACAAATTCTCCTTACCCGAAGTTGTTTCTCTTAGGTATTTGGTCACAATAGTGAACATAGATACTAACATATCCTTCTTCCTGTAGAAGAAGGAGGCCCACACTGGCCATATCTGTTGCCCAGTGTTGGGCCCTGTCAACTCCAATGCCCAGTTCAACAACTGTATTTTGTATACTTCTTTTCTTTGGGCTCCATACAATTTATTCTGTAAAGTGGTAACCTTGATTGTAAAAGCTGTATTTTGATGTCCTTCTAGCCCTGTGCTGAGCCTTTAGGTTCTAAGATACAGCGGTACTGTGCAGGAACTGGCTTGGGTAGCTTCTTGGGTCTGGTGAATACATGTTCAGGAATGTAGTTGGGTCTGGGTTTAAAAGTTGGCATTTTGAAATTCCCTGTGGGTGAATGTATTTATGCCAAGGAAACTGGAAACAAGAACAACAAATAAAGGCTTCCTCTTCTCTCAGGGAGATGGTTTTTTAGCTTTCAAAAGGGATCACTGTGACCATGAAGACAGAGAAGTCCTCTCAGTACTCCTAATTACATAGGACAGAAGTCTACACTGGTGGACCTAAGCAGAGATGGGCTACTAGGAAAAGCAGTACTTGGATAAGCTATAGATTCCACAGGAGATACATAGAGTTGGGACTAAGAAACAGGCTTGAACCCAGGGCAGCAAGTCAGAAGACATCATAGAATTTTCAGGACAATTCTAGTGGACACTTTTCTCAGTCCCCACCACTACTGGGCACACCCCTCATTGACCAAAGAAAAGCCTAAGTCCTTCTTGCTTTTTGGGCTCCCTTGATGCAGTTCTGAAGAGATGCCTTTGAGTGACAGGCTCTCAAATATTTTCCCCACGTGGACCAAAGTTTTCTCTGCAGGCCACTCACATAGCAATAACTTTACAGTTAAAATCTTTTAAATGCAGAAGTAGACCAACCCTCCCTGGTCCCCTTGGCCCCAGTGGCCTGTCAATCACACACACACACACACACACACACACACACACACACACACACACACACCTCAGTAACATTTTCTTCTTACCCTCTCAATATGGTTCAACTGAGAAAGTGGGAGTGACCCTTAATCATATGCATTAGTGTAAGACTTAAGCATGGATAATACAGAACAGCAGGTAACATGAAAAATCTTTCCATGTGGCTCCAGGATATAATATATGAGTCATTAATTATACAAAAGAATTAGAATTGCCTATGTAAATTGTGACCACAGGATGGATAGTCACAAGGCCACCACAGTCCTTGACTCTGTGCTTTCACCAATATAAATTATAAAACCATTGGTGTCCAGGGAGTTTTATAGTACACAGCCTGTGCTACTGTATGTTGAGGCTATTAGGGACTATCTGAGTAGGGAGGGGAAACGGCTGGAAACAAACAATGAGCAAAGATCACATAGACTTGATCTTGGCAGTAGGAACAGGCAGTGCATGGTGTAACATATAAAATGGAAATAAACACGAAACGTACAGACATCTATGGAAGGCACCTTCCCGTTCATGCAGCTTCCTGTGAATTCACATAAGGAATCGTGGAGAGACCAATGAATGCCTTGGTATTTAATGACGCTTATGAAAAGCAGAAAGCTCAATGTTGTTTGATTATATTGGGATGGGCTGGTGGGGAGAGGGAGGGGCTGTGAACAGACAGGTGGGAAGAAACCAATGTGGTCCTTTGTCTGCTGAGTCCCCAGAGGGGCTGATGGAAAGAAGCACATGGCCTGCTGTGCTCCCCGGAAGGCATGTTCCCTTATAACACAAGAAAGGAACTTACAGAGTAACAAGGACCTGATGCGAGAAGACTTTGGTCTCTAAGTGGTCCCACGTTTGCAGCCTGGGGTTGATTTTGATCAGAAGAAAGGAGGCAAAATGCTGCAAACTCTCTGCCTTCAAGGCCTCACGTACAGGCTTGCCTCGGTTTCCTGCTCATCTCAAGACAGGCAGAGACCCAGCAAATCCAGACTCAGAGCATCCAGGGATCCTTCTATGGTCCGATATGAGGGCCATCAGTTTCAGAGAGGGAGATGTTGTTTCCTGGGCTGTTGCTCCACTGGAAGCACGCTGGATTCAAACTGTGCTAAGTCTAGACACGAGCCCTGGGCTTGGAGTTAGGAGACCTGATATCATGGATTCACAGCAGGGTGGCAGCAGTATCTTCCTCTTCCTGTCCCAGGGAGATTCTATGGCTACCCTCAAGAATCCCTTCCTTTCTATCTCCTAAAGATCCTCCCTCAGAGCATGCCAGGGAGGGAACCTCACAGGAATTTAAATGAAAAATGAAACAGGGACTTACTTACCTGAAGGAAATACAAGAATGTGTATCTTATATAATCTAGCCGTATGGAAGGACTTTCTTTTTTAATTTTATTTTATTAATTTATTCAGATTGCATCTCAATTGTTATCCCATCACTTGTATCCTCCCGTTCCTCCCTTCCTCTTGCTTTCATTCTATTCCCCTCCTCTAGGTCTATGACTTAGGGGGACCTCCTCCCTCACTCTATGGTCATAGGCTATCAAGTCTCATCTTGGTAGCCTGTTTATTCTTTCTCTGAGTGCCACCAGGCCTCCCCACCAAGGGGAAGTGGTCAAATATGGGACACCAGAGCGGGGACTGACTCTGACAGAAGGACTTTCTAAGCAGAACACAAAGCCTAATATTAGAAACTATGAGGCTGATCAGTTTCATTAGATTTCCATATGAAGAAGAAAAACATACCCCCAAAGGAAAAAAATTAAGACAAGGTAGACTCAGGATTCAAACCACAGGCAGATGATTAATCTCTTTAATACTTCTAAATCTCATTAGCATCTGAGAGGTCTAATAAATAACACTTTTGTTCTGTCAAAACTCTACCAACAAAGGAGTAGGCAGATTAGTCCTCAAAAGTCAGCTTTCCTACTGACAGAGCCAGGAAGGCAACCTTAGTTTGTAAACAGTAGGTCTCTGGACACTAGATTCCCAAAGTGCTGCGGATCAGAAAGCCCACAGACATTACTTGGCAGGTATAAGACCTCTGTGACTAAGTTTAGGATATAACCAAGGGCTATTTGAAGTGCATGCTCCCTGCAAAACAATTTCAAATGTAGGGAGGGACAGATAAATGGCTGAGCTAGATCGGCACACATCCCATTAACAAACCTATCCACTGGATAATTGACTCCTCCTTCACACAAGTGAAAAAAAAGTGGAAAGGAATCATGGTGATGCCTGGTCACTTGAAAATAAAATAAAACAGGGAAGAAAATGTCCTGTGCAAGAAGTACCAACAAATCAACAGAAAAAAAAAAAAAGCATCAATGCAGTATAAAACTAGGAAGAGAGATGAGCAGATTCATGGAGAAAGAGATTAAAAAACACACATGTGATGCATACATACACATGAAAGATTCAGAAACAGTCTCATTACATAAGAATCTGAATTAATGCCGTAATGGAATATCATCACTCAGCCACTCATCAGACTGACAGGAGCCAAAAACCTTGTTACCATACTGTTGGGACAGACTGGGCAATTGGCATTTTTGTTCACTGATGGAGAACACCCGAAATTTTATGGAGGATAATGAAACAACAGTTATCAAGATTGCAAGGACAATGTTTCTAGATCCAGCATGTCCACTTCTAGCTTTAGCCTACAAGTTAGTATCTGTGATGCCCTGTACAACATTGATCTCCTAAAAACAAAAAGTTTGCATCAACCCACGAAGACATCAGTAGACAGTGAAATAAATTAAAACATGGTAGAGAGACCTAGATGAGAACCAAACACTACTGGAGGAGAAAGAGACAGAGAGAAGGAGAGAGAGAGAGAGAGAGAGAGAGAGAGAGAGAGAGAGAGAGAGAGAGAGAGAGAAACAAATGGTTCCTAATGATATTCTGCTATACTCATAAACTGGTGCCTTGTCCAGCAGTCATCAGAAAGGCTTCCTCCAGGAGCAGATGGAAGCACATGCAGAGACCCACATCCAGACATTATACAAAGAGAAAGTCTAAATTGGAGGTCTCCATTTGGTCCTTCCCCTTGGAGCTCAGGGAACCCCACAGAAGTGGCGGGGGAAGATTTAGGAGTACCGGGGATGAAAGATGCCGAGAGAACACTGCCTACTGAGTCAACAAACCAGGACTCAAATGAGTTCACAGAGACTGAGGCAACAAGCATGGGTCTATACTACGTTCTCTGTGTATATATTATGGATGTTAGCTTATTGTTTTTTTTTTTTTTTTAAGATTTATTTATTTATTATGTATACAGTTCTCTGCCTGCTTGTACCCCTGCAGGCCAGAAGAGGGCATCAGATCACATTATAGAAGGTTGTGAGCCACCATGTGGTTGCTGCAAACCGAACTCAGGACCTCTGGAAGAGTAGGCAGTGCTCCCAACCACTGAGCTATCTCTCCAGGCACCAAGCTTATTGTTTTTGTGGGGCTCTTGACTGTGGTAATGGGTGTGTCTCTGACTCTTTTGACTGCTCTTGGAACTCTTGTCCTCATGTTGGGATGCCTTGTTCAGCCTCAGTGTGAAGGCTTTGCCTTGTTTTATTGTATCTTGTTTTGTTGTGTCTGGTCATTGTCTCTTGGAGGACTGCTCCTTTCTAATGGGTGGATCTGGGGGAGAAGGGAGATGGGGGAAGGAGCTAGAAGGCGTGTAGGGAGGGAAAACTGTGGTCAGGACATATTTTATGAGGTAGAATCTATTCTCAATAACAACAAAAAGCATGGAGCAATAACAAGTTACACAGCTGTTACCATCTTTAGGCAAGTCTGTGTGTCCAAATATGGAATGATCCCCAAGATGTACAAGATAAAATATTACTCAAAATTTTCATATAGTATGCTAGAATCATCTTGAAGAAATAGATTATACACTGAGAAATATACAGGCTCCTTTCAGAGATTCATATAAGATATTGGTAACATTGGTTGCCATTGGAGAAAGAAACTGGGAGAATGGGCATAGGTTATAGGTGGGGGACTTACTTTTTAATTGCATAGCCTTGTATGCCCTTTGGAATTAATGTCAAGTATTTTCATTAACAAAACTAAAGTCTGATTCTGAATTAGCCAAGTAGGCTTCAGAATCCTGGGGCGGGGGGTCAAAGCTTACTCTCATAAGACCTAGACCATTCACAGCTCCCTCCCTCCTCCTTGTTAGCTTTAAATCTACCTGCCCAGTATCTAGGTTGAATGAAACAGACCTTTGTCTTCACTGACTTGCCCCGGGTAGATGAGGGAGATGGGAAAAGGCTTTAATATTCAAGTGTAACTATGGCTAAGCATTTTCCTAGTAATGCAACCAAGAGCCAATTTTCTCCCATGAAGCTAGCATAACCCTCACAAGAGGAGACATCCATGCAGAAGAAAAAATGAGCAAAGCTCAGTTGCTATCTGTATTACTCATGGTTCTCTAGATCACAGGTTTACTATCTGTGGGCTGTTGACCCCTTTGGGGGTCGAGTGACCCTTTTACAAGGGCCACATATAAGATCTCCTGCATATCATATATTTACATTACAATTCATAACAGTAGCAAAATTACAGTTATGAAGTAGCAATGAAATAATTCTAAGGCTGGGGGTCACCACAGCATGAGGAACTGTACCAAAGAGTAGCAGCATTAGGAAGGTTGAGAACCATTGCTCTAGAGGAACAAAACCAATACAATAAACATATTTTTAAAAGAACGTTATTATTTTGTCTTACATTGTATGATCTGAGTAGTCCATGAGCAACTGTCTTATATAAGAAATATCAAGAATTTAGTGTTTGCTCAGGCCATGAGGTTGACTGCCTCACTAGGCCCAGTCTAGTGCCAAGGACCTGGAGGATTTCTGGAAGCCGCTGGTCTTCATTCCACATTGAAAACATGAATAAGCTGGTTCCAATATCAGAAAAGAAATCAGCAGCCACATAGTCGATGAACTTAATTGCAAGAGTGAAAGTCAGCTGAACAAAAAATGTAAAAAGCTGTCCCTCTTCCAGATCCTTTTATCTGACTTACTACAAGATTTCCTGCCTGAATTCAGGGTGGGTCTTCCCACGCTCCTTAAGGCAGTCAAAACAATCACTCCAGAACAGCCTACAAGCCAATCTTGTCAGTGTAATCCCTCACTTAGGCTTTCTTTCCAGGGGATCCTAGGTTGTGTTAAAACTAACCATCATCTCAGATGAGTAACCTCCGTGTTCTAGAAGATTCTAGATGGTCTCAGGCCAGTTGTGAATACAAGCACTACCCATTTCTTCTACCATATACCCCAGTTTCTTTATTTTATTAAGTTCTGCCACCTAAAACCTCCCAAACCAGAACTCTGTTATACTGTCCACAGATATTATAAGGACCTTGAGGATGAGGAAGTTAGACAGCCTGTCCAACTCAGTATGAAGTTTTTTAACTAAATGTGGTGGGATGTATTGCTCTAAAGGAACAGAATATGTGGAGGTTGGCTTGGGAAGGGGCTATTTTTGGAACTGACACACTTCTCATGGCAAGAGAAAGCCTTGTGGGCCATCAAGACAATGAATGTGAGTAGGCAGACTCTAATATAAACACATTAAAGGAACAAGGACAAGGAGAGATCCGAGGCAAGGACAGGCCTGGGCAACTACAAAGCCAGGCCTGAACGTTATTAATGTAGACTCAGGCAGCTGAGGAAAGGATATTCTTGTCTTAATGTTATTTCAAAGATTAAATGAAAAGGGCCTTTGAATCTTTGGCTGCCTGACAGCTCATGTCCAGGCTACTGTGGCTAGTGATGAAACCACCCTTCCATCCTAGCAGAATTGGGGGAAGTCATTCTGTGAATGAGCTACAGAAAAACCAAAACAAAAAAACAAAACAAAACAAAAAAATTTGCTGGAGCTGCCCATCCATCAGTGGGAAGCCTTGGTCTCAGAGCCCCACACATGGGGCCTCAAGCTGCCATGGAAGAGAAAGTATCAGAATGCAATGTGCCAGCTAGAATGGACCACTGGGGGACACTGGGGGATTAGGGGGGGGGCCAAATCACAAAGTGTATGGCAGCCATAAAGGCAGCCACTTCATGGCTCTGGACCAGAGTTCATCTATGTGGCACACATGCATGAATGTATATGGACATATGCATATGAGAACTTACACATGAGTAATCACTACTTGATGCTTGTCTGGCTTCTGGCAGCAGTGTCAGGAGCATGGGCTGAGGCCATAGAGAAGAGGTGGACAAGGGACATACTCCTGCCGTAGTGCACTTCAACGGTGACTCCAGACTTCTGTTCTCACTTCCATTATCAGACCTCCTTGCACACATGTGGTCTACTCCCATTCAGTCCGGTTTATCTCCACGCTACAAGTACTTACAAGCCTGCGAAACAGGGCCTACGGAGGCATGACAAGTACCATAAATGTTTCAAACATGAGGCTCAGGGGACTAGCAAGCTGGAGAGTGTGTGGCCATCAAACACACTCAAGCTCAGATTTGTAATAAACACCATGCTGACAAAATAAAGCATACCACATGTATGCTCTGCAGGCTGTGAGCTCAGCAAGCCTGGTTAAAATGGATCGCAAAGTTCAGAAGAGTGGAACGGAAGCAATGGCTTCATAGCACAACAGTTAATAACTACAAAATTCTCTGGGGAGGAGGAGGGGGGAGCATGGGCCTTCACCACCATCTCAGGAAGGCAGTTTATGTGAAGAACAGCAAGTGTAAAGATGTTGAGGAGCTTCTTCAGCTTCCTGCAAGTAAAAAGTACCAGTCAGAACTTGAATTGAATCTGTACATACACTCCTACCAAAATAGGCTGCTTGTCAATTTGAAAGCTACAAGGGAACCAACTGACCCTGCAATGCAAGGGCCCAACTAACAATGGCCCCGGATGTGCTTCTGCAAAGTGAGCTAGAAGACCCAACACATGTTCAGGGATGTCCCCATCTCTCTCGAGAATGGAACCCTGTGAAGGAATTCTCTCCATTCTCCACAGGGCTTGCTTGGTGGGTTATATCAGTAACAACTCTGTCCTCGGTTTTCCTCTGTGTACATGGACACGGTGACCAGTGTCTTTCTGATTTTAGAGCCAAGGTTTTGACCTGACTTGGGCAAAGTCCTTAAGCTATTACTTGAAGTAGGATTAGACTGCAAGAGACAATCACTTGGTCTCCTGTGGTTCTACAAAGCCTAGTAGAAAAAAAATAGGGTATCAAGACTTGACTAGGTCAGTTTGGATTGTTATAACAAAATACATAAACTAGATGCCTTAAATAACAAATGTTTGTCACAGTTATGAAGCTGCTAACAGACTGTGTATGAGGAGGCAGTGAAGACCTTCTTCCTGGTTTGTAGATTGTAATCTTCCTGTTGTAGCCTCATATTGATGGGAAAGTAGGGGGACTTTAGTCTTCTTTTCTTCCTATCATGGAGAATTCACCTTCCTGGCTTCATTTAAAGCTGTTTACCTCCAAATACCATGATATTGGAGAATTGGAGCCTCGCCCTTTGAACTCTGGGGGAGTGCATTCGGTCTGAAGCAGTGATTATGGAGGAGCATAGCCCACTGCCTGCTGGACTAGGCATCCTGAAGCAACACCCATGCTTATCACAGCCACCCAGTACAACCCGCCTCTCCCTTCCTTTCTCTCTGACCACCTGCTTGCTGGCTAAAGGCTTGCACTGTAATTCTGGGGAACCTCAGTGCTCTCTTCCAAGTCTCCATTCCCAGACCATTGCGTAGCCTGAGCCTTCACACCCTTTCTTTAGGGAGAGTGAAGACTTTGAGCCCAAGCCAGAGGGTAACTGGAAACCCTTTGCGCCAGTGGTTCCCAGATTCACCCACCGAGGACCTGCAGAGTCTGGCTTGTTATTGGACTCATTTGCTGAAAGCCAAGTCAGTATCTTGAACCTGAGAAACACTCAATATTGTTTGGTACTTGGAGTTCCAGGGTGTGAAACTGGAAGTTAATCTTGCCCTCCTGTAGCAGAGAGAGAGAGCTAAGAAATTAGAGAAGCTGCTTTCCAAAGCACACAGCTGGCTGGATATCTTCCCAGCTCTGCTGGAGAAGCAAGGGTGAGCTATTCCACAAGCACCGCAAACAAATGGCTGCAGCCTAGGCAGGAGATCCTGGAGCCCTGGGTGCCTGTCACTTCCAAGTGTAGGTACCTGGGCTGGACACAAGTGCCTAGTGGCACTCAGTCTCTCTAATGAACATAATCAAAACCACACTACGGCCAAGTGATCAGAAAGCCAGGTGTCTACTGCTGCTCAAGAAGCTACTCCAAGGAGACTCTGCTGCCCATCTACTACATCTGAGCAGAGGGTCTAGGTCCTCACCATGCATGGTCCTTGGTTGGTGTATCAGTCTCTGTAGCACCCCTCGCTCCACTCAGATTTGTTGGCTCCAGTGGTCTCTTTGTGGAGCACTTGTCCCCTTCCAGGTCCTTTTATGCCCTAACTCTTCCATAAGACTCCCTACACTCCACCCCAAAGTTTGGCTGCAAGTGTCAACATCTGCTTCAATTCCCCTGCTGGGTGGAGTCTTTCAGAGGACCTCTATGTAGGCTCCAATCCTGTTCCTTCTCTTCAACTGCCCCTGGTGTCTATTCTATTGCCCATCTGAATGAGAGTTAAGTCTCCTCTGGGCCTCATAATATGGGGAGTAGAGACTACTTCTGATATGGACTCTGGTGCCCACTCATTGATCAATTTCCCCTGGCAGGGTGACTTTGCTAGGCCACAGAAGAGGAGGACACAGGCAGTCCAGATGAGACTTGATAGGCTGGGATCAGATGATTGGGTAGAAGGACTCCCCATTTCTGAAGACAAGGAGAGTGGGGGGAGGAGGGAGATGAAGGAGAGAGGGGAGCACCAGAAGGACACAAGGGAGGGAGCTACAGTTGGGATGTAAAGTGAACAAATTAAAATTTTTTTAAAAATAAAATAATAGTTCAAATAAAAAAAAAAGAAAGAAAGAAAGAAGCTACTTAAAGTGGATAGCTACAATTATTCCTTATGAATCCAGGGGTTGGCTGTGCTCAGTCAGACAGTTCTCCCTCAGGTCCCCACAGTTCAGCCTGCCCCAATCCCATGCCATCTGCTTCTAATAATTTCTAGCAAGCTACCTCCCATCTATAATCCCAAATACTTGCTAATATTCTTCATCTGGGTAAAATCTCCATCCACGCCGGCCACGTGCTTCTCTTCTGTCTAACCCATGGCAGCCTTCTTCGCCTCTCTTCTTGTCCTCCAATCTCCCCTCTTCCTCTTGTCTCTCTTCATTCCAGGTCTTTCTGTCTCTCCAAGCCCAGGAACCCTAACCACACCTATCTCGTTTGCCCTACCCAGGTGAGGGCCTTTTAGTGGTCAAAAGGTGGATCACAGAGACAGCAAATAGTAGTTAACATCAAAATATATCAGACCATCTTCCAGCACATATGGGCAAAAACTTGCTTGTGTCAGTGCCAGTTTTGGAGCTGTCATTCTTCCCATGGCTCCACAAACAAGGGCCTTATTTTGTGTGTTTCCTCTTTTCTGTCATGATGTCAAGCTGTTGAACATCGGGCAATGAAAGTGGCATTTGAGTTCAGAATAGAAATGGAAGATAAGGAAAATATCCAAGATGAACTAACTTCCTCTCCTCCTATTAAACATGTGTTCATCCCATGGGGAGCTAGAAGTTGATCTATAGAGTGGCTGAACAGACAAGCAACTCTGCATTTGGGATGCAGGGTATAGAGGTAGCACAGACATCCTTTGAGTATATCCAGGGACTGATCAGGCTACGGGTAAATAAAATAAATAAATAAATCTATAGACGGTATTGAGAGCCATCTCAGCAGGGCAAACTAAGCTCACCTGAGAATACCAAATCATAAGAGATGGCCCTAAAGTAAAAAGCAAACCAAGGTCATATGGAATTAGATAAACAAAAGCTCCATCAAGAGTACAGTGAGGATGGCATAAAGCACTCGGCCTTCGTTAGACTTCAACCATACGTTTGAAATCAGACTTCATTACTGCTTAAGTAGCGGTAACCCTAGGACAGATTATCTGGTACTCACCATTCTTTAGCCACTGTGTTAAGTATTTTCTGTGCATATTTCTCTTAATTCTCTTAAGATCCCTGCAAGTAGTTTTTAGCTTCATCTTATAGATGGGGAAATTGAAGCCCGGAAATGAGAAAGTGTTCACAATCAAGTCAAGTCATGGAGCCAAGCAAGAGTCACCTAGCGCATTCCATGACAGGGTCACAGTGAGCCCATGGCACTGGTGTAATTTCCTCTTCTCCGTGAGCAAACAAGGCTAAGTGTGGTTGCTAATCTTGGTTGTCAACTTGACTCTAACTGGAATCAACAAAGAACCCAAGCTGCCGGTCACTCTTGCCAGGAATTGTCTTACTCACACTATCTGAAGTGGGAAGACCCAGCCAAGCTATACCTCCTAGGAGCAGCCCACGTAAAAGGACATGAGAGAAAAGCCTTTGGATTTGGCCTGCTCACCCACACTCTAGCCATTCATCTCCCCTGTTGGTGGTGCTGGATTCCAAAGTAGTTTGAACTACAGCGGCTCTCTAGGAATCCACCTGGACTCTAGTAGCAGATTGGGACTGCTGACACAACCAATCTCAAGAACCAAACAACTACCAGATTCTTGTAAACCACTCTAATAAATCACACACAGGTAGGTACACATGTGTGTGTGTGATATACATATATTGTATAGATCTCAGTCTACCAATTCCATCCCTTTAGAGAACCATGACTAATGCACGGAGGGCCAAACACAGCTGGCCAGTGTAGGGTAGGGGTTTCCGATGCTTCTACTTCCTCACCTCGAGCTCCTTCCCACTATTCCACGGGTTCTTACTTGCACAGGAGAAGTAAAAGTTGCTCTGGTGGGAGGTGGCCCTCAGCTCAGACTGCACTAGTGCAGTGCTAAGAATGGAATGCAAAGCAGAGCTCAGCATCCCTCCACAAGTGGAGGAGAAAGTAAGCCATTAGTAGGGGTGCAGGGCGGGTGGCATGGGAAGCAAGGCTAACCATATGCCCTCACCAGTTTTCACTTTCCAAAGAAAATCACCTTGCCAGTGTCTGTAGTTACATACCCTGAAGAGGGGGTAAAGCAGGTAGTCCAAAGAGCTAAACACCTGTTTTCCCCACCCTTTCCCTCCATCTGCTCTCTGGCCTGGCACATGTCTCCTGTTCCCTGGGGAGATTTTAAAAGAGCCTCTTCCTAGCTAGCTGGGTCCAAAGAAAACATTCATTTGATTACAAAAAGAGGAGCATCTGCTCGCCTGGATTTGTGGGAGAGCCCATAATCCCTGCATTTTACCTCCTATTAGCCTCCTTCTCCAGGAAAGAAATGTCCTGCTCTTTAAAGTTGAGGCCATAAAACTGTGACAGCTCTCTTGCAAACAGAGCTGAGTCCGGACCATGAAACAGCTCTTTGGATAAAATATACAACTCAGGTGTAGGAGTGGAGGGCCAGGGGTCTTAAAACTCAGTCAGTCACTAGTAACGTTTCGTTTGATGGATCTAGCCGGGCAGTTCCCTACTGTACAGCATCACTAATTCCAACATTTTGGACATATTTCCCATTAGCCCTTTATTTGAAATTTTATGCTTCCCCTCATAAAAACTTGCAGCAGATTAATGTGCTTGGGATGTTTATTTATAAGTACAGCCGGTGTCCCTTCAAGTTGCCTTCATTGTTGAGTTGCCTGAGTGTGCCCTTTGTGTAGCAGCAAGAGGGTGGTTCTGTAACCTGGCAACCAGTGTTATCTCAAAGAGATGAGGAGGCTGTGTGAGGGTGGGGGTGGAGAATGGTTGAGAATCCTGGATGGCCTCTGAATCGGGCCATGCAGTGAGGTATTTAAAGCTTCCTTTTGCTGCTCCTACCATCAACATTTGGGGCAAGATGTATCTGAACAGTAAGAACAAAGGAGCCCCGAATTGCCTTCTGCGTCTCCCAGAGGGTCTGTCCTGTGGACTCGTCTCACCATGGGGCAACTGCCTTGCCTTCACTCGGGAAAGTGCTCTTCTGTGAGCTCAAAAGAACAGTGGAGTGCTAACTGGATTTTTATTTTGTCTTAGTGTTCTGTTGGTTGGTTGGCTAGTTGGTTGAGATGTTTGTTTGTTTGTTTTTTGAAGACAGGGTTTCTCTGTGTAACAAGCCCTGCCAGTCCTAGAACTCAATCCAAAGGCCAGGCTGGCCTTGAACTTATAGAGATCCACCTGCCTCTGCTTCCCGAGTGCTAGGATTAAAGTCATGTACCGCCATAGCCAGCTGAAAATCTCTTATTTTACTAGATACTTGGTAATCAAAGATCTTTGCAAATCTAATTCTGTCCCATCCTCTCCTCTAACCACATTTTCCATTACTCTATGGATACCTTGCCTCTATCTGATTCCACCCACATGGTTAAGCTCCTGTATCCAAAACTGACCACGCTGTGGTTGCTTAAAGAGGGGAGGCCTCTAGACAGAGTCACGGCATACACCGTTCATCTGTGCACTCGGGATGGAGAAGCAGGTGGATCTATGTGAGTTTCAGGCCAGACAGAGCTGTATAGAGAGCGCTAGTGTGTGTGTGTGTGTGTGTGTGTGTGTGTGTGTGTGTGAGAGAGAGAGAGAGAGAGAGAGAGAGAGAGAGAGAGAGAGAGAGAGGGGGGGGGGTGGGAGTGGGCAGTAGAGAGAACAGGCCTCTACAGGCAATGTCTGGGAACATCTGGGCTACTTCCTATATGGATCATCACTGAGTGGAGAATTACTTGATCATAAATGTAGTGTTGGCTGTGACTTCCAATGAACAGTGACGACTTCTAAGAAAGAAGTTGTCTGAGAAAGAAAGGATGGTGGGTAGGCAAAGCATGGGCAGTAGGAATAAAGCTATTTGAAAATTCTTTCCTCATATACCAGTAGCATATTTGCAGAGAAGAAGCGCAGATCCATTGTGTCAAACCAGCTCTATGAAAGATTTGGTACATGGCAAAAGGTCTATGCTTTACATGGTGCTGGGTTTCATGCCTAAAAAACAGTCACAGCTCATATAAAAGGATGACTGTTTTCCTCTCCCAGCATGCACCATGTTCACACATGACGCCCCAGCACAGGCAGCACTCTTAGAATCCTTGGCTATGACTTCAGGTGAGATGAATCCAGAAAGACTCCTTCTTCCAGATGCAGGATGCAAAGCCTAGCTCCTCCCTTCTGAGAAGAAAGAAAGTGCTTCCCACCTGTAGTAGTTTGAATAGGAATGACCCCAGACTTGTGTGTGTGAATGCTTGGCCCATAGGTAGTGACACGATTAGGAGGTGTGGCCTTGTTGGAGTGGGTGTGGCCTTGTTGGAGTGGGTGTGGCCTTGTTGGAGTGGGTGTGGTCTTGTTGGAGTGGGTGTGGTCTTGTTGGGGTGGGTGTAGCCTTGTTGGAGTGGGTGTGGCTTAGTTGGAGGAAGTGTGTCTCTGTGGAGCTTTGAGGTCACCTATGCTCAAGCTCTGCCTAACTTGGCAGTCTCCCTCTGCTGCCTGCAGACAAAGATGTAGAACTCTCACTCCTCTAGCACCATGTCTGTCTACATGCAGCCATGATGATAATGGACTACACCTCTGATTCTACAAGCCAGCCCCAAATAAACGGTTTCCTTTATAAAAAGTTGCCGTGGTCATGGTGTCTCTTCACAGCAATAGAAAAACCCTAACTAAAATACCACATCACAACTA